>NW_004524596.1:13294845-13301144 GCF_000260255.1 Octodon degus
AAAAATTTTATTTATTTGTGTGTGTGTGTGTGGCCAGCTCAGCCCACCAGGGGGCGGGGCTGGCTGGTATGTGGTGCTGGGGATTGAACCGCGGTCCCTGTGCTTTGATAAGCTTGTTCTAAGTAGGTGCTTTAGACCACTGAGCCATCTCACCAGCCCTTGAGGAAGAAAATTGTGGGAAGTAAGTGATTACTGTGAGCTGGGCTGGGTGGGAGGTCTGCATTTACCTCTGTCATATGCAGAGAGAGTAATTTGCATTATGCTATTGAGATAGTACCTAATGTTTTGAGGGTCTGGTGCTTTAGCTCTGATGTGTAATCTTTCAAGCCCCCGAAAGTCATAGCTTCAATCTCGAGGCTCAATCCCAGCCGACAGCGTGGAGCAGTGGCTCTTCATCCTGTCTCCATCTGGCTCAAGTGGAGAGCAGCAGGTGTGGGTTATCAGGGAAACACACACGCTGCCTTCAAAAATTACCACCAGCACCTCGGCTAGACCAATATACAATGTGTAAGGCCAATTTGCAGGACAAAGAGAAGTCCCAGCCAGCTCTGCACATATCAATACAAGGAAACAGGGTCAGGCTCAGCCAAAATGAAGACAGTCACTCTTTTGTCAAAGAGAGCTGCTCAGGTGGTCCTCCACACCAAATAACCCTCCTTTAAAGTGTGCATGTCAGAACGAAAACAAAACAAACAAAAAAAGGGGGGCCAGGGAGATGGCTCAGTGGAATAAACGCTTCCTTGGCAAGTGCAAGAGCCTGAGTTAGAATCCCTGGTTCCAGAAACAAACAAACAAAACAAAAAATAAAGTGTGTATGTCACTCTCCGTCCCGTCGCTGTAGGTCGCCATCATGGACACGAGCGTGTGCCGCCCATCAAGCTGGCTAGGCTCACCAAAGTGCCAGGCAGGACTGGCTTGTAGGGACAGTGCACTTAGGTGCACGTGGAATTCAAGGACAGCAGGAGCTGCTCCATCATCCACGGTGTGAAGGAGCCACGCGTGAGGACAACGTGCTCACCCCGTTGGAGTCAGAGCCGGAAGCCCGGAGGTTGCGCTGAACTCTGCTGCTGGGTGCTGGACGTCAACCGCCTGGGCCGCGGGATGAACTGCGACTCTTAAAGCATTTGCACTGTGGAAAAATAAATAAATAAAATAAAATAAAGTACGTATGTTGGGTATTTTATGCCAGCAATGGAAAGCTGACTGATACCACTGGACACCCTAGTGCAGCTTCTGAGGTAATTGAAAACGTGCTTAGAGGGTCACAGAGAAGTACAGCAGTGACACAGAGTGTAAGAGACACTAGCACTGAGTGATAGGCTAAAGAAAGGGGATTTAAGTGGGGAATGATGGCGCACACCTGCAGTCCTGGCACTCAGAAGTCTGACGCAGGAGGATCACTTTGAGTTCATGGCCCGGCTGGGGCTGCATAGCGAGTTCAAGCCTAGCCTGAACTACAGAGGGAGACGTAATCTCAACAAGCCAGAAAGGTGGGAGAAGGGCAGGAAAGGGGGAGGGGTCAGAAGGAAATTCTGGAAAAGATTAAAGAGAGAAGAGATCTGAGAACAGAATTTGGAAGAGAGAAATGCAAAGATCTATTACTGTAAAGCAGTTGCTTTTATAAAATCCTATTACCTTTCAGACCATTTCTCCACTCTAAAAATTCTGCCCACAAATTTATCCTATTAATTAGGCTAGCTGGAAATGAGTATTTCCTAACTGTCCTAAACTCTTGTTAAATCCCTATCGAAGCACCTCTAGTTCTTTTGTTTTTAAATCATTGTTTTAGTTAATCCTCAAATCTTATAAATCCTGAACGTGTTCTCAAGCTGGGCTCCACAGAACAGTAGTGTTTCAAAAGCATTCTTCTTTCATTCTGTGACTAACTTCAGCATTTAAGAATCATTTAGAAATTATTGTCAAGGTCAGCGCTCTGTAAAGTCGGGAAGTAGGTTATTTGATTCCAGAGCATAGCCAGCCTGTGGCTGTTTTTTAGTCATAGAGGAAGGCAGTATGCACCGGAGTGTTTAATCTCAGCTCCATTCCTAGTAAGTGGGGCATGACCTTTGCTGATTTTCTTTTTTTTTACAATTTTTATTTAATTTGGGTCTGGGGTGTAGTTCAGTGGAAGACAGCTTGCCAGCTATGTGTTAAGCTGTATGCTTAAGTCCCAGGACTGAAAAAAAAAATTGAATTATACCACTCCTACAAAACAAAACCTACATGAGTTTTGTCATAAATTGTCCCTAGGGACATAGCTTCTGTCCCTAGTATAAACTACTAAATTATTATGGTGGTCAGCTAACACGGCGGAAGCCCTTAAAACTGTAGCTTATCTTCCTGGTGACCATTTCCTCCTCCTTCCCCACTCCAGCCCTGGATACACTTTCCTGTTATCTTTCGCCAACACAGGAGAGACCCCAGTCAGTTCCTTACCTGTAACTGAATCTGCCCCTCAAACTCCACCCTAGCAAAAGTCCTTAACAGTCTCAGCTTTCTTTGTCTCAGGTCAGAGGATTTTTCCCATCTGCCTTTGATCCTCTCTGAGTCTTTGGACTAAGTAAAGGCTTCTTCTATTTTTCCTATCTCTTTACTGCACTGCTGAAAAACCTATCACTAACATAAACACCTGACAAGATTGTTGCCCCTGTTGCAGCATTATTGTCCACATGTACAGTGTGGATTTTTTTTTTTTTTTTTTTGTGGCCAGCTCAGCTTGCCCTGGGGGCAGGGCTGGTGCAGCATGTGGTACCTGGGATCAAACCACAATCCCTGCACGTTGCCTAAGCTTGCCTAAGCAGGCACTTTAGACTGCTGAGCTATCTTGCTGGCCCACAGGTTTTTTTTTCAGTATAAGTTTCTGTGATTCAGAGAGTTATTTTTAAAGTTCTAAAGTATATTTTAATTTTTAAAAGTTCTAGGGGGCCAGGGAGATGGCTCAGTAGAATAAGTGCTTGCCTGGTAGGCACAAAGACCTGAGTTCAATCCCCAGTTCAGCAAATAAAATAAAAAAGTTCTAACATTTCTTTTAAAGCTTTTTATGTTTATTTGTTTGCAGTACTAGGAATCAAACCCAAGGCCTTGTGCATGCGAAGGATGCATGCTACAACTGTACTACATCCTAGCTCTAAATTTGCTAAAGTTTCCATTTTAAATAATATCAAACTATAAACTTAAAAAAAAGTAAAAGGAACCATGTATCCTTCTTCTAAGACTTTTGCTTTCTCTGTCTTGCTTCTTTCTTTTTTCTTTTTTTTTGGCGGAACTGGGGATTGAACTCAGGCCCTTACGCTTGCCAGGGAAGCGCTTATTCCACTGAGCCACCTCCCCGGCCCCTTGTTTCTTTCTTTCTTTATTGTACCAGTAATGGAACTCAGGATCTTGTGCTTACCAGGCAGGCACTTAAGCCTCTGAGCTATTTCCCTGCCCTCTTTCTCTCTTTTCTTTTTATTCTTTCTTTCTTTCTTTCTTTCTTTCTTTCTTTCTTTCTTTCTTTCTTTTTTTGTATGTATTTGTTACAAGGTCTCACTATGAAGCTCAGACTCATAGTGATCTCCTGTTTTCAGCCTCCCCAGCGCGGAGATTGTAGGTGGGTGCCACCACTCCTGGTCTCAGTGGTTGGCTCAGGAAGCCCAGGGGCAGGGTCAGCACTGCTGTAGTGCAGGGTATCAAACCGGGTCCTTATCTTGCCTAAGCAGGCACTTAAGTCTGCTGAGCTATCTCACTGGCCCTTTAATTTATTATTTTATTTATAATCAAATAGTGAGTTATAGGTATCATGACTTTATCCTTAACTACTTGTGCCTTCCTAAGACCAAGGACATTTTGTGATAGAACCCCAATATTAATACCTCACACAAGAAATTTAACAATAGGGGTTGGGGAGATGGCTCAGTAGAATAAGCGCTTGCCTGGCAAGTGCAAGAGCCTGAGTTCAATTTCCAGTTCTGCCAAAAAAAAAGAAAGAAATTTAACATTAATACAATAGTATTACATGATACATAGTAAAATCTCTTTAATTCTTCTTCAGATGACCTTTAAAACCCTTCTCTGGGGGCTGGGAAGATGGCTCAGTGGAATAAGCACTTCCCTGGTAAGCGCAAGGACCTGAGTTCAATCCCCGGTTCCGCCAAAAACAAAACAAAACAAAACCCTTCTCTAAATCCCTTTCCAACCCAGGATCTAATCAAAGTTCATGTCTTTCTAATATTCTTGAATTTAATTTTTGTTTTTTTGTCTTTTGAGACAGGGTGTCATTATGTAGTCCGGGCTGGCCTTGAACTCACAAAGATCCTCCTAAGGAGTCTCAGCCTCCTGTGTAGAGATTATAGGTGTGAGTCACCATGCGTGGCTTATCCATGAGTTTAGAAAAGTCTTTTACTTTTGGAGAGAGTGAGGAAAATTGATGATGCTAGCATGTTGCCTTATAAAAAGCCCCACAGTGTAAATTTATGTTGATTGTTTCTCTCTGATTAGTTTCAGGTTAAATGCTGTCATACCACACAGATGAAAACTCTGCAGGAGGTTTTTATGAGGCAGGTTGAAAGCCCAGCCTACCTCTTCTGCCCACATTCTGTTTGCCAAAGCCCCGCCTCTCTGTAAGGAGGCTAGGAAATATGGGCAGGGAACAAAACAACACAGCCTTGCTGAGCAGCCCTAATCCCCTCCCACAGAGGCTGGAAGAGCTCTGAGAAAGCTCCCTGCAACCCTGTGCCTCATCACAAATCTAGAAAAGTCTCAGGCACTAAAGCACCTCAGCCTCAAGTCTTCTGTTGCCTTTGGCTGCTTTTGGCCTCTCAGCTGCGGCCAACTTGCACTTTTGTTGTATCTACCCTGTGAGTGCTTCAGTTCACTGTGATCGTTGAGTTCACTGTTCTGCAGCATTGCTTTAAAAACCAAGAAGTATCCTTTGGGCTTGAGGCCCAGTTCAGTGGTGGAGTGCTTGCCTCCATGCATGAGGCCCTGGGTTTGATCTCATACTCTGAAAAGCAAGTTAAAAGGCAGACGGTGAAATCCCACTTCCTTTGTAATATTCCTTTAGAAATGTCACAAGCAGCTGGGTGTGGTGGCACCTACCCAATTACTCTGAAGGCTGAGGTAGGAGGTCACAAGTCTGAGGTCAGCTTGTGCAATTTAGCAAGACCTTGTCTCAAAACAAAATTTAGAAAAAGGGTGGTGGGGGGCCAGGGAGATGGCTCAGTGGAATAAGTACTTCCCTGGCAAGCAGGAAAGTAACCTTATTTTCCACTACCAGTTTCAGTTAAATATCCTTGATTTTTGGGTTTTTTTTTTTTTTTTTTTTTTTTTGTATTTTAGGGAAGCGTCTACAAGGTGTTCAGAGTCTCGCTCCTAGATCAAACTCATAATGATCTGCCTGCTTACAGCCTCCCAAGGGCTGGGATTACAGGCTCGCGCCACCACGCCCAGCCTCAGTTGCCTGCTCAGTGCACCAGGGGAACAGGGCTGGCACTGTGGGCCCTGGGATTGAACCTCTGGCCCCTGTGCCTGCTTGTAGGCGCTTTAATCCGCTGAGCTATTTGGCCGGCCCTAAATATCCCTGATTTTGTGAAACTCAGACGCTGAACCCAGTCAACTCTCAGGGAACAAGAAATCCTCTGGATGCTTTCCAAGAAGAAAGGATCTAACCCAGAATTCCAGAAGCTTGTGTCCCAGGGGTAGAGACATACAGGTTTGATGTGTAGCTAAAGGCTACATGTAAGAGGTTCGGTAAACACCATCCCCTTGGTGGTCCTCTTAGGGTAAGTGGTTGAAAAGAAATGTTCTAAAGGTCTGGCACATTTCAAGGAAAACTCTTGAGGCCTAAAATGAAGTGGCAAGAGGAATGCTGAGAGACATTCTTAGCCAGTGAGTTTAGCTCTACGGTTTCTGAAGGACTCTGGGAGTCAGCTTCTGCCTTGATGGCTGCACGGTGTGGAGGACAGAAAATGGTACCAGTGAATCAGTGGAATGAAACTCCCCACCTGAAAGGTATCTAGGACCAGTCCGTGTTCTCGAAAACTGAAGAATGAATGTTAGGAACAAACAAGGTTAAGAGTAGAATATATTTATTGGGGGAAAGAAAGCTCCTGTTCAAGAGCGGGACAAAAAGGGGGCCCAAGTGGGTTGCTCCAGAAGTTGTCTCTTCCAGTGATTTTTTTTTTTTTTTTTTTTTTGTGGTCAACTCAACCCATCCTGGGGCTGACATGGCAGGCATGTCATGCTGGTTATCCATACACCGTTGCTGCACTTTGCCTAAGCTTGCCTAAGCAGGCACTTTAGACCACTGAGCTATCTTGCCG
>NW_004524596.1:13301244-13304709 GCF_000260255.1 Octodon degus
TTTTTTTTTTTTTTTCCAGAACTGGGGATTGAACTCAGGCCCTTGTGCTTGCCAGAGAAGTGCTTATTCCACTGAACCATCTCCCTGACCCTTTAATTTTATTTTTGAAAAAATTTTAATTATTTGTTTGATACAGGATCTAGAGCTCAGACTCATGGTGATCCTCCTGTCTCAGCCTCCTATACACCCCCATGTCTGGTTTCCATGGGCATGGGTTCCAAAGCTAGCAAAGCATGCAGTACGGGGGGTTGAAACATGGTCCTTGTGCTTGCCAGGCTGGTGCTTGGACCTCTGAGCTATCTTCCTAGCCCCTAAACTTTAAAATTTGCATTTCTTGAAATTTTTTATAATCAAGAATCTTTATACATGCTTTTGGGATACATACTTTTTTTTTTTTTTTTTTTTTTTTTTTTTTTTTGTATTTCAGGGAAGGGTCTACAGGGTGTTTAGGTTCTTACTATTAGATCAGACTCAGTGATTCTCCTTTTTACAGCCTCCCAAAAGCTGGGATTACAGATGTGTGCCACCACACTCAGTCTCAATTGCTGTCTCAGTGTGCCCCGGGGGCGGGGCCAGCATGGCAGGCCTGGGGATTGAACCCCCAGCCCCTGTGCCTGCTTGCAGGCGCTTTAATCTGCTGAGCTCTTCGGCCAGCCCTACACTACATACTCATTGTGTGACATCCTATTCATATCCTTCCCTTCCCCCCATGACTTGTATGTTTTGTCATCATCCATAGGACTGCTCACATAGAGTAGCCGTGATGTTTGCTCCACACTCTTGCTCTGTTTCTAACATCCTTAGCTCCCTTCACTTTGGACTTGTTCTCATCTCCAGAACTTTCGCACACTGCGGCTGGTTTCCATCAGTTTTGCCCTTGAGTGTGGTTTCCTGGCCTTCCCCTCAGCCTGCCCGGGGCACTCCTTGTTAATTTCTGTTTCTTTATTTCTCTTTCCCTTTTTCTTGGTGGTGGGGCTGCTGAATGTCCAGGGCCCGATGCTAGACAAATACTCTACCATTGCACTACACCCCCAGGCTCAAAACACATTATAAATCTTAACTGAAAAACACCGTGATGGAGAACTGTGCTGAGAAGATACTAGAGGAATATGGAAAAGCTACTCATTGTTTAATTCAACAACTATGTGCCGAGAGCTCAAAGATACGCTGCAAACGAAGAAGCTGCTTTCCCCACTTCCAGCTCCAGAATCACACTACTGTTGCAGCTCAGTAATCTGCGAATCTGAGAGCAGGAAGTGAATGGCCCCCCAGACACGCTACCTTAGCTGGGAGTCACGGCACCAGAAAGCCATCTCCAGGGTTCATAATAGACCTGAGGGCCAGATTCAATGAACAAAGCAGAGAAAGAACTTACTCCTTTTTTGAGACAAGATCTAATGATGTAGTTCAGGCTCACCTTGAACTTCCGGCAATCCTCTTGCCTCAGCCTCCCAAGCGCTGGGATTATGGGCCTGTGCCACATGCCAAGCCTTGGAAGAGTTTACATGCTAAAGCATAGATAGCTAGATAGATAGACAGTAGATAGATAGATAAGGTTCTGTATTAGGTAGGGGTGGTCAGAGAAGACCTCAGTGCAGAGGTACCATTGGTTACGTATGATGTCCAGATGGCAAGAAATGAAGGAAGAGATCTCATTTCAGAAAATGTGTCCAGAATAGCATTCTAGGCTGTGACAACAGCTGAGTGGGACACCTAAGCATGCCCTGGGCAAGTTCAAGGAATGGCAAGCATGCATGTGAGGTGAAACAGAGCGAGAAGGGCTAAAAACAGGGAGGAAGGGCTGGAGAGATGGATCAGTAGAATAAGAGCTTGCCTGGCAAGCACAAGGATCTGGGTTCAATCCCCAGTTATGAAAAAAAAAAAAAAAAAAAGAAAGAAAGAAAAAACAACAACAAAAAAGAAAAACAGGGAAGATGAGAACTCCAAAGGCCGTGGTGGATGCTGTAGATTAGGTGGTGCAGCATCTCTTCTTTCTCCTGTCATGCCACCCTGTGTTTTAAAACCTAGAAAAATTAAAAGATAAATTTTCCAAGTTTTTACAGCTTGGGGTCAACTATGGTTTTTTGGCTTTGCCAATCAGATACAGTCGTGCCAAACTTGAATCTAGAACCAAGTTGTGTGGATAGTTAGGTGATGTGGCAGGCATCCAGTTTGTTTGTTCATTTGTTTTTGGTACTGGGGATCAAAGAACTCAGGATCTAACACCAGACCTTGCCCTTGCTAGGCAGGCACTTACTCCCCTGAGCTGTCTCCCTAGCCCCAGGCATCTGCTGTGGTACAGATCACAAAGGACATGTGCCCCTCACTAGATCTGCCCTAATAAAGAACCACAGCCTAGGTTGCTTAAGCAGAAATATATCAGAAATAGTTCTTAGGGGGCCAAGGGGATAGCTCAGTAGAGTAAGTGCTTGCCGGCAAACGCAGTGTCCTGAGTTTAATCCCCAGTACCATTAAAAAAAAGAAGGAAAGAAAAAGAAAAAAGAAATAGTATCTGAGGGGTAGAAATCAAAAAGCAAGGTGTTTGGAGGCTTGGTGACTTTTTTTTTTTTTTTTTTTTTTCCCTTAGGAACTGGGAATTGAACTCAGGCCCTTGCACTTGCCAGGGAAACACTTATTCCACTGAGCCATCTCTCCGGCCCAACTTGGTGACTTCTGAGAGCTGAGAGGGAAAGATCCCTTCCAGGTTACTTCTTTAGCTTTTAGAAGATTATCTTCTCTCAATGGACTTTTATTTATTTATTGTATTTTTTTAGGGAAGGGCCTACAGGGTGTTCAGCGTCTCACTACTAGATCTGACTCATAGAGATCCTCCTGTTTACAGCCTCCCAAGAGCTTGGAATTTAGGTGTGCACCACCAAGCCCAGTCTCAATCACCCTCTCAGTGTGCTCTGGGGGGCGGGACTGGCATGGCAGGCCTGGGGATCGAACCCCAGCCCCTGTGCCCGCTTGCAGGCGCTTTTATCTGCTGAGTTATTTGGCTGGCCCTCCTATGGTCTTTTGTTTGTCTTCATGTTTTAAATTTTGAGACAGGGTCTCACTATGTTGCTGAGTTATCCAAGCTGGGCTGGAACTTGTGATCCTCCTGACTCAGCCTCCCAAGGTACTGGATTACAGGCATGCACCTCCAGCCTGGCTTCCCTGTGTCTCTTATCATCTTCTCCATGTGCCTTTCTCAAATTCCACCTTCTTACAAAGTTGTGTTGCGCGTGGCCTTGCCTGCAAGAACGACGCGACCACTGGTTGGTTTTCTGCACAGCTCTTTATTGTTCTCTTGCATCCGTCTTCTCTCCGTCTTCTCTCCTTCCAAGGCCCCTGCTCTTAGCTTATAAGTCCCAGGACCTCCAACCATGGGGTGCCACGTGTGTACTGCCCATTGGTCCAGGTATGCGGAAGCAATGCATTAGCCCAAGCCTTGGCCATATATGGAGTTGTTTACTCCAGGAG
>NW_004524596.1:13304809-13308052 GCF_000260255.1 Octodon degus
ATCCATACACCGTTGCTGCACTTTGCCTAAGCTTGCCTAAGCAGGCACTTTAGACCACTGAGCTATCTTGCCGACCTCCAGGGATCCCCCTCACCCAGGGATTTTTATAGAGTAAAACCATGTGGTGAGGCAGGTCTAAGGTACAGAACATGAGAACTCACTTAGGTGGACTTGTCGTGGGACAAAACCATGGCCATCCAATGAGATTACAATTACCGGTGTGCAGGTAAAATTGATTAAATTGGAATCAAATGGGGAAGTGAGTCACTATAGCAAGTGGGCATGAATATGGAGCCAGGTCTCTTCCTGTTGGGGTTTGGGTAAGTGACTCTTCAGGCTCTTTCAAGGTGATTGATACCTATTTAGAATATCAATCCCTGATGTCCATCCCTAGGGATGTGGCTGCATTTGTTTACTTCTTTGTCTTGAGATCTCGCCTATAGCAGGGTAGTCTGTGTCTTCCAAAGTTGCAAAGTCACCTTGTCTTCCATATTGTCTCCTTGAGGGCCTGGCCTATAATATTCCTATCTAATGTAGCTGCCTACAACACCTAGGGCCTGTAGAACAGTGTCCACTGCAGGACGCCTTTACAGTAGGATCACCACAGAGCCCAAGGGCAGTCACCTTATCGCTCAGAAGTGAAAAGCAAGAAGTCTTTCCTGTCCTCAACTTGATTTAAGTCAGGACAGAGAGATAGAAGACTCTCCCCAGAGCCTATTTCTCAAGAGCTGGCCTCCAGGTTGCCGTTCTGTCCAAAACCATGTTCCCTGGGAGCGCAGACGCCTCAAATGAGAGATGGAGATATAGATTAGCCGCGTAAGCACCTGTCTGGCAAACACAAGGACCTGAGTTTGATCCCCGGTACCACAAAAAGAAAAAGAAGAAGCAGAAGAAGCCTCAAATGATTGTGTAACCTGAAGTAGTTGGTGGTTCCCTTTGGCAACAAGCAAGGGAACTATAGTTTGAACCTGGATCTTGGTTGAAAAAAAACCCCACAGATAAAATGCCAAAGCCAGTGATTCAGCTTTCAAAACAAACAAAACAAACTAAAAACACAAGACAATAAAGCCCTAACAGAAGCAAGGCATGAAATAGCAGCAACAAACAACAGTGTCAGATCTGAGAAGACCTCACATATAGCTATGGTCATGTCCAATACACAAAAGGGCTGTGGTTAGGCCTGGGGATGCAGGGGATGTAGCTCAATGGGATGTGCTTATGCATAAGGCCCTCTGTTTACTCTGCAGCACTGTAAAAAAACAAAAACGGAGCTGGCCCAGAGAGCTCAGAGGACTACAGTGCCTGCTTCGGCAGAGCACAGAGGAGTTAATCCCTGGTGTGCCATTGGCCCCGCCTCTGGGGCTCCCTGAGATGGAGATTGAGATTGGGCGTGGTGGTATGCAGCTGTAGTCCCAGCACTTGGGAGGCTGAAAACAGGAGGATCATGTCTGATCTACATAGAGGGACCCTGCAGACCCTGTAGACCCAGTCCTAAATACATAAAACAAAACAATACTACTTAATGCATTTTAAAAAATGAGCCAGGGCCAGCAAGACAGCTCACAGACTAAGCACCTGTTTAGGCAAGCTCAGGGACCAGGATTCAATCCCTGGCACCACCTGCTGTGTGGACCACAACCCTGGGCACACTGAGCTGGCCACCAAGTCTGGTTGTGGTGGTACATACCTATAATCCCAGCTCTGGGAAGGCTGAAAACAGGAGGATCACTACAAGTCCAAACTGCGTAGTGAGACTCTGTACCAAATACATTTAAAAAAAGAAAGAAAGGAGCTAGGCACAGTTTTATGTACCTGTAATTCCAGCTATTCAGGAGGCTGAAGTAGCAGGATTACAAATTTGAGGCTAGCCTGGGTAACTTCTCAATATTCTGTCTCAAACTTCTCCTCCTCCTCTTTCTTGTCCTCCTTCCTTCCTTCCTTTTTTGCAGTGGGTACAGGAGAACTTCTTGTTTGTTTTTTGCATTTTTTTTGGTACCAGGAATCGAACTCACGACCTTGCACTGGCCAGGCAGGCATTGTGTCGCTGAACTGTATGCCTGGCCCTCCAAACAATTAATTTCTAGAGATAAAATTGTACTTGTGGAACTAAAGACGGATTAGACAACTCATGCATCTGAAGAGAAACAGCGTAGGAGAGATAATGAAGAATCCTGTCCAGACCTCTCATCTCATCACTCCTGTCTCACAAAGAAGGGCAGATCCAAACTCCGCAGGGAGCTCCACGCCAAGGCCTCTCAGCTTCTAGACTGCTGCCTCCCCCACTTGCTGACGGCAGTTTCTGACCTCTCCACCCAGTACTGGGGGAAGGAGGATTAGGGGGAAAAGGAAACCATCCCGCTGCCTGCTGCCCCGTCATCTGGCCCTTCATCTGGTGCCCTCTGGGGCTGGAGCCTGTCCAGGATGACTTTCCCTTCCAGGATTTGATTTCAGAGGTTGTCCTTCGCTTCCCTCTACCCTGAATGGCTGCTTCCCATGCAGACACCACAGACACCGCTTCTCCGGCTGCCAGATTCTGAGGATCTGCGGCTCATCCTCGGCTTCTGTGGATCCCTTACCCACAAGATCCCTTTGCAGACAGCCGATTCCAGGAGAGCTCTGGGAGCGCGGCCTGCTTTGTTCCCTGGAGCCCTGTCCCCTTTGGGCACTGTTCCAGTTTAGAGCCCATGTGACTGCCTGCTCTGGTGAAGCTTGAGCCCAGCTGCACCCCTAGTCCTCAGGCGAGGGGAGTCTCAGACCTACTTTCTTCCTGAAACCCCAGGTAGTAAATTCAGGGAGATCCCTTTCAGGCACCTTGTACCTGGCCAGGGCAGGAGAGGGCCGCTCCTTCTTGGCCTCAGGGCAGGTGGGCGAAGGAAGCACTTTCTAGACTTCTCACTCTGTCAGTGCTTTTTACCTCAGCCTCCCTGCAGGAGCACGGTCAGGTTGGGCTCAAGGAATCCAGAAGGTGTGCACACCTGTCATCCTAGCGCTTGGGAGGCTGAGGCAGGAAGGTCACGAGGCTTCAAGGCTGGTCTGAACTACATGTCAAGACCCTGTCACAAGAAAAGGAAAGAAAGAAGGAAGGAAGGAAGGAAGGAAGGGAGGGAGGGAGGGAGGGAGGGAGGAAGGAAGGAAGGAAGGAAGGAAGGAAGGAAGGAAGGAAGAAAGAAAGAAAGAAAGAAAGAAAGAAAGAAAGAAAGAAAGAAAGAAAGAAAGAGAAAGAAAAGAAAAAAGGGGTGGGGA
>NW_004524596.1:13308152-13315575 GCF_000260255.1 Octodon degus
TGAGTTCAATCCCTGGTTCCGCAAAAAAAAAAAAAAAAAAAGAAAAGAAAAGCATTTGTTACTCTTAGAAGCACGAGGGTGACTGGAAGCATCGTGTTGACATCAACTTTTGAGGCCTGGCTGAAGCAGACACAGCAGTGTCATTTGGGTATCTTATTTCATTGAATTTTATCTTGAACAATTGAGACAATTTTTTTTTTTTAAAAAAGGAGAGAGAAGGGCTGGGAAAATAGTTTATGGCATAAGTGCCTGCCTCACAAGTACAAGGTCCTGAGTTTGATGTCTGCACAAAAAAAAAAAAAAAAAAAAAAAAAAAAAAAAAAAGAAGAAAATGCAAGTAAGATATTGCTTAATTGCTTCATTTTTCTCTAGGTCTAAAATTTAGGGCCAGGGAGATAGCTCAGGAGCTTAAGCGCCTGCCTGGCAAGTGCAAGGACTGGAGTTCAAGTCCTAGTACTGCATGTTGTGCTGGCCACTGAAACCAGGTGTGGTGGCATATGCCTGTGCACAGGGGAGGCTGAGACAGGAGGATCACTATGAGTCTGTAGTAAGATCCTGCACCAAATACATAAATAAAAGATTTTTAAAAATAAAGTTGAGTTAGTAGGGCTCCATGGTGCACATCTGTAATCCCAGTATTCTGGGAGACTACAGCAGGCAGATTGCAAATTCCTGCCCAGCCAGGGCAATCTAGTAACTTTGTAAGACTGTGTTAAAAACAAAAACAAAAAAACACAAATTCAAATGATTTCTAGCTAGGTGTGGTGACATCTAACTCTAATCCCAGAACACTAGGCGGTTGAAGCAGAGGGACTGAAAATTCAAGCCCAACCTGGATAATTTAGTGACTTAGTGAGGCTTTGTCTTAAAATAAAAAATTTAAAAGTCTCTGAGGGTCCCAGGGTTAATCCTCAGCACTGCCCACCTCACTTGGGGAAGAAGGAAGGAGCGGCCCTGAGTCAGTCCTGACCTCTCTGAGCTTCCAGTTCTTCATTTGTGAGACAGGAATGGGGCGATGATTATTATGAAGGTCAAATGAGAGAATGTGTAAATGTGCTTTGGGAACTATGACAGACATCAGTTATAGTAACAAATATACTGCTTGACAATGAACTTCAAGGCCAAGTTTTCTTCATAAATTGCTTATTTATTTATTTATTTATTTGTGGTACTGGGGATTGAACTCAGGACCTTGCGCTTGCCAGACAAGCACCTATTCTACTGAGCTATCTCCCAGGCCCTATTTTTTTTTTTTTTAATGTATTTGGTTGTTGCAGGGTCTCACTACACAGCTTGGACTCATGGTGATCCTCCTGCTTTCAGCCTTCCCAGCCCTGGGATTACAGGCGTGCGCCACCACACCTAGACTCTGGCCAGCTCAGCCTGCCCTCTGAGCGTGGCCGGCATGGCATGTGGTGCCGGGGATCCAAGCTCGGATCCTGCACTTGCCTAAGCTTGATTAGCAGGTGCTGTAGTCCGCTGAGCTGTCTCACTGGCCCCATAAATTGCTCTCTTTCAAGAAACTAACCTTCTACTGAGAGTCAGCAGGGGGAGGCCTCCTATACTAGTTAACACACACCAGCCACCAGCAGATGTGTAGTGTCACCACACAGATACATGAGTCTACAAGAGAAATTTAGAAGGTTTTCATGGCATTGAAATACTGTCATCTTGGGCCAGGGAGATAGCTCAGTAGAGTAAGCGCCTGCCTGGCAAGCACAAGGGCCTGAGTTCAATCCCTGGTTCTGGAAAAAAAAGAAATACTGTCATCTTAATATGATTGCCTTATCTCAATGGACAACTGTAAAAGGTTTTTTTCTCTCTTTCTTTCTGTGTATTTGGTACAGGGTCTCTCTACGCAGCTCGGACTCTTAGCCATCCTCCTGTTTTCAGCCTCCCAAGCACCGCGATTATAGGTGTGCGCCACCGCGCCCTGTCAGCATGCCGGGGAATGGAGCCTGCTCGCCATGTGGTGCCGGAGAGCAAACACTGGTCCCTGAGCTTGCCTAAGCAGGTACTTAGTCCACTGAGCTCTCTCACGGGCCTGCCGCAGATTTTTAAGTACAGCTATGGTGTCAGTCATATCTTTTTATTTTTCTAGTACTGAAAATTGAACCCAGAACTTCTCACACACTAGGCAAGTGCTCTGCCACTGAGCTACACAGTGTGTCCTTTTTCTAAATTTTCTAAATGAAAAAGAAAAGCCAGTGAGATAGCACACTAAGCTCCTGCTGAGGCAAGTGCAGGGAACCGAGTTCGATTCCCGGCTCTAAATGCTGTGCTGGCCCCACCCCTCAGGCACACTGAGCTGGCTATGGAGACCAGGCATGGAGATGCACGCCTATAATCCCAGCGCTGCGGAGGCTGAAAACAGGTGGCTCACTATGAGTCTGAGCTGCCTAGTGAGACCCTGTACTAATTACACTAGAAAGAAAGAAAGAAAGAAAGAAAGAAAGAAAGAAAGAAAGAAAGAAAGGCCGGGGAGATGGCTCAGTGGAATAAGTACTTCCCTGGCAAGCGCAAGGGCTTGAGTTCAATCCCTGGTTCTGCCAAAAAAAAGAAAGAAAGAATAGAGAGAGAAAGGAAGTGTCTTGCTAACTTAACCATCTCTAGCTTCAAAATAGCTGTGATTACGGTTGAATGTTACCATGCCTGACTGCTCTGTGACTTTTCTTCCCTTTTGTTCATTTGTTATTTTTAGACACAAAGTTTCACTATGTAGCCCAATCTGACCTCAAACTCACAGCTATCCTCCTGTCTCAGCTTCCTGAAATACTGAGATTACAATTGTGTACCACCAGGCCCAGCTGAGTCTTGTCTTTCTTTTGTTTTTTCTTTTTTCTTTTCTTTTCTTTTTTTTTTTTTTGCAGAACTGGGGATTGAACTCAGGCCCTTGCACTTGCCAGGGAAGCGCTTATTCCACTGAGCCATCTCCCTGGCCTCCCCCTTTTTTTAATGTTTGATACATGATCTTGCTACACAGTTCAGAGTCGTAGTGATCCTCCTGTCTCAGCCTCCCTAGTACTGGGATTATAGGCATGCACATGCCAGCGTGGACACCAGGGCTCAAACTTCCAACCTTGTGCTTGAAAGGGAGGCATTTATACTCCCAAGTTATCTCCCCAGTCCACCTCCACCTGTCTTTTCTTTAAGGGTTATTCCCACAGCCCTGCTCAGAATGGATGTCAAACCACATGACCCTTGATATTCAGGTGACAGCTGATTATCTAGCCCATCATAGGCCAGTCACATATTTTCGGTCAGAAACTTGGAAATAGGACCTGGAGGATGGGTCAGTTACCCCTGGGTGCTCCCAGGCCAAGCAAGGTTGATGTTGCAGAAGCCCTGGGGATGCACCCACAGCCGCAGGGAACTTGCCTTCATCAACACGGCCGCTGGAGAGAGGAACCCAGAAGGAGAGCTTGGCCTTTAGAAAGAGCCCTGGCTTGTTTTCCAGGCCCCAGCTGCAGCCCCAGTGGATCTTTACAGCCAACCAGAAGTTGACCAGCATGAACTCTTCCTGCTTGCTTATTAGCGATGCCTATCTGGCTAAAATGACCTAAGCAGGGCTGGGGAGATGGCTCAGTAGAATAAGCACTTCCCTGGCAAGCGCAAGCGCCAGAGTTTAATCCCCGATTCTGCCAAAAAAATAAAAATAAAAATAAAACAAAATAAAATGACATAAGGTAATGTGTGCTCTTTGTAAGGAGAGGATGTGAATGACTTTGAAAACATCAGTGCCCAGTGAGAGCCCTTTCTACTCCACATAGGGGTGAAGTCAGGTGATGGGCATTCTAGCCCCAGTTGCACAAAATCAGTTGCTCTTTTGGGGATGGCCTACAAGTAATCAACAAGCCTTGGTGGAAAAGCAGCAACAGAAATATGACACATAGCCCTAGCTCCTGGAACTGAAATCGAGGTGAACAGAAAATACTTAGCACACCTAAAACAATCAGAGGCTAGCGCAGAACAGCGTACAGTTAAACATTAAATTGCATGGCGCAGAAATGGGGTTCCTACAATCCCAGAGAACAGGTCAGGGCAGCAGTGGGCAGATGTGGGGGAGGAGGGAGATCATCAACCATGCAGACTGGAGGAACCAACTGCTCAGCGCCCCGACTTGCAGCACATTTGCTTCCAAATCGTTCTCTTAATTCTGGTTGCTATTCTAGCTCATGTTGAGCGCCACTGTAGTGCTGGGAAGTAATCAAAGTGCACTGCCTTGACTGAAGCTGTTCTTCTCTACAATTTTACAGCATTTTCAGCCAGTCTCCTAACACATGGGTCAGTTTGATGTCAGCAAATTAGGGCTCCCTGGGGCCAATCAGCTACTGATGAAGTATTTTGAAACAAACATTAACAATCACGGCTAATTCCTCATGTTGGTTATTCTAGGTTGTCCTGAATGATAGTGATTTTTTTTTTACCCCCAATAGTGATTAATATCAAACAAATCTTAATACAGTCATCCAAATATGAATAAGCATGTGTATTCACGCAGCAACTGAAATTCATAAAAATGCTTAATTTTATAATATAATCACCTTATATTAAATTACAGTAAAAGAAAATTGCTATAGTAGTGCTACACAATCTTCTAAGATATATACAAAAAATATAGCCAGGAGAAAGAAACAAAAATATGCATACATTCTTTTATGACTTGTTATTATGAAATTATTGTTATGATTCTAGAATCAGCCTATATAATTATGAACAATGACCTTTATTTGGTGTTACCTTGCCATAGAATGACTGTATGAATTTAGGGTTAGAAAAAAATACCAAAATGGTTGTCCTTTGTGGATAAATGACTACTCTGATACAGTTTGGAAATTATTTTATCATTGATTACTAATTGTGTTATAAAATCGTACAATAGAAACTGAACTTTAAAAGATGGCTACTAAGTGTGGTGGTATACACCTAAACTCCAGCACTTGGGAAGGCTGAGGCAGGAGGATTGCTGTGAGTTTCAAGCCAGCCAGGACTATACAGTGAGTTTTAAGGCAACCTAAACCACAAAGTGGGACCCTGTCTCAAAAAAGTAAGATAAAATAGGGCTGTTCCCCCACTCTATAGCTATTTCCTACATCATATTAAATCTTAGTATAATGATGAATAAAAGATAAATCAAGCAGAGAACGGTCATAAGAAATTTTGTCCATTTTGCATGCCTTTTAAAATAGCACTTGGAAAACACTAATTTTCTTTTAATCCTAGTGTCTTATTCAGTCTTTGTACTTCAGAGATAATCAATTGGCTTTTAATTGTTTTTCAGAAAATTAGAATGTTACATATTACGTATCTCTCATTTCTTTTTAGAGTTAACACATATCAAAGACTTATTTATTCATTAATAGCAGAACCAGAGATATATAAAGCTTGTCCAATTCAGTTCAATCACTAGTACAAAAAAAAGTTTGTCCAAAGTACAGCTGTTTATGTTATTTATTTATGAGCAGAATATATTTACTGGGTGGAAAGAAAGCTCCTATCCAAGAGAGGGAGAGGAGGGGCCCCGGAGCGGGTGGTCCCCATAGCTGTCTAATTATTATTATTATTATTATTATTATTATTATTATTATTGAGACAAGGTCTTGCTCTGTGTCCCAGACATCCTCAGACTCCTGGCCATCATCCTGCCTCGGCCTCCCGAGTTCTGGGTTTACAGGCATGCACCACCATGCCGGATTTTGTTAGAATAGGTAAGTATAGCTAAGTGGTAGAGCACTTTCCTCAAATGTGCAAGGCCTGGGTTCAATCTCCAGTGCCATAAGGAAAGGGAAAAAAGGAAACAAGAAAAAGAACAATATTAACATAAAAACCCTGGGCCGGGGAGATGGCTCAGTAGAATAAGCGCTCCCCTGGCAAGTGCAAGAGTCTGAGTTCAGTCCCTGATTCTGCAACAACAACAACAACAACAACAAAACCCAAGATGGAAATACACAGAAACTGCTTTTCTTTCTTTTTTTTTTTTTTTGTTTTGTTTTTTTTTTGGCGGAACCGGGGATTGAACTCAGGTCCTTGCGCTTGCCAGGGAAGCGCTTATTCCACTGAGCCATCTCCCCGGCCCCAGAAACTGCTTTTCAAAACACAATGTCAGAGCAAAATAATGTAAAACACTATGTTGGATTTTAAAATATATAATCGAGTTGGCAACATTTTTTTTTTTTTTTTTTTTTTTGTATTTAGGACAGGGTCTACAGGGTCTACAGGGTCTTACTGCGTAGATCAGATCTCACTGTAGTGATCCCCCTGTTTACAGCCTCCCAAATGCTGGAATTACAGGTGCATGCCACCACTCCCAGTCTCAATCACCAGCTCAGTGGGCCCTGGGAGTGGGGCTGGCATGGCAGGCCCCAGGGGGATTGCACTTCTGGCCCCTGTGCCTGAGCAGGCACTTTAATCTGCTGAGCTATTTGTTGGCAACAAAATATTTAAAGAAAGAATCAAACTGCAGAGGTTAACAGATCTGGAAAGAACTCCTTTTTCTTTTTTTCTTTTATGCATTTGGTACAGGGTCTCCCTCTGCAGCTCGGATTCATAGTGATCCTCCTGTTTTCAGTCTCCCCAGAGCTGGGATTACAGGTGTGCACCACCACACTTGTGCTTGGTCTCAGGCTCCATGTGTCCTGGGGGTGGAGACCGGCACATCTCCATTTTTTTGGTTCTAACATCAAACTCAGGACCTGGCTTTTCCTAGGAGGCACCAAATACCCCATTCTTAAACAAATAAACAAGCAAAAACCAAAATAAAGCAAAACAAAAAAGTGTGAAGCCAGGTGTGGTAGCACATGCCTGTAATCCCAGCGCAAGGGAGCCTGAGGCAGAAGGATCACTCTGAGTTCCAGACCAGCCTGGGTTATAAAGTGAGCTCAAGGCCAGTCTGAGCTGCATAGTGAGGCCCCGTCTCAAAAACACCAAAAAATGGTTTGGGGGAGATAGCTCGGTGGTCTAAGGGCCTGCCTGGCAAGCTCAAGAACTTGCGTTTGATCCCTGTGCTGCATCCCCTACCAAATAGATAAGATTAAAAAAAATTTAACTCTCCCCCCCCAAAAAGTGTGGGACTAAAGGACAGAAACTAGCATTTGTTGTGTTTCTATTTTATGCTAGGCATTTGCATGATGTCCCAATCCATACCTACTCCACAAAGAGCAGCCACCTTGTAGCAGAAAACAGCCTCGTAGCAGCTAAACAACTTGCTCAAGAAACTGAAGATAGTGTTTGTTGGAACCTTCTTATGACTGAAGGTAAAATTCCTAATTCTCTTCTGACCCGGTGCCAATTTTGTTTGGAATCCTATCCATTAAAGATTAGGTTGAATTTCTTTTCTTCTTCTTCTTCTTCTTCTTCTTCTTCTTCTTCTTCTTCTTCTTCTTCTTCTTCTTCTTCTTCTTCTTCTTCTTCTCCTCCTCCTCCT
>NW_004524596.1:13315975-13318560 GCF_000260255.1 Octodon degus
AAAAAAAAAAAAAAAAAAAAAAAAAAATTGGTATAGGGGCCCACGATGCAGCTTGGACTTGTAGTGATCCTTCTGTTTTCAGCCTTCCCGGTGCTGGGATTATAGACTGCACCACCACGCCGTCTCAGTGGCCAGCACGACGCAGTATCTGGGGTTCCAAGGCTGGTGGATCGAACCTTGGTCCCTATGCTTGCCTAAGCAGGTGCTTAGTCCACTGAGCTATCTCACTGGCCCTGATTAAGTTGAATTTCCGAATCTCATAAAATGAACTTTTTTTGTAAAAAGAGAAAGTAAATGTATCTTTCTAAATTTTTTTAATATCATTGGAACTGCTCCCCCCTTTTGTTGCTGAGGATCAAACACACAGACATTCAGGCAAATGCTCTACCACTGAGTGGTACCCCTAGTTTTGCCTGTCTCTTTAAAAGGCAGGAGATGGATTAGACCAGGTGATTCATTCTAGTGATTGGGAGGTTGAGGCAGAAGATATCAAGGTGAGAGGCCAGCCTGGGCTACTTTGCAGACTCTGTATCAAAACAACAAAATATGGAGTGGGATGATTTTAAGATAAAAGCAGGCAAAGACATATAAAAAAGTGAAGCATCAAACTTTATTGGATCTTGGTTAGGAAAATTCACACACAATGGCTGGTGAGATAGCTCAAGAGACTGGGCACCTCAGGGGCTGGGGTTTGATCCCAAGCACTGCACACTTTGCCAGCCCCTTTCCTGGATGTGCTGAGCTGGCCACTGAGTCCAGGCGAGGTGGGGTACACCTGTAAGTCCAGAGCTGGGGAGGCTGAAAACAGGAGGATCACTAGGACTCAGGCCCTTGCGCTTGCCAAGGAAGCGCTTATTCTACTGAGCCATCTCCCTGGTCCCTTGGAGGATCACTAGGAGTCCAAGCTGCACAGTGAGACCCTATACCAAATATGGAAAAGAAAGAAAGAAAGAAAGAAAGAAAGAAAGAAAGAAAGAAAGAAAGAAAGGAGGAGAAAGAAAGAAAGAAAATATACGCATAAACACATATACACTTATTCAGGAGACAGAGATTTCCTGGGACAACTTGAAAAGAATTGAATAGCAGATGATGTTGTTGAATTACTATTAATTTTATTGGACATGGTAATGTCAATAAATGTCTTATTTTTAGAGATGCATGTTGAAATATCTAAGGCTAAGTATTATGATATCAACTTGTTTCTAAGTGCTTCAAGAATGGATACAGATAGCTGGGCATGGTGGTGCATGCCTGTAATCCCAGCACTTGGAAGGCTGAGGCAGGGGAATCATTGTGAGTTTGAGACCAGCCTGGGTTACAAAGTGAGCTCAAGGCCAGCAGGAACTGCATAGCGAGACTCTGTCTCAAAAAGATAAATAAATAAACGTGTATAGATGATCAGAAATCAGTGAAAGAAGGCAATAATAATTGCTGGACCTAGGCAAAACATGCCTGGATTTTCATTGTAACTTTCTTTCAACTTTTCTCAATGTATGAACATATTCATAATAGAAGTGTGAGGGAACGGGAGGATACAGTTCAGTGGGAGAATGCAGTATAACTTAGGTTTTACTTTCTGCTGTGTTCCTTCTTTATAGTGCTGGAGACTGAATCCCCAGGGCTTCAGGTACCTTAACATTGTGTTATATTTCAAGTTTCTTTTTTTTTTTTTTTTTTTTTTAATTTTTTTTTTTTTTTTATTTTTTTGCAGAACCGGGGATTGAACTCAGGCCCTTGTGCTTGCCAGGCAAGCGCTTATTCTACTAAGCCATCTCCCCAGCCCCTGTTTTTAAATTTTTAAATCTTTTATTTATTTATTTATTTATCTGGAACAGTATCTGACTACACAGCTCGGACTCAGCGATCCTCCCGTCTCAGCCTCCGCAGTGCTGTGCCGCCACCACACCAGTTCTCAGTGGCTGGCTTAGCCCTCCGTGGGGGCCCGGCTGGCATGGCGTGTGGTGCCGGGGATCGAGTCACGGTTCCTGCATTTGCCTAAGCTTGCCTAAGCAGGCTCTTTAGTCCTCTTGAGCTTATCTCATGGCCGTCTTGTGTTTTTGAGGCAAGGTCTCACTGTAGTCCAGGCTGGCTGCCTTTAACACCCGGTGATCCTCCTATGGCAGACTTCGGAGTGCTGGGATTACAGGTGAGTGCCAGCATACTCAGGTATAATTTTTTTTTTTAAGTGTATTTGGTACAGGGTCTTACTGCACAGCTCAGACTCACAGTGATCCTCTTCTTTTCAGCCTCTCCAGCCCTGGGGTTCCAGGCATGCACCACAGGCCCTGAAATTGTACTATCTTGACAGGGGCAGTAAACTTGAGGTAGCTTTGAGGGGAAGAACTTTGGTTTGGGCACATGTTTCCATGAGGATTCTTTTGTTTGCAAGTAATAAAAAATTCAACCAAAAGAGGAACAAAAGAAAATTATTGTTTAATTTAATGTGAAATGTGGAAGTGGAGTGGTTTCAGGTTAATTTAGTAGGATGACAATATTATCAAGGGCTTTTTCTAATTTGTGTTCCTTCATGCGTAGTAATCTGGTCTTCTTTCCTCAAACTTGTCTCTCTCTCTCTCTTTTTTTTT
>NW_004524596.1:13318732-13327210 GCF_000260255.1 Octodon degus
GTAAATGACATTTATTTAAATATTTATTTAGGCGGAACCGGGGATTGAACTCAGGCCCTTGCTCTTGCCAGGCAAGCGCTTATTCTACTGAGCCATCTTCCTGGCTCCGGTAAATGACATCTATAATTAGCAGTTATGGCAAGTTTGTGTCTCATCAGTATCAGCCACATCATTATCGACTATTAGTATTTTTAAAACATTTTTGACAGGTTATATTTTATGATACACATTTTTTTTTCCCCCCTGAATTGGGGATTGAACTCAGGCCCTTGAGCTTCCCAGGCAAGTACTTACTTTACTGAGCTATCTCTCCAGCCCCTACACGTCTTCTATTTTTTTTGCGGAACCGGGGATTGAACTCAGGCCCTTGCGCTTGCCAGGGAAGTGCTTATTCCACTGAGCCATCTCCCCGGCCCCTAACTTGTCTCTTTATGCTTACAAAATGGCTGTCATAACTCCAAGGGCCACCTTGTTGTAGAACAATACAATTAGCTAAAATTTGCAGAGCACCTTTGATAGACCTGACATTGTTTTAAGCCCTAATTCCATTGGTTCTCCTCTTAAGAGTATGTTTTCTTATCCCTGTTTGACACACAAGGAAACTTTGAGTTACAGAGAAGTTAAACAACTTTTCCATAGGAAGTGGCATGATTAACATCCCATTGCTAGAATCTGGCTCCAAGAAAAGCAGTGACAAAGTTCAGAGCAAGGAGAACTTGTCAGAATTCTCTTGCCTCCAATACATTTCCTACAAGGGCCATCTGCTCTGAGTTAGGGGCACATTCCTGATGCAGTCATCTCAAGGAGGTAGGGAGGTAGGATGACCAGGGATAGCCTAGACTAATCAAGATTACCTCCTGGGGCTGGGAGGCAACTCAGCTTCCCCCAAACCATATGCCCCTTCACACCTCAATTTAGCTTTAGCAAAACACAAAGGCAAGATAGGAAGGCCACCAAGGGACAGCCTTGGACACCGCTGTAGACCAAAGTGTCAGGGGACCCTGAGCTGAAGACCTCCGCACGGCTGAGCACACACGGAGAAGACAGGCCCAGGGCTCTACACATGGGTTTCAGGTGCATCAAAATAGCAGCTGGAGTCATGAAAATTCGACACATTTTTAAGGAAGGTTACACAGACATCAGAGGGCTAAAAAGTGAACCTTAAAAAAATTGCTGGGAGGGGCTAAAGATGCTGCTCAGGGGTAGAGGGCTCACTTAGAATGTGGGTGGTAGTAGGGGCTGGGGAGATAGCTCAGTAGAATAGGCTCTTGCCTGGCAAGCACAAGGGCCTGAGTTCAATCCCTGGTTCTGGAAAAAAAAAAAGAATATGGGCGGCGGTAGGTTGGATCCCCAGTACGGCAAAATAAAAAGAAATTGGCCAGGTTTGTTGGCACACACCTGTAATCACAGCACTTGGGAGGGTAAGTTAGGAGGATTGTGAGTTCCAGGCCAGTCTGGATTATATAGGGAGAACTTGTCTTTAAAAAACCAAGAAGAGAAAAAGAAATTGATGGGAGGGGGTGGCTGGACCAACATAACAAAAATACTGAGATCTGTTTATGCAATGTAACATATAAAGGTTCAGTAGATTACGGTCCCTATTTTTTGAGTGTTTGAAAATTTCCCAATAAAATAGTTGGAGCTGGGTGTCACACGATGCACCTATAGTCCTAGCTATGTGGGATGCCAAAGCGGGAGGGAGGGTTGCTTGAGCCTATGAGTTCCAGAACCAGGAATTTGAGATCCCAATCCCCCCTCAAAAAGAAAGAAAAGAAAAGAAAAAAAAGAGTATGATAAAATGAAATAAAAACTAACCATGAGCCTTGGAAACTACGAAGGAGCTCCTGTCTTTGGTTCTCAGCCCCTATACAGAGTTATAACTTACTTCTTGGATAAGATTTGGGCCCATCCCTTTACTTTGAAAGAAGTTCTGCGAGGATATAAAAGCCCTAAGACAGCCTCTCACTGGATCATTTTCTAGCCATTTCTGCTGACATCTCTGTTCTGGAAGCCTCTGCTGTCTTCCCCAGGCACTAATTTTACTTGGCCTCAGAGCCTGTTGTTCAGCCTTGATCTCCCATTTTATTGTGGCCAGGTACCACTCTCCAGATGGGTTATCCAACTGCGAGGCCTCTGCTATCTGCCAGAGACATTAGGCCTTTATCTAAAGACCTTAAATGTGAACCTTATTATGAAACAGCTAAGGCTTCCATCTAGATATGCAAAGCCAAGAAAAAAAAAAAAAAAGATATGCAAAGCCTCATGTGCTCCTAGCTGGGGCTTTTCAGAGCTGGCTGGATCTAGGGAGTGTGATATTGGGATTAAGGTGTGTGGTACTAAATTAGTCCACTCTCATCCACATGGCTGACACTGACAAAGGATCTACAATCTGAGGTACAGGATCTCAGGATAAATCCTGAGGAGATTTCACTGACCTTATCAGACCCAAAAGCTACAACTCTTGTTGTATAGGTCTTGCTTTATCTTGGTCTTAACTATCCAGCAGAAAAATATAAAAATGAAGTATAAGAAGTAAAGCCATGCTGTTATGTTGAGCTGTAGGGGACTCAGGTCAACAATTTCTGACATTGCCAGTGAAGTGGAAGACCCAATACTGTGATGGACTACTGAACTCTTTTAGAATATTTTGCTGAGTTAACACACCTATAATATTCAAATGATGGAACTAAACTAAACAAAAAAGGGGATACAGATGAATGTCCGTTTTGTATCTGTGTATACAAAATGGTTAGGATAGATATGTAGTTACATTCTCTTAATGAATAGAGGGATTTGTTCTAATAGTGTTTGTAAATAGGATATAATGTCTGCATCTTTTTTTTTTTTTTTTTGCGGAACCAGGGATTGAACCCAGGCCCTTGCGCTTGCCAGGGAAGCGCTTAATCCACTGAGCCAGCTCCCTGGCCCCAATGTCTACATCTTGTACAGCAAATAACCACTAGGAAGACAGTACACAATGTTAATTATTGAAACTGTCCTACCAATTTGATTTGAAACTGTCTCATCGCTATTTGTTTCTGAATAAAATTATGGAGAAAAAAAAATAAATTAGTCCACAGCCTGAAATTAGCATAATTCTGGGTGTGGCTTATGGAAGCCCCGCCCTGGGAGTGGGTGTCACCAATCACTGATTTATAAAGGAGAGAGGCAAGGCCCGCTCCCCGCTGTTGCTTTCATGCCTCCTGCCTGCTTCGCCACGGACTGTTTTCCCTCTGTGCTGTCCTGCTGTACCACCCTGCCTTGAAGCCATCCAATGTGGGACTGAAACCTCCACAGAATGTCAGGGTTTTTGTTTTTTTTATAATGTATTTTTAGTGCAGGGTCTCACTACACTGCTCAAGACTCATAGTGATCCTCCTGTTTTCAGCCTCGCAAGATCTGGGATTATGGGCATGCGCCACCACTCCCAGTCTCAGTCACCTGTCTCTGTGCGCCCTGGGGGCGGGTCCAGCATGGCACGCGGGGGATTGAACCCCCGTTCCCGGGACTACCTACGCAGGTGCTTTAGTCCGCGGAGCTATCTGGCCAGCCTGACCGTCAGGTATTTTGTCTCAAAAATGAGAAAAATAACTGAGAAAAAAAAACTTTTAAACTAATAACACTCAAGCTTGCATTTTCTTTTTACCATGAATTTTTTGTGCCAGTTTTCCTACAGCCATTTTCCTGGATGTCTGTTCTTAGAACAATCAATCTGTGACTCGACTTCCGTGTTCATCACCTTGATGTCTGTCCCGTCCTCGCTTAGATTCTCAAGTTGGGCACTCGAGGCTACCTTCAACAGCGGGAGAAAAAAAGAACTTCTAAATAGGAAAAGAGTGGTTGCAGGTGTGAAAGGAAAATTAAGGGAAAAGCAATATCATGTTTCTGAAGCATGAACAAACAACCATCTTACGTGAACAAATGGCAATGCTCTGAAGTCAGGGGTGAAGCGTTGGCGAAAGAAGGCATAGTTTATTGTACAAGGAAAATACATAAGAGAGAGAACGCATAATGTAAATGAACTTGCACATAAATGTTAGACCGCTGACATAAACAGCTATTATTATTATTCCACTGCCAAGCATATTTAAACACTATACTTTGCAGCGTTTGTGGTTGGGCTCCATGAGAAAACAATTTCTGATACCACACACAGTGTTGTAATCATAATCTCAATCATCTCATGTGTTTGATGACACTTTAAAACACAAAGGAGGAGCAGACAGCTTTGGCTGTGGATTGCACACAGGATGGAAAAAGTTGATCAACCTTCTGTCTTGGCAGGAAGTGGGACTGGCATGGGGAGGCCTGCCCCCTGGGGTGGCAGCGCTGAGGAACGGGAAAATATTCAGCAAATGCAACACAGTAAGCACTTACTGAGCATCTATTATGTATCATGCACGATGAAAGAATTATCTTTGTTGAAGTGATAAGTTCAATAAAGATACAGCAAGGGTAGAATGACACCACTAATGCTTTCTTGTTTTGTTTTGGGATAGGGTCCCTTTGACAAGTGCTGTTTTTTGGTTTTTTTTTTGGTGGAAGGTGGGGGTGGTGAACTCAGGCCCTTGCATTTTCCAGGGAAGCACTTATTCCACTGAGCCATCTCCCCGGCCCCAGACAAGTGCTGTTCTTAAAAACATAAAATAAAGACAAACTATTATTATATATCACAAATTTCCAAACAGTTATAAAGCTATGATGCAGTGTTACATAAGATTCTTTATTAATGCATAAAATAACAAGATCTAGTGGTGGTTCTAATCTCATTTCAAATTTTTTTTATGTTTATTTTTTTTATTTTTTTATTTTTATTTTTATTTTTTTTAATTAATTAATTAATTAATTTGTGTGTGTGTGTGTGTGTGTGTGTGTGTGGCCAGCTCAGCCCACCAGGGGGCGCGGCTGGCTGGCATGTGGTGCTGGGGATTGAACCGCGGTCTCTGTGCTTTGCTAAGCTTGTTCTAAGTAGGTGCTTTAGACCACTGAGCCATCTCACCAGCCCCCTCATTTCAAATTAATGCTGAGTGTAAGTGGTATTTCTAAAGATCTATAACAACTCTAATATGGCACAAAAATTATCAGTAATTTCTTTTAGCAATAATGTTGCAGGTACTGTTAATGCTTATTTGGTGTATTATATACATTCATAATTGAAAACAAAAACTAAGTTTTAGGGATTGGTTAGTAGTCATAAATGTGTAATTTTTTTTCGCATCCAAGTTCTTCTTCTTCTTCTTTTTTTTTTTTTGTGGTACTGGGGATTGAACTCAGGACCTTGTGCTTGCCAGGCAAGTGCTTATTCTACTGAGCTATCTCCTCGGCCTCCATCAAGTTCTTAAACCCCTGAGTTCATTTCACAGATTTTCTTGGACTTGGTGGCCCACAGTGTGTGTGTGTGTGTGTGTGTGTGTGTGTGTGTGTATTTGTGTGTACTGAGATACTCCTAATATGTCCTTCAGAGAAGATAGAAAATTGGGACAATAAAATGATCTAATAATTAAAATATGACATTGGCATTGGACAAGTGCTCCAGAATAGGAAGAGCAAAGTATTTATAGAAATAGGAGAGAGGGCAGGCAGCAAAGAGGATAAAAGCTTTAAAGTGAGGTAAAGAAGAAGAAAAAACTGAGTCAGGAGAATTGTAGGTTTGAGACCAGCCTGGGTGACCTAGCAAGTTCCACTGGGCCACATAATAAAACTATCTCAAAGAGAGAGAAGACAGGAAAGTGGAGTAAAGGAGAGAGGAAGTTGGAGAGAGAAAACAGGAAAGGAGACATTTTCCCTTTGGGGGCAATGCTTTCTCTCCTGTCCTCTTGAGCTCCTCAAACTCAGTAAGCTTGGGGGCTTTCTGAACTAATTTCTCTCTCATTTCTGTTCTCTCTCTCTCTCTCTCTCTCTCTCTCTCTCTCTCTCTCTCTCTCTCTCTCTCTCCCTAATGTATTTTGGTACAGGGTCTCACTACACAGCTCTGACTCGTAGTGATCCTCCTGTTTCAGCCTCCCCAGCACTAGGACTACAGACATGTGCCACCACGCCCGGTCTGAGCTCATTTCCTGTGGATTAGGAAAGTTCTCAGTTTGGTTTCACTGTTTGTACTCTTGTACTGTATATTATTGTAGATCTCAAAGAGTTTTTGCTTATATGGATTATATTTATAAGCATCTATTAATTTAAAAATATTTATTAGCTAATAATAACAATAATAATAATAAACTCATGTGTCCACATAAACTTTTTTTTTTTAAAGATTATTTATTTATTTATTTATTTTGTGTGTGTGGCCAGCTCAGCCCACCAGGGGGCGGGGCTGGCTGGCATGTGGTGCCGGGGGATTGAACCGCGGTCTCTCGGTTTTGCTTAGCTCAGCTTGTTCTAAGTAGGTGCCTTAGACCACTGAGCCATCTCACCAGCCCCATAAACTTTTTTTTTTTTTTTTTTTTTTTTTTTTTCTGGTGAGAAAAAACATTTTAAAAAACAGGGTAGAAAGAAGCGGTGAAGATTTTGCAATTCTCTTTGGTATCTGGCTTAACAGAAGATAGCTGGATTCTCATATCCGCTTTTGCATTCTTTGTTACAATAACATGTTATGTAGCCTCTGGGAAGCTCCTTCTTTATTGTACTTGAGAGACTCAAAAGGGCCCCCAAAAGCCTTAATATTATTGTGAGCATAGTTTTGAACTTGTGAACAAACCCTCAGGGGTCCCCAAGACTATACTTTGTCGACCTCTGATTTAGGTGTTTATTTTTAATATTTCTCTTTTTTGCTGTTCCAAGTTGAATACTCTTGTAGGAGTAAGACTGAGTGTATAAAGATAAATGGTTTAAATTTCAAATACATATACACATTGCTTATTCTCACAGATGCCTAGCTGGGTTTGGCCAGTGGGGATTGCAGGGAGAAGAGTGAGACTGGCTAGTTACCCTGCAGTTGACAAGGGCTCGATTTGTCCTTCACCCGGTCAAAGCTCTTTTCAGGAGCTCCTGTGCACATAAACCCCTTCTGTTATACAGATTTCTTTTCTTTTAGTGGTTCTGGAACTTCACACTAAGCTACATCTTTAACCCTTTTTAAACTTTATTGAGACAGGGTCTCACTAAATTGTTGGGTTTGAACTTTTGATCCTCCTGCCTCAGCTTCCCAGAGTGCTAGGACTAGAGGTTTGTTTCATCATGCCTGGCTTGTCTACAGGTTTCTGTCATCCCTTCCTTTTCTTTTCCCTGCACACATAGGAATGATAACGAGCTCCCTGGAGGTAGCCTTAGGATACTAATCTTACGTTTTATCTTTACTCTGACTGTATCTTTGGAACTAAGTTTATCAAACTCTTCTCAAAATTCCAAACGAGTACATCACCCATTTTCCACTGGACACTAATATATTTGGTCAGAGCAATACCTGAAGTATAAAATTCCATTAAAGTATTATTTATAGCATTGAGCCACCCTGATTTTAATGGAAGCAAGAAAGTTGTAAAACTGTGGTACCAAGAGACTGGCCCTTAATGGTTCTGGAAAGAGGGATGGGTGCACTGAAGCCCAACTGGTATCTGTAAGGACTTTTTGATTTTGTGTCTGCTTGGTTTTACTTTCATTTGTACAAAGATAAAAAGAAACATAGCTGAAAGTGTTTATAGATGCTAACGTGGCCATGCTCTGAGGCAGCAGCATACCAATGCTAGGCAATGGAGCATCATTAGTCCAAACTAGTGGTTGATTTTTTATTTTTTGCTGTGCTGGAGATCAAACACAGGACATCACTAATGGTAGGCAAACTTGGAACTGCTGAGCTATGTTCCTAGTCCAAGCCAGTGTTTCTTCAAGCGTAGCTTCCACACCAAAGCATCAACATCATCTGGGAACTTTGTTAAAAATGCAGATTCTCAGGTCCCAACAGAGACTTACACATATTGAAACTCCAATGGTGAATTCTGGCCATCTGTTTTAAGGACTTATGTAGGTGGTTCTGATTCTTGGTAAAACTTGGGAATCTCTATTTTGAGTTACTCTCAACATAATAGTTCCCTAATTTTTTCATTTCCCTCGGCACCTGGACATGGTCATATGACTTCCTCACCCTTACTGCTTTGAACCTAGACATCATGAAGCTGCAGTAACTATCCTACAGTCTTAGGGCAATAGGATAACCGTAGAAGCCCTGATCCAGACAGAATTGCCCACCTCTAGACCTTCTGTTTCATGAGAAAATGCTACCCTCCCACTCCAGTGATTTAAACCCATTTGGATCTTCTGTTAATCACAGCCAAATAAGATTTTTAAAATATGAGATGGTTAAAAAAAATAAAAAGACTTTTCTCCTCATGATGTTAAGAAGTAAAAATTCTTTTAACATCGAAATAAGTATTGAAAATATGGAAGACTGGGCATGGTGGCACACACCTGTAATCCCAGTGCTTGGGAAGCTGGAAACAGGAGGATCACTACGAGTCTGATTCATGTAGTAAGACCCTGTAGACC
>NW_004524596.1:13327310-13337345 GCF_000260255.1 Octodon degus
TGGTTTTATTTTATTTATTTTTGGCGGAACCATGGACTGAACTCAGGCCCTTGTGCTTGCCAGGGAAGCACTTATTCCACTGAGCCATCTCCCATGCCTCTGATACTGATTTTAAAGGTAAATTTTTAACACATATGGCTCAGTTCTTGCTGAGCTCCCCAGACACTTAGCAATAGAGTCCTCACACCTAGATGGTCTAGGTCAGGCTGCGTTTGTTTTTTCCCTTGCAAAACAGAATGAGTAACTTTAACGGACACAGAATCTGTGGAAATCCAGAAAAACGAGAGTGTACAGTTGCCATAGTTTAAGGTGGCTCTTAACTTTTTACATGGAAAACTTGAAACAATTAATTTGTGTGCCCAGCACCGAGGATTTCCAGAAATTTTTACATCCTATTGGATGAAATGTCTAAATTAGGCGAGTATATCTTCTTAGTTTTGTGATGTACTCAGCCAGACCGACCTCCCAGCCCCTCTGGATGAGGGCGTCCCTCTCTTCCTCCAGTGCCAGGTTCACATCAGGTCTGTCTATGGACGTTGCAGCCAGGAAAGCCATGGTCTTGGAGGCCTCTGCTATCCCTTACGTGTACAGGGCATTCTCGACAGATGTGAGTTTGGCCAGTTTGTTCTCACTGAAGGGCATCTCCACGTCATCCAAAATCTCCAAGTCCTGGGGTTTGGACACAGCTGCCATCATATGATCGTTTTTATTCTTTGGGGAGAGGCAAAGGTCTCAGGAGCGTAGCACCTCTAGAACTTTCTGCAAAAGATGGTTGAGACTCCAAGTGGCAGCCCTCAGACAGTCTGCTTTAAGTTTGGTATCAAAGCTCCTTGTATAACAAGGACACAAACATGCAGAATCAATGAATGAGACTTTACATGACCTAAAACTTCACATTCCCACGGTGACCATATGAAGTATTCTATGCATCATATCCTACTTGCTCTCTGAAATAATCATGTGGAGTTAGCAGCACTGGATTACTTGTGACCAGCTATGGGCTTTGGGCACCAGCAAAAATGGATCACCCAAATGTGTTGGGGGAAAGTGGTTATCTGATTTCTTTTTGTTTGTGCTGGAGAGCAGACCCTGTATGCCAGGCAAGCACCCTACTATTGAGACTTACCTCTGCCTTGACATCCTATTTTAAAAGGAACATCTATACTGTCGCCAAAGTGGGAAAAAATCAAACCTTTTCTGCATTAAGGTGCTATTTCAATTATGCAAATATACATATCCTGACTGCTTTGCTTTATTATGAAAATCTAAATCTCTTCTGACTCTAGAGGAGTTATCTCTACTTTATTATAGAATAATGCAAGGCTCAGAGTTTGGCAAGTAGCTCACACAGCTAGTTAGGTGTAGATCCCATTATGATGGCTCTCAATGTTTATGGCATGCTTATGATGACACCCTTGTTTTCCTTTGACAGTTGTAAATGTCATTGGGCCTGCTTTAATGGTTTAGTGTTTTAATCAAAACACACAACAAAGTGAACCTAACTATATGTTTCATGTCTCTTGTATTCTTAGCACCTAGGACAGGCTTGTCACCTCTTTTTGGCAGTAGGATTGAAAGGATGAATGGTATACAATCATCAGCCTACCTACACGATTGAACTTTTATATAATTTCGGGGTCAACCAAGGGGGAGAGAGAAGAAAATCAAGCAAGGCAAGAAAATTGCTCTGATGCCTTTCTGTGATTGCTTACATTTTCAAGATGGGGATCTTCAGGTATTTTCATTTAGTTCTTATTTAGCACGGTCCCTATTTTGGAGGCTGAGGTCCCAGACTCCCTTCCCCTTATATAAAGTGTGCCAGGCAAAAGGAGTGTGATTTGAAGAAATATGTGCTACAAATTATTCAAATAGTATTTTCCAAGAACAGTATGATTTTATACTACTCATAAAGGTGGCAATGGAGAGGTGATATTGACACAGTCTCATGTGCTTTGCTTTATAGACACCACCCCTGAACGTGCAGACATAGGGAAGAGTCAGGCAAGGAGGCACACATCTATCATCTCAGCACTCAGGAGGCTGAGGTCAAGGATAGTGAGTTTTTTAGGCTGGTCTGATCTACACAGTGAGCCTCCACCTCAAAAACAAATGAAACAGGGGCCAGGGAGATAGCTCAGTGGAATAAGGGCTTGCCTGGCAAGTATAAGGTCCTGAGTTTGACCCCTGGTACTACCACAAAAAAAAAAAAAAAAAAAAAGAAACAGACAAAAGGCATTTCAATTTATGGGTATCTCCATTGCACCACGGCAAAGGTTATAAAGTACTGGAATGCATAAAAGTCACCGAGGAACCATTTAAAAATTTCCTTCTCCCTGGATTTGATTGATCCCTAGCATAATTACAAACAAGTATAAATAAAAGTTTGTTTTTCTGAGCTTGTAGACATGAATGGACCTTGGGATCTGTACCCCAGGTATTTCTGATGTTTATTTGCCATGCTGTGAGAAACATTAAGGAATTGAGCAGGTTAAAAAAAATTCTGAACTGCAATCTTTTTACCATGCTCAGTATCTATACTGTAAATGTTTTATTTCTATATTTGCTTTCCCAAAACTGACTCCTTTGCTCTAAGCTTGTCACTTGCTTCAAGCAATTCACACCAAAGTATGAAATTTGAAGCCTCTTTGAAAGCACTTGCCTTAAAAATACGTAAATGTATATACAAAATGTGTCTACATATATACCCCAATGTAAATATATATCCGAAGGTAAATGCCTCCATTACATTTTTTATTTTGGGGGAACCACAACAGCTTCTAGTTAGTCCAACTGATAGGGGAATCATGCTCATTTTCTTCATCTAGCTACTGAATTACTCTATTTTATTCTGGAAGCATCCTGTGTCGCTGTGATGCTTTCCTGTCATCTGCGGGGAGGATCCTTTATATCATCACTCCCTGCATGTTTCAGTGACCTCTGCTCATCATGAACCGGGATTAGTGTACTTATGTTTTTTTTTCAGCTCCAAAAGAATTCAATGCCTGGCAAATAGGCGCTCATTTTGAATGGATGAGTGGCAGAGCCAAGGCTGGGACTTTTTAAAATCAATGCTGACTTGAGAATCACAACACGGAAACGCCAAGGGCTGCACACTAGGTAACAAATACACAATCAAAATACCATCTAACAGCACAGAATCCACCTGAAGGGAGCACCTGTCTCCTTTGCTCAAGTCACTTTCCATCCTTTCCGGACAGGCCAACTTCCCGCCCACTCTCCCCTGGGGTAGACAGGTCAGGCAGGTATCCCAGCTCTGTGGCTCTGATTGGCCGACGATGATTTCATTGTTCGGGAACATCCGGGCCTTTCTCCTCGCAACACCTCCCCAGAGCCTACCCGTCCACCCAGCTTCCCACGCCCGCCTGTGCCCCACCCGTTTCTGAAGCAAAACTACCACCACCACTTCTCAGCCCGCTTCTCGTCCTCGTCCTCACTTTCCCCTTCCTTCTCCACACCAGAGAGACATTTATTTTCTCCAATGAGGGTTTAGGGCGACTCCGTGGGCCAATCAGTGGCCAACCCCTTGCGGTTCTGGGTGGGAGTAGGCGCCCACACCTATAACCCGACAGTCCGAGGACTCCTTTATGGCGCTTGTTTTACGCAAGGCTTAGCGGTCAAAAGTAAAGGAACGTGGTCCTCACGGAACGGGAAGAATCCACACAGACTCCTCTGGGTCTGGCCGTTTTCGAAGACTAGCCAATCGCTTTTCGGATAGACTTCCCCGCCTTTTGAGCGTTCATTTAAAAAAAGCCGGTGTGACGGACTTGGAAATTGGTTCTGTGATGGACACGTCGAGCAAGCCAATGACCGAGAGTTCAGGGCACCGTTTGAACCAATAAAACAAAGGAGTCGCTGAGGCTCCGGCCTGCGGGGCGGCGCGCAGGTGGGCGTAATTTGACTGACAGATGCCTCTACTTACGGCTGGCACGGTGGGTTGGCCCGTGACGTCCGGGAGGTTAGTTGCCGAGCGGAGGCGGGGCTGAATGAAGGCAATGGTAATAAAGGGTTGGGCCTCACTCAGTGGGCGGTGTTTGATGGATAGCTGACCCTGCCAATTGAAGGTGGTAACTGGTGTCCAATGGGAAATTAGGAGGTCGGAGGCGGGGCCATGTGGGAGGGGAAAACTCTGGCTGCATCAGGGGCGATAAATGGGAGGGATAGCAGAGATTGACAGACTTCCTAGCAATTCGGAGGCCGTAGGAGGGCGCACGGCGCTCCAATGGGTGGGCTGTGGGGGCGGGATTCTCCGGAGGGCGGGGAAAGACGGGGTGCGGAGAGGGGGTTGCAGTAGGAGCCGAACCGCTGCTGCTCAATGGCGGAAAAGCCGCCGGTGCTCTGACCGCCTCGTCCCCGCCTAGCAGTTGCGGGGGAGTTTCCTGCCGGCGCGGCTGGAGTCTCTGTTTCTCAGTGTTCGGTGGCTGGAAGATGCTCCAGAGAGACGAGGCTGCGGCGGAGGCGGAGGTGGTGGCCGTATCGGCAGCGACTCTAGGGTGGAGAGAAGGCGGCGGCGGCGGCGTGAGGGGCCGGGCGGTGTAAACAGCCCGGGTGACGGCGGAGGCGGCGGTGGCCGAGAGCCGAGGGTCGAGCGGCGGCTGAGGCAGGGTCACGCCTCCAGCGGAAGCCTGGGCTGAGAGCGCGGGCGCGACGGGACGCCTCAGACCTCGCCTCCCTCCCTTGCTCGCCCAGGTGAGGCCGCTCGGTGTCCGCCCGAGGGGGAACGGCCGCCCTCCGCGGTGCTCGTGTCGGGTCGGGGCCTCGGGCTGCGGCGGGGGCCTGGGCAGCGGGACGCGAGGCCTGGCTCCCAGGTAGGCCCTCCGTGCCGCCGCCTCCGCGCGCCGCCAGGCCGGGAGAGGTGCGGAGAGGGAGTGGAGTTTGCTTCAACGCCTGGACTCTACTGCTTGCCCGTCCCCAGTCCGGGCTGCAGACACCCTGCGGGAGCGCCGGCGCTGCCCTGGGCCCGGGCTCTTGCCCTGCTGGTGCATGCGTGATGTGAAAACACCACCTTTCCCCCTTGTTCCCTAGTCGGCTTCTGCCCCGCTCTGCGCTCCGCTTTACTTCCTTGTTAAATCTTGCTTTTCTGTGGGGTTCCCTGTCTCCTTTCTCAGTGGTAGCTTTAAATCGTTTGTTTCGTGTTGAACTCCTGGCTTTTCTCGCTTGCTTTCCCTGCGTCGACTTTTTAAAAGGATGTCATTCTTCCTAGCAGTGAAGTTCTTAATTGAAACTGGCTGTCCTCAGTACCCCCAATCTGTCCGAGGCCCTTTAAGAGTAGACCGATCAACTTTATATGGTAGATCACTTTCTTGCCTTGTGAGTATAACATCGTTTTAATCGTAGAGTGAAAATAACACGGAAATAATTTATAAAACAAAGGTTTTAGTGAGTATTGGAAACAGTTGCTTCATTTTTTTTTTTTTTTATTTAGTTACATGACCTCTACAAGGAGTTTCAGCAGATCGTTTGTTTACCCATGTTATTTGACAAAAATGCCTTTTAAACATTTGATAGCAAGTCAAATTCATTAGAATCCAAGCCACCCCAAAACGACTTGAAAACTGGAAAAAATACATGAACAACTCAGAAGCTGTTTGAATAAAGTCGCAGTTAAAGAACTTTAAAAATAGGCTTAATACATGTTTTATATGTCAAAATAAAGTTGGCAGCAATGTTATGAAAGGATTATTTAGGAATTTGAGTAGTCTTAGTGTTATGTAGCTATTTTGGGAAAATCATTCTTTTTCTGCTAAACGTTTACATCTACTGTGATGTGAGAATTACTGAGGTTTATTGTGGGATTAACACAGGAACTCTTTTTATTTGAGCTACTGCATGGATGGAGAAGTGGTAAATTGTTCAGTGTAAGTCACAGTATGTTCTCAGAGATGGGAGAAACATGTGGTCGACGCCGAATGCTAGTAGATATTATTTCATTTACTTTCTCTTGTGTAATAGCGAAGTTCCTATTGTTGGCCTACTTTTAAATAGAGCATTTCTAACTAGTAATGCTAGTCCTTCTAATTATGACAAGACATTTCTGCGTGTACAGTACAGGCTTTTAGAAAAGGTTGAAATAATAAAATGGTAATCGTTAGATAAATGTTTCTTGAAGCCTCCCAAATAGACAGTGTTGTTACAATAAAACTTTTTAAGTGTATTTAGGACTTTTTTTCCCCAGGGATTTTTATTTTTATTTTTTTATTTTGTCTCTTTCTCTCAGTGACTTCTTTGTCTTTTTTTTTTTTTTTTTTAATGGTTGTTTGTGTTTTCCCTCTTCATTCGTTTTTTGTTCTTCTAAAGTCTTGTAGCAGTTTCTGTAGTGCTCCTGTATGCTGTTGCGTTAGCATGGAGCAGTAGTATGTTTTTTTATTTGAGCTTTCATGGCCATTAGTTAATATTTTCCTAGTTTCTTGTAGAGTATCATATGGATTTGTTGCTGTGATTATGCTCAGAAGTGACTAGCAGAGCTTTCTCTACCCTTGGTTCTTACCCTGGGTGTCTGGTTTCTCTGAAGACTCTAGGAATAGGTGAGCAAGCTTTTCAGTTTGTCTGGTGGTCATGTCAGCAAAAGCTGTTTTATGTTAGTAAGTCACGGATTATAATTACTAAGTCCTTTAAGATTACATCATCTGCAGGAATGGTGTAGTGTCTAAATAGCTGTTCTTTGAAGAACAGCTAGTTCATAGGGTCAGAAAAAGTGGTTCTTTTTTTTTTTTTTTTTTCCCCCTGGAACTGAGGATTGAACTCAGGACCTTTTGCTTGCCAGGCAAGCATTTATTCTATTGAGCTATCTTCCCCAGCCCCAGAAAAAGTGGTTCTTGTTGGAAGTTACAGTATTTTCTTATAGTGCACCATTTTTAGGAGGACTTGAGTTAAGTTGTGATGCTGTCTCGGCAGAATTAGCGATATTGTCACTAAAAATGGAGATTCATTAAAAACTAGTTGAGTGAGGACTGGAGAGATATCTCAGTGGTTTAAGCATCTGCCTTGCAAGCACAAAGACCTGAATTTGGTCCCTGGTACCAAAACAAAACAAAAACAAAAGAAACCTAGTTGATCCACCAATGGATTGCAGACATACCCTTGTACTATGTTAGCTGACATTTGTTGTGTATAATACTGGGAGTGAGTGTTACTTTGTTTTCCACATTTGTGTTATACAAGTACTCTATCTTACGAGTATTTATAAATAATAACTAAAGTATCCTGGGACATTACCCAGCATAAATAGTAAAATATAAAAAGGTGGCCTTTCATATGATAGTAATAAAATGAATTAACTTTTTTTAAGACGGTGTCTTGCTACGTAGTTTACACTGGCCTTGAACTCACTATGCAATCCAGGTTGGCCTCAGACTCTCCTTGATCCTCTAGATTTACTCTCCAGTGCTGGGATTTATAGATGTGTGTCACAGTGCCAGCCAAAATTAACTTATTAAAATACAATACCTGATATTTACATGTGCTCTTCAGAATTTATTTTAAGGGAAATAAGTTGAAAATTAGCCAGTGCAGTCTCAGTAATGTTGGGGCCGGGGAGATGGCTCAATAGAATAAGTGCTTGCCTGGCAAGCCCAAGTGTCTGAGTTCAGTCCCTGGTTCCACCCCCCCCCCCAAAAAAAAAATCTCAATAATGTTTTGTTTAATAATTTTAATAGGGAAATTTATTCAGATAGTGGGTTAAAGTGTGCAAAAAAAAAAAAAAAAGGGATTAGTGGGAGCTGTGGGTGGTGGTGTATGCCTGTAATGCCAGCACTCAGGAGGCTGAGGCAGGATGGTTGCCAAGAGTTTGAGGCCAGCCTGGGCTACATAGTGAGTTGAAGGCGAGCTTGTATTAACGTAGTGAGATCCTGTCTCAAAAAACCAAAGCAACCAAAAAAAACCAAAACAGAAAAAGATTAGTGGAAAGAGAATTTAAGAGAACATGGTGTTTTGGGATGTTCAAGCAATTCTTAACATAGTACTTTTTTTTTTTTTTTTAACATTTGGTACAGGGTCTCACTACACAGCTCGGACTCGTAGTGATCCTCCTGATTTCAGCCTCCCCAGTGCTGGTATTACAGGTGTGCCCCACCATGCCCGCCAGCTCAGTGTTCCTGGAGGCAGGACTGGCGTGGCATGCCAGGGATCGAACCGCAGTCCCTGTGCTTGCCTAGGCAGGTGCTTAGACCACTGAGCTATTTCCACAGCCTTAACATAGTGCTTGATTTTTTTTTTTCTTCTTTTTTTTTTTTTTTTGTACTTTAGTGGTCTAGTATCAGCATTGGAATGTTTTGTTTTGTTTTGTTTTTCTCTTTTGCAGAACCGGGGATTGAACTCAGGCCCTTGCGCTTGCCAGGGAGCATTGGAATGAAATTGAATACTGCTCTTTATTTTGGCAGCTTTAAGGTTTTCTTGTAGGATATATCTGATACATCGCATTAGCAGAATTTTATTTTTTATTTTATTGTTTTGGCAGAACCGGGGATTGAACTCAGGCCCTTGCGCTTTATTTTTTATTTTAGAGTTGTTAAGAGGATTGATTAGTTAAGGGATATGAGGCAAGATTCCTAGAAACTGGGTAGACCCCAGGTAGACAATTTTTTTTGGGGGGGGGGGAACCAGGGTTTGAACTCAGGCCCTTGCACTTGCCAGGCAAGCACTTCTTCTACTAAGCCATCTCCCCCCCCCACCAGGTAGACAGTCTAAACTACCTCACATCTCACTTTCTTGTACTCAAAACTGAAGAAAATAGAGTAGATTTGATGACTGTTTAGTTTGGTAGCATGTGCTGGACAGTCATAAGATGTGCAACATGGCAGAGCATCTCGTTAGTCCTAGCATCTGACCTAACAATTACAGAAAAAGTTACTTGAGCTTCATAATCTCTTTTACACCCCTCCCCCATTGAGGAGTGAATCCAGGACCTTTTCACTGAGCTATTGCCCCAGCCCATTTTATTTTTTAAATTTTGATACAGGCTGGGATTGAATTTTTACTTAATTGCTCAGGCTGAGCCTCTCAGATGCTGGGGTGACAGGCTTGTGCCACCTCCTGGCTAACTTTTGATCTCTTTTGACTGAATAGGTTAATATCTTTGATTAGTCGTTTTGGAATCTTCTTGCAGATAGTACATTGCTCATGGGATCTTTAAAAATCTGATTGAAAGATGAAAAATTTTCAGCATTGTCTGCTTTTTCCATAAAGAATAATGCCATGTAGGTCAACTTCAGTTATTTAATAAAGTAGTTGAATCAGTGTTAGGATAAAAAACCATTTGTTAAATTTTTGTGATAATGAAATTTTCCAAAAGTTCGATCTGCATACAATACATACTTATTTCCCAGACTGTTTTAAAGAGCTTGAGATGTAAAGTAGTGTTGTTTCCTAGGAAACAAATATCATATGAAAATACATACTTTCAAGTTTTCAAATTTCAGTGTTTTATCTCTCTCTCTTTTTTTTCATTTACGTATTTGTACAGGCTCTTACTACGCAGCTCAGACTCATAGTGATCCTCCTGTTTTCAGCCTCCCCAGCACTGGGATTACCAGCATGCACCACCACGCCTGGATTTGATTGCCACGGCTTGGCTGAGGTGCCATGCGGGACTGGGGATCAAACACTGGTCCCTGTGCTTGCTAAGCAGGTGTTTAGTCTGCTGAGCTATCTTGCTGGCCCTGATTTATTTCTTGTAAGTAAAAAACTTGGTTTTGCATCTTTGTGAGCAGAAGATCCTGTCAGATATGTTCTGCTACTTAGGGAAAAGAGAGAAACATTGGAAGCTATCCACTGACTAGTAAGGAATTTGTCTTATTGTCAGTGATGGGAACAGTTACTGACCTGTTATAGGAAAAATGACATCTCTAGGGTTGTGATTTTTGTCTATGTAGCATGTTTTTCAGGAGCTTAATGATAGGATGTAAGTGAAAAGTGTTGTATCACACACCTGTAACCCCAGCACCCACAACACTGAGGCAAGGAGGATTTTGGTGAGTTCAAGGCCAGCTGAACTACATAGCAAGACTCTGCCTTAAAAAA
>NW_004524596.1:13338400-13348368 GCF_000260255.1 Octodon degus
AAGTAGGTGCTTTAGACCACTGAGCCATCTCACCAGCCCCAGGTGGCTTTAATTCTTAAAAAATAATTTTAACCCAAAGCAACTTCTTTTTTTTTTTTTTCCAAAGCAACTTCTAATGATAGAATATATAAGAGATCAAGTTTAGATTTGGAAACCCTGCTGTTACTTTTACTCTTTTGAGAAGCAAAAAACTCAGAAAATTAAATTTCAAGCTGTAGCTCCTCATACACCCTCCTTTTATTGGAAACACCATCTCGCTGTGTAGCCCAGGCTGGCCTCAGACTCTGACCCTCCTGCTTCAGCGTCCCAAGAAGGTGGGGTTACAGGCATGCCACATCTGGTCGGTCCCTCATACTCTTGCTTTCACTGTGTGCCTTCTGTATGCAGTTCACTTGAAGCTAGAGCCTGAGCAAAACAGACTCAGTACCTGCCCTTAGGTTCGTAGAACTCTTAATTTACATTACAGATGTGCTCTTTTGGTGGCTGTCTTAAAAAAAACTTAGTGACATTTGGGTTACCTGTGTTTTCTTCTTCACTTTAAAGCTGTGATGAGTTTTGCTAGGTTTGTTGGTCTCATTGTGTTGCCTAAGCTGGCGTCAAACTCCTGGGCTCAAATGATCCTCCTGTCTCAGCCTTTCAAGTGGTCACACCCTCATGCCTCCTGAGCTTTATTTACCAGTATTGAAAGGAAAGTAAGAGTTTCTGTAATTGGATAAAAACTTGAGTATCTTAGGAAGAAAAGGGACATAGTGTTGTACCTAAGAGAAAGAACAGTGATTTCCTATTAGAAGGGAACCCAAAGAAAAGCAGCAATCCTTGCTTTAGGCAGGTGTGAGGAAAGTGTGTTGTCTTCAGGTTTTTTCATTGTCTGTTCAGTCTTGGTTAGATGGACAGTAAGTTCCTGAAAAGGAGAGTGGAAGCTACGGTGGGGGTAATGGGAGGCCAGTCAACAGGACTTTTACCAAGTCTGGTTTAAATGTCTTCAGATGGAGGTTTGGGAGTGGGTATACAGGCCACTGGTAGGTGTGTAGTTAGCCTTCGTAAGACCTGGGTTAGTCCTCTCCTTGGCAGAAATTAATTGTAAAATGTATGTTATCACTTGTGGGTTGTTTTTTCTTCTATTTTTGGTGGAACCGGGGATTGAACTCAAGCGCTTGCACTTGGCAGGCAAGCACTTATTCTACTGAGCCGTCTCCCCAGACCTGTCATTTGTGTTTGAAAAAGACTCTGTTGCCTTTTCTCTCTTCTTACTTGAACATAGCTGAGAAATTAATGGCTAACCAACAGTGTGTGGTGCTGTGGGTGCCACTGGTGCTTCTTGTGGCTGCTGCTGCTGTTCTCTGAGTATTTGCCGATTCTGCTGCTTTTTTTCTGTGATTGTTTGCCAATTCTGCTAAAAGGTGGTGGATAGAGGCTTTTTGTTTTAGTTGTGTTCACATTGCCCATATACTTTCCACGACCTCCCTTGATTCCAGAGTTGTGGTGTATCACCTGAAGTTGTGTCTTTGTTTTTCTGTGCACTCTAAATTTCTGCAGGAAGTTGTTCCATTACACTTAGATGTGAAGGAAGTGCTTAGCTTCTGCAGTTTGATAAATGTTTCATTGTGTTTGCACATTCATTGCACACTTAAGTCTGAAAAAATTTTTTAAAAGGAAAAATATCCTCCCAAACATTTATTAGTACACATTTGCAGTACATAATGTTTGTGTTCCCTGTGTAGAGTTGGTCCATCTTGATTCATTTTTTTCATCCCTTTTCCTTCCCCTCCCAGCCTGAGAAATTTTTATGATTTTCTGATTTTAATTTTTAATGAACTTTTTGCTTCCACTTGTGATTCAGTTTAATATGATTTTAATTACTACAGTGAATCAAGATTCCATTTTTACTTTAAAGCAAATCCAGTTGTGTTTAATTCAGTGGTTAAGTATAAAAATGAACAGTAGAAGCACTCCTGACCCAGACTTCATTTATCACACTCAAATATACCATCAGATTAGTCGCAGGAAAAGAAAAAGATTAGTCGCAGGGGTGGGGGAGCAGGGAGATAGCACAGTAAAAGAAGCACTTGCCAGGCCTGAGTTCAATCCCCGGTTCTGCCCCCCCCCAAAAAAAAAAAAATTAGGGGGTGCTGGGGATTGGACCAAGGGCCTCAAGCATGCTAAGCAAGTGCTCTTTAGCACAAAACTATTCCCAAACCCCTTGTAATTGATTTGGTTAATATAATTTAACATTTTATTAAAGCTTCAGCAATTGTTAATCCTAAACTTAAGGAAACTTGAGTTTTCCTTCAACTGTTCTAGAATGTTTTGAATAGAAACGTAAAAGGGAAATAACTTTTTAGCTTAATATATAATTTTGAGTTGTATCTTCTGCCTTTTGCTTCATAAACTACCTCTAGCTCCTAAGGGTCATACAGATTTTAAGGATTAGTGATGATAAATGTTTCCATTGTTGCCCTGATTCTACATCTTGAATCGTTCTTGTAGTGATTGATTACATTACTGCTTAGGTTATTTGAGCTACACTTTTGTATCCTGTTGCTTTATCTGCTGTGTCTTTGCTTACTTGACTTTTATTTAACTATAGGTTGGTCACTAAGTCTGGAAACACAGATTGATGTTTTAGTACAGAATATATTAAAATGGTATCTTACCTAAAACATCTACTTTGTTAGATTTAATGATTGATGTATAGATGGGAATTTGTGTAGCTGCATCTTTGTGTCTGGGTTTATATAATATGGCTAAATTATGGAGCCAACTATAAGGCATATTGTGTATATAAAGGAATAGAGATGAGTAGTTAATTATATAGAGCTGGCTGAAATCACATTAATCCTGCATTTTTTTAAGGTGACTGAAAGCAATCCAGTCAGTAAAAATAAATGAGGTATTTAATGTGTTTTCAAATATTATGGTTAAAAAAGCTTGGAAGGGCTGGGGAGATAGCTCAGTAGAATAAATGCTTGCCTGGCAAGCACAAGGTCCTGAGTTCAATCTCCAGTACCGAGAAAAAAAAAAAAAAAAGCTTTGGGAGATGTTAAATAGCAGTAGATTCAGGAATATACTTTTTTGCGGGGAGGGGTCTTCTTGCTATGCTATTCAGGCTGGCCTCGAACTCACTGTGTAGGCCAGACTAGCCTCAAACTCAGAGGATCCTCCTGCCTCAAGCCTCCAGAGTGCTGGGATTACAGGCAGCTGCCAACCTCACCTGACTTTAGGAGTTCAGTTGAAAAATGTTTTGAAGGGCTGGTATCATCTCAATAGCTATAAGTAAATATTTCTTCATTGTTGTTACTTTGTGCTTTCAGATAATGTAGTAGCTGCTTAGCATTGTTTACTTATGTATACTTACAAATTTATATTAAATATAAGGCTTTGTACTTGGAGTGGATTATCTTTCTGGAAAAAGCTCCAAAAGGAAGATGTTGATTAGGACCACTAACTAAAGGTGACACTTGGATTTGAATTCTTGCTCCACCACTCATGTATGGGTCATTTAAGACTACTTACTTGGGTGGGTGGCCTGAAGCGCTCAGATGCATAAGCCCCTGCCTGGCAAGCACAGGGCCTTGAGATCAACGCCTGGTACTGCAAGCAACAACAACAAAAACAACTGCTTAATGTTTGTAATCCTCACTTTTCTCAGTTGTAAAGTAAGTGTGGTAATAGTATATTTCATAAAATTCACATTGATGTGAAATGAAGAGTTCTAACAGTCTTGCTTTCTTTTTGAATTTTTAATATTTACTGAGTGTTTATAACAAAACATCAAGATCTTTCAAGTTGGATTGATTTTAGCGTATAAAGTCTAAAGAAAATCAGAAATAAATTCCGATGTGAACTATGCTGAAAATGGCAATAGCACTCTACGTCATCTACATTTTTTTTTTTTTTTTTTTTGGTGGAACTGGGGATTGAACTCAGGCCCTTGCACTTGCCAGGCAAGTGCTTATTCTACTGAGCCATCTCCTGAGCTCCCGCCAATAGCACTCTACTAAGAAATCTTTACTTCAGTTATCACACCTCAGGCAGACTATACACGTGACAGCAGCATGTTCCTTGCACACACCTTGCTTACACTGACAGCATGTGTCTCTCCCTTTCCTGGGCTTTTTTTTTTTTTTTTTTTTTTTTGTGGAACCGGGGATTGAACTCTTATTCTACTAGCTATTGCCCTGGCCCCTTTCCTGGCCTTTTTGTAAGACGTACTTGACATCTTGGTGGTCTTGTTATTTTTGTCATGAGGATCTTGTGTAGTTAACAGGCACACAGAATATCAATAAAATTATTAAATTCTTAATATGTTTTGTATGTTTAGAATAGACATCAGCACTTTCATATTAGCTGTTTATTTGCTTACGAAACCTGAAAGATAACATGAGAAAAACCTGTGTACTACAGTGTAAACACAAGTCTACCTCAGAAATAAGCTTTCAACTGTCTAACACAGCATAGACATCATACCTGGCAACTGCATGTTCCATATACAAGTGTTGCTTACACTGGTAGCATGTAGGTTTTGTTTCCCTACACTTTCCTGTAGGGCACCATTGGCATCTTTTTTGTTTTCCTGTTGTAGTCGGTCTTTGTGAAGCTGCACCTGCCTGTTCACCTGTCAGCTTACCAGTGTGCTCCACAAGGTTTTTGTGTAGTTCTCTTGGCAGAAACTTTTTTTTTTTCTGTTATAAATGATCCCTTTATGAGCTCCAGTTCTAATCCTCTAAGAAAATTTCTCCCGCAAAAAAAACAAAAAACAAAAAACAAACAAACAAAAAAAATACTATGGGCCAGGGAGATGGCTCATTAGGATAAGCGCTTGACTGGCAAACGCAAGGATCTGAGTTCAATCCCCGGTTCCGCAAAAAAAAAAAAAAAAAAAAAAAACAAACAAACAAAAAGAAAATTTCTCTGTGATCGTTTACACTTGTTATTTTCTTTGTAAACTATCAAACTATTTATGCACACATGTTTAGGAGTAAGCAAAAAACAGCCATTGGTCATTGCTTTGTGTTACAAGTGACATGATGTTTCCTGAATAACTTGTCAACAGTATCTGCCCTACAGTTGGTTTTGTTGTGGAAAGTTTCCAGCTCTGGCTTCTGTTTTTTGTCAGTTTCCAAATCAGTATTTCTGCCATGGTGAAGTGTTCACATTGGCAGTACCTGTTTGCTTTTCTTTGCCATCTACAAGGACAGTGTTACATCATTCTAAAATCAAAGATTGTACTGCATAATACTCCGTTTTGAAATTGCAACATTTCATTTGGCATTTCTGTGTTGTTCCTGCTCACAGTTCCTGGCATTCCATTTAGGGAGATGAGAGCAACAAACCTGTTCACAGGGGCTGGGGAGATAGCTTAGTAGAATAAGCACTTGCCTGGCAAGTTCAGGGTCCTGAGTTCAATCCCTGGTACTAAAAAAAATCTGTTCACAGAATCAGTTTGTTACTAAATGCATAAGGACCTGATGGATGAGTTCCAGGGTAAATCTCTAAATACTAAGTGGGATTGTCATTTTCTTTCAGAGTATAATCCATATAAGGGAAATTGCTGTGCTAAATTTTTAATTATTTGTGTTTTATTTGTCAATTTATACATGTCTCTATTGTGTTCTGTAAATATTTGCTGATTAATGTTTTCCATAGAAAGGAGTAGTGGGTAGAAGAGGTAAGAAGTTTACATACTTCCTCAAGGATTTAATGCTTTTAAAGGTAACTTGCTGTTCATTTTTACTTAGTCAATAATATTGTCTCATAACTTGTACTTTTTGAAACCATTATTTTGAGACTACACACTGGGAAACAAGGGAGCAAAACAAGTATGTGAATAATTATATGAGGTAAAAGTGCTATCAAGGAATTATAGGTGTATGAATACTAACATGAGTACAAACCAGATAGCAGTATTAACTAATCAGAGGCTGTAATCTTGAAGATTTTGCCTTGTTGCTTTTTCATTTTTTGGTTACTTGAGGTAGGGTCTTGCCATGTAGCTCATGCTGGCCTGGAATTGTTAGTCTTCCTGCTTCAGCCTGCAAGTGCTGGGATAATAGGGAAGGGGCCACCATGTCCAGTTATTGTTAGTTTGAGAAATTAGATGTTTAAAACGAAAGAGGGGATGGGGAGATGGCTCAGTAGAAGGGCCTGAGTTCAATCCCTGGTTCCACCAAAAAAAACCAAAACCAAAACCAAATCTACAAGAAATCAGTCAAGAACTTCTAGAAAATTTCTTTGAGGGAGATTTTTATATGGAATTTTGAAAACTTTGAGGCAAGTTAGGACTATTTTAATATTGCACGGTGTGATGAATAAAAATTAGTAAGCTAAAAATCACTTCATACAGCATGTAATAAATTCAGTCTTACAGAATATTAGAATAGTATACAGTGTACAGTATCTGTATAACAAGCAGTATTTTAAAATTTTGTATGTCTTAGTTTGGGCCATGTTCATTTGTTTATAAGTTGTTATGGTTGCTTTTTCATTTATTATGGCAGAGTTGAATATTTCTGACAGGAAAAATATGACCCTGAAAACCCAAAAATATTTACTCTTTGGCCCTTTAAAGGAAGTTTATGTATGATATAGTGGAAATATCAGGACATCAATAAATATTTAGTGTTTCATATGTAGCTTTTCTATCCTGACATTATTCAGTGGACAATCTTTTTTTTTTTCCCCCTAAAGCTGGGAATTGACCCAGGGCCTTTCTCATGCTAGGCAAGTGCTCTACTATTGAATTATATCCCTAGCCATTTGGCAATAATTATTCTTTTTGGGATGGGGTGTTACTGTGCAGTTTAGGCTGGCCTTGAACTCACTTTGTAGCCCAGTCTGGCCTTGAACTTGCAGCAGTCCTCTTGCCTCAGCCTCCTGAGTGCTGGGATTATAGGTGTGTGCCACCTTGTCCAGCCGTAACTGCTTTTAACATGGTTAAGATGATGGAGTTAATAATGCCTAGTTATTTTCTACAAGCCATAAAGTATATATAGCTAGTGTTATGTATCATCTATAAAATCATGTTACAAACAACTGTTTCACACAGTTTTATAAAATACTGCTGTAGCTTAGTGGTAGGTAGAATGTGTGCTTAGTATGTGGTAGTTATGGTTTTGATCCCACACAAATAATACCAGAACATCAAAGTACCCAGCCCCGGTTCAGTCACACACACAGGGATCTGTCTTTTGGTACCGTGCAGTACTGTTTTTTTTTTTTTTAGAGATTTACTCCATCCAATTATTATTAATTTTTTTTTTTTTTTTAAACGAGACTGGGCGTGGTGGCGCTTGCTCTTGGGAGGCTGTAAACAGGCGGATCACTAGGAGTCCAATCTAGTAGTGAAACCCTGAACAGTCGGTAGACCCTTCCCTAAAAAATACAAAAATAAAATCTTTGTATTTATTTATGTATTTGATACAGGGTCTCACTATATAGCTTGAAGTTGTGATCCTCTGGTCTCAGCCTCACCAGTGCTAGGATTATAGTGTGGGCCACCACACCTGGTTTTGGTGGCTTGCAGAGTGCGCCCTGGCAGTATGGCATGTGGTATCGAACGTGGGTCCTTATGCTTGCCAGACAGGCACTTAGACTACCAAGCTATCTTCCCCAGGCCTCCATCCAGTTATCTGAATACAGGATGGTTAAAAATTGAGTATCTTTTCATTACTTTTTTTTTTTTTTTTTTTTTTTTTGCGGAACCGAGGATTGAACTCAGGCCCTTGCACTTGCCAGGGAAGTGCTTATTCCACTGAGCCATCTCCCCGGCCCCTTCATTACTTTTTATATTGCAACAAGATGTGTAAAAGCAACGATTTCATCAAATTTATTCAATAATTTTTCTGTGGCATAATTTAAAACATTCACTACACTACAGTGTTGCAATCTGGACAGTAGTATCTAGTCTCTTTCTGAATTCTTCTTCTTCTTTTTTTTTTTTTTTTTGGCCGAACCAGGGATTGAACTCAGGCCCTCACACTTGCCAGGGAAGCACTTATTCCACTGAGCCATCTCCCCAGCCCCTCTTTCTGAATTCTTTTGCATTGTCTTTGAACAGCACACATTACACTGTCGCATTTGTCTTTTTCTGTGGGTGATATAATTGAAATAAAATATTTATCCACTGAATGTATTGGTGAAGATGTTGAGAGACGTACTGGTTGATATTTTGCTACCCTATAAAATTACTTGGTCTATTAACCTAATTTAAATTGTAAACAACTTTTTGAACCCTAGTGTTTTGAATAAATCAAACAAGTTCCATATTGTTTGGTCAGAAGGCACATAAATATTTTATAATATTTTTTCTCACTTTGATTACAAACATTAAAGGCAAATACAACATTCTAAATAAAGTATGCAAGAAAAAATCGATATAAAACAAATAAGCAGGGCTGGGGGTAGCTTGTTAGATGTTGGTCAAGTTTGTTGACACCACCTTACAATTATTATGATCTTTGACCACAATTGAAATTTTTTTATAGTTTCATTTTTTCGTTCAAGCCTATCATTTCTGTATTATGAATAGTTGACAGTAGGGAGACGTGTTTTGTTTTGCTTTTTGAGCCAGGGTCTTTCTGTGTAGTTCAGGCTGGCTTTGAACTTGTAGCAATCCTCCTGCCTCAGCCACTTGAGTTTTGGGACTACAGGTGTGTGCCACCATGCCCAGTGGAGACAGCTTTTTCTTTTCTTCTCTGGTATCTTAACATTTCTTCCTTTTTCAGTTATTTCGTTTGTGGTTTTTTTTTTTTTTTTCCTTTTGCAGACCTTTTGTCACTTCTTATTGATTTAGTCTTAGTGCCCCAAATTTGTGATTTTTATTGTAAAAGAATATCACTGTATTCTGGAAAAGTATAAAAATTATATCTAATGTACTTGTGGTAAGAGTTTTTATAGATTGTAGCACAAAATTACAGGTTGTCAGAAATAAAATAAACATGAATTAGTTTGAAAAAACCCTGAGAGTTTGTTACTAGATTTCACTAAAAACAAACATTAAAGGCAAATACAACATTCTAAATAAAAAAAGTATGCAAGAAAAAGTCGATATAAAACAAGCAGGGCTAGGGGTAACCACTCAGCGGCATGGCACCTGCCTGCCTGTCAAACTAGAGGTCCTGAGTTTGATTTCTGTTACCAAAAAATATAAATAAGCAGACATATAAGAATATCTTATGCAAACAAGAACCAACCACTTAAAGTGACAGTACCTAAACAATGCTTGGAATAAACAAACGTGACCCTGGGTAAACTGTTAAGTGGCTAAAAAGCTATGCATTACATGCAGAATATGTTCCTATTTATCTTTTTTTGTCTTTGAGACAGGATCTTACTAAGTAGATGGACAGCCTCAAACTGTCCATCTTCCTGCCTCAGCGTCCCAGGTGCTAGAATTACAGGTGTATACCACGAAGCCTTGTTTTTTGTTTTTTGTTTTAAGCCCAGCTTTTGTATGTATTTTTGTGGCTCCAGGGATCAAACCCAGGGCTTCTTGCCGGCAAGTGAACTAAAGTGTGTGCCCCCTCCCCCATTTTTGAGATACACTGTTAAAAGTTGCCCTGGGGTTGAGGATATAGCTCAGGGCCCAGCACTTGCCTGGCACAGCGCAAGGTCCTGGGTTCTGTTTGTCACACGCGTGCACACACACACACACACACACACACAGACAAAAGAAAGTCCTGACTGCCCCCAAATTTGCAGTCCTCCAGCCTCATTTTCTTAGGTAGCTAGGATTACAGGTTGTACCTTTGTATCCCCTTTTTTTGTTTTTGTGGAACCAGGGATTGAACTCACCCTTGTGCTTGCCAGGCAAGCACTTAATCTGCTGAGCTCTCTCTCCAGCCCAGTAATTTTCTTTTTTGGCAGAACCGGGGATTGAACCGAGGGCCTTGAGCTTGCCAGGGTAGCGCCTATTCCACTGAGCCATCTCCCGGGCCCCATAAGGAATTTTTTTTTTTTTTTTTTTTTTT
>NW_004524596.1:13349074-13356447 GCF_000260255.1 Octodon degus
AAGTAGGTGCTTTAGACCACTGAGCCATCTCACCAGCCCTATACAGTTGTTTTTTGAGACAGGACCTTGCTGTGTAGTTCAGGCTGGCTTTAAACTCTATATACCTTAGGCTGGCCTCAAACTTATGGTAAACCTGCTGCTTCAGCCTCCTGAATGCTGGGATTACAGGCTTGTGCTGCCAGGCCTAGCTTCTTTTTTTGGTACTGGGAATCGAATTCACAGCCTCGCTTCCCAGGGAGGTGCTGTGATGCTGAACTTAACTCCAGCCCCAGGCCCAGCTTTATACAGTTGCTTTTTTTTTTTTTTTTTAATAAGTTCTTTGTTGCTGTTTTTTTCTGTAGTATTGTGTGTGTTCTGCAGAGCATTCCACTGTATGTTTGGAATATTTTGTGTAGGCACATTCAGAACTCTGAGATTTCATGATAAGAAGTCTAGTTTGTCTTACTGTGTACATGTGTGAGTTTCTCAGGTCGTGGACATGAAAATGGTTGCTGAATGGCAGCCTATTTATGCCCTTGCTAGTTTACTTAAATAATTTCAGATTCTCTCCAAAGTGATCCATGCCAGTTTATGTTCCCGAGTGGTGCTGCATATAAACATCTATTGCTCTACAAGTGCTTTTTGATGTAACTGTAATACACTTTATACTGGGCATGGTGGTGCATGCCAGTAGTCCCAGACCTTGAGACTAAAGGCAAGAGGATCAAAAGTCAGGCCCACCAAATAAAGGGTTTTTATTGTTTGTTTTTTTTTAAAGGGCTAGAGATGCAGCTCAGTGAGTGCTCGGTTTCCCTGGTTAATCCCCCCTCCCCTACACACACATACCAAAACAAAACAAAAACTTGAAATGTTTTTAGTATGGTAGCTACATTAACAAAAAGAAACCAATGAATTTAATTTTTTTCTTTGGATTTTGCTTTTGTTTTTAAGCAAGATCTCACTGTAGTAATGTATCTCTGTATCCCAGGCTAGCCTTAAACTCTTGGAAATCCTCCTGCCTCAGCTTCTCAAGTGCTGGGATTATAGGCATGTGCCAACATGCCTGGCAGCCAAAGTTAATTTTTTTAAAGTTAATTTTAATAATGTGTTTTATTCAGTGTAATGTATCCAAAATATTTCAATATATAAATAAGAAACTGAGGCATTTTGTATTTTTTATGTTAAATATTCAAAACCTGTTTTATATTTTACACACTGCAAATCTCAATTTAAATCAGGAACATTTCAAATCTTACTAGCTGCATGTGACTGGTGGCTGTTGTACCAGGCAGCACAGCTTTTATTGTTTACATTTGGTATTGAGTTTGACACACAATGTGCACACACACACACACACACACACATTGGTGAACCTAATTTTATTGTGACTTTCTTGTTATGATACTTGCATTTTTCTATTACTAATGAGGACCAGTGAACATTCTTATGTTTGTTGATGATTTGAATATTTATTTATTTATTTATTTATTTATTTTTGGCGGAACCGAGGATTGAACTCAGGCCCTTGAGCTTGCCAGGGAAGCACTTATTCTACTGAGCCATCTCCCTGGCTCGATGATTTGAATTTCTCTCTTTGTTTATTTGCCATTATCATTAGCTTTAGTTTTTATTTTCCTGATTTTTGTTTTAAGTGACTAAGTCTTACAGGCATAAATACACAGAGTTTCTTTGCCATTAGAATGGAAGTGTTCTTTTTGTTAATTGCATTTCTCAGTTTTTAGGGATTTGATTATATGTCAAGATATATAGGATGCTATTAATGTAAGAGTTCCAAAAGAATCCCAGAAGTGTTTAGATTGAAGCAAATGCTTGGCAGGATGGTTTGTGAATGGTAATGACTGTATGTGGGAGGTAGGGGTGATGTATTGTACTTACACAATCCTGCGAAAAATTTGTTCTGCTTAATCTTGTATAGAAGGAGCTAGGTTGAATGGTTCTGGTGTAGAGACAAAGATGTTCTCTAGCTAGACAGACGGGGATAGGAGCTGCTTATCGGGAAAGAAAGCAAGTGATGCAAATGCATTTGCCCTCCATCTGCAAGAAGTTGGTGTAATTGGCTGGATGTTTTAAATGTGAATCACCCAAAGTAAAACTGCTGGAAATCAAGGACTGCTTGTATTTAATAAATGTTGCAGTACATAATAGACGTAAATCAATGTTGCAATGGATTTTTAGGTCTCTGCCCATTATTTCTGGAAATATCTTTTAAATTACCATGTATTTTATTCAGTACCTGCTAGGTACCAAGTTCACAAGTCAGGGTAGGAAGGCAAAAATGTTGAAAAGTATGTGAATGTTTGTGTAATAGTGGTGAAAGGGTGGGATGCAGTGTTGGGGGTGCTGTCAAGGAGAAAGTATTATTTTATAGACACCTTGAGGAATTTGGTGCCAAATAAACATTTAAGTAAGGCAAGTGCACTGTGAGGTGGAAATGAGCATGGCCCGTAAGTATGGCAGGCTAGAGAAGGTTTTTGATAAGTAAACTCAGACTGTAATTTTGTATTCAGAGTCTTCTTGAGGAGTGGGAAGCCATTACAGCTCTTTTGGACAGTTAGGGTTTGTGAGTCTGTTGATAATAGGTAGGGTGAATTAGATGGAGGAACATAAAATTAGAGACCCATGAGGGAGGTGGGTAGAAGAGGTAGTGATGCTTGAGATTAGGTTAGCAGGGTAAGAGACACTTAAATGGAATTGTTGGGGCATAGCAACTTCATGAGTAGTAGTTTGACTTATATCAATTATGGCTTATGCTGGTTACAAAAAATTCATTATTATTACAGATATATAGATTGATATTTGAAGACAATTTGGATGCAGAGGTGGAAGTTTTTAGATAGGCTGCCCTTGAAAATGTAGTACCAAGCTTAATGGTTAAAATCTAGGTTAGAGATCTCTAAGAGGTCCCAGAAGAGCTAACTGAAGCATTGAGATTGTAGAAGGCAGTGTTTTTGATTGAAGACCACCATATTGGGAGCCCGGAGACTGAAGGAAAAATGATTTTGAGTATTTTGGAAGTCAGTTTAAGTGTAAACGGCTTCCAGCTGGGAAGGGTTATCAATAAAGTGAAATGCGTGAACTGCTTATTTGGCCCATACTGATGTGTGACCTCATTCTGCCAAGTGTTTGAGTTGTTGTTCAAACAGTACGGGTGTTTTGGGCACTTAAATGGCTGAGCATTATGAGAACCAACCTATATGATATAGGTAGACATGTTGGATGTTCTGCAACCATATTCTTAGGTAAAATAAATTCTCTTGTGGGCATTAGGATGAACATATGTTAGAGTCACGTCCTGTCCCACTTCTTGACTCATGATTACAGTTTCCTTTAAGAGTTTCATGAAACCTATCTGATTTCTTTTTCTTCCCTAATTTGCTTTTCTGTAATCTGGATCTATCTGTCTGGGAGAGAGAGAAGATAAAAAGCAGCTAATAGTCAAACCATATAGTCCCAAATGTATGCCATTCTCATTCCTGATGAAAAACTTCAAGGGCCGGCCAAATAGCTCAGCAGATTAAGGCGCCTGCAAGCCTGCTCAGAGGCTGGGAGTTCAATCCCTGGGCTTGCTGAGCCCCACTCCTGGGGTGCGCTGAGACATTGAGACTGAGCGTGGTAGTGCACGCCTGTAATCCTAGCACTTGGGAGGCTGTAAGCAGGAGGATCACTATCAGTTTGATCTGTGCAGTGAGACCTTGTACACCCTGTGCAACCTGTCCTAAAAAGAAAAGAAAAGAAAGAAAGAAAGAAAGAAAGAACTTCAGAATAAGAAGTGCATTTTATTTATACCTGGGCTTCTTTGCTGAAGTTAAAAAGGTGGTCTTGGGTTGGAGATACAGGTCAGGTACACCTGCCTGGCAAGCACAAGGCCTTGAGTACACCTCCCCACCCCAACAAAAAAAGTGATCTCTTCTCAATATGTTTGAAATTGGTTTTTTATTTTTATTGATTGACTGATTGGCAGTTCCAGGGATTGAACTCAGGACCTTGTACTTGCCAGGCAAATGCTTATGTAGCTGAGCTATCATTCCAGCCCCTAAAATCAGTTTTTTAAAAAACAGTTAAGCTTAACATCATGGTAAAGTCCAAGGTAGCTCTGGCCTTTGTTTTACCATTGAAGTCAGATAGAAATAGGAACATGATTCCCTGTGGTTTCAGCAACTTCAGCTGAAAAAAATTCAGTGTTCTGGGTAGGAGAATTATTTAACCTTATGTTATTAAGCTTTAAATGGATATGTGCAGATAGCAGGTATGTTCTGTGGGCCTAAACTGCTTTCTTGAGGCTTTACCCTAGTCTTTAAAATTTAAAATTTTATTTATTATTATTACTATTTTTGCGGTACCGGGATTGAACTCAGGACCTTGTGCTTGCCAGGCAGGCGCTTATATTCTACAGAGCTATCTCCCTGGCCCCTAGAACTTAAAATTTTAAAGTCATAACAATTAGCAAGTAAAATAACCTAATGGAAAATATAATAGATGTGAATCTCAAGGAAAAAAAAAACAGGCACACAGGAGTGTCTGTAATGTGTGATTCATTTACATGAAATTTTAGAAAAGGCAAAGCTTTTAGAAGAGGCTACAAATCAGTGATTACTCCAAATCCGGGGAGGATGGGGAGGAGCCTTTAAAGGAATTTGAGTCTTTTTGGAATGATTGAGATGCTTCATTCTGTTTATTTGGTGGTAGTTACACAAAGTATATACATTTGTAAGAACTCATCAAACCTAATATGTAAAAATGAGTGTAACTAGTTACATATTAGGAGTCACAACCAAATGCCAAGGCATCTTCAGTAATAAGAACAGTAGAGAGGAACTTTATGAATTGATCTCACATCTGGTAAGGTTTTTGTAGGGAAGTAACCTTTTTTGGTATTTATTGTTAATGATAACTCATCTACTCTCTTGACTGGGAGTTAAGAGAAGATAACTCAAATGAACTGATTTTACTGAACTTTAAGCGTATTCCAACTAAAATGTTATGGTAAAGTCTAGTTCAGTTTTCTGATTTTCTGTTTTAGATGTCAAAAGGATTTCAGAAATGAAATAATTATAAACCAGGTATTTTCTCATTTGTTAATTTGTGTGTGGTTGTTTGATCTGGAACATGAAATTTCTGAAAACATCTTATTTGGCTGGTACTGATAGGCTACAGTGTGATTAGTGGATTACAATGGTAATTATAGTAGCTACTATTTTTAAAGCATTTTATGCTGGGCATTGATTTAAGCATTCAACCCTGTATCTTCTGTTGCTGTTACTATACTGGCTTTGCAAGAAAGGTACTTTTTTGCCTCATGTTTAAGATGAAACATAAAGGTTTTGAGCAATTAAATAATTAGGCCAATTAAGTAATTGAGGTGGTGTTTGGATTCAGCTATTTTGTGCTGATGCTCACACTTTTAAAAAAATGTAAAAAAGGAGGTGTTAGGAAAGAAAAGGTGATTTGAATGAAAAGGGCATAATTTGTGGTTCCACACATTCTGTAACTCACAGTAAATGGATGTTTTGATGCCAAAGAGTGTAGCATTTCTAACTTTTGATAGCCCATATGGGCAGACACAGGTTTTCAACCAATGACCTTGGGAATAAGGTCTATGCTACTCCCAAGGCCATTCATCCTACACGCTGGCCCTTTCCCCTCAGTAGGACCATTCTTACCTCTGTTCCTTTGTGCCCGCCTATATTCAAGTCATTGTCTCAAGTCAGATTCCTCTTAAAGGCCTCACAGGAATAGTAGTCCCTGAAAATTGTATATCCATACTAGTTGTTTATCTCCTTTTACACTTGAAAATCAGTTTTGCTGGATGTGAAGTATGTGACAAATATTTTCTTTCTTTCATTGCAAGTCTTAAACTATTTATCTTGGTTTTCTGCTTCTGGCATAGACCATTAATTGGTAACGAGTTGAGTGACAGTTTGACTTTCCCACGTATGTGACTCAGTCTTTTGTGTAAATGAGGATTTTTTTAAAAAAATAATTTATTTTTTGCAGTGCTGGGAATTGGACTCAAGATCTTTAGCATGGGTCTCAGGTACTTTTCTCTTGTTGCTGGGACAAAATACTGGACACCCAAAATGAAGGAAGAAATGTTTATTTAGTTCACAGTTGGTGGAAGTTTCAGTCTATACTGTGGCTGGCTCCAAGCAGAGTGACGCATGGCAGAGGGCAGCCGTTTATGTTGGCAGAAGACAGCAAAGAATAAGTGCCAAAAAGGAGGAGCAGCTGCTGCAGCAGCTAGCAAACCTCTCTCCCTTCCTTCTGTTCAGACTGTCTGCCCCAGAACGGGTCTAGCACTCCCACCCATAATCCCAGCACTGGATCAAGAACTAGTCACAGGCTCGAGAAGCCGCCCCATTGGCTGCGTGAGGCGGAGGTGGGGTGGGGGGCAACTAGACACCAACTGTAACAGCATGGCCCTTTTACTTTTGTGTCTCCTAGAACATGTCTTGGTATTTCTCTTTCTGGATGAGTTTTTCCTGTGGTGTGTAGTTGTAGATACTTTGGTTTTGGAAGTTTTCTAAAATTATTAGTTTTAGCATTTGGCCTGTCATGTTTTGGCATACTTTTTAGTGAATGTCTGTTAAGCCCTTTTTGTACATCTTTGGGTTTTTTTTGGTGCAGGTTGAACTCAGCCTTGCACATGCTAGGTAAGTTCTGTGCCATTGAGCTATACCTCTCACCCCTGTCTTTTAGATCAATTTTTCTCCTTTAAATTCTTTACTCTTAAAATTTGCTGACTTCTTTCTCATTAGACATTACCAGTTGTGTCCAATTCTTTTTCTGTTCTGTTGTTTTGTCTTTTTGAAATTATTTTTCTTTTTTCTTTTTTTTTTTTTTTTTTTTCGGAACCGGGGATTGAACTCAGACCCTTGAGCTTGCCAGGGAAGTACTTATTCCACTGAGCCATCTCCCTGGCTTCGTGAAATTATTTTTCAATTTCTATTTTTTTCTGAGTTTTTCACTTTCCATTTGTTTTTTTTTTTTTTGTTTGTTTGTTTGTTTTTCTGTAACTGAATTTCTAAAGTTTTCTAATTGTGGCTTGATTTTCTTTTTTTTTTTTAGTTTTTATTTATTTACTATGTGTGTGTGTGTGTGTGGCCAGCTCAGCCCACCAGGGGGTGGGGCTGGCTGGCATGTGGTGCTGGGGATTGAACCGCGGTCACTGTGCTTTTGCTTAGCTTAGCTTGTTCTAAGTAGGTGCTTTAGACCACTGAGCCATCTCACCAGCCCCTGTGGCTTGATTTTCTTTTGTAACTTTATGACTATTATTATTAGTTCATTTCTTTTAATGTGTTTTAACTTTAGAGAGATAGAATCTGGTACTTGGTTTTACTTTTTTTTTTTTTTTTTTTTTTTTTTTTTTTTTTTTT
>NW_004524596.1:13357605-13366889 GCF_000260255.1 Octodon degus
GAATATATTTTTAAAATAGGCATAAAGAATTATATACTTCTTATGTGTACACATAAGTCCAAAAATCTCACCATATACAACCTTGAAGCAAGACAGTCCCACAATATTCCTTTTCCTGTCTCTTGCTTTCTAGCTATACTTCTAGAGCTTCTTTTTTTCCTTATAGTTATTTTGTATAGAATTAGAACATACTTTTCCCCCTCATTTTTATAGGAAATTAATTTCTTAGACTTTAAAAAAAATGTATTTCAAAGAGTACAGGGTCTACAGGGTCTCACTATATAGATTGGACTCAGTGCTTCTTCTGTTCTTAGTTTCCCTCGGGCTGGTATTACAGGCATGTCCCACCTCAATTGCTACATGCCCAGCCTCAATTGCTATGTCAGCATGCCCTGTGGCTGGGGCCGGCACCGCTTGTCAGGGATCGAATCTGGCCTCTGCGATCTGCCTAAGCAGGCACTTTAGTCTGCTGAGCTATCTGCCCAGCCGTAGTTTTCGTGAACTTTTAGGAAAACTAGGTGGGTGCTGTCCTGTATAATTTGAATTGTTTTCCTAATCAGTTTCTCTTTGGAGCTTTTTCTTGCAAGAGGGCTTTTTTCTGTCTCCAGAGTTCGTAGGTCCTAGATTACTTCAGTATCATGAGAATTCACTGTCCTGTGCTCCTCTTACACTCAATTCCCCAACTGGGTCATGCACACTCTCCTAGTTTTGGCTGTTAGTAGGTTGGTTGTTTGGCTCTCCAGGGAGGGTGATGTTGGGGAGTTTTCTCTCACTGGGAAATTTGGAAGCTTGTTTGATTTCCTTCTGTTTCCTGTTGCACAAATACTTGTACCACTTACATCTTTATTGAAGTTAGTGGTTTTTGTCACTTAGATGTGGTAAATATTGTTCATAGTCTTTGGGGGAGGATATCAAAAACCATACTACTATCATCACTATTGTTGTAGGCAGCTAAATTAGATAGAAATATTATAGGCAGTCAGCCAGGGCCAGGCCCTCGAGACAGCGCGGAAGACAGGATACCTCACAACTGTGAGAGAGAAGGATGGATGCTCCTGCTGCGGGCCAGACCTACAGACCAGAGATCGAACAAATGCTGCCCTCCCTAAAGATGAGCATTGGGGCAGATCATCACCTTGAGCTCAGAAGCCAGGGAGAGTCACTAATCTAACCGCTACCGGCTGGCTGCTGGATGAACTCCTGTTTTATACTCATGCCTGCTTACTGCATGACTCGCTTCCCCATTTGGTCCTGGACTTACTCAATTTTACCTGAGCAGTGGTGCTTGTAATCTCATTGGTTGACCATGGTTTTGTCCCCCCCTTATGCCCACCTAAGTGAGTTCCCTTGTTCTCTACCTGAGAACTGCATGGTTTTGCTCTATAAAAGTCCCTGAAAGAGACAGTGTCCCAGGGACAGCCCGCTCGGGGGCCTTCCTCTGTCCCTCTCAGACAGAAGCTTTCTTTCCCTCAATAAATATTCTGCTGTTAATCTCCACTTGTTCCTAAAAGCCATTCTTTGGTTTTAGAGAACACAAACTCCTTTCTGGTCAGGAGTTTTATTTCCCCTGTATCACTATTGTTTTAGAATTTTTTTGTATAGGGGTTCTTAGTTATTCTCCTGCTATTTTATGCCAGTTAGTGTAATGAAATTCTGCCATTTCTATGAATAATATCCACACTCTTCTCTTGGATAGTCTTCATATAAAGTTTTGGAAGTTAATAAGACAAAGTGATAAGTAATAACCGATTGACTATTTGGCTTCCAGATTATGAGCCTGATGACCTAAAACCAAAAAAAGCACCACCTACTAAAACCCCTAAAGGTAATTTATCTTATAAGTACAGTGAGGGAGTTACCTTCCAACCCCAGAAGAAAGGTAAGTAATTATTCAGAAAGCTTTTTGACCCAGCAGAGCACAGCAGCTGAGGTTTGATCCCCGTCCGGCCATGCTGGCCCCATCCACAGGGCTTGCTCAGAAGGTAATTGAGACCGGGCATGGTGGCGTGTGCCTGTAATCCCAGCATTTGGGAGACTGAAAACAGGAGGATCAGTACAAGTCTGATCTACATAGTGTGAGACCCTGTAGACCCTGTACTAAATACAGGGGGAAAAAAAGCTTTTTGATTCAATTGTAAGAGTTAGATAGTGACTGAAAGATTTGGCTTTGGGATTAGTTATCTTATTTTCACCACCTTACATTTTAGAAAGCTAACCTCTGCATGTTTCCTTATTTGTAATGTAAATATGATAATACCTCCCTTCATAGGGTTGTTGTAAGGATTCAATGACTTGATGCTTACAAATGCATTAGAACATTTTCTAGCAGTAAAAGTAAAGTAAGTATCTGTTGCCCTAAGTTATCCTTGGTGCTATCTCATAGGACTCAGACGCAGCATTTGAAGTAGTCAGTCACTCCCTTTTCTGTAAATGTTTTTCTTTAAGCTTCAGGGGTACCAGCTGGTCTCTTGGTTTTCCTCCCCCAGCTTTGATTGCTCATTCTAGAAATCTTTATTCATTCTTTTCATCTTCTGACCTTTAAATTTTAAATGTTAGAATGCCCTAGAATTTATTTTTCTTCTCTATGTGGGTTACACTTTTTTTTTTTTTTTGAGAATTATCTTAATGCATTCAAATTTACGTCTTTAGCCTTGATCTGGACTGGGGATATAATAGCTCAGCAGTGTAGCCCCTGTCTGGCAAGCATAAGGTCCCGAGTTTGATCGCCAGTACTCTAAAAACGGGATTTGCTCCTACTCTTGGACATTGTATTCTGTATCCAGATTCCTGCAGTGTCTCCACTTGAATGGGTATTAGTATCTCGAGCAATGTGCTCACAAGTGACCACATATGTTAAAACATAGGCCTCCCTCCTCCCCCCTCAGGTTGCTCTCATCATAAGCTAATTCAGGGCTTGTAAGGTGGGCTCTGCTAACCCTCAAGGTCAGTAGAAAAAGGATGGTCATCTTTTCATTTCCTTTCCTTCCTTCTTGCTCTCTCTCTTCCCCTCCCTCCTTCCCTTTCTCTTTTCCTCTCCTCTCTCCCCTTCCCTCTCTTCTCCTTCCTTCACTTCCCTTTCCCTCTTCCCTTTCTCTCCCCTTACCTCCCCTCTCCTCCCTCTCTCCTCCTGCTCTCCTTTTTTAAAAAATTTTATTTGTGTGTGTGTGTGTGTGTGTGTGTGTGTGTGTGGCCAGCTCAGCCCACCAGGGGGCGGGGCTGGCTGGCATGTGGTGCTGGGGAATTGAACTGCGGTCCCTGTGCTTTGTTTAGCTTGTTCTAGGGAGGTGCTTTAGACCACTGAGCCATCTCACCAGCCCCTCTCCCTCATCTCTTGATCCCCTTCCCCGTTTGAGAAAGTCTGTCTTCCTACTTCCTACTATCTTTAGGGTTTTGTTCATTGTCACTTAAGTTTCTCATATAAGAGAAACTATGTGATACTTAAGCTGGTATGTCTGATTTATTTCTCTTAACATTATGGCGTCAAGGTGCATCCATTTTCTTACAAATGACTCGTTTATCCTGCAGTGGTAGAGTAGTGTTCCGTTTTGTATAAATAACACATTTATGCAGTCCATCGGTGGACATTTAGACTACTTCTAAGGTTTAGCTTTTGTGAATTGTGCTGCTGCAGACGTGGATGTGCATGTGTCACTGTAGAATGTAGTCTTTAACTCTCTTGGGAGCATGCCTAGAAGGGGAATAGCTGGGTCGAACAGAATTTCTACTTGGAGGTTTTTGAAGAATCTCCATACTGATTTCTAAAGTGGTTGTACTAGCTTACATTCTTACCTGTTTGAACATGAGCTGATTCTAAATTTTATTACTGTCATTTATTTTGGCAACAATTTAGTAAGAGAAGTAAATCTAGGTATTATGTGTAGCAGTAGGTAGGGACTAAAGAGTACTTGGTTAAGCCATAGAAACATTTGAAGCCTTAGAAGATTATGCAGACTCACTTAATTAAATTTTGAAAATAGGAGACATTCTCCCTCACATTTATGTCTGAGCTTTTAAAATTCTCGTAACTACTCTCTAAAGGTATTCCCCTGCTGTATAGAAATAAGCATTGGGAAGAATAACTTGACTAGTGTCACTTAGAATATAGATGATATGTCCCAGTCCAGGATTCAAAGCCAGGCAGTCTGGCACTAGAGTCCTTTCTTTTAACTGCAAATGAGTGGCTGAGGGGGATAAAGGATTTTTTGTGGAACTGGGGATTAAACTCAGACCCTTGTGCTTGCCAGGGAAGTGCTTATTCTACTGAGCCATTTCCCTGGTCCAGGGATAAGGGATTTTAAGAGCTGTTGGCTGAGAATTTTCCAGACTTGGTGAAACCTGGATGATCTGACTCAGGAAGATCATCTGGTTAGAACCTCACAGTGAAGTGTCTAAAAATTAGCGTGCTTAGCCAGGGACAATAGCTAGACACTACCATATAAAACTAGTAACATTTTATGTTCTTTCTGATGTTGAATTAAACATTTATTTATATGTTATTTATTTATTTATTTTGCAGAACCAGGGATTGAACTTAGGCCCTTGTGCTTTCCAGGCGAGCGCTTATTCTACTGAGCTGTCTCCCCAGCCTCTGAATTACACATTTTGAATAATCTGGCTAGTTTGAACATAGTATATTAGAACTGTTGGGAAATATGCTTCCTTTAAATGTACCTCTAAAAGTCATTTTTATTACTGTCAGAACGGATGGTGGGGGATGGAGCTTGAAACCAAGGCCAGAAGCATGCATGCATGCTCAGTATATGTCTGCCACTGAGCTACAGCCCCTTCCCTTTATATACTTAAAAAAAAAAAAAAAAAAAACCAAACAATGTTTCACTGTGTAGTTCAGACTAATCTTGAATTTACTATGTAGCCCAGGCTGACCACTGAACAATGGCAGTCCTCTTGCCTCAGCCTACAGAGTGCTGGGATTACAGGCGTGTGTCATCATGTTTGGCTTCATTTTTTTCCCCATAATTTTATTGAGAAACAAATAGCAGTGAGACAGTTTCAAACCAAATTGGTAGGACAGTTTCAATAATCAACACATTGCATACATTCTTCCTAGTGGTTAATTGCTATAAAACATGCGGACTTGATAGCCTATTTACAAACACCATTAGAACAAATCCCTCTATTCATTAAGAGAATGTAACTCTATATCTATCCTAACCACTTTGAATACACAGATACAAAATGGACATTCATCTGTATCCCCTTTTTTGTTAAGTTCCATCATTTAAATATTATAGGTGTGTAAACTCAGCAAAATATTCTAAGAGTCCAGTAGTAGTTCATAGTAGTATTGGGTCTTCCACTTCACTGGCAATGTCAGAAATTGTTGACCTGAGTCCCCTATAGCTCAACATAACAGCATGGTTTTACTTCTTATATTTCGTTTTTATACTTTTCTGTTGGATGGTTAAGACCAAGGTAAAGCAGGACCTGTACAACAAGAGTTGTAGCTTTTGGGTCTGATAAGGTCAGTGAAATCCCCTCAGGATTTATCCTGAGATCCTGCTGGTGGGAATGTAGACTGGTGCAACCGTTACGGAAATCATTGTGGAGACTCCGTAGAAAAGTTGGACTGGAAATCTCATTTAAACCAGCTATTCCTCTCCTGGGAATTTTCCCGGAGGATCTGAAAACATCATGTCATAGGGATCTATGTGTGCCTATGTTTATAGCAGCGCAGTTTGTTATAGCCAAATCTTGGAAACAACCAAGATGCCCATCACCTGAGGAATGGTTGAAAAAGATGTGGTATTTTTACACAGTGGAGTATTACTCAGCTATAAAGAATGATAAACTGGAAGCCTTTATATTGAAGTGGATGCCACTTGAATATATAAGTGAAATAAACCAGACACACATGTGTAAATATTGTATAGTCTCCCTAGTATAAGAACTCAAAAGAAGAAATACAAATAGAAAGGTATAATACAAGTAAAAGGAAAGCAGGATCTCGAGGACTAACTAATCAAAAGAGGGAAAGGAGAAGAACTAGGAAACATGACAATATCAAGCCATACAGTTATGTGTAAAAGATGGGCAAGGCAATGATCCTGAGAATCTCCAGAAAATTTTTGAATCTTAACAGTTAATTGGAAAGATTCTCACCCTGACTAACTATATATACTGATACCTGTGAACTAAGCAACTGCACTGAAGATGGTAATCTGTAATAGTAGTTTCATGCTTGGAGTGCCTGTCATTCTGGTCTTCTGAATACGGGCTGCTTGTCATGACATGCCAGTTGCTGCTGTGCTGTCTCTTGGGTAGATGATTGTTCAAAAAGAAGGGGGTGGTGAATGAAGGCAAGAGACAGGAAAAGGAATATTGTGGGACTGTCCTGCTTCAAGGTTGTATATGGTTAGATTTTTGGACTTATGTGTAAACATAAGAAGTATATAATTCTTTATGCCTATTTTTAAAAATACATTCTAATTTTTAAATGTTTTTTCATCATATTCTGTAGGGACTTAAAGTTCAGCATATCAATACTTGATGAAAAATACCTGTTCCATGTTATGCCTAAGATGTTTGATACTCAGACAGACCAAAATTAGAGAAAAGGGAGGGCTGCAAGGAAAGCCAACATTTTGGTCCTAGCCTTCCAAGGTCAATTGAAACTCAGGACATATGAGAACTTGTACTGTAACGTCATGTAACTTGGTAGTGTCCCAAATTTTCTGATCAATGAGATTATGGGGCCAAAGAGGAAAGTGATTGATGATGTAGAGTGTGCCTAAGGAGAGTCACATGGAGAGAAAACATTCTCTCAGGCTTTCACAGAGAGCACATTGGCCAAGCAATGGTCGTGACTCATCCACATGGCTGACACTGACAAAGGTTCTACAATCTGAGGTAGAGGATCTCAGGCTTCATTATTTTTAACTCAGTATTTATACAACTATTTAATAATTCTTCATTTAAATGTTATCATGTGACTTTGTGCAGTGAAACTAGTGGAATTTTCTGTCCTTTAATATTTTTGATCTAAAACTCTCCCCATACAATTTGTGTGTGTGTGTGTGTGTGTGTGTGTGTGTGTGTAACTTTCTAACCTTAAAAAATTTTAATTGTGGTGTGGTAAAGAAACAAAGCTTACCATTTTAACTTTTTTTGTGGCGCTTGTGCTGTTCATACTTTTTCTTAAAAATGAATAAAACATTTGTCTTCAGTATCTTAGGACATCAATGCTTGTGTTTTGTCTATATGAGGAGAGATTAAGGTTGATGGTTTTCTGTGACTCCAGCAGTGCCTCCCTACTGTCTGATGCATGCTCCCATTTACTGTGACCATGTGCATGTTGTGTCTGAGTTCTCATTTTGTCCTGGCCTCCCTCCCCAGTTTTGATTTGTTGAATTGCTGATCTTTCTTCCATTCTCTTTCATTCATTACCTTGCTTCCATATACTTCACATGCATGTACCATTGTCCTCCTGCCTTTTTTTTTTTTTTTTTTTTTTTTAATTGAGATAGTCTCAATATGCAGTGATATAGTTCTGGCTGGCTTCAACTCACTTTGTAGCTAGGCTGGCCTTAGTACCACAGATTTTTAGTATTGCCATTCAGTGGCGTATACTTTGTTCCTCCATGTTCTTTTTCCTAATGTTTTGTGTTTCATACCTGTAAAATGCTCACTATAATTTTGATGGATTAAGGAGAAATGACTGTGTCCCATTTCTTGAGCTAGAAGCCATTTTATCAGAACGGAGATGTCAATATGAATTATTTCACAACAATATTTCACAAATGTTTAAGCTTCTGTAGGGTATTTGTGTACAGATTGTTATTTGGTAGGAGCATGAATTTGATGCCTTTGAGTGTGAGACAGTATTGAAACTTAAAGTTTTATGTATTTGTTTTATTACCTACTTTGCTTTTTTTTTTAACTTTTAAAGCAAATTTCTCATTTATCTTGAAAATAATTTTAAAGGATTCTTGGAAAATTTAGTAATCAGATAAATGTAAATGAGGTGTTTTTTTTTTTTTTTAAATTTGTAAGTGTTAGACCAGGCATCTGTTAAAACAGAAGTAACATTTATTTTGACTAAACAGTTTCTGTTCTACGTATGTGTTTACATAGCATTTTCACACTCTAACTGAACAGAGCAAGTACCTTTTGGGGGATGGGTTGACTAAATTTTATTGTAATGTTTGTCAAGGAAATAGATAATGAGGAGCAGATAATGGTGAGAAAAGTTGGCATAGAATTATTGTGTTAAAATAAGATTTTCCTAAGACTTTTTAAATTGGTGTATACGACTTACTTGAATACTATTACAGCATGAAAATTTAAATTGATCCTTAGAGATCTCTGTGTTTCTACTACCAAGACTTAACATTTTGGTATTTGCTTTAAACCTCTCTCTCCAAAGGAAAGAAAATGTTAGCAAGTTTATCTGAATATTACTACTCCATATTGTTTTTCCCCAGAAGTAATTGCTTCCTTTGATTCTAATACTTATCCCATCAGTTTTGTCATTTTCTGAAGCAGTTCTGGAAGTTATCTCATGGGTGTCTGTGGTTGTACTGTCATGGGTGCGTTGGTGTCTGAATGCTTTCAAAATGTTTACCTTTCTGTCATGATCACTTGACTTTGGGGATGAGCCGGAAGCCATGAGGGGCCAGATTGGTGAGCACTGCAGACAAGGGCTCACGAATGTTTTTACAGGCCTGGCCTGCCTTCCCAGTGGATGGCACTTACTACTGCTTTTGTTTCTCAGAATGTCCATTGAGAGAAGAAAATCCATTTGATCTTCCATAGGCCAAAAATGATGATAGTGTCTCAGAAAGAGAATCACTGGGTCGGTTTACAATTATTATATAATCACAGTATTTTTAGGATCCATTTCTCAGCTTCCCTACCACGGTTGACAAAATGATGGATGGAGGAATTTTCCATAGCCCGTACCCTTATTTCATCTAGTGCTTTTGTTGAAATGACTTAATTAAGGCTTTCTTTGTGCTTCTCATCTTTAAAATAAATGGTTATAATTAATAACCGTTAATCATTAATAATTTTAGATTTTTTGAAAATTGCAAAGAATATAGAGAATTGCCTCATACCCCTCATCCAGTTTGCTGTTTAAAGTGCTCATATGACTATGCTAAATTTGGTTTTTTTTTTTTCAAAGTTTTATTGAAAAAACAGATAGCAATGAGACAGTTTCAAATCAAATCGGAAGTACAGTTTCAACAAATATTACACTGCATGTATTCTTCTTAGTGGTTAATTGCTGTACAAGATGCGGACTTGTGATCCTATTTACAAACACC
>NW_004524596.1:13374589-13377062 GCF_000260255.1 Octodon degus
AAAAGATATACTATGGAGCTCAAGAACACTGTGTTTGGTGTGTCACTGGGTCAAGGTTTGGGGCTAAACATGACAGGATAACAGAACATTCAACAAATATTGACAGGGTCACAACATGTCAAGCTGGCTGGTCTGTCAGTGAGGTCTCTGTTTCCTCATCATTCAGCAGCATGTAGGGGATTCCAGGACTGATAGGGAGCAGACATCCAGATTCTGGGCACTGCAGGGTGCCCTCCAGCACCTCCACCTCCAGCAACCCGTGGTGCGTCTTCCTCAGAAAGTCCTCATCATGTTCATACCCCTCAGTCAGCTGTGGGGGCAGCTCCTCCAGGTGCAAGGTATCGGCTGCCTCCAAAAGTGCCGCCCACTCCACTTTAGGAATCATCAGAGCCACGAAATCTGGGTTGAACTCCACAGGATTGATGCCGACCTCGGTAGCCTGTAGGCGCAGGGGGAAGCCTCAGGGCCCACCCCCCGCACATGGGAGCTCAGGAGATTGTGGGTGAGCAGTTTCGTGTTGCCTTGTCTAAAATTTAAAAGCCTACATCATTACTATTCTTTTACTAAAGCCCAGGCTTTATTTTGGATTTTACCAGGTTTTCTAGTAAGCTCCTTTGTATCTTATTTTTCCTAGTTGTAAAAAAAGGCTGGCAAATTGCCAGTCTTACTGGGTGGTCACTAGAATTAAGTGAGAATCTATCTGTCTGTCTATCTAAAGTGCCATATCCAAGTATAGTGTCTGGTATATAGAAATTCATTTTTAAAAACATCATTATTACAGTTCATCTCGCTTTTTTAAAGAGCAACACAGTCTTGTAGATGAGCCTAGCAGCTTCTCTGATACCACCTGATCTTTTTATAGGAAGCAGGTGGAATTGGCAGATGGTTCAGTTCTTAAGCAAAGCACACCAGTAGCCCTGTGAACCTCTACTCAAAATGCAGAAAAGAAAATTGTGCAATATCTAAATGTCTTTGTTTAGGTTTCAGTGGCATACTTCATCTAAAGATTTGTTTATATACACTGTAGTGGGGGTTGCACCTAGGACCTCTTGCATGCTTGACAAGTGCTGTTTGAACCACATCCCACATCCCTTTTTTGTTTTGTGAGAAGGTCTTACTAAGTTGCCCAGACTGATCTTGAATGTGCAGTTCCCTTGCTTCAGCCTCGTGATTACTTTGGATTATAGGCATGCTTCACCATAACTAACTTGCGTAAAGAGTTTTGGTTTAAAGTTCAGACTGGTCTTGAGCTTGCCAGGATGGCCCAGGCTGCCCTCAAACTCATGGTGACCCTTTTGGCCTAACCACCTGAGTGCTGGGGTTTGCTTTCTTGATAATTTGTTCTTTTCAAGAGTAGAATTTAAGTGAAATAATGTTCCTGAAGCATTTACAACAGTGCCTGCCATAGGATAAATACTGTATAGTAGCTGGCCTGTGATGCACATGTGTAATCTCGGCACTCAGGAGACTGAGGTGAAGATCCTGACAAGCTTCAGGCTGGCCTAGAATAATATGTAAGGTGAGCTTGTCAATTTAAAAACAAAAAACAAAAAACAAGTACTATAAAAATATTTGCTTATTCCTTAGCACCTGGAATAAGATAAAAAGCATATTGTAATTGCACATTATAATGCACCTCTGGTGCAAAATTAAAGGAAATAGTAAGAGGTAGGAGGACAGTCAGCCCTGGCAGGTAAGCCTCCTAGTGGTCTCTGCAGAGGCATGGTTTCAGACTAAACTCCTCTTTAGTTTGCCCGTCATGCTGTTGAGAATTTAAAGTTCTTCCCTTTGGGAATAAGACCAGTAAAGTGTCTTATTGTATGGCATTTATAACTATAAAGGAGTGAAGATGGGATGAAATTATTAGCAGTTTTTCTTTACGTGTCCTTCCTACAATTCACATTTCTTCGTGACCAAGTATTCAAGACTGCAAGGAAGAGGCAGTCTTGATTTTGGTAGAACATACAGGAAGAGTTGAAAAAAAAACCAGCTTCTTGTTATGCAACATTTCAGACATGAATAAAGGTAGAAATAATAGTATGAATTAAACACCTGTGTACCTATCATTCACCAACAGTCACTGAAACAGTGCCAATTAAAGATGATGTTGTTGAGTCTTTGTAGGCTTCCATAACCTTATCCTCTCACAGCAGCTATTTTGGGCTTTTGGTATATTTTTGTATGTACAAATTTTGCATTTTTAGGCCGGGGAGATAGCTCAGTGGCAAGTGCAAAGGCCTGAGTTCAATCCCTGGCTCTGCAAAAACGAACAAACAAAAAAACCCCAAATTTTACATCATCATTTTTTTTTTTTAATTTTTATTTATTTATATGTGTGTGTGTGGCCAGCTCAGCCCACCAGGGGGCGGGGCTGGCTGGCATGTGGTGCTGGGGGATTGAACCGTGGTCCCTGTGATTTACTAAGCTTGTTCTAAGTAGGTGCTTTAGACCACTGAGCCATCTCACCAGCCCC
>NW_004524596.1:13377162-13384292 GCF_000260255.1 Octodon degus
TTATTATTATTATTATTATTATTTTGGCGGAACCAGGGATTGAATTCCGGCCCTTGAGCTTGCCAGGGAAGCGCTTATTCCACTGAGCCATCTCCCCAGCCTCACATTTTTATTTTTTACAGCAGGTTTGTTTGTTTGTTTGTTTTTGTATTTTAGGGAAGGGTCTACAAGGTGTTCAGGGTCTCATTACTAGATCAGACTTGTAGTGATCCACCCCTTTACAGCCTCCCAAGAGCTGGGATTACAAGTGCATGCCACCACGCCCAGTTTCAGTTGCCCTCTCAGCATGCCCTGAGAGCGGGGCTGGCTTGGCAGGCCAGGGAATCTAAGCCAGGGAATCTAATCTCAGTCTGATGGGCCTGCTTGCAGGTGCTTTAATCTGCTGAGCTATTTGACCAGCCCCCAGCCTGCATTTTTTTGTTTTTGTTTTTGCTTTTGCAGAACCAGGGGTTAAACTCAGGCCCTTGCACTTATTCCACTGAGCCATCTCCTTGGTCCCCCCAAAACCTACATTTTTTTAAATGAGTACAAGTGTGCTTATTTTTTGTGTGCTATTTGTTTTTTAAGAAATATTACTAGCAGTAATCTTTTTTAGTGCACAATCATAATTTCTGTCTTATTCCTCATAGCTCTCATTTCTGTGTTTTCTCTTTCCCATATTCTGTTCTGACTTGAACTTGGAAAGTTTTTTTTTTTGTTTTGTTTTTGTTTTGTTTTACAGTGCTAGGAATTAAACCAGTGCCTCAGGTTTTAGTAGGTAGGCACCCTGTCACTGAGCTACATCCCCTGCCCTGGTACTGCTACTTTTATATTGTAGATAGTAAGTTAATGCATATGGGTGTTCATGTGCTCAGAAACAATGGTTCTGTTCTAGGATAGAGGTGCCCTGTTGGGCCTAAGCTGAACACACACTTTATTCTCAACTCCTTTTTTAAAATTTTAAATTGTAGATGGGAGTGGGTGGAGAGTCAGATTGTAAGTTTCTTGCTAATTGAGTGATTGAAGGACAACTGTACTTCAGTTTTGAACTTGATTCCATCCCATTTCTCAGCCCCTTTAGTGAATAACATAATCATTTTAAAAACTGTCATAAGGATGAGGTTTCTTTTCTATAAATGAATGAGCTTTTTTTTTTTAAATTTTATTTATTTATTGTGTGTGTGTGTGTGTGTGTGTGTGTGGCCGTGTGTGGCCAGCTTAGCCCACCAGGGGGCGGGCTGGCTGGCATGTGGTGCTGGGGGATTGAACCGTGGTCCATGTGTTTTGCTAAGCTTGTTCTAAGTAGGTGCTTTAGACCACTGAGCCATCTCACCAGCCCAGCTTGTTTTTTTTTTTTTTTTAACAAGAATTCATAGTTTGCCATCAGATCTGTCAGGAATTAATAGCTCTTCTAATTTCATTTTTTTAAGTATTTAGTACAGGGTCTCATTACACAGATCGGACTTGTAGTGATCCTCCTGTTTTCAGCCTCCCAAGCACTGTGTGCCACCACAGTGTGCCTGGGGGTGGGGTCGGTACCACAGGCCAGGGATCAAAACCCTGGTCTTTGCGTCTGCCTAAGCAGGTGCTTTAATCCTCTGAGCCATCTGGCTGGCTCCTGTTCTAATTTTAAATAGTCACAACTTTTTCAAAAAAGGATGTTTATGATCTTTATCCCATTCTCATTTGTCTACATATATTTTAGTTTTATTGATTTCCTTGTTCAAATGTGGTTCTCAGAACTAAGTGCATTGTTTTATGTTTGGCAGGTCAGGTACCTGAACTGATTAATTGACGCTGTCGGATTTGTGTGTTCGAGTTTTAATGAGCTTGAGTTGAGAACCTTGGTTCACCATTTTTAGTTCCAGTAAGCCTTCTAAAATGTGAGCATTCTAAAATGCATGTTTTTTAAAGTAAGCATGGAGTTCATTTGCTCTTCATCTGTTCACACCTTAAATATTTATGGAGTGCCTATTGTATGTCATGACTAATATTAATAGTGAGCAAGGCAAATTAAAGTCCTCATAGAAGTTTGCATTCTCATTAAGGTAAAAAGTAAAGAATTTATCGAAAGACACTTTCCTTAAACTCTGAGCAAAATGAATAGCAAAATGAGATGTGATGGAGTTAGGAGAACGCTTAAGATTGAGGTTGGGTTAAGATCTCACCATCAAGGGGTCCACCACACAGCTCTACAGGTGAATGATGAGGGTGATTTTAGAAAACAATAAAAGCAAAGTCCAGAAAGGAGTAGCGAGCTTGGCTTACTGGAAAAGAAGGAAGGCCATTGTGGCCAGAGACAGTAAATGCTGATGAAAGATTTGCAAAGTAAAGTTGGCAGAATAAGCAGAAGTCCTGAGTATAGAAGGCTCTAATTAGTTTAGGTTTTCTTAAAATTCAATGGGAAGTCAAAAGAGGTGAAATTCCATGACATTCAAGAAAGTCACTCTTGGGGCCTGGGAGGTGACCCAGCAGAATAAGTGCAAGGGTCTGAGTTCAATCCCTAGTGCAGGAAAAAAAAAAAAAGTCACTCTTGAAAATGAAGGGAGGCAAAGTAGAAGCAAGATTGCTAGCTAAGCAGTATTGTAGTGGATGGTGGTCACCTCAAGCAGACAATGCGATGGCAGAGCACCTGGACAGAAGTTGCATTGCTTTGGGCTATATTTCAAGGTAGAATTGATAAAAATTGCTAATGAAATAAGTAGTGTGAAAGAAGGAACAGAAGCTGTGACAGAGAGAACTTTGTATTCAAAGGAAGACAGATTTGTCTCTAGAGAAAAAAGCTGGCACACTTTTAATATTTACTATAGCATGTGTTGGTGGTTAAGAACGTGAACTGCAAGCCAGATAGCTGGTTTAGAACAGCTTTGCTGCCTGTTTTGAGGAGTTCTCAGCCTCACTGTGACTCAGTGTCTTATCTGTAAAATGAAGGCCATCCTGCTTATCTTGTAAGAATGTTGTAAAATTAAATGAGTTGACAGAGATGAAGTTAATGTAGGCTCCCATGCCTGTTTATATTAGAAACTATCTTTTCTTGGACCACATAGAATCTGTACAGTGTTAGCCATATGGGCAAACTGCTTTGTGTTTTCCTGTGGCTATTTGTTGCTAGCTGAAATCTGCTCCAAGTGAAGAAGTTGTATCAAGTTTCTTTGGGAGTGCTAATGCTGTGGTGTCTTAGACCAAAGAGCTGTCTTGTAAGACTTCAGCCATTTTAAATTTTGTCAACATGCCTCATCATGTAGCATTTATACTGATGTCTAGGGAAGTATCTGTTAATCCTATTTCTACAAAATCATGAAATGTTTACTACAAGAACTTTATTCACTTAGTCTCACAGAATTGCAGTTCAATTAGGTAGAATTTGATATTTGAACTTACAGTGTATCAGCACTAAATATTTAGTCTAGCTCTAAATATTTAGTCTAAATTCTTTTTAGAAAAGAATTCTTCCCTTGGCTCTTATGATACATACTTATCTCTTCATGAATTGATGATGTACTGTGGTAGTTTGGTGCTGATGTCTAAAGGCCCTTATTTCCCAATTTGCATGGTCCATTGACTGTAGAATTCATGCTTTTCATTAGCACTACAGTAGTGGAATTCACCAGTGGATTTGCTTCTTCAGGAAAGAACAATATATATTTTTTCAAAAATAGAATCTTTGTTGCTTCTCAGTGGCACCCTCACTTTGTCCATCTGGGTGATTGTTTGTTTGGTGAGAAAACCTTCAGTATCAATTAAAACCTTAAGTAAAATACACTCACCTCAAGTTTCAGTTAAGTGCTGGTACTTGGTACAATTATTTTGGGACTTTATAGGTTCTGATTACTAAAAAAGGATTTAATAAAAAACTTTTCCTAATTGAGATAATAGTCATTAAATGGTATTAAAGTTTGAGTAATTTAATTTTTTATATTCACATGGTTAAAATGGGAAAGTTACAAAATGGTATGTAATGAGAATTATATCTCCCAATTTCTTAATTTTTCTTTTCTACAATTTCTAGTTTGGGTATACTTTTTAGAGAATGAAAATACCTGCTTACACAAATATATGTTTTATGAATTTTGCAAAGTGAAGTATATTTTGTTATTAAATATTTATAATGACCAACTATTAATAAATCAGTTCTCTAGTAAATGATACAACTATTGTTTCTTTCTTTTTTCTTCTTTGCTTTTTTTTTGTGTGTGTGGCACTGGGGATTGAACTCGGCCTTGCGCTTGTCAGGCAGGTGCTTATGCCATTGATTTCTCTCCTTTGCCCCTGTTGTTTCTTTTTAAATTTTTATTAGTACATGTTTGCGGTATATAGTGCTTGCATTCACTGTGGTGAGTCAGTCCATGTACTTCACACATCTTAATTTTTTTTATAGCCTTCTCCCCTTTCCTGCTGTACTCACAAGTAATGTTTCATGTGTTTTACTTTTGCTGATAGTGATATAATAGTTGCTTTGTACATATGAGAGTAGCTTGTAGATGAATTCTTACAATTTGTTTAAAGGATATGTGCAAATGCAGGTTTTTTTTTTTTTTTTTTTTTTTTTTTTTTGTGGCCTGCTCAGCCCCACCCTCAGGGTGGGGCTGTTGTGGCATGTGGTCCTGGGGTCTCTGTGCTTGCCTAAGCAGGTGCTTTAGTCCGCTGAGTTATCTTGCAGGCCCCTGTGCAAATGTAGTGTTTTTTTGTTTTTTTTTTTTTTTATTTGTGTGTGTGTGTGTGTGTGTGTGGCCAGCTCAGCCCACCAGGGGGTGGGGCTGGCTGGCTTGTGGTGCTGGGGGATTGAACCGCGGTCCCTGTGCTTTGCTAAGCTTGTTCCAAGTAGGTGCTTTAGACCACTGAGCCATCTCACCAGCCCCAGCAAATGTAGTTTTAATGGATTTTATTTCATTACCTTCCACTGATATTATTCCAGTCTGGTGAAGCCTATATGATACAGTACATGAAAAAAAATGCAGCAAATAGTGCGAATTTTTACTTCTTACCAAAACAAGTGAAATTCTGCATACTTTAAGATTTAAATTGTGACCTTTTGGTCCATTTTTTGTCATATTGGTCATTTGCTTATTGATATAGAATCTTTATATTAGAAAAATTAGCTTGGGAGGTAAATTTGCGGTTTCTTATTTCTTATTATGTAATGTGCTGTTGTACTTCATACCTTTTAAAAATAGTTGGTAGTGTTTGCCAAGCATGCTAGTTACATGCTTGTATTCCGAACACACTGGAACCTAAGACAGGAGGATCGCTGTGAGTTCAAGGCCAGCCTGGGCTATATAGTGAGATGCTGTCTTTAAAAAAAGTTGGTATTGTTTTAAAATTAAAATACATTCATATAATTTAAAACACCAAATGAGCTTACAAGTCTTGGTGTAGTTCTTACCTTATCCCTAGAGGAGTTTGCTCACAAGCAATCACCTAGGGCTTTTTGTCTTGTCTGTTTTTGAGACAGCTGGCCTTGAACTCTTATGTATCCCAGGCTGGCTCCTGGGATTACAGGTGTGTGCCACTAAGCCCAGCATAGGAGCAACCATTTGGAACGCCTGACAGTTGATACCAAGTTTGTGTTCACTTTGGTAAGTACCATGCTTCTGTTGCGGCCTCTTGAGTTTTTTATCCTGAGAGTTCTGTATTAATGGAAATTCTGAAAAAGGAGATTTAATCCATGTCACTAGCCTTCTCTTTTCCCCTCTGACTTCTCCTTTAACCTTTCAAGAGAGGACTACTTTTTTTAAAATTCTTTAAAAAAATCTTTTATTTACATATTTATGTGGTACAGGGTCTCACCACACAGCTCACACCCCTTAGTGATCCTCTTATCTCAGGCTGTCCAGTGCTGGGATTATAGACGTGAGCCACCATGCCCGGTTTTTGGTTCTGGGGATTGAACTCGGTTCCTTGCGCTTTCCAGGCAGGAGCTTAGACTGCTGAGCTATCTCCCTTAGCCCAAGAGGACTATGTTTTATTACCTGCTGAGACAGGTGATAGTCTGATTCTTGAGATTTTTTTATGGACTTTTCTCTCCTCTCAGAGCTTAAGGGGTTTTCCTATCCCCAGTGTTGTGAAAATTTTGGTAGTCCGTCTTATGTTTTTATTTTCATCCTTTAGGTTTGGCGTGGACTGTGCCCTTTTAGTAATGAAATTTATGCTATCAGTTCAGAACATTTCTTTTTTATTATTTTTATTTTTATTAATTTTAATGAGAAAGAAATAGCAATGAGAGACAGGTTAGTGGGACATTTACAGTAATTAATACATTGCGTATTGTTGTCTTCCTAGTAGTTATTCGAGTAGTTGTTCAGAGTACAAGATGCAGACATGATATCTTGTCTAAACACTATTAGAACAAATCTCATTGAACTAAGAGAAAGTAGTTGTATGTCTATCCTATTTTGTATATACTGATATATGCATATATATATGTATTTTTTTTCGCCCCATTACAAAATGGTCCTTCATTTATATCCACCTTTTTTGTTTTGTTTTGTCAGAGATGGGTGTTCCATTGCCCTTCAAATATTGTACATACTTGAATTCAGCAAAATAACTCAATATTTAGTCCAATAGTCTATAATAATAGTGGGTTATCAGCAGAACTGGCAGTGTCAGAAGTTGTTGACTTGAGCCTTTTAGAGCTCTAGGAAATTTCTTAAATTATTAAAAAAAGCATTTTCCCCCCTTTGATTACTTATTTTTCCTCCCAGTTTTTGGTTTTGGAAGCTGTTGGACTGATCTTATATTTTACCAGCTCTTTTGCTTTAAATTTCTGGGAGCTTTCTTCAGCTTTCATCTTAGCTCTCTCTCTCTCTGTCTCTGACTCTGTCTCTGTCTCTCTTTTGTGTATTTGCTTTTAGACAGGGCCTCACTATATAGTCTCAGCCTCCCGAGTGCTGAGATTACAGCTGTGCACTACCATGTCCAGCTGACTATATTTGTACTTTATAGGAGTTCTTTTATTTCTCTGAGTTTTTTTCCTTTTCTTTCTTTCTTTTTTTTTTTTTTTTTTTTTTTTGGGTGGAACCAGGGATTGAACTCAGGCCCCTGCGCTTGCCAGGCAAATGTAAATGCACATATATGGGTTCCTAAGTAAAATTTATTTCCCATTTCAAATACTATTTTGCAACATCTGAGTTTTTTTTCTTTTTTTTTTT
>NW_004524596.1:13384392-13404902 GCF_000260255.1 Octodon degus
TCATATTGAGACTTTTTTTTTTTTTTTCTTGGTGGAACTGGGGATTGAACTCAGGCCCTTGCGCTTGCCAGGCAAGCGCTTATTGTACTGAGCCATCTCCCCGGCCCCAAGTTTTTTGTTTGTTTTGTGTGTGTGTGTGTGTGTGTAACCAGGGATTGAACTCAGGACCTTGTGCTTGCCAGGCAAGCACTTATTCTACTGAGCTATCTCCCCGGCCCCTCCTTTTCTAACTAGAATTCATGAATTCAGAGTAATTTTCTCTTTCAGATAGTTGGCTTGTTTGCTTCCCTTTTTATGGTCTTCCGTACATTTTCATTTTCTAAGTCCTCTTTTCTTCCAAGTCCTTTTCTACTTGGTCCCTGGCTTGTAAGAAAAAAATTTTATGGGGTGATAGCACCAGAAAACAAGAACAGACCATACAGACAGGTTAAAGAATTTGTAGATCAAAGGAGCAGGGGAAACTTGGTGGTGTTCCTGTAATTCAAGCACTCCTGATCCTGAGGTAGTTGGCTCATGAGTTTAAGGCTAGTTTGGGGAATTTTGTGAGACCCTGTCTCCAAAAACATCAGATAAACAGAAAACAAATCCAGATCCAAACAGGAAGAAGCCAAGATTTTTCTTTTCCCACTAGATTATGTAAGCCAAGAGTCATCTCCCCTGTGGGGGACCCTTTCCCTTACTGCTGCCCCCATACTGAAAGTAGGGGAAGCAGATTATTTCTTACCTCCAACAAATATCCAATCAAAATGGGCATGAGACTTTGTCCTGTTCACTTAACTCAAGATAATTGCGATGTTTTCATGTTTATTAAAGATGGGGATATCAAAGGGAAATAAATGGGAGCATACTGACCAGATGTGGAGACTGACCTGTGCTCATCCTCTGCAAAGCACGGCATCATCCATCCGACACAACTCCTGGCATGGCTGCATATCCTGGACCTTGTGTTGGGGTCCTGGCTGCTCCACCTCCAGAAGCTTTTGTCTGAGAGAAGAGAGTGCCTCTGCTGCACAGGCTTTTTGTTTGGTTTTCCCTGAGGCCTTTTTTCTAGTATCATGCATGTATATCCTTCAGGGAGTCTACCCAGTTCTAGGGAGAAGTGTAACCAGAACAAATTTATTACATTTATTGGGGATAAGAGGGATTTTTGGTTAAACCTTTTTCAGACTTTTTTTTTAATCATCTGACATTTATTTTGAGCTGTTTTGGCAGAGAGAAAAAAGGAAATTACTACTTTGAGAGATAAGAGGTGTACACCAAAGGGCTATTAATTGTGCAAAGTAGCAAGCGCTAAATGTTGATGGTTAAAAGGTGTCAGTGAAGTTTAGCAGAAGGAAATATTTCTAGAAGGCTGGCTTTTCAGGAAAGATAGGACTTTGCAAGATTGGAGGGTAAAGGAGGACTTTTTTTTTTTTTTTTTTTTTTTAAGTAGATGGTAAACAAGAATAGTTCTGTTACTGATTTTGAGTTGCTGTAGAATTAGAATCAGTTGCTACAGATATTTAGTACAATAAATGCTTTTTGTTTATAAAAGTTACTTGCCTTTTCTGAGCCAGGGTTTCATGATGTGGTGCAGGATGGCTTTGAACTCACTTTGTAGCCCAGGCTGGCCTCAAACTTGAAGCAGTCTTCTTGCCTCAGCCTCCAAAGTACTAGGAGCACAGCTGCAGTCCACCATACCAGTCTGAAAGGGTGCTATATTTAATGTTTTTAGAAATAGTAGAAAATTTTATCCTTGAAGTCATATTTCATGTTTATGTTGATTTATACAGTTGGATGTTAGCTTTTTGTTTTATATGAGACTCTTTAGCTTTTTGTTTTATTATGAGAATCTTTATAGTCAAATTTAAGCACCTCTTGCTTCAGCCTTTCAGGTGCTGGGTTTCTGGGATCTCAGGTGTGTACTGTCTCTTCTCCAACAACTGTGAAACCAACTTTTCATTGAGTGGTAGAGATAGATTGCTGTACCACTGAAGAAACATTGTTTTCCTGCGTTGGCCAAAATGATTAATACTTGGATGTGTGATAAAAATTACAAGGCACTATTGAAACGTAGTAAATAAGATTGTGGAAGGTTTGCTTTAAGATTGATGGGAGTTAGGGCTTTCTAACTTGACTGCCATTATTTGCTAAGTTGTGCTTCAGTAGGAGCCTGTTGTTTGTGTGTTATAAGAAGCAAATATATGCTAGTCAGATACATATTTCCAAGCATTGATTTCGTTAATTAAAAACAAACTTTTAAGAAGGAGGAAAAGAAATCATAGTCACTTACGTGAAAATCATTCACTACATCATTCATAGGCAAATTACTGCAGCCAAGAAATTGAAGCCAGCCTGTAATCCCAGCACTCTGAAGGCTGAGACAGGAGGATCTCTGGGGTTCAAGATCAGCTTGGTCTACATAGTGAGTTCAAAACTATTCTGAACTACATAACAAGACCCTGTCTCAAAAAAGATAGAAAACACAAGGCTACCAGGATACCATCAATGTGCTTAATTTCATATAAACAAGAGAAGGCAGTGAGTTATTTGCAGTGCTTATAATAAGTTGGAATATGACTGAGAATGTGTATTTACTACAGACAGGATTTTCTGTTTCCTTGGCATTATGTGGATATTTTTGTATAATAGAAAACAAATAACAATATATTCTTTATACCTTTACTTTAAAGATAAATTACTAGCTGAAAGAAATAATTATTTTAAAGAAAATGGTGTTAGAAGGGCCAGCCAAATAGCTCAGCAGATTAAAGCACCTGCGAGCAGGCACAGGGGCCAGGGGTTCAATTCCCCCACCTGCCATGCCAGTCCCGCCTCTGGGGTGCACTGTGTGCCTGTAATCCCAGCTCTTGGGCGGCTGTAAACAGGTAGATCACTATGAGTCCGATCTAGTAGTGAGACCCTGACCACCCTGTACAGTACACCCTTCCCTAAAATTAAAAAAAAAAGAAAGAAAAAGAAAAGAAAATGGTGTTGTAGAACATTTGTGAGATACATGTTTGGAAATGGCTTTTTAGTGACTTATTGGTAGGGGTGATCATCTGTCAAATTTTTATATATTTTAAGTATGTGGCACTTTCAGTATGTATGAAAACTCATACATGTGAAACAAAATTATTCAAGACATTGTTTATAGTAAGAAGAACAAACAGGAAATAAATGTGAATTGACGGTGGGGTGGGTAAATACGTTGTGGTAGGGGCATGTAAAACAGTGTGAACTTCGGCTCTGGCAGTGTAGAGAAACTGCAGTGGTGTAACCCTGAACGAGAAAAGCAAATACGAGGCTGACACACGCTGGACTTCACATCTCTGTGAAGTGCTAATCGTGTAAAACTAAACTGCATGTGAGTATGGTTGCACTGCAATGGGTAATAATTATAAAACTCAAGACCTTGGGTGTAAAAGACCACCAAGACGTTAAATAAGAAGTTGTAGCCCCTAGCAAGGGTTTTTTTTTGAAGATCCAATCTAAGGTCTGTTTCGAACAATCTTTTGGTATGGGTAGGACTTTGGAATCTGTGTCTTGGATAGCAGTAACTTTATGGTGTTAGTGTTTCAAGTACTGTTCTTAGTATTTTACAGTAACTCAGTTCTTCATTGTGATCTTGTGACAGTAGGTAAAGTGGCTGAGGGACTTGCTCAAGGTCACACAGCCGTAAGACTGTAAGGCCAGGGATGTCTGTAGTATGCTTACCCCCACCCCTTGAAGGGGGGTGTGTTCTACTCTAGTGTAAGTCATTCAGAATTGGGAACAGTAGGGCTGGTGAGGTAGCTCAGAGAACTCAGTGCCTGCTTAGGCAAGCATAGGGACCGAGGTTTGATCCCTGGCACCACAAGTTGTACCGACCTCACCAGCATGCTGAGCTGGCCAAGAATACTGGGCTTGGGGGCACACACCTGTATGTAATCCCAGTGCTGGGGAGGCTGAAACAGGAAAGACCACTACAAGTCCAAGCTGCATAGTGAGACCCTATAGTAAATGCATTAAAAAAAAAGTGGGGGTCAGGTAGGGTGTCATGCAGTAAGTGAGGATAATACTGAAAAGTAAATTACAGCTAGGACTTACTTAATGCAAGATGAAAGTAAACATTTAACACCTACTTTTTTGCTTTTCTTTCAGATTCATTACTAAACATGGGTGCATTTTTGGATAAACCCAAAACTGAAAAACACAATGCTCATGGTGCTGGGAATGGTTTACGATATGGTCTGAGCAGCATGCAGGGATGGAGAGTGGAAATGGAAGATGCACACACAGCTGTTGTAGGTATTCCTCACGGCTTGGAAGACTGGTCCTTTTTTGCAGTTTATGATGGTCATGCTGGATCCCGAGTTGCAAATTACTGCTCGACACATTTGTTGGAACACATCACTACGAATGAAGACTTCAGGGCAGCTGGCAAATCAGGATCTGCTCTTGAGCCTTCAGTGGAAAATGTCAAGAATGGTATCAGAACTGGCTTTTTGAAAATTGATGAATATATGCGTAACTTTTCAGACCTCAGAAATGGGATGGACAGGAGTGGATCGACTGCTGTGGGAGTGATGATTTCACCTACACACATCTACTTTATCAACTGTGGTGATTCTCGAGCTGTTCTCTATAGGAACGGACAAGTCTGCTTTTCTACCCAGGATCACAAACCTTCTAACCCACGGGAAAAGGAGCGAATCCAAAATGCAGGAGGCAGCGTAATGATCCAGCGTGTTAACGGCTCATTAGCAGTGTCTCGTGCTCTGGGGGACTATGACTACAAGTGTGTTGATGGCAAGGGCCCAACAGAACAACTTGTTTCTCCAGAGCCTGAGGTTTATGAAGTTTTAAGAGCAGAAGAGGATGAATTTATCATCTTGGCTTGTGATGGGATCTGGGATGTTATGAGTAATGAGGAGCTCTGTGAATTTGTTAAATCTAGGCTTGAGGTATCTGATGACCTGGAAAATGTGTGCAATTGGGTAGTGGACACTTGTTTACATAAGGTATGTAAGTATTTTTTTTAGTAATTAAAATACAGTATGACTTTTGAAAAAACACAGTAAGTAAATCTAATTTAAAATTTTAAAGTACAGTATTTTGATTAGAGACCTGTATGTTTGAAAATACTTCACTGGAAATGAATCCACTGTTTTTTTGTCACTGCCATATATGTCAGCCTTCTAATTTGAAAATTAGCTTTAATATATTTTGTGCATTTATTAGTACCTTTGTTGTCATTTAAGTACATGGGGTGCAGGCAGTGGCAGAGATATTTGTACAGAATGTGCCATTTGATTCAAGTCCTTGACATTGGTATCTTACACATTATTTTGAAGCCCCCTGATGAAATGTATGTGTAGTAAAATTTGTCACTACAGTACTCAAAACTCAAGAGCCACATAAAGTATCAGATGATATACCAGGAACCACCTCTAGGTAAAATTTAGTTATAACTTTTCTACCAGCTAAGACAGTGAAATGAGTTGTCTGTTTTTCATTGTCTAATAAAAGAAGCTTTTCCTATCCCTGAAATCTAAAAGGAATTGACTGTAATTCTATGTAAGTAATAGTTGTCATAGCCAGGCATGGTGGTACATACCTGTTACCCCAGCACTTGGGAGGCTGAGGCAGGAGGATCGCTGTAAATTTGAAGCCAACCCACATCACATAATGAGACACTGTCTCAAATAATAATGTCTGATTTGATGGACGGAATCTTTTGTAGAATATATCAAGAATTTTTTTTGTAAAGATGTTTTTATCATCACAGATTAAAACCTGAAAGCTTATATAAAATGTAATTTGGAGACAGCCTATGGAATGTTAGTTTATTTAGATTTGTAATGTTTTATTAATATTGATACAGTAATATATGAAAAAAAAACAGGAATCTCATTCAGAGTTTCTTTAAATGTTTTTTAAAATAGTTTTTTAAGCAGAGTTTTGACAGCATTCTCTCCTAGAAATCAGTTACAGTTTGAGTTATCCAGCAAGTGCCTGGAGTGTGTAAGTGTTCTGTAACTGACTGGAGAGACCCAGCCAAAACGGACTGTGGAACAGACTTGGGTCAAAACCATTCTGCCTCTGCACTATAGAAGGTTTTGTGGAAAGTGCAGTCATAGCTAGAAATTCTCAAGAAGAATCTCAGGTCTGTGGAAATACCGAGGTTTTGGTGAAAGACCTATTTGTTTTCCGTAGAACATAAAGAGAAATCTCCACATGAGATCCTCTCCTCTCCTCCCCCCCCCCCCCCCCCCCCCCCCCATTTAGTACAGGGTCTCACTAGTTTGGACTTATAGTGATTTTCCTGTTTTCAGCCTCCCAAACGCTGGGATTACAGGTGCATGCCACCACACCCAGTCTTTTTTTTTCTTTTTTCTTTTTTTTGGGCAGAACCAGGGATTGAACTCAGGCCCTTGCGCTTGCTAGGGAAGCACTTATTCCACTGAGCCATCTCCCTGGCCCCATCACACTCACTTTTTTTTTTTTTTTCAGGGTAAGAACCATTTATTATGTGTAACACAGTATTTGAGATGCAGCAAGCGTTCCATGACTGTTCTAAATGTATGACTGCACAGATCAGAACTGAGGCCCTAGGCCTATTTCCACCTACAGTAAAGATGAAACTCACAATTTGTTTAGCATTTGTATTGAATTACTAAATATTTATTATCTGCTATATACCAGGCAAAAGGAACAGTTGTTTTTACTCTTAGCAACGCTTCAGTCCTCATCATATAAAACATACTGCTGGGCTAGCATCCATAGATTCTTCAGTCTTTAGATATGGTGTTTTCACATGTTTTTTTATATACTGCATACTGCTGTAGACCATTAAGTAGTCCGAACTGCGTCTGAAACACTAGAGGAACTAGCATGCTTTTATGTGTGTTTGACAAAGCAGGAACAAAGGAGGTAAAACCCTTCCTTTTGGTGGCAGTGGAACAGTATGATACTTGACTGCCAGGTGTCCATTTTTAGCAAAAGCCAATCCACTGGGATATACAACCCCACAGAACGAGGCCAACCAGTGAACTTCTCAGAACATAATTTTCCTTGCTTATATTACTTGTCTTCTGCAAGACGCTCAAAATGGTTTTCTAGGATTTCCAAGACCACTGGTGTTCTGAATTTTGCATTTCCTAGAGAAGGACTGGGTTGAGCATGTGTATATATTGCTGTCTGCATGCCCTCACGCGCGTCTCCGCCCCTCCTTGGCCTGGAACCCGCATCCTTCACGTCTGCTTCAGGTTCTGCCCACACCTAGTCTTTTTTTTTAATTTATTTGTGGGGGGGGGCAGCTCAGCCCACCAGGGGGCAGGACTGACTGGCATGTGGTGCTGGGGGATTGAACCGCGGTCCCTGTGCTTAAAGCTTGTTCTAAGTAGGTGCTTTAGACCACTGAGCCATCTCCCCAGCACCCAGTTTTTTGGCAGAACTGGGGGTTGAACTCAGGCCCTTGCACTTGCTAGGGAAGCGCTTATTCCACTGAGCCATCTCCCCGGCCCCACACCCAGTCTTAATCGCAGTCTCATTGCACCCCAGGGATTAAGTGGTTAGATCCAAATGTCCTTCGCCAAAAAATAATTATATTGATAGTACTAAGAACTGAACCCAGGGCCTTCATACTATGCTATATCTCCATTTTTTGTGTAGGATTCTTGGGTTTTTCTGAGACAGGGTCCTGCTGAGTTACAAAGCCTAGGCTTGATTTTGGAATCCTGGCTTAGCCTCCCAAAGTGCTAAGATTGCAAATCCAAGCTGCCATGTCTGACTAATAATATACTTTTGGTGGGGAGGGGTGGGGTCGGGTATGGTCTCACTATGTAGTGCAGGTTGGCCTCAAACTCCTCCTGCCTCAGCTTCCTGAGTGTTGGGATTACAGATGCGCACCACCACCCCTGGCCTAATGTACATATTTTTAAGAGACTTTTAAATGCTTTGAAAACCCACAGTAATTACTAATGACATGTGCATTCTCATTGGACACTGTACAAGTTCTCAAACTATAGAGTTACTGAATACTGCCACCTTATGTTTCTTGTATTTCATTGATTTCTATAAAGGCTTGCTTTCACAGTGTCCCACAAAACAATAGCAATATAGAACTAAGAAATTGAGAATACCACAGCATTATTTACATGTTAAAATTCTGAATCTCAAGGTAGTATGGGTGATGTCCACATGTTAAGTATCTCTGTGTATCCATCTTGGCAGAATACTGCCAATGAGCACACAGTGGTGCCTTAGGCGCTTTGGTGCATTATTAGAAGACCGTGGATTTAGTGTTTAGATTTTGGACCAGCAAAGTGGGTTTAAGCAATGCCGCTGAGGATGAGTTTGGGCAATCTTTTTTTTTCAATTGGATACAGGGTCTCACTGCATAGTTCCAACTCATGGTGGTCCTCCTGTCTCAGCCTCCTCCCCAGCACCAAGATTCCAGGCGTGCCCCACTATGCCACGTTCTGGCATGACGTGGAATTCCAGGGATCAAACTCTGCTGCCTGTGCTTGCCACGCAGGTGCTTAGACTGCTGCTTATTTCCCAGTCCTCTTTGTTACATCTCTATGGAAGAAAAGTGGTTGCATCTTCGGCATGTCTTACTGAGAACAAAGCTGTGGGCGAGAACTAAGCAGTGTCTGGTTTACAAACCATTAAGTGTAACTCATGGTTATGAGACAGATACACCTGTGTAAGGGAAGGTAAATTTCAGTCACAGGGTAATAGTGGGAGCAATAAATATCGCTGAAAGAAAATAGTCACAGGCTTCATCTTTTCATGGGTTGTGAACATTTGGTTTGTTCCTTCACTTGCCTGGCATTTGAACTATAGTAAATAAGATCACTCCCATGAGTGCCAGGTTTAAAAATAGATTTAAAAGTGAATATTGACAGTTCATTTCTCAGATACTTATTTGCTAAGTTTGACATTGATAGAGAATTCTGTTCACAGTCTATTTCATATGCTGCATTAAAACGTGCTCCAGGACATTTCTTTATAAGTATGCAACATTCACTTTAAAATTAATAGCAACAGATTATTTTCAGACTAAATTTAGATATTCTTATCTCTGGCAGGAGCACTGTCTTGTTTGACTTATTGCTACCTATTAATAATGCTTTTATTTTTTTTTTTTTAGTGTTTACTGCTGTGGGTTTTTTTTTTTTTTTCTTTGCTGTGCTTTTGAAAAAGTAAAAAGGTACCGAAATAATCAACTTTTAAAATAGCTAAAATAAATGAAATAGCTGGCTAATTCCTTTAGTTGTCCAGTTGTGCAAGCTGGAGACTTTGATTTGCTTTTCTGTTTTTTGGTTTTTGGTTTTTGGTTTTTTTTTTTAAGTTCTAGGAATCAAACCCAAACTCATGGAGGAGCTTTTGCATGCCAAGCAAGTGCTGTGCCAGAGCCACACCTCCCAGCTGGCAGCCTGGATTTGTTTTTTAATGAGCATATTTCATTTCTGGACTTCATGAGAAATTTATGCTGATTATTCAAGGATGATTTGTCTCTAGAGATTATTAAAGAAGCATAGACAGAAGGACCTATTTTTATTTTTTAGTAAATGCTATTTACATAAAAACGGTTGAAACTTGCACCACCTTGGATTTAGTGAAAAGGCATCTTTACACAGAAATAGCATTATTGACATCAGATTTATCTGAGGTGTAAATGTGAATTATTTCGTTTATTGGAGAGCCTTTTTTTATTTTGACAGAGGGTCTCACTATGCTGTTTAGGCTGGCCTTGAGCTCACAATGATCCTCCTGCCTCAGCCTCCGTAAACTTTTTTTTTGCAGTACTGATGATTGCACTCAGGACTTTGCATTTGCCAGGCAAGCGCTTATATCACTGAGCTATCTCCCCAGCTCTATAAACTTCTTTACATAGTCTTCCAATTAATTTTCTGAAAGATAGGATTTGTAATTTATAAAAATCAAATGGAATTTTGATGTGTAGAATACTGATTAGGAATTGTTAAATAGTGCTCTTGTCATTATTACCAAAATAGGAAATGGTGAGAAGAAATTCGATTTATAAAAATGTTAAATATTCATTCTATTTGTGTGATTGTTTTTTAAAAATAAATCATTAATATTGTAATGATGCTTATACCCATGGTGTAGTTGAAATTTTTAGATTTAAAACTTTTTATTTGACCTGAACTTAAATATATCTGTGTATGCAGCTAACTAACAATAGTTTGTAACGTTAAGTCATGAAAGTTGGTTGATTTCTTTTCTCTTCTTTATTTTTATATATTTGGTATAGGGTCTCACTACAAAGCTCAGACTTGTAGTGATCCCCTTTCTTTCCTTAGCCTCCCCAGTGCTGGGATTACAAGTGTGTGCCACCATGCCTAGACCCTGGTGACCAGCTCAGTGTGCCTGGGGGTAGTGCCAGCACCATCCGGTACAGGGGATCAAACCTTGGTCCCTGCACCTGCCTAAGCAGGTGCTCAGACTGCTGAGCTATCTTGCCGGCCCTGAGTTGGTTTCATTAAGAAGTGAAATTACTTTGATTAATGTAGATATCTTGATTGTCTAGATATTAAGAATTGTTTACATATATACCCTTGGTGGGTCTTCATACCAAACTAAAGAGTCTATCGAGAGAAAGTGACTTCATGTGATGTCTTTTGAAGACCTGACATTAATTGTTTTTAAATTTTCCAATTAAGTTAGAAGGTGGAGGCAGAAGATGTCTTCTTTTTATTTTTAATGTACTTAGTTCAGGGTCTATGGGATCTCACTATACAGATCCTCCTGTTTTCAGCTTCTCAAGTGTTGGGATTACAGGTGTGTGCCACCACGCCCACTCTCAGTCCCTTGTCATTGTGTCCCGGGGGTGGGACTGGCATGGCACCCCAGAGATTGAACCCCAGTCTCTGCATGTAAATAAGCAAGCACTTTAGTCTGCTGAGCTATCTGGCTGGCCCTGGGTGTCTTAAAAGGCTATGCTGTGTGGACTTTTAAGTGGGAGATCTGGGCGAAATGATGCCAGCTGCACTGTGGCCGCGATGAGTGTAAAACTGGAGGGGCATGGCCTTGACTTTCCCTTCGGTTGGCAAATACTACCATCAGGCAGAATAGCTTACCTCGTCCATTGGTTGAGGTTTTCAAAGTGGTAAGCACCAAAAATAGGAAAAAATCATCATTTCAACAGCAGCTTTGTGTGTTTTGAAAAACTCATACCTCTAGTAAAAGTAATGAGAAAGAGATTTTACATTTAGTACTCAATCATGGTACTAACCTGTTTTGAAGATAATTTGTAAGGGTGTGGTTAAAGGTTGTAGTGACATTCATCCTTAAATTAGCTGTTTGCTCTCCAAAGAGTATTTGTGATTCTGTACAACTTTTCTTGAAGTTGCCTGTATGCTGGGTATAGTGGTGCTTATCTGTAATCTCAGTTACTTGGATGGCTGGGGCAAAGGGATTGCAAGTTTGAGCAGCCTGGGCAGCATATTGAGAATGTCCCAAAATAAAAATAAAAAAGTTCTGGGAATGTAGCTCAATGGTAGAGCACCCATGGGGTCCATGTCCTGTACCAAAACCAAAACCTAAACTTGGCCTGTACCGTTGTGCCACAGCTGTCCAGTCACATCCCACTGTTGGATGCTGTACCCTCAAGAACTGATTTTATCTTTTGCTTGTAGTAGTTTATTGCTTCTCAGATATCTGCTGATAATAATTTTCAGCTACATTAGGTTCAGTAGGGTTGTGGCAGCACTGTTCTGAGGCAGATTAATTAGCTGGAAAGTTCTATGGTGCTTAATAGGATACAGTTTGGGTGTAAGCCTCTCGGGGATATGTGATATTAAGGAAGAAACAGTTCCAAATATTGAAGAGGTCTTTACTTTTTAGGCTGTGAAATAGTGATAGTTACACACAATTAAAATTCAGAAACAGCTACAGATCTCCCCACATACAAGCACAGTATTTCTTCAGGTTGAACTTTAAATAGTTCTTTGAAATAAAAATGAGTGTGTTGGAAAGTATAAATTCTGAATGATGAAATAAACTGTTAATTGCTGGAAGTAAATACCTGTTTAGAAATTAGATAAAAATTTGGTAGACTATAGAAATTTATTTTTTCTTTTTCTTTCTGTAATATACAGGGAAGTCGAGATAACATGAGTATTGTATTAGTTTGCTTTTCAAATGCTCCCAAGGTCTCAGAAGAAGCAATGAAAAAAGATTCAGAGTTGGATAAGCACTTGGAATCACGGGTTGAAGGTAAGAAGATAATTTGCTCTTTTTTTTTTTCTTTAATTTAGAAGGAAAGGAAATAGCTTCCTTTTTATTTATCAAATGATTCTTTTAAATTTTTCTTCGGAAAAACTGTTGTTTCAAAAGAAAACCTTAAAAATCAACACCTGTCTGCCTAGATTTACTATCTTGGACTAATGTGTATAGGTTTGAGGAGAGGGGATTGATCTTTTCTAGCTTCCTAACTATCTGGCTGTCTCTCCTAAACGATGTGAGCCCTGTGTGTAGGTCCCAGTGAGTCCTGGGTGATGAGAAGATGGAAACATGGGAGGATACTCTGAAGACCATGTCAGAGGCACTCGTTCTCCTTAATAAAATAATTTTTGAGAGAAATTGCTTGTCATCATTACTGCTAGTTTACATTTCCTGATAAACTGTGGTATGTTAGGGTGGTGGGTTCTAGCTTTAGATCATCAGTAGGCAGGAGGAGTGTTTTCAGCGTTAGTTCTTTATTCCCAAAGAAGCTGAGTAGTATTTCATGAAGAGCAGCGCTCGCTTTGGCAGCACATACTTTTTGTGAGAGCTCTCCAGTTTGGTCAGCTATTTGTTACTCAGTGTAATCTGACTTCTTTTAACCTCTCATGACTCCAGTTTCTTTCTTTATTGAACACTAAAGATAAACACTGTATAAGGTTGTTTTAATCATTAAAGAAAAGAACTTAGGCCTGACACTTATTAAGGTAGTGAGACGGACTTTACTGAAGGAGGCCATAATGAGAGACTCCGGGGTCACTGTGTGTGAGACTTGCAGTGGCAGAGAACGACAGCTTAGCTGCCTTCACCAAGAACACGTGGGCATTTGCACCCATGGGGTGGGATAGTAGGCAGCAGATAGAAAATTGCTGGGTGGAAACATGAAGGGTGTGTGGGGGTTTAAACTGGTTTATGGATAAACTGATTTGATAGGATTATTGCTGAAAATGGGCCAGAGAGATAAAGATAAGGGTGTTCAGATACCAGAGGAGGATAATTTTCCCCAAACTGTCACCAAGGAGAGAGGAGAGCCCAAGGTTGGCCTTTTCAGAACTCAAGTGACTGATTGAAATTTTGGTCAAAGGAAATAATTTTGTCAAAATAAATAGGATATTAAGTACCTAACATACATATGCTCAGCAAGCTAGCTTTTATTGAGTATTAACTTCTGCAACAGCTAAATTTTAATTTCTCAAAATTCTGCTCAATTCAGTTCAACATGGATTGTATTTTTGGTCTAATTTTTAATATTTTCTTTTTTGGTACCGGGAATCGAACTCTGGGCCTTGTGCTTGCTAGGCAGACACTGCGCCACTGAGATACATTCCCGGCCCCAACATGGATTGTTATCATTTAATTTTTTACATATATATAGCTTGTAACTGTATAAAGTATGTTATATGGTAGAAATGACAGTTATGTAACATGTTTGGGGCCTATACCAAGTACATGATTGTATTTTTTGTTTGATTTTGTTGTCTTTTCAGGGATCAGAATCTCTCTATGCAGTCCAGGCTGGCCTTGAACTCATTACATAGCCAAAGCTGGCCTTGTACTTGGGGCAGTCCTCCTGCCTCAGCCTCCCAAGTGCTGGCTGGGATTATAGATGTGTTCCATCACACTTGGCCCCAAATACTAGATTGTAATCGCCCAATCGAAACATTTAAAAATGCCTGGCAATTGATTTTTATTTATTCATTTATTTTTTTGGTGGAACGGGGGATAGAACTCAGGCCCTTGCGATTGCCAGGAAAGTGCTTATTCCACTGAGTCATCTCCCTGCCACCCCCTTTTATGGCTGGCAATTTAACTTGGATTCTTATAAAAGGCATTATTCTTGAAGAGCAGTTTGTGCTAGAATTTTATTTTCTGAATTTAGGACAAGGCATACAGGGCCTCACTACGTAGAACGGACTCATAGTGGTTCTCCTGTTTTCAGCCTCCCAAGTGCTGGGATTACAGGCGTGTGCCACCATGCCCAGTCTCAGCATGCCCCACAGGCGGGGCTTGCACCACACATGGAGGATCGAATCCCAGCTGCCACGCTCTACCTGAGCAGGCGTTTAGTCCACTGAGCTATCAGGCAAGCCCCTGTGCTAGAATTTTAAATCACTAAATTTTTGAGCTGAAAGCTTCTGATATATTGGGTAAGGCTGTTGTAAGTGTTTTGCTCTGGAGAGGATCAGACTCAGGGCCTTGCGCATGCGAGAGAATTGCTTTGCTACTGAATTACATCCCAGCCCTTTGTTTTTGGTGGGTGCTGATGGCTGATAGAAAATGCAACATTAAACAGGAATAGTATTTAAGCTAAGTTAATTAGATGTGTAGTGAGTGCTTTCTACTCCATTTATTTCATTCAAATTTTGTTGAGTAAATGTATCAGGATTATAGCAAAAAACAAGACAAGTTTCCTGGAACTTATATTTTATTTTTATTTTTGTATTTTAGGGAAGGGTCTCCTAGATGGGACATGTAGTGATCCACCTGTTTACAGCCTCCCAAGAGCTGGGATTACAGGCGCGCAGCACCATGCTGTCCCATTTGCCTTCTCAGCTCACCCCAGGGGCGGGGCCGGCACAGCAGGCCCAGGGATCAAACCCCCAGCTTCTGCTCCTGCTTGCAGGCTCTTTAATCCACTGAACTATTTGGCCAGCCCTGGAGTTTGTATTTTAGTAGAAACCAATACTTTAAAAATTTAAAAAGGGAAATCCCAAGTAAACAGAATAACAAGAAGATTGGTTAGGAAGTCTCTGTGAGGAAAGACATTTGAGCAGAGAGCTGTTTATGGAAAGCAAGTTTCTGGGAAAGCGTATTTCAGGCAAAGAGAGCACCAAGGGCTGAGGAGTCCCTTGAGGCCCAGTAAGAAAGTAGAAGATTAAGAGAGAGGGTGAGGAAGCGCACACAAAGAGTTCTGAAGACTGAACTTAGAGGACTTTGAACTTGGTTCAAGTTGTAATGGGAATTTATTGAAAGATTTTGACTTGATCTAACTGGTTTTAAAGAATCTTTCTGTTTGGAGAGAGCTCAAGAAGGGCACAATACGATATAATAAACTTGGGTTGGGATAGAGAGCAGGGTACCTACTCTAGGTTTGGGACAGAAAATACTTGAGAAAGTAACATGTACAGATGAAACTGAAGGGTGACCAGGACTTAACCTTTGGGAGGGCGTGTTCAGTGAATTGCAGAAGAGTTCCAAGCCCAGGAGGAGGAATCTGCTTTGCCAGGCACCTTTGGAGATGTGGCCCTGGGGCAGAGGTGAAGGGGAGCTGAAGATCCTTGTGACACTGTGTGTGGTGACAGGGCAGTGAAGATTCTGCTCGCCAAAGGGCCTGGAGCTTAGCTGGCATTTCTCCATTAAGAACTCACTTAAAAGCACACATCATAGGGCAGAACGCATCAGCTGCATTAGAGAATTGTAGGCAGTATGTACTGAAATCCTGGTGCCCACAGGAATCAATGGGAGGAAAGTGTGTGCGCCCTTCTCTGCATCTTCCTTGAGAGACACGAGGGTGAGAGGTTGGGGATTTACATTTTGAGGGCTGCTTAGGACACTGCTGCTGCTTTTATCTTAAAGTTGCCATCATTTGACTTTTGAAGAGTTTGATTTTTTAATCATCCAGTTTTTTGTTTCTACACATTAGCTAGTACTGTGATTTAGTTTTATTTACTTTTTTGGTGGAACCGGGGATTGAACTCAGGATCTTGCGCTTGCCAGGCAAGCACTTATTTTACTGAGCTATCTCCCCAGCCCCTATTTTTATCTATTTTTAAACCGTTTCACTTGGTGGCTAGATCACGGTTTCCTTAACTGTTCCCTTATGCTGAGACATTTAATTATAGTTTTTACTTTTATTAATAATATTGCATGGGGCTGGAGAGATGGCTCAGTGGTCTAAAGCACCTACTTGGAACAAGCTTGGCAAAGCACAGGGACCACGGTTTGATCCCCCAGCACTACATGCCAGCCAGCCGCGCCCCCTGGTGGGCTGAGCTGGCCACACACACACACTAAATGTTAAAAAAAAATTTAAAAAAAATAATATTGCAGTGAGCACATACATGCATGCAAAAAAATTCTTACAATGCTTTTTGTTCCCTGTTAGTGGTAGAGATTGTTTTATATTTTAAAATAGGCACTGCCACACACTACCTATTTCTCTTCTTTGGGACTACTGGGCTATTTGTCAACATTAATTAAGGAACTCTTTTTTTTTTTTTTTATAAACTGCAGAAATTATGGAGAAGTCTGGTGAGGAAGGAATGCCTGATCTTGCCCATGTCATGCGCATTTTGTCTGCAGAAAATATCCCAAATTTACCTCCTGGGGGAGGTCTTGCCGGCAAGTAAGTAGAACAAAAAGCCTTTTTGTGGTCTGGAGAATCAAACTTGGTGTGCCCTGCTGCTGAGCTATTAGTAATTTAGGGTAAAAATACAAATCAGAGCTGGAGAGATAGCTCAGTTGGCACAAAGGCCTGAGTTTAGTCCCTGGCTCTGGAAAAAAAAGTGTGTCATCTTTAAAAAAATGTATAGAGGTAATTTAGAGATTAAGTGAGTTGATGTTTCTTGTATTGAAGAACTTTTTTTAAAATTAAGTTTAAAACTTTACCTAAAAATGATTTTTAGGGCCGGGGAGATGGCTTAGTGGAATAAGTGCTTCCTTGGCAAGCGCAAGGGCCTGAGTTCAATCCCCAGTTCCAGGGGGGAAAAAAAAAAAATTAAAAAATAATTTATTATACTTTGAAGATTTTTTTTCTTGCAAAATAGGAAAAATGGATTATACAAGGTCAAACACTGAAATGTAGAAACTATATTCTTGGCAATATTTAGTTCGACAGTTTTATAATATAGTCCAAAATAAAGTATTATTGAAAAATGAGCTTGGAAGTATGCAATAAAATAAAGCTCTGGTTTTTTCTTTAGGCGCAATGTTATTGAAGCTGTTTATAGTAGACTGAATCCACATAGAGAAAGTGATGGGGTAAGTTTTATTTCTTAAGCATTTGAAGTAATTTTACAATATAAATACTATATATGATCCTATTCACATAAGGACTATAATTATTACTGTTTCTCATTTTATAGAATCAGTTAAAGTTTTAGAAAATGTATTAAAATTAAAGTAGTACAGTTCTGTTTTGTATGTAGCCTTGTCATTTTCTTGGCATCAGGTCATTTTGTTTGGGCTATCACTATTTCCTCCCTCTATCTCTTCCTTTCTTATTTATTTATTTATTTATTTATGTATTTATTTATTTTGGCGGAACCAGGGGTTGAACTCAGGCCCTTGCACTTGTCAGGCAAGCGCTTATTCTACTGAGCTACCGCCCCAGCCCTTTCTTCCTTACTTTATCCCTTAATTTTGAGCTAAGAATTTACTTTTAAATCTCTCACCGTCTCCTGCATGCTGCTGCCAGCACTAGAAGTTAGTGACTTATTATTTGCCTTGTGTTCTCCGTTCAAAACCCGAGTGTAATTTCATTCTTTTATCCATGTCTTATCACTGTCTGAACATTGAACCTGAGATAAACCATCTTTGCTGTACTCTTGTGCTTCAGCAGAGCAAAACTCATTATCCCTTTACCCTTTTCTGTGCTGTCGCTATGAGTATTGCTGTGCTACAGCCTGCTTTTCTCTATAGTTTGTTTTAATACTCACACCAGAATTCCTTTTTCTTAACGTGGCATTCAGTCTTAGAATTTCTAAGGTAAATATGAGATTTCTCATAGCTTTTTCAAGTTTTGGGCCAGGTAAAAATAAAATGACTTGAATCTTTGAAACATACATATTGAAAATTAAGGGAATAATGAAATTCCTTGAGAAGTAGTAGAACCTTGAGTAGGAATTATCATCTCAGTTGCATTGATTTCTAGGACTTGCTATTGCATTGCAGTAAGTAGAATTTATTTTTTCTCAACAATAAAGAGTCACAGTGAAAAGGAAGAGTCCATAAGTACTGTGCTGCAGTGTTAGTGTGTGGCATAAGTGGGGCTAAATCCCCCTAGCAAAGTATCTTAGTCCAGAGCAGTGGTGGCGAGTGTAGGGCACGTGTGCCACTGTGGGCTCTTTGCTATCATTGAAAGCTTTGAAGTGTTTGCGATCATTGGGCTAGAGCACTAATTCTGAGTCTTTCTTTTATAGCTAGTACCTCAATATATAAGCATTTTATCTAAAACTGTGATTATTAATTTGAAAATAAAGATATCGTGTGATACATTAAAAAAATCCCTCAAGCAATTGAATGTAGGATGTGGCCTTTTTTTTTTTTTTTTTTTTTTTTTTTTTTTTTTTTTTGGTGGTACTGGAAATTGAACTCAGGACCTTGGCATTTGCCAGGCAAGTGCTTATTCTATTGAGCTATCTTCCTGGCCCTGAGTGTAGGATGTTGACATAACTAAAAAGTGATGGCAGTCTGAGGGTTGAGGAAGTGAAAATCTTAGCTGTTCAGATAGATTAGATTATGTCTTCTCTGGTAATCTGAGCAAAGGGCACAGATCTGTAGAAGGTATGTACTGATGATTCCTTACCAGCATAGGTGTACTCCCATTTCTTCAGGTGTTCAGAATACTATCCCAGTGTGTAATCTTAGAAAAATTATACCTCGCTGAATTTCTTAGTCCCTCAAGAAAGCTTTTACTTCAAATTTTAAAAAATGCTTAAAAACCCTGCATTTCGTTTTAGCATATACAAGGATGACTGTTACGTTTTTTTAAATGGGGAAATAGTGATACCTGTTAGTTACATAATGTGAATAAATAGAAAACAGGACCATAAAAGCAAGGGCAAATGCTTAAGGTATGAAAATTATTCTAAATAAGATTATTATATTATATAAATTTAGGATTACGTATTTACTTCCCTTCACATATAAGCCTTCAGTTAACCTCAGTGGATTGAACACTGGCAGTGTGCCACATAGAGTAGATGGAGGCAGGAGACTGAGAGATAAGGTATTGTCCCTGTTTATGCTCGTGCTACATATAATGTCTATTTAGAAACACGCAAGTAAGAAAAATTCATTTTGTAGTTTAGGAAAGAGTTAAAGAATGGTGTAGCATAGGCTGTACTAGCTGGAATAGTAGCTTAGTGGGAGGGTGGGTGCTTGTCTAACATGCATGAGGCATGGGTCCAATTTCCAGGACTGGGGTGGGTGTGTGCATTAGTTACATATGGGGTGATGAGTGTGATAATTTCCATGTGCATCATTCAGGGATTGCTATAAAAGTTCAACAACAACAACAAAGGCAGATTCTTGGAGAGTAGGTGCAATTTGAAGAGTGACTTGAATGGCAGAAAGTAATGTGATGAGGAAGATGGTAGTTCAAGTGGAGGAGAAGAGAACAAAGCAAACTTTTTAAATAGGGGGCATCTTTTTGGCTACTGCAGAGAATTGCTGTGGTGAAAAGTAAGAAACAGGCTGTGGAGCTATTTGCTTTTGAACTTTTGAACTGACCCTTTGAACTTTATTTTTGGGTGAGGAACTACCGTATTTGGAACTTAGAATGGTAGACTCACTGGACAGATAATAAACATTAATATATTTCCATAAGTACGATAATAACAATGATAGGCTCAGTGGAGTATCTGTGTCAGTTTTGATAGAAACATTATCATTAATATACTAGAGATGTTAGAAGTTCTAAGTGATTATGAGTAATTGCAGAGATGAAACAAACATCATTATTGGTAAATAAAATAATGGATTAGAGAAACTCACCAACTTAGTATTAAAAACTGACTCTGCAGCCCAGAATCCTATTTTGGGAAACATTATTATTATTATTATTATTTTTATTTTTATTTATTTATTTATTTATTTTTGTGGAACCAGGGATTGAACTCGGGCCCTTGCACTTGCAAGGGAAGCGCTTATTCCACTGAGCCATCTCCCTGGCCCTAGAATCCTATTTTGGGAATTATTATATAGCCCTTTTAGGATAATCGCTGTCTTTTTAAAATGTTGAGTAAATAGCAGAAATGTATTCAGTATACCAAAGAAACATTTAGAAAGAAGAAAATACGAACATTTTAATTAAATCCTTAGCTCTTCATCCATTAGAGAAACCACTTAGGCATGGTCTGCTTAGTAAATGCAATGTGACAGTGTCAGGTGGTCCAGGGACACGAGCTGGTAATCAACTGGCCAGAGCATGATAGAAATAGGAGAAGAGGAGCAAGTTGAAAAGTATTACAAGAATTAAGCTTTCAAGGCCGGGTGTGGTGACTCACACCTGTAATTCCAGCACTCAGGAGGCTGAGGTAGGAGGATTTGCAAGTTCAAGACCAGTCTGGGCT
>NW_004524596.1:13405002-13424420 GCF_000260255.1 Octodon degus
CTATTTTACAGTAGTGGACGGTTTTTGTTTTATTGCTCCAGAGATCCTCCAGGGCTGGTCTGGATTGCCATGAGTACGCGGGAATCGAACCACTGATCCCAGAGACTGACACTTTGTTTAAGCAGGCACTTAAACAACTGAGCTAGTGGGTGGGACCCCTCATTCATTTTTCTTATACTTAAAAAACTTAGGATAATATATTTCAAAAAGCTTAATTGAACATAAGGCAGTAATCAGCTAATGTTAAATATATTCCGAAAGTCTAATGAAGATTTGGGGGAATTTTAAGTTGTTTGCTAACCTTGTTACTTTAGTTGAGTTTTTGGCATATGTTCATTCAAACAATGCTGATGTACACCCAGTTTTTAAAATGAAATATGGATGGGGCTGGGGAGATGGCTCAGTAGAGTAAGCGCTTCCCTGGCAAGCGTAAGGGCCTGAGTTCAATCCCCATTTCTGCAACAAAGAGAGAGAGAGAGAGAGAGAGAGAGAGAGAGAGAGAGAGAGAGAGAGAGAGAAAGAAAAAAGGGGAAAGGGGAAAGGGAAAGGAAAAATAAATATGGAAGGCAGAGTAGTGGTGCTTAGTCAAGGGCTTATCTGTGGTACTTGTCAGTTTCTCAAGGGAATGTATGACCCCTATAGAGTAGTTGCCTAAAAGATGGCTCCGTCTGCCGTAGACTGTGGAGAAGTAAAACTGCATTTTATATTAAGTTGCTCTTGTATTAGGCAGGGCTCTGATAGCATAGCATTTTCTTTTTTTGAAAATGTTACTTCTATTTTTAACTAAAATATAAAGTCGGTTAGAGCTGAGATTTCATCTGATCTTTTTTTAAGCCTGTCGTCCCAGTACCTATATCTACCCTGCATGTGGTAAGACCTCAGTAAATACTTGCTGGGCAGGCCATGTAGTTCATTGATAGCCTAGTCCACAGAAGGTATGTGTCCAACACTGCAAAAGGAACAAATTCTTACTTGCATAGGAAATACTTACATTTGCTTATAGTACTTTGTTTAATATTTTGAAAATAAGTTGAGGTTGTTAATTGGTAATGAAAGGGCTCTTTACTTTTTGAAAAAAAAAATTAAAGATACAAAAATTGATATAAAGTTTCAAAACAAGATAGAGTAACAATGCTTACTACATTTATTATTATCTTCAAAGTAGTTGCTCAGATTACAGGATTCAGACATGAAAAAATGATCAAATGATATAAGCACAAACCTTTCTTTGAAATAATAGAATTTAGTAGTATAACTATCTTAATATTTACTTTTCATTTTCTCCTTTTCCCATCCTAGTTTCTCTTTCCTTTTGAACAGTTTCTTCCCATTTCTCAATATCTATTGTACATTTTGGATCTTACTCTTTTAGCTTCTTACACTACAGAGACAATACAGTATTTACACATTTGAGTCTGGTTTATCTCACTCATAAGTATGGTCTCAAATTGCATCCATTTATCTGTAAAAGTCTTTTTATAGCTCAGTAGTACTCCTTTGTATAAAAGTACCACATTTTTATCCATTCCACAGTTGGTGGGCGTTTGGGTTGTTGCCAAGATTTAGATATTACAAATTATGCTGCCGTAAATGTGTGTACACATATATCACTGTGGTACACTTTTTAATTCTGGAAAGATAGCAGAAGGGAACTAGCTGGATCGAATAGGACCAAAATCCTAGGCTCTCAAGGATCTTCCACACTAATTTCCACGGTGGTTGCAGTAGTCTACGCTCCCACCAACACTAGAGAAGGGTTTTTCCCCCACAGCCCTGCCAGCATGTTCTTGGTTGATTTCTTGATGATAGCCATTCTTTCTGGAGTGAGATGGAATCTCAGTGTTGTTTTAATTTGTCTCTCTCCAATGACCGGTGGCGTCGAACATTTTTCATGTTTATTTGCTATCTGTATTTCTTCATCTGAGAAGTGTGTATTCATCTCGGAAGCCCATTTTTGGATTGGTCTTAAATTTGGGGGGGGGGTCTATTTTTTTTTCAGTTCTTTATATACTCTTGATATAAGTCCTTTGAGGGGCTTGTTGGCTAAAATGTTTTCCCACTGTGGGTCTGTGGTTTGGAGATTTCTTTTGATATGCACAGGCTTTTTAATAAAATGAGATCACAGCTGTTAATTCTTTGGCGTATTTCCCTTCAAGTTTGGGTTTTGTCTGTGAAGTCTCAAGCTACAGCTGTATCTTCCAGATTTCTGCCTGTTTTTTCTTCCAGTGGATTCAGTGCTTCTGTTTTAATATTTAGTTTTTGGATCCATTTTGACTTGAGTTTAGTGCATGGTACTAGATGTGGGTCTAATTTTAGTCTTTAGCTTGTAGATAGCCAGTTTTTCCAGCACCATTTATTGAAGAGGCTATCTGAAGTTCTATTTTTACTGTTTTAAGTTCTGCCCTCAGAAGTTTGTTATTGTACCATTGAATAAAGTAGCACTGTAAGTTGATTTTTCTGAGAGTAAAAGGTGAGCTTATGCTTGACCCAAGTCCTACTTGTGCCACACTGTGTACATGTGTGTTTTGTAGGTTGTCTCAATACCCTTCTTATACATAAGTAGCTGAGAATCAGATAGGGGAAGCTGACTCCAAAACCGAATCTCTTTACTTGTTTGATGCTGCTGAAGATTTTGAGAGTATGGCTGTCTGCAGCCCCACTGCTCTGCCATCAGAGAAAAATCATTTTGTGTGTCATTGTCTTAATATATGTATTTAATGAGGAACATTTTGTAAAGCTGTTGAAACTAACCATTGAAGTCTGATTCCTTTTCAATTAATGTATCATTTAGATACACATTTTAATTTATACTAATCCAAAAACTTTTTAAAGCTGTTAGATCCTTAAGAAGGGAAGGAAAACCGCACAGATTGGTCTCTTTTCAGCCTGAAAGAATCTCTATTTTGTTTTCACATTATGAAAAGGGAGTAGAAATGGCCATTCTCATGTATTTGAGAATTTCAACTTGGAAAATTTTTTTAAACTGATATACATGGTGTAGGTCTCCACATAAACATTTTTTAACTAGTGGTCTTTTAAGTTTTCTCCACCATTTTAATAACCATTTGAGGAATTTTTCTTCTATGAGCTTTTTTTTTTTTAAAAATATATATAGTTAAATAAAAGTTAAATTTTGTTCATTTATTTTTAAAATGGGCTTGGATCCTCCTAACCCATTTTTCTCTGATTTTTCTGTATTCTTATATCTTACTTGCGGTAAGGCTATATTTTCATGAGATTTAAACATCCCATCTATGTTTGAAAAACTTAGCAAAAAATAGATTCCTTTGATTTTGTTAATCTTTGCTATATATATGTTTACATTTTAGATTGCAATATAAAATAATCTTCTTCCGTTGTTTTCATCAGTATTTCCTTAGTAAGCATGTTAGGTATGTGAGGCACTTCTGCAAAAACCATTAGCATAATACATTCAGGGAAACATTGAGATGGACTTTGAGGTTAAGTACACCTGCGCACAAATCTGTGAATTCTGTCACATTAACAATAAGTGACAAATCTCTGAGCGTTAGTTTCCTTTCTGGTAAAAATGATACTTTTTAGTGTTATTTCATAGGGGACCTATGAGAATTAAAAGAACATGTACATAAGTGTTAATTTTTCTGACCCATGTGGTAGGAGGATATAGAAAGGAATGTGAAATTACCTTTAAGACTTTTACAGCCGAGTGCATTAGCACACACCTGTGATCTCAGCACTTGGAATGCTGAGGCAGGAAGATTGCTATGAGTTTGAGGCCAGCCTGGGGTACAGTTTATTAACCTTGTCTCAAAAAAACTGAAGTTTAGTTCTGTGGAGATTGCTCAGTGGCTTAAGTGCCTGCCTGCCTGGCAAGTGCAAGGTCCTGAGTTCGGTACCAAAAAATAAAAAACCCAAAACCAAAGTTTACAGAGACTTATGAATAGTTGAAAGGTAGAGTTAAATGCTCTAATAGATGTATAAAAATAGATGTACTGTGTGAACCGTACAAATTCAGGTAAAAAGAATGTGAAAGAACATATATCTGATACTACCAAAAGCCCATGAAAGAATTATGTAATAGTATTTTGAAAAAATCTAACGTAGGGCTGGCGAGATAGCTCAGCGGACTTAGCACCTGCGTAGGTAAGTGTAGGAACTGGGGTTTGATCCTCTGCACCACATGCCACACTGGCCTCTCCCCCAGGCACACTGAGCCAGCCGCTGAATCCAGGTATAACATGGTGGCTCACACCTGTAATCCCAGCACTGGGGAGGCTGAAAACAGAACAATCACTATGAGTTTGAGCTGTGTATTGAGACCCTCTACCAAGTACATAAAATTTTTTTAAAAAAGAAATCTAACATACGTCTGGGGAAGGTATTTTGTCCCACCCATCATATGTCTAGCATAATGGGAAAATGTAATTTGTCATAAAGTTAAAATTACTTAAATGTAGTGGTGAGCTAAAATTTGTTTTCAGTCCAGTGTGACTTTTTTGTAAATTCTTCTATTCTTGAGTTTTGTGTGTAGTGTATTTTTTAATAAAATTTAAAATTTCCCTAACCACTGCTGCCTGGCACATCCAAGGTCCTGAGTTCGGTACCAAAAAATAAAAAAAACCCTAAAGCAGAGTTTATAGAGACTTACGAATAGTTGAAAGGTACTTAAAATTTCCCTAACCACTGGTCCTATAGCAGTTCACAGAAAGAGATAGATGCTTTATTTCTTGAACCCTCCAAAATGGACCCAAATACAAATATAGCTTTTGATCCGGACTTATGAGTAAGTGTAACTCTATTAGAGTGTGGCCTGTATGAAATTCTTAACCATAGCTGTGTCAGAATGATCTGGAGGCTGCAAAAGACAGCCTGTGCTTTGGTTCTTGGGCTGGAGCTTTGACACCTGTGTCATTTGAAAAGCTCCGTGTCATTTGAAAAGCTTCGTAAGTGTCTGTGACGTGAAGCTGGGGTAACAGTCACTTCTGTGTGTAAGCCACCTGCTCACTTGAAGCAGATACTGTTTTAATATCCTACAGTTTAATGATATGTGCGATTTTTGCTTGTCTGGGGATCCAAGTAGGTATTCTAGACCCTTCTAAGGTAGAATGTCCTTTTGGGAGTCCTGATGAAGGTTTGTGAGCAGGGCACACTTACCTCATTGATCCACCTTTACCTTTCCTGAATACATTCAAATAAGAAACTTTAAGGATCCTCTCTCTCTCTCTCTCTCTCTCTCTCTCTCTCTCTCTCTCTCTCTTTCTATTGTAGGGGTAAAAATAAGCATTAAGAAAACATACTTTATTATTTATATAATAAAATTTGCAAAACTAATAGGAACACCCATATACCTTCTTCTTAGACTCAGTAATTAACATTTTTCTATGGTTTTTTGTTTTTATGTGTGTACAGATAAACACTTATCTTTGGGCTAAACTGATAGCAAATTATAAACACCATAATAGTTCACTGTAAACATTTCAGCTTGCAGCTTTTAAGAATGAGGATTTTTTTTGCATAGCCATAATGCTGTTATTGTCACTATGAAATTTAACAATAACTTGTAATATCATGTAATACTGAGTCCAGATAGTTAAGCCTAGAATGGTTTTATAAGAGTTGTTTTAGAACATGATTTAGTCAGGTTAAACCAGTAGTGAAGCACATAAAACAGATTTTAGTCACACACTTTTTGTCATTATACTTTGAGGAATCTTAGCCTAGTTTTTATAGGAGTGTCTGCTTTCTGAATTGGTATAATTGTTTTCTTATGCTATTCTTTAATTTGACCTTCTATTTGCTGTTTTCCTGTACATGAGAAGTTGGCCTTATTAGATTCTTTATAACACTTTTTGGTATAAATGTAGGATTATGGTAATATTTCATAAGGCCTCACTCAGGAGGCATATAATGCAGTTGTCTTGATTTTAGTTTATCAGCTTAATTATAATCTACTTGGATGATTAGAACTTGTTCTACTGACAAGATGAAGTAGCTATTGTAGAAACCTGTAAGTTTTCTAGAATTTAATAAAAGAAAAGAATTGAGCAGTTTGCTATTCATCTTTATATCTTACAGCAGTTAAAATAACCTGGCAAAAGTAAATAAAACTGTTGCCCACCAAGGGACCTAATTCTTCCCAAAATATAGTTTAATTGATAGAGTTTCACAGTTTGCATCTTCTTTTCTACTTAGCATTGAGAAAAAAGAAACTAATGTTTTTATGGCCTGTTTTTCTTAATTCTTTTTCTTGCTTCAGAGTCTAATTTCCTTTTCATTATAGCCAGTGAATTTTTAAAAAGTAAGTTACTTTTAGGAAATGCTTGTGTTGCTGTTGAATTATAAAAGCAGAGTAAATTTCAAATTACATTTTAAATAGCAGTTGGAATAAAACTAGTTAATGATAATTTGTTAAGAATAACTTTCAAGGTATTATTACTAGTTTTTATTTACACAGGTAAGAATTGATACTTGATAAAATGTTTTCATGCTTAGATTACATTACTCATGGTAGAGAAATGAGAATTTTGTGTGATATGTTATGAAATACATGTGATATCCTAGTTTGTCTACTGACACTGGGGTCTTGAATCTTAAAAAAAGGCCTCCGATGAAGCAGAGGAAAGTGGATCACAGGGAAAATTGGTGGAAGCTCTCAGGCAAATGAGAATTAATCATAGGGGAAACTACCGACAACTCCTGGAGGAGATGCTGACTAGTTACAGGCTAGCTAAAGTAGAGGGAGAAGAGAGCCCTGCTGACCCAGCTGCCGCAGCCGCTTCCTCGGACAGTGATGCTGGAGACCCAGCGACATTGCAGGAGAGCCATACTGAATCAGCAAGTGGGCTTGCTGAATTAGACAGCTCTAATGAAGATGCAGGGACACAGCTGAGTGGTGAAAAAATATGACTTTTTGGGGCAATATTTTTGTGATCTTTGATTCAGTTTATTTAGGAAGTATAATGTGTGTATTTATATAACCATTTTGTTATTTGAATCTTGGAAAAACTAGTTTTATTATATTCATATAGCCTTGTTTTTTAAAAAGGCCTTTGCATACACCTTTATGAGATAGTTTTAAAATTAACTATTTATAGTACTTTGGATTTAATGAAATTATATGTCATTTCACACTGTATGCCAGATACTAGGTTGCCAATTATTACAGTCGGTAAATTTATATTAGATATGATTAAAGATTACTGCTTAAAGAGATTGTGGAAAAACTTGTAATGTAGAATTATACTGCTTATTTTATATATCAGTACACTCATCATTAGCTTTGTAATAAATTTGTGTTCTCTTTAATAACTTTAGCCCCTCAAAGAATGGCTGATGCTGGCGTGTAATTTTTCTTTCAAGGTTGATAATTTCGGTGTTGTTTAATTTGTTTCTATTTTATATCTGTAGTTTTATTTTTAGAAGTGAGATGCTGGATGTGTGGTTATTTTTCCTTTCTCTGTATTCTTTATGAAACATAATTTTTGAAAAATCTGTATATTATTATAGCTTTGGTTTGTATATTCTGTGTAGCCTAACTATACATATCAAAATGTATGTCAAGTGTTTAGAATGAAATTATAAGTCCAAATAAAGCATGTGATATGGAATAATCTATGCATGTTGTACTTATTCTTTAATTTTTTTAACCAGATTTGGGGTATTGGAAAACTCATTAGAAATTCATTTTATTTATTAAATTTAGCAAACTTTTGACTTAAGTTTTTTCATTAACAAAAAGGGAAAAAATTGAATATAAAATCTGTCTTACTCAAAGTCCATTCCGTTTTTTAATCCCCTCTTTGAAACAAAATATTCACCTACGGACAGTGTGGGCACATGGAAATGTGAGAAAATTATCACATGCGCATTTTGAAGATGGCGACATTGTCGATTTTTGTATTAATAAATGCAAGAATTATGGGCTGATTTTAAAAATAGATGTTTTCTTTTTTGAAAATGTTTTTAAATTATAGATGGATATTAGTCATGGAGGAACTTTTATAAAGCAAGTTTTTTGAACTGTACATTAACTTTTCCTCTTGTTATTTGTATATCACTTATTTAAAGTTGCTTAAGTTGCCATAATTTGACACTTTGGAATCTTGAGGTGTAGCTGATGTCTTGGTCTATTTTTCCAATGACAAAATATTTATAAGTGTTTTGAGAAAGAGGAAGGTGTTTGGTGGAGAAGGGAGAAAAACCCCAACCAGTTATCTGTCTACATCACACAATGTACAATACACACACCTTTTTGTAAAAGTACCTTTTCAGACAAAGACAGGTAATTTGTTCACCTAATTTTGTTTTCTATTGAAATTCAGTCCAACCTGGAAGCAGTATAGGTAAATAATAATAATATTCTTCCTTTTCTCTTCCTGTAGGGTGCTGGAGATCTAGAAGACTCATGGTAGCCTTATAAACCTTCTAAAATGCTTTTGATTCTGAAAATTGGGGGAAAAAACTTTTAATCACAATTTTCTTCAATACAAGGGGAAAATATTCTTGTGGATTCCCAGCGTTTGTGATATGAGCAGAAAATCATTAGCATTTCCCATCATTTGTTCCAATTTGTGTTTTCTGATAATTGCCACTTGGAGCACTGCCTGTACTACACAGTATTTTTTGCCAGCCTCAGGCATAACGGTTACATCTGTATTTGAACTTTTGGCCCTAGAAACCAATGGAATTATTTTACCACAAATAACAAATGTGCCTGAGGTGCATGGGAATATAGTTAGCTCTGAAGATACATTATGGCTTTTTAAAAACAGAGCACACAACATATAAGCATGTAAGAGTAAAGAATTGTATGAGATGTTCCTTTTTTGATTCACAGAGTTGGAAGCCAATTACAGTTCTGTAGCTTGAAATTTCATTTGAGCAATTTACTATAGGATATGTATTTATTGTTATTTAATTTTTTTCCAATTTAACCTGTGTTACTGAACTGGGTTCTCTGATGATGTCCAAATTGTATTGTTGCCTTGCTTCAAGACAAAGTGTATTTGGCAATAATATTATAGACCTTTACAAATTTTATGCATGCATCTTTCAATTTTTACTAGAAAAATCTTTTGAAACCAAATGGATTAATTTATGCCTATTTATAGTTTGCTTTGACATCTCATTGCTGCAAATTCTTTTAAATGAGATTTGCCTTTATAATGTAAATTGTGATTTTTTTGGTTTTACATGTGGGTTTCTATACTTTTAATTTTTTCAGCTTTTAAGATACAAGTTTCTGTAATTTGGTATAATTTTTAACTACGTTATTTTAAAAACTGAAAATATCACATTGAAATTACTATAAATACTTTTAAAATTATCTATTTTAGATCTAAGGAAATATTACAGAGATATTTTCATGGGTTCAGTAACCTTTCATTTTATAACATTGGGCACGGTACAGACTGGTTGTGACATAAGGTACTTGAAGATTATTTAGTTTAACTATTTTTACAGTAACCTTGAATTCTTAAATTCTTCTAAGTTTTGCATGTATTAAATCCAACTAATGCTGAACATGAAGAGTAAAGTATTTATCTAAAAGCAGATACTGGGGTAGAAGTCATGAATGTATCCATTTATACATGGTTTACATGTTGTGGATGCTTTTGTAAACATTTCGTAGATGTTTAAATTGTGTTTCAGTACGTTGTAATCGCCTCTGTGTGTAGTTCAGATGAGTCACCATCTGGTCCTGTGTGAAATGGAATTCGCGGTCTTTGCTGTAACACGTTCCTGAGACTTTCTGGAGAGCCGCGTGTTTGGATACAGACAGCTGTCCTGATCACTTGATTTGTTGTATATCTGATTTTTTTGGTCTCAAAGGAATTACTGCCACAATACATTTTATTTATTCTTTAGATTTTAGCTTTGTAAGTTAAAATGCTTTACATGATGCTTTTACCACCTACTTGTCCCTTGACTGGGTTTGGGCCTTTGTTAAAAGATAGGGAATGAAGAATGCAGAAATGGTTTATTGTTCCTGTTGTCCACTCGGATCCCACCCTGTACTGATAGTACCTTTCCAGTATGATATTGTGATGTTTCATACAATGCAGTGAACATAACCAACTTGTTACCTAAATAAAGAATTGATTTTAAAAAAGCGTGATAATTGCTATTTGGTGTGCATGTCAAAGTTAAAAATCTAGAGTGTTCAAAACATTTTATGTATTTAGCATGCTTGTTAACATCTCCATACAAAACCATATGGATGAATTCTAACTGCAAAGAGGAATTAACTAAACAATATAGGACAATACCAATTAGCTACTTAGCAACTCCAAAACCCCTTTTTTAAAGTTTGTGTGTTGGCCATCCCTGTAATCCCAGCACTTTGAGGCAGAAGCAGAGGCTCAGCCTGCCTCAGTGCCAGGCCAGTGTGAACTACAAAACGTCACTCTGTCTCAAAAGACAAACAAAAACCTATTTTTTTTTTTTTAATACTTAAGGAAAATAAAGCTGTCTTTTTCAGTTGAGTCAGTGGCCTTCAGAAATCATATATGACCTAACAAAAGAAAAGCCCATGTTTTGTGTTTACTTACCTGAATTCTCTAGTCTAGCAGTTCTCATACATTCTGATCTCAGGGCCCACTTGTACTCTTAAAAATTGAAAATCCTAAAAGAATTTTTGCTTTTGTAGGTGCATCTGTTGATGATATTTAATGTTAGAAGTTTCAAATGGGGAAATTTTACGTACCATTATGAAACTTAAATGTTAATATAAATAGCCTTGATTTATGAAAAATAATTTTCAGTCCTAAAAAGTTCATTGTAAACAGTGACAGTGGTTTTGATTTTTGTAAACCATTTATCGTTGGACTTAGAATCTCATATCTGCTTTTGTATTCAATCTGTTTCAAAATGGCACATTGGTTGAAGTATATAAGAAGTCTGGCCTAAAACAGATACATAGCTGGGGAGTATTTAAATAGCTCCAGGTAATGGTGGGTATCAAAAGTTGACAATATAGTTTATTGAAGGTTAGTTGGTATGTGACATCGGAAGCTTTATCAAAGGATTCCTTGTTCCCCGTTACTTTAAACTCCATTGGGTGTATGTATCCTACATCTTGATTGGCTCTTATTCTGATGGATGGTTTTGTAATATTGTTTTGGTCATTTGAAAGATACTGGTTCTCTGAAGTATGCAGTTCTTCTGAATGTTAACACATTGTTATGCAATGATTAAAATGTTTCTGTTAATATAACTGATCTCATCAAAACTTTTTAAGTATTAGAAAGCTTGTCAAGCTCGTGGGAAGGGATTTTTCAAAATTCTAATTTTCATTTGAAAGATGAAATTTCATCATTGGCAACAAATATTGTCAGTTGTTTGCTTTAAGTGACAGGCTCACTTCATTTATTTTAGAGGAAATGGCTCCTTAATAACCGTAGTCTGTCAGTCATTCTTTAAAGTTAACAATAGCTTTCTATGAAAAGTAGCTAGTTCAGTGCACAGCTCAGACAGTACAAGAGACATTACACGTGATATAGACATGCTATAGAACCAGGACTAATTATTTTATCCCATATGGTATACAGAAGATATTTACCCAATGATAGAGTTTAATAAAATCAATTTTCCGAAGTTTCATCAAGAGCATTGTTAACCCCCATTAGTATGTGACTGACATTATTATGTAGTTAACTAGTAACTAATTATGATGCCATTGTTCTGATTTGTGCAAAGGTACTTTCACTTTTACCTCCTGGGGTTTTTTTTGGTTTTTTTTGGTTTTTTTTTTTTTTTACATAACCAGCGCAAATGTCAATATGTTAGAAAATAAAGACTGTTAATGATTACTTTGAAAAATGTTTTGATTTCGTGGATCTCCTTGGAAGGTTCATTGGCATCTCCAGCAGCTTATATTTGCTTCCCTGGTCTCTGGAAAATTCTCTTTCTCTTGAAGTATCACAGTATAATAGTGTGTCTAAGGACATGGAAGTGTGCTAAATTTATGAGAGGTAGCTGGCTATTCACTGTAACGCTGGAACTTTAAAAGCAGGATATACAAAATGGAAGTTTGAATGCCTTGAAACATTAAGCTTTTCTAGAAGATTTGTGGTAATATTTAAATTTGAGAAATGTGTGATTCAGTGTTAAACTTACTGTAATTTAATTTTATATGGCATAATATTGAGGTTTTTAACCTTTTGTCTTTGGTTCTTGATCTGTAGATATAGTTACTTCCTTAGAAATTTCTCACCTTGGGGCTGGTGAGATGGCTCAGTGGTCTAAAGCACCTACTTAGAACAAGCTTAGCAAAGCACAGGGACTGCGGTTCAATCCCCCAGCACCACATGCCAGCCAGCCCCACCCCCTGGTGGGCTGAGCTGCCCCCCACACACACACACACTCACACACACACACACACATAAATAAATAAAATAAATAAATTTAAAAAAAAAATTTCTCACCTCAATTTAGATTTGAATCTTTAAATTCATTTACCATGACTGAGCTGTTACAGCAGGTTGACCAGTTGGACTTTGGAAAAAAGAAAATTACTAATGTGCACTGGACCTTCTGAGTATTTTTTGTTAGATGTTTCATTTTTTTTTTGAATAAAAATAGAGTTAAAGTTTCCGTAAAGGTAAGGTTTTTAGAAATTGATTCATTTCTGTCGTGTGTAGATGTTTCTTGCCCAATGATGAATCACTGTTGAACTCAGTTTTATTTTCAGATCTGGGGGATTTCTTTGGATTTTGTCATCATCATTATTGCTATTACTATTATTGCTTTTGTTATCTTTGTAACATGGTCAGCCTCTTGGGAACCAACTACCTAGGTAGGCTATTAGTTATGAAACAATCAGGCCTGTCATGGTGGCTCATGCCTGTGAGTCTCAGCACCTGGGAAGCTGAGGCAGGATTGCGGTGCATTTGAGGCCAGCCTGGGTCACAAAGTGAGTTCCAAGGCTAGCTAGACATGTATAATGAAACCCTGTCTCCAAAAAAATAACATAAAGTAAGCCAAACTTAAACTAGAATGAAGCCTCCTGGGGACAACCCACTCAGGCCCTCCTCCTGTCCCTCTCTCAGACAGGAGCTTTCTTTCTCTCAATAAATATATTCTTGGGGCCGGGGAGATGGCTCAGTGGAATAAGTGCTTCCCAGGCAAGCACAAGGGCCTGAGTTCAATCCCCGGTTCCGCAAAAAAAAAAAAAACAAAAAACCTGGAATGAAGCCTGCCAAAATATAAATAAAGCAGAATACCATTTTTTAACAACTTAGTTTATTTGGGTTCTTTATGTTATTTGGTGCTGTGGTGGGTATTAATACACCAAGTTGTTTCTGAGATTTGTTTTTAAAATAACATTTCATTGTGAAGGAAAGAGCCTTAAGCAACAAATGCTTCTGTGAACCTGAATGTAATCTATGACCCAGTCTTTGTTCCTCTGCCCTCCCTGCTTTCTGCCTTCTCTCTTCCCTTCCCCTCTCCTCTCTCCTTCCCTCTGGGCTGTATAGAGAATGGAAGTAGTAGCCTTGCTTGTGTGTCCAACCATTCAGTGACACACCTGCTTTCTGTTTGACACAAGGTCTTGCTAAATTGTCTGTGCTGTCTTTCAATTTGGAATTCTCTACCCTCAGTATCCTAGGTAGCTGGGATTGTAAGTTGTAGAATGATGCTTAGCCAGAGTCATGATGTTTTTTTCTTTCATTTTTACTGTGTTTGGTACAGGGTCTCACTACACACACAGCTCGCAGCTCAGACTCGTCGGATCCTCTCCAGTGCTGGGATTACAGGTGTAATCTACACCCCGATCTCCGTGGCTGGCTCAGTGTACCTGGGGGCACTTCCTGTGGTGCTGGGGATCAAACCCCAGCCCCTGTGCTTGGCCAAGCAAGAGCTTAGTCTGCTGAGCTATCTCACTGGCCCTCGGAGTCATGATTTCTTAATACTCAAAGTTCCTGAGTTTCTTTGAGGGTTGTATAATCATTGAAAAAACAGGAATTTTTCTTCCTCTATGAAAGTGTGCGTGCTGTCATGCCTCTGGAATCCTTTCTCCTATCTAGACTTCAGAATTACTTGTTTTATTTTTTTATGTATTAGGTTGTTGCAGGGTCTCACTGTGCAGCTTGCACTTGTGATCCTCCTGCTTTCAGCCTCCCCAGCACTGGGATTACAGGCGTGCGCCACCACACCCAGACTCTGGCTGGCTCAGCCCACTCTTGGGGGGGTGCTGGTTGCTGGGGCAGGCCTGGCATGTGGTGCCAGGGATCGAACTGCAGTCCCTGCACTTGCCTAAGCAGGTACTTTTTTCTGCTTCACTATCTCACTGGCCCCCAGTGTTACTTGTTTTAATCACAAGGGAAATAACAGTTTGGTTAAATGTTTTTTCTATGGTATTAGCATGACATTTGAGCCAGGAATTAGAAAGGGCCTCTTTAGTTTAAATGTAAACTGCTTGAAACAGTGAGACCAGATGTATAAATAAGTACTCTGACATACAAATCAAGTTTTTTTTTCCCCCAAACTGTGAATGTCTTACAGATAAGAAATGTATTCTTGTTTATCTTTTTGAGACAAGGTTCCACTGTGCAGTTCAGGGATTCTTTGAGCTGGATCTATAGCCTGAGTTGGATCTATAGCCCGAGCTGGCCCTGAACTCGTAGTGATCCTCCTGCCTCAGCTTCCAGAGTGCTGGGATTACAGGTATGCGCCACAGCGCCTGGCTGACAAATGTATTTTCTAAAGCCTTGGAATATGAACAAATCAGAGACACAATACATGTTATCTGAGTTAACCTGAATTTTACTCAGCTTCTGGCACTGAAATTTACCTTTGACTGTCCATCAAATTTCTTTTGCAAGCTAATTTACTTTCTTACCTTGACCTTATATTTTCCTTAAGAATTTAAACTCATTTCCCATAATTCATTTCACTTGTGTTTTTAAATAATCTGGTTCAAGTGTCAGGGGAAACACTTGCTAAACATTTTTAAAAACATTTGAGATTGTCCATGGGGGCGCATGTCTGTAATCCCAGCTTTTGGGAGGCTGTAAACAGGCAGATCACTTTGAGTCCGATCTAGTAGTGAGACCATAAACACCCGGTAGACTCTTCCCTAAAATAAAAAAAAACAACACATTTGTTTAGGAAGCTGAATATTGTACAGTGAAAAATAACCTAATTTTGTCATACAATAGGTGATCCGTAGGTATGTTGAAAATCCATTGTATTTGCAAGGTACTAAGTGTTATGATTAATTTCACGATTTAATTGCAGTACAATTCTGCAATTACTTGTGTTTGTAGTGGATATAACAATTTGGTCATTTTTTAAAGCTCATTTCCCTTTTTTTTTTTCTTCTACTTTGGGAGTTACTGTGTGAACCCTAAATAAAATACTAATTAGGTATTTCTTTCCTTTTCCTATCGCTAGCATAACTTGTGCATATTGCCTAATAGGTGCTGGTTTGGGTAGGATCACTACTCCCACTGCCTTCTGGCCTCTGGTGTTGTCTTTCTTTCTCCCCCCACCCCACGGTACTTTCTCCTTCGGTTTTATTCTGCCCAACAGATACTTGTGTTCACTAATAATACTCTGTTTCCTGCTCAGATGTACCTGATATGTTCTTCTAATGTACCAGTGAGGGTGCTGAGCTTCAGAGTTGGGAGAGTGGGTTTATCTGCTGTCGGCTGTGCACCCAGAACTCTAGTATAAGCAGAAACACAAGTTATGATTCCTTCCCCTCCATGACTGATCAGCCTTATCCATAATGTTGGCAGCAGTGATTTTTTTTTAACTTTTGTATGTAATCAGTATGAAGGAATGTTTTTATTTCCTTCTTAACTCTTGAAATATAAATTATGATTGATTTTATTTATGGATAAATCCAGTAAATTGTTGTAATATAAAGCTTACTTTAGGTATTTAATGTTTGCTATTTAAAATGACCTCAGATAAGATAGGGGTAGCACTTTGGCCGTATTGAAGGATACCCCTAAATTGGAAGTTGCTGGATTTAATTAACTCCCGGAGTTAAAAGCTTCTTAGAAGCCTATAAAGCTTGCATGAAGATTTCATACTTTAAAATTATTTATACCCAGAAATAAATGAATAATCTTAAGAATTTTTATGTAGCCCAAGCTCTCTCCCAAGGGTTATTTCCAGAGAAAATTTTCTGGTGTACCAAATTTCAACCTCCAAAGCCTTTGTGTCCCTACACACACACACACACACACACACACACACACACACACACGCTATTTTATCTGTTTGGATTACATCTAAGTTTTTTTTTTTTTTTTTTTTTAAGACCTGTTGACTTTGAAGTTGATCAGTCTCTAGGCGCTGAGGGTGTGTTTATGGCTAAAATGAGACAGTTATTGTATAAGAAAGGAGTGTGCGGCTAAGCTGTGAAGTATTTGGGTTTGGTGCGCTGTCCATTGTGGTTCAGTTTAGGAACCCACGAAAGGCAACGGGGGTCAGGAAGAGTCACGCGTCACCAGTGTCAGACGCATCATCATTTCACTAACTGACACACCGTCCAGCGTGTGTGATTAGATAGGGGATATTATGGGGAAGGAAGTTATGCTTTTTCGGAACCCTATCTAATAATTCAAGTTAAACATTTGTTGGTTGGTAGTTTTTTTATCTGTTTGAGACAGGGTCTCAAAGTTGAGGTTGGCCTTGGGCTCACTTTGTACTCAGGATGATCTTGAACTTGGAACAGTCCTCCCGCCTCAGCCTGCTGCGTGCTGGGATTACAGGTGTGCACCACACTTGGCTTCCTCAGCTTTCCTGGAGGCTGAGGCAGGAGGATCCCTGCAAGTTTAAGGCCAGCCAGGTCTAAAGTGAGTTCAAGGCTACCTTGAAGTACATAGTGAAACCCTGTCTCAAAAAGAGAAAAAATATAAGAAGAACTATGGTATTCCACTGTGTGGCTGTTCGACCATGTAGTTCTGTCTCCCCACTGAGGTGCATGAGGGTTGATCAAAAAATAGTGTGGTGCAGAATTTCTTTTGGTAACACATTGCCATGATTGCCCCACAGAATAGTCCTCCTGGCCTCAGACGTACTCCGTGGTGCTTGCCACTTTCACAAGCAGTTCCAGAAGTCCTCTTTGTGCCTTCACAGGGTGTGATCAGGATGCCCAAGTGCTGCTGCCCAGCGTCCTCAGCGACCGTATTCCCTGGATCTGCACCATGCAACTTCTGGCTCTTTCCCCAGAGTCAGTGACCACAAGAGGGAATTGTTTTAAATCCACTCAGGACGCTGAGGCAGCGAGGACAATGCAACTGAAGACATTTTAAGCCACTGCACAGGGCATACTGGGCTGTACCCTTCAAGCACAGGCACTAATGATTCCTCTAGACTTCGTTTCTAGAAACAAAATTAGTCATTTAGTATGCACCTCTAACTCCGATTAATATTGCAGAAGCGTTACACTAAAATTTACAATTTTAGGGGCCGGGGAGATAGCTCAGTAGAATAAGTGCTTGCCTGGCAAGCGCAAGGGCCTGAGTTCAATCCCCAGTTCCACAAAAAAAAAAAAAAAAATTACAATTTTACATGTATACTAGAAGTACTAAAATTCCTATCCTGTCTTGGCCCACCTTCAATAATAATTGACGAAGTTGCACTTTAAATTGGTAAGTCAGAAGTGCATGTAATGTCTCAGATTACTGCTTCTGTAATCCCTGAACACTTGGGAGGCTGGGGAAGGAGAATTGAAAGTCTGAGCTCAACCTGAGCAATTTAGGGAGACTCAAACAAGAGCTAGGGATGTAGCTCTGCACAGGCCCTGGGTTCAACCTCCAGTACCAGGAACCTTTTAAGACAGGGGCTAGCTGTACAGTTCAGGCTGCCCTTCAGGTCACTGTGTAGCCCAGGCTGGTCTCAAACTCGCAGTGATCCTCCTACCTCAGCCTCCTAAGTTCTGGGATTACAGACGTGTGCCACCACATCCAGCTCTGAAACTTTTTTTTTTTTTTTTCTTTTTGCGGAACTTGGGATTGAACTCAGGCCCTTGCACTTGCCAGGCAAGTGCTTATTCTACAGAGCTATCTCCCCAGCCCTTGAAACTCATTTTTAAAAAGCTCTCATACAGTGCCTTTTTGATTACCTCTGAGGAGGACATCATTTGCTATTTGTGTTCATCTTTGAGCTTTCTCTAAATTGAATTGATACATCCTTTGTGTAGTTTGCTTTTGAATTTTTCTCTTATTTTTTTATTTGGTACTGGGCACTGAATTCTTCGGTCGCTGAGCTGTGTCCTAGACTGAATTTCTGTCTTTCCCCTCTATTTGTGGTAGTTTCGTGTTTTGGGCTTTGCTGTTTGGGGTTTCAGGCCGAGGCCTCCATGTGCTGGGCGAGCACCCTACTGGTGAGTTCCTGTGTTGTAATTTTTTAAATTTGTTTTTAAAATGTGTTGTGGCTACTAATGCTTTGTTTTCACTTTGCATATAGAGTTTATCAGTTATTCTTGGTGGTTTTGTTGTTAACTCATCTTCCCACTTTCATATAATCATCTCTGGTGTTTTTCAACCTTTACACTTTTAAAGTTATCAGATGAGCATGGTTCGGGGCACTTTTTTAAAAAATGTTTTATTTTTGCAGAACCGGGGATTGAACTCAGGCCCTTACGCTTGCCAGGGAAGCGCTTATTCCACTGAGCCATCTCCCCGGCCTTGGGGGGCACTTTTTAGTATAAATTTAAATCCTAAGTTTTTTTGAGAAGTTAGAATAGGCTCTTTAACTGTTTAAGATTATTTCTCAGTTATGAAATTTCTGTGTTACCTTGAGTTTTTCCTTTTTGTGTTTTATGTATTGGGGTGTGTGTATGTTTTGTGTGTTGTGCAGTATGGAGGATTGAACCTTTGCACTTAGCTGCGTCTCTGGCCTTATGTTTTATTTTACGACATGGTCCTGCTAAGTTGCTAAATAGCCCAGGCTGGATTCCAACTTGCAGTCCTACCTCAGCCTCGCAGACAGTTGGGAGTAGACCTGCACTGCCCCGCCTGGCTTTCTCCCGTGTTGTCATCTTTTTTCTAATCTTGGCTGCTGCAGTCACAGAGTCCAAGGACCCTCTTGCATCTGTAGCGGAATGGTTGGCCACAGACAGCGGACTCATTCTTGAAGTATTTGAGGAGTGCTTTTTGCCTCTCAAACATCTATATTTAGTTTTTAAATCAATTTTGAATTTGCTGTTGTGTAGCATATAAACAAAGGAATGTTTTCATAATCTGGAAAGTGATGCCAACACAATGCTACCGTTGTCAAATACCAGTTTCCCAACCAGGTGTCATCCACTTCTAGTGACTGTGTTCAGTGTCTGTTTGCCTAACCTCGGACAGATAGCTCTGCTAATTCCTGGCAGGTACGTATTCTATTTTATTTATATCTAGTCCCCTTTTTTTTTTTTTTTTTTTGGCGGAACCGGGGATTGAACTCAGGCCCTTGCGCTTGCCAGGGAAGCGCTT
>NW_004524596.1:13424604-13450934 GCF_000260255.1 Octodon degus
TGTGTGTGTGTGTGTGTGTGTGTGTGTGGCCGGCTCAGCCCACCAGGGGGCGGGCCTGGCTGGCATGTGGTGCTGGGGGATCGAACCACGGTCCCTGTGCTTTGCTAAGCTTGTTCTAAGTAGGTGCTTTAGACCACTGAGCCATCTCACCAGCCCCGCTAGTTCCTTTTTAATACAGATTTAATAATTATTTTCTAATTCTTAACAGCTTAAATCCATTTGGAGATCTAATGTTGAAAAATTGCTCCCCTTCCTGTGATGATGTACTTTGTGCATTGCAGTGGTATATTTACATTTTAAACTGGTGTGAGGGCCCGGAACTTAGCTCAGTGGTCTAAGTGCCTTCCTGGCAAGCGCAGGGACCTGGGTTTCATCGATGCTGGCCCAGCGCTGAGCCAGCCACTGAAACCGGGCATGGTGGTGCATGCCGGTAATCCCAGCACTGGGCAGCTGAAACTGGAGGACCTCAATGACTCTGAGCTGCATAGTGAGACTCAGTACCAAATACATAACATTTTTTTAAAAAAGAAAACCGATGTGGCACCATGTCACCGCAGAACCCTTTCCCTTCTATAAAGCCGAGTTGAGGGGCCGGGGAGATGGTTCAGGAGAATAAGTGCTTGCCTGGCAAGTGGAAGGGCCTGAGTTCAATCCCTGGTTCCACCAAAAACAACTGAGTTGTAACAGTGCTGTGCTAAGATTCATTGGAACGAAAAACAAGGTTCAGTCGAAATAAGTTATTATAATTTTGTATTTGCTTTGATTTTTGGTTTGATTGTCACCTCTTAAGTTTTGTCCCCAAGACAAGTGCCTCCCCCTGGTTCCAGCTGATGAGTACGCGAATTCCTGGGCCTTTGAAGTGACTTACCCTGGCTGGAGGCAGATGTTGGATGTTGGTGAGGAAGGATAATGGAGTCTGTGAGCGTCCTGTAGGGCACAACAGTTCTTGTTTCTGCGCAGCTTCATGAAGTGAAGCAAGAGCTGGGCTAGGAGAGCACCGAGCTTTGGCAGCAACTTGGTGCTTTGAGCTTCACTTCCTTAGGCAGCAGCATCTTTTAATACTTTGAAGATAAGAGGCTGAGAGAGACAAAGCAAGTTGTAAAAGGCTGTCTTTTGTGTAAAAGGCTGGCTCCGAGTGGACTCACTTTAAGATCTTTGATATTGACAGGCATCCGAGTCAGTGGTAGCCTAACTTGGCCGTAACCTGTCCACATTTCATTAATAGTTGCAGTTTGTACACTGCTGTATTTGTGTTAGGACTGCCCTGGTTTAGCATGTGACAGGTGGAGCAGCAGCAAGATCTTTAAAGTCTAAGCCTTAAAAACCTGTTACAGCGCATCCATCCCGGTGTCGTGGCGCACACCTGTAATCCCAGTGCTGTGGAGGTTGAGACAGGAGGGTCACATGAGTTCAAGGCCAGCCTGAGTTGTATAATAAAGTCCTTTCTCCAAAACCAAAGCGAACAAAAACTTTAAGATTAAAATGAATATGTTGGTAAAGTACTGTTTAACAGCTTTTAATTGGCAGCATCTTTACGACACAAAGAATCGTGCACAAAATAATGGAACCTTTGAGGTACCGAAGTGTGGTATGGCACTTGTGAGTGTATGATGCGGCTGCGTGATGACATGCGAGACAGTAGTGCATATTCACCGGAGATCAGTGGTTGCTTCTTGGGTGTCATTGGGAAAAGTGAGCTTTTAATTTTCCCTTAAGAAAAGATAAGGGTGGGGCTGGTGAGATGGCTCAGTGGTCTAAAGCGCCTACTTAGAACAAACTTAGCAAAGCACAGTGACTGCGGTTCAATCCCCCAGCACCACATGCCAGCCAGGGGGGCGCCCTGGTGGACTGAGCTGGCCAAACACACACACACATAAATAAATAAATTTTTTTTAAAAAAGAAAAGGGCTGGCCAAATAGCTCAGTGGATTAAGTGCCTGCAAGCAGGCACAGGGGCCAGAGGTTCAATCCCCAGGCCTTCAGTGCTGGTGACGCCCCTGTCCTCAGGGGCAGTGAGACAGCAATTAAGACTGGGCGTGGTGGCGCAAGCCAGTAATCCCAGCTCTTGGGAGGCAGGCTGTAAACAGGCGGATCACTACAAGTCTGATCTAGTAGTGAGACCCTGAACACTCTGTAGACCCCTCCCTAAAAGAATACCAAGGAAAGAAAAAGATAGCCGGGAATGGTGATACCCGCCTGTAACCCCAGCACTATGGGAGGTGCAGGGAGGAGAACTGCAAATTCAAACCCAATCTGAGCAGTTTAGCTACTTAGCAACATCCTGTCTTAAAAACAAACAAAAATTAACATCTGTAAAATCTAGGTAGTAGAGCATTGTTTTAAAAAAATTTCTAAATCTTATTTAAAAAAACAACAAAATTTAAAATATAAAAGGAAATTAATGCTTTATAGACCCTGGGAAAAAGAATTTTCAGCAAAGTACAAAAATATAAGCACACCTTTGTTCAATTTTATAATTCTTTGTGGAATACCTGAGGATGTCCCTTCTATTCTAAGTAACAGAATTGATAACTGAGTGAAGAAATGCAATTTGGATTATAAAATTTCTTGCTTATAATAGTTCCTTAAACTGAAAAAAAATTCTATATGCTTGGATTTCTGGTAATTAAAATTTTTTTTTAATTTTAGGGCGGGGTCTACAGGGTGTTCAGGGTCTTACTACTAGATCAGACTCATAGCGATTCACCTGTTTAGAGACTCCCAAGAGCTGGGATTATAGGCACGCGCCACCATGCCCAGTCTCAATTGCCAGTCTCAGTGTGCCCCTGGGGCGAGGCGGAGCTGGCAAAGCAGGCCTGGGTATGGAACCACCGTCCCCTGCGCCTGCTTGCAGTTGCTTTAATCCACAGAGCTATTTGGCCAGCCCTTCTAGTAAAGTTTTGAATTAAAATACTTTAAAAAGCAGTTAATGGTTCTAAACTGCCTTCCATGATTGTCACCTACTGCCACAAAGAGGGTACTAACTCACACCCCCACAGTGTAGAGCGCCCAGCCTTCCCACTTAGCAGTGTTGCGTGTTGCCAGTCTGGTATGTTTTTTTTTTTTTTTTTTTTTTATGGTCAGCTCAGCCCAACCTGGGGGCAGGGCTGGCATGGCATATGGTGCTGGGGATCGAATTGAGGTCCCTGCATGCTTGCCTAAGCTTGCCTAAGCAGGCGCTTTAGACCACTGAGCTATCTCGCCAGCCCCATCAGTCTGGTATGTTAATGAAGCATTTTTCTAATCTTCTTTCCAGTTATTTGATTACTAGTGAATGAACTTTGTGTCTCATATGTTCTCTCTCACTTAAGAATGTTCATGTAGGGCTGGTGAGATGTTCAGTGGTCTAAAGCACCTACTTAGAACAAGCTCAGCAAAGCACAGGGACCGCGGTTCAATCCTCCAGCGCCACATGCCAGCCAGCCCCGCCCCCTGGTGGGCTGAGCTGGCCACGCGCGCGCACACACACACACACACACACACGCAAATTTTTTTAAAAAAGAATGTTCATGTATATTACTTAGCTTTCTGTCACTTTTCCTTTTGATTTCTGAGCACACTTTGTATTAGGAGATTAACCACTACTGTGTTATAGATGTCACATTTTCCTCCTTTCTGTAGTGTGGTAGTGCTTACAGTTTGGTGTTGAAAATGAAGGCTGTTGAGGGATAGGAGTGAGAAGAACACCTGTCCATTCGGAAGTGACCACATTTTTTTTTCCTTTGGCAGAACCAGGGATTGAATTTAGGCCCTTTCACTTGTCAGGGAAGCGCTTATTCTACTGAGCCATCTCCCCGACCCCCCAAGTTTTTTAACCCAGGCTCAACCTCATAGGCGCCCCATGGACACACATCCCACTGTCCCATCCTGCAACCCAAATCTGATGCCGTGACCCTCTGTTTCTGTACTTTTTCTTATACAGTAACTTCTTGTGTCTCTTCTAGCTTTTCCTACAGGTAGAATAAGGGCTTTCAGTTCACCGTGATTGGAGAGATACTATCCTCTGAAGTGAAGAGTATGGCAGAGTTACTCCTTTTTAAAAGAAATTTGGATACAGGGTTTCACTACACAGTTCAGACTCATAGTGATCTTCCTGTCTCAGCCTCCCCAGCACTCCGATTACAGGCATGCGCCACCACGTCCAGTTTCATTGGCTGGCATGTGGTTGGTACTGGGGACCTCACTCTGGTCCTTGTGCCTTCCCGGCAGGCATTTATATTTCTGAGCTATCTCCCCAGCCCCTGCAAAATTTTCCTTGATCAAAAAACACACTCTCTTCCCCTTCTAAGTCAAGTATAATAAGGGTCTTCTAAGTCAAGTATAATAAGGGTCTGTTGTGCTTTTTTTTAAAAAAAAAATTTTGAATAAAGTTTACATACTTAGGTGTTAAATTTGATAAATTTTGAGAGTAACATTTTAAAAATTGAGAATTTTGTCATTTTCTTTAACAGTATCATCAACCTTCAGTTGTATACAATGACTATTTTTTCACATTATAAGTAAGTAAATATGTTATTTTTCTCTTATGACTTTGGACTTTTAAATATTTATGATACAACTGGAACTTGTGGGTCAATAATCTAGTAGTATTTTTCCTTTTTCATTATCCCTATATGGCAGCTGTTCTGTAAGTCATTGTTTTCTCATTGTTTGGAAATGCCCTTTATTGTCTTAATGTATATACATGTATTTTATGGGCATTTTGTTATCAGTTTCATGCCGTCTGATAATTGTATTCTACATTTTTACTTCCCATCTGGTAGGGAAAATGCCCTCTTGTAGTTCATGCTCTTAGGAAACAGAAGTATGTTTACTCCTTGAGAATGATCTTTTGGGGCTGGCCTGATAGCTAGTGGGCTAAAGTGCCTGCTTACGCAGAGCGCAGCAGCTGGGGTTCGATCCCTGGCCTGCCATGCCGGCCCCGCCCGCAGGGCTCCAGGAGATGGCGATGGAGACTGGGCGTGGTGGCACGCGCCTGTAATCCCAGCCCTTGGGAGGCTGAAAACAGGAGAATCACTGAGTCCGATCTATGTAGTGATACCCTGTAGACCCTGTCCTAAATTCAGGGGATAATAAAAAAAAAGAGAATGATCTTTCAATTATAGGGCAATGGTTCCCTACCAGATAAAAATCTGAATAGCTGATTGTGTCTGTATAAGCGTAGATTAATTTGGGGGCCTGATAAGAGATGAGTTCCATTCGAGGAACACACTACTTCTCTAGAGAAATGATTATAACGCTCCCTTCACCTTGTGGTCTGTGCGTTTGCTCAATTCATTGATTATTTGGGATTACTGCTCTTTTGAACTCTTCCTCAAAAAAGTTCATACTTTGACAATTGGCTTTATTCACTTACCAAAAAAAAAAAAAAAAATCAATTTCTGTCATTCCCGCCAGATGGCAGTCTTGTGTACATCTCCGTGCAAACCTGCTGCGCACTGGTGCCGAGGCGGAGGCTGGCTGGTCTACCACGAAAGTACAAGGACAAAGGATGGTTTTGTTTTGGCTGTTCACCCCCATAAGCCCAGAACTGAAATAAGTCCAGCACCACGCATCGTAAAGTTTCTCCTGTTGTTACTGCTCTTTCATCTGTGGAAGCACGGAAGAGGCCTCACCAGGGACTTCACAGTCACCTTTTTAATCTTCATGCAATAAACACCTGTGGCTTCTTGTGTGGTTTTATTCCAGGGACTTCGTCAGAAAAAGCTGGCTTTTATGTCACTTTTCCTTCCTTTGAAAGTAGCATTTGAATTAAAAGTTACTGGATTTCTAAATGTTCGTGGACAAACACTTGAATTCTGGTTTTTGCCATTCCTGGGTTTCTTCTAAACTGAAGTAGTGTTTAAGTTTTATGTAACCGGAAGTAGGATTGTACCAGCTTGTTCTATATCAATACAAAACTTAATAGCCATCTTAAATTGGACCCTTTTTGGTTTAATTTAGGTGACTCCCAAGACCTACATTGAGGAATACAGGAAATAGTAATTACTTGGTGCAGCAAGGGACTGGCTCAAACATGTGCTCATAAGCACTTTTCCAGGTGGCTGCAAGATTTGTGCTGTGGGACAGTACACCACCTACCGAGGCCAGCCCCCTCTTGTACTTTTACTACAATTTCATTTGATCCTCAGGGTAGTGATAAATCAGCCCCAGGAACAGGACACATCCCTCACCTGAAAGATAGTGTTCTCACTTAGAGATTGCACAGTGCAAGAAGATGGGAGCTAAAAAGGACCTTGGGCTTGGTCCTGAGCACAGAACCTGTACCAGGGGCCGGGGAGATGGCTCAGTAGAATAAGCACTTGCCTGGCAAGCACAAGGGCCTGAGTTCAATCCCTGGTTCCACCAAAAAAAAAAAAAAAAAAAAAAAATGCTGTACCACAGTTAATACTTGCTATCACAAAGAAAGTTGAGAGAAATATTCTAGGAAATTCTCATAGAATTTTGAAGCATTTTGAAGTATGGTACATAATCTCTTTTAGGAAAGAAATGGAAAGCTGTCCTGTAATTTTTAGATCCCAGAGTATGTCATGTAATTATGTAGAATAGCAAACTTCTTTAGGTATTTCGATTTATCCATGTTTTCTTTAATCTGAGAGTAAATGTTGAAATAGACATTGAAATCTCAGCTGGCTTGTCATATACTAAGACTTACCTTTTAAAAAAATTTTTATTTGTGTGTGTGTGTGTGTGTGGCCAGTTCAGCCCACCAGGGGGCGGGGCTGGCTGGCATGTGGTGCTGGGGGATTGAACCGCAGTCCCTGTGCTTTGCTAAGCTTGTTCTAAGTAGGTGCTTTAGACCACTGAGCCATCTCACGAGCCCATGATTTACCTTTAATTGTGACAAATTTATAACTCATTAGAATTAGATGCTTTCCACATTTTAGGTAGTTAGGGTTACCAATCCTAAATAGAACCATGAGTTAAATGCTAAGAGGTTGACTTATGATTATCTTTGAAGAGGAAGGAATCTTAATAATTTATGGTTGTTGGGGCTGGTGAGATGGCTCAGTGGTCTAAAGCACCTACTTAGAACAAGCTTAGCAAAGCACAGGGACTGCGGTTCAATCCCCCAGCACCACATGCCAGCTAGCCCCGCCCCCTGGTGGGCTGAGCTTGCCACACACATACACACACAAATAAATAAATAAAATTTAAAAAAATAATAATAATTTATGGTTGCATTTTATGTATATACCAGCATTTACATATACCAGCACATCTAATATATATATATATATATATACACACACACACAGATTTAGGACTTTTGGCATTTTCAGGGTTGGATACACATGAATCTAGTGGTTAAGATCAGAAACATTGTCGTGGCCTGGGGTTTTTGCAAGGGGAACAGTGTAATACAGGATACATTTTATAAGATTATAATCACCCAAAGATTCATATACGAAGAGGGCAGGAAATCTGTCTACACACAAAAGACCAAAGAATCCAGCTGAGGGCCTGGATTCTAATACCCTGCATGAGTCCAGCTGAAAACCTAGAGCTCATAACAGTGCCTTTCAGAAGTCCAGTTGTAGGCCTCGAGCCTATGACTATATCTTACGCAGGCCCGCTTCACAGATCTGCGCTGGGAAGGCCCCACGGTCAGGGGTGGAAGCTGGGAAGTCTCTGCCAGCGGGATAAAGGCTCTGTGCCAGCAGGCTGGGGGATCTGCACTGAGCCAGGAAGCGATGCTCAAGGTAAGCACCGGAGCTCCCCCAAAGGTACCACAGCCATCCTCAATGACAGTGAGGTCCCAGGCTCCTCTGGTGGTAACAGTGGAGTTCCCATCAAGAAAGCCAGTGAGACAAGCTTCTCCAGGAGGCTGAGCAGTGCACTGTTTTCCCCTCCAGAACCAAGAAGCGATGCTCAAGATGAGGACCAGAGCTCCCCCAAAGTGACCGGTAGCCATTCTCAGCAACAACAAGGTCCCGAGCTGCACCTCTGACAAGAGCAGCCCAGTTCTTCAGGAAAGCCAGCATGACAAGGTCAGCCAGCAGAACAGCCAGGAGGCCCAGCAGCTTCCAACGGCTCCCACAGCTTCTCCAAACAGCTTCCCTCACAGCCTCTCAAGAGCTGCTCCAGTTCTGCCTCTTACGCTGCTGTCAACAATCCTCAGGTGGGCCTGCCACACCCAGCACAGGCTACTTCAGCTCACCTGGGTGTAACGAGTTGCCCTCCAATTGACAGTCTACTACACACATCAGTGCTCTTTAATGTAAAAATATGCCAAAGTAAGCCATACTTTCTAGTTAGTTTCACATCCAGGAACACACAATTGCTTGCCTGTTCACGTGAGAAATAAGATTAACAGTAAGAAGCATAACTGCATGTTCTGTAGTTTTACATGGTTTCAACATGACAGTTTGGAAGATTTGTCATTTGTGTGTTCTTCAAAGATAAGAATAATGTTGTGTGGGGCTGGTGAGATGGCTCAGTGGTCTAAAGCACTACTTAGAACAAGCTTAGCAAAGCACAGGGACCACGGTTCAATCCCCCAGCACCACATGCCAGCCAGCCCCCTGGTGGGCTGAGCTGGCCACACACACACACACATAAATAAATAAAAAATTAAAAAAAAAAAAAAAAGAATAATGTTGTGTAGGGGCCGGGGAGATGGCTCAGTAGAATAAGTGCTGGCCTGGCAAGCGCAAGGACCTGAGTTCAATGGAAAAAAGCAAATGGCCCCTCACAAGTCTCTGGTCTGTCTCAAGGCAGCAGTCTGCTCTGTCCGTGGGCAGCTCTGCCTGTCTTAGTTGCTTCTCTGTTTCTGCCCCTTAATGGCCTTGTGAAGTTGGGCAGACATTGAGTAAGATGGGTCTCAGCCTCTGTGCTCGTTGTATACCACGGCTTCAGCTGTGTTTACCATCCAGGACACTTTCCTCCAAATGTACTCTCCTTTTTTTACTATATACATACTGATGAATGAACGCGTAGTACGTAATGAATACATTCATTGTGTTATGTTGGCACAAATAACATGTCATGTCTTAGTCCTTTTTTATTTCCTTTAATCCTCCCCTCCCACCCCTCTTTTTTTAATCCCTTTCCATCTGTAGAAAGTCCGTGCTCTGATTTTCTTCCTCTAAAAGGATATGACACAGGCTGAACATTTATAGGTAGCAGAATGCTCATTCTTTTTTCTAGTCAATTCCCTTCTATTTAAAGCTCCAGTGTATTAGTCAGTTCTTACAAGAGCGTGCAGGCCTAGGGCGAGGCTCCTCAAAAGACTGCATGTGCTGTGAGTCAGATTGAAAGCAGGACGCAGAACTTTACAAGATTAGCTGGTAACATCCGCCCAGAGAGTCAAACGGAGAAGAGTGCAAGAGGCCTCTCCATTGAGACACAGAGATTGGAATAATCCAGGCCAAGGCCTGGAGCCCTGGAGCCCTGGAGCCCTGGGCAGTGTCCTGAGCCTGTCTGTATCAGGAGGCCTGGAAATGCAAGCGTGCACCGGCAAACCCAAGGCTCAGTGCCGGAGGCGAGGAAGTCTGCCTAGGCAGGCTGCAAGTTGAATCTGTGCTGAAAGCCAGGAGACAGCTCTCACAGTGGAGACCAGAGCTCCTCCCAGGAAAACAGCAGCTGACCTTGGATAAGGTGACCGGCTAGAGTCCACAGAGAGCAGCCATGCTGCTTCGAGGGGAATCAGCTGAAATCTTACCCTCCCTCTCTCCCTTCTTACTGTCCTGACAATAAAGTGTGTCTTCCACTCAGAACCCTGCTCACTCGATTCAGCTGGGTGTTCCCCATTCACATTGACAATTACCTTGTCAGTATTGTACTAACTTTTCTGACTTCTTTTTTCCTGGTGCTAGGAGTTCGTTCAAACCCAGGGTCACCTGTAGGCTAATAAGCACGTGCCATACCACTGGGCTCCAGCTCCAGCCCTGATTTATTGTTTTTGTTTAGTTATGTTATTTTTAGGTACAGCTTACTGTTTTTAGGTACATGTCTTTTCTTATCTTGTAAGTGTGTTATGTTTCAGGAAAAGGCTATATATATATATATATATATATATATATATATTTAGTACAGGGTCTCATACGTAGATTGGACTCGTAGTGATTCGATTCTCCTGTTTTCAACCTCCCAAGCGCTGGGATTATAGGTGGGCGCCACCATGCCCAGTTCAATCCCTGGCTCAGTGTGCCCTGGGGGCGGGGCTGGCACAGCACAAAAGGTATTTTTATGCATTTATTTTTACATTACCGGGGATTGAATTCAGGACCCTCTGCTTGCCAGGCAAGCGCTCATACAAAAGGTATTTTAAAAGCAATCCTAACCAGGGCTGGTTGTGCATGCCTGTAATGGCATTATCCTTGGAGGCTGGGGCAGGAGAGTTGCAAGTTTAAGTCAAGCCTGGACAGCTTACCAATTTAGCAAGACTCTCATCTCAAAATATTAAAAAAAAAAAAAAATCACAAGGGCGGAGGGCGTAGCTCAGTGGGAAGGCCCTGGGTTCAGTCAAGCTCAGTACCACCAGAAACAAACGAACTACCAGTTGATCTGCACCTTGGGCAAATGTAGGGTAGGGTGGCTAGGACGGAAACCCAAGACCTGTGGACCGAGGTGGTGGCTGCCCTCCAGCACATTCCTCCTACTAAACCTAGGACGGTTAACACTGCACCAAATATCTAACAGGAAGTTCAGTGACATAGGAAGGGATGCTTTGGAGAGTGTTTTCTCTAATTCACTAGAGAAGCCATGTGGGCTGACAGCTCTTGGGTCATGCATCGCCCAGGATAGGAAACAAGGTAGCCTCAATCTTTTTTTTTTTGCAGAACCAGGAATTGAACTCAGGACCTTGTGCTTGCCAGAGAAGCACTTATTCCACTGAGCCATCTCCCTGGCCCGGTAGCCTCGATCTTTATAGCATCCTTTCCTTAAAAATGAAAACTGTGTTGAGCAGAAGGGACATGGTACTAAAAGGCAGAGGAATTGAACTGCACCCGCAGGGTCTTAAGGACTGGCTTTGGCTTTTCAGCTTTGAGCTCAGAGTTCTTGCAGAGCTCAGGGGACAAGCTCACAGTGCCCTTTTCCCTCTTCTCAATTTCTTCAATCATCAGGGCTCAAAAAATGGCAAGTATGGGGCTGGCCAAATAGCTCAGCAGATTAAAGCGCCTGCAAGCAGGCACAGGGGCCAGGGGATTGATCCCCAGGCCTGCTGTGCCAGCCCTGGCCTCACCCCCAGGGCATGCTGAGATGGCAATTGAGACTGGGCCTGGTGGTGCAGGCCTATAATCCCAGCTCTTGAGAGGCAGTAAACAGGCGGATCAGGGCTGGTGAGATGGCTCAGTGGTCTAAAGCACCTCCTTAGAACAAGCTTAGCAAAGCACAGGGACTGCGGTTCAATCCCCCAGCACCATATGCCAGCCAGCCCCGCCCCCTGGTGGGCGGAACTGGCCACACACACACACACACACACATAAATAAAAAAAAAAAAAGTATAAACAGGCGGATCACTATGAGTCCCATCTGCGCAGTGAGACCCTGAGCACCCTGTAGAGCCTTCTCTAAAACATAAGAAAAAAAAAAAAGCAAATATGAAAGAAATAATTGAGAGTACTACTGTGTAAATTTCTGCAGCTATATGTGTCACGTGTAATGCATATCTAGATGGTGTATTTGTGCACATTTGTATTTAGGCTATACTTTCAAAAGTATTTTTAAACAAAAGACATTGGCTGGTGCAATAGCCCTCAGGTATGGAAGTTTGTGTGTTATAGAACACATGAAAATAGTTGAGTAGGTGTGGTGGGCATGCTTTGGAGGGTCTGAGCTAAAATGCAGATTACGTGTATGAGGGGAAGTCACTTTGGGGCAAGAACCCTTTGAGAAGTAGGCAGCTGGTAAGTCGGGGTGAGCAGGTCGGCTGAAAGGAACAAAATCAAGCCCTCAGTGGGTCACACATAATAGACGTTTAATTCTTGCCAGGTATGTTCCGCCCAAATACTCCAGTAGTGAGCACCTCACTGAAAAAACTGGGTGATTATCTTAGGTCTGAGCTTTGGCCCTTGATCATCTGAATCCAGTAAGCCAAAGAGAAAGAAGGTGCTCCTGCTTCTTGAAGCTTCTGCCTGAAGGTGGCGCACTTTGGTTCTGCTCACGCATAGAGGATGAGATGAGCCCCAAGGTCACCAAGCGCAAGCGGGGCAGAGAAAGTGTTAACCCCTCCGACGTCTCAGCTACAACACAGTTGCTTCCCACAGGGGTACTGCCGGCCCGGCAGGATGCTTTCTGGCAGGAAGGTGCATGCGTATTAAGGTGCTGGGCCAAGGAAATTCATAGTGATCCAAACACAAGCTCCAGAAAAGATTGATCCACACACCAGCCAGATTTACTGAAAAGAAATGGCAATACTGAGTGTTGGCCAAGAAGTATAACAACGGAGAGTGTCAGAGATGTAAATGACACAACCACTTCGGAAGTGTCTCGGGTTTCTTATGAAATAAATATACACCTGTGTTATACCTCATCGATTCCATTTCCAGCCATTTGCCTTGAAAAAATAAAAATATATGTGTAGAGAAAAGGATCACACAAGAAGGTTGAGAGCAACTATTCATAATAAAGCCAGGAGGGAAACAACCCACGTGTTCATCATGAGAAGCTTAAGTTTAAGAAGTAGAATCTAAAGAAAGCAAAATGAGTTATGAATCTGAACTGGATTTTACTTGTGCTCTAGAATTGAGCAACACTTCATTACAGTTCTAACAAGCTCGAGAGGAGAATTGGCTTTATAGACAGAGAAAGGCAGAAAAAGAAACAAAAAGCAGAGTGCCTTTTTCCAAGTTTTTAATCCTTGAAAGGATAGAAGCTGATAACTTCATTACCGTGCCAACTGAACCTATCCTGTGGGAGGATTTGGTTTTTATCACTCTCCTGGTGTCTCAAGGTGTCAGATGAATCATTTTGGCTTGGTGATGTGGAACTTAGTAACTCCATTTTCATTTGGTCTATTGAGACTGGTGCAGGAGCTCAGTCCAAACCCAAAGCCTCCAATAGATACTACCTACCTGTAGGTAGACCGTTGGAGTCATGCAGGAGAAGGTTCTTCAGTGCAGGGGGAGGGCTATCAAGGTGTGCAGTAATATGGATGAATCTCCATCCTGAAAAAAAGCTTTATACAAAAGTATCACATGATTGTGAGTATATTAAATTTTTGTTAAAAAGCAAATAATTCATGGTGGAAAATAATGAGCCCGTGGATAACTCAGGAGGAGAGACTGACTAGGAAAAGGGGCAGGAGGGAACTTTCTGGGCTGACAGGCATGTAAGGGTCTTCGTGAGAGCTCTGAGGTACGCAGATTATGTGTTGGCCCAAATATAGCAGGTATTCACTTAGGGATTGCACGTTCTATTGGATGTAACTTTTATCTCAAAAGATGAAATTTATAAACAAATAGGACTTTAATGATATGCTTGCTGAACTGTTTAGAAGGAAGTCAGATATTTGCATTTTATTTTAAACATGTAAAGAAGTAATTTGGGGCTGTGGATGGTGATTTAAGTAGAATGCTTTCCTCTGATCCCTACTGCACAAAAAAGTAAAAATAACTAAAATGGGCAGATAGAAGGATGCCTAGGTGGACAGATACATAATGAAGTAACTGTAATAAATGGCAGGAAACTTAACTGAGATAGAGAAATAGGGACTGATTTACTGTCCCACAGTATACAACCAGAAAACCAGGCAAATACATTATGAGACAGCGAAATTTTTAAATTTTAAAAAACACTTTGGTTAAATTTATTGGTACAGCTGAGGAGATGGCTCAGTGGAATAAGCGCTTCCCTGGCAAGTGCAAGGGTCTGAGTTCAATCCCTGGTTCCGAAAAAAAAAAAAAAAAAATATATATATATATATATATATATATATATATGTACAATTTAGATACATAAAGCGACCACATTCGTCATAGGGAATTTGTACCTCTTTATGATATACCTTGATTTTTCCCCCTCCCATTCCCCTCCACACCCTCTTTGTCTCCTTATATACAAAGCTTTGTTTCCAGTTTGTCCTTCTTGTCTCCAGTTTTCTTTTCCCTTCTTTCCTCTCCCCTCCCTGCTCCCTAGCATATCTTGCCCTTTGAACAGTTTCTTCCCATTTCACTGTATCTCTGGGGCAACTTGGTTGTTAGAAACAAAGGTTTGGGTGAGAAGTCCCCTGGTGCCTGAAGCAATCCCTGAAAGGCAGAGGCAGAACAATTCCCAAGACACACACAGATATGAGAGAATTTCAGGTTCCCATAAGCCAGTGCAAAGCAACTTCACTATACAAAGGGCGCCAAGAAAAGCATCCTTAGAAGAGTGAAGACGTGGTAGTGAGGCCAAGTTCTCCCTGATGAAATGAGCCTCTGGACCTATTCTTGCCCTTTCTGTATCTGTAAATCAAGCTGATAGATAGATGAAATGAGATTCTAATCAAAGGCTTAGCCATTTTTTGCTAGAATTTGTTGAGCTGTTTTAAAATTTATAGAAAAATGCTTGAGTAGCTAAAAAAGCTCTGATAAAGAACAAGTGGGAGGGTTCGTACCAGTTGGTTGTAAGAGTCACTTAGAAAGCTCTAGTAATTAAGACAATGTGGGTGGGCGTGCTGGTGCACATCTGTCATCGGGCTGAGGCAGGAGGATCATTGAGTTCAATGCCAACCTGGCCAACATAGTGGCTTCAAGGCCAGCCAGAACCACATAGTGAAACCCTGTCCCTGCCTCCAAAAGTAAAGACAAAAAGACAAGTGATATGGTGTCAGGCTCTCTAGGGCAATGGAATAGAACGAGTCCAGAAATAGACCCAGCTATGGTCACTTGGATTGATCGATTGACTGACTGATTTTTAATGTATTTGGTTCAGGGTCTCCCTGTGCAGCTTGGACTCCTAGTGATCCTCCTGTTTTCAGCCTCCCCAGTGCTGGGATTGCAGGCGTGCATCCCCACACCTGGTCTCCGTGGCTGGCTGAGCGTGCCTGCTGGAGGGGCCGGCGTGGCATGTGATGCCAGGGGGTCAAACCCTCCTTAGGCCACTGAGCTATCTTGCCAGCTGGTCACTTGGATTTAAACAAAGTTGATGGGAGAACTCAAGAGAAGAAAAGAAAGCCTGTTTAACACATGCTTAAACATCTGCAACCATACCAACCACAAAAATAAAATCTCTCTACCCCCCCTTATCTCATACTACACAAGAATGGCCTAGAAATGAATCACAGATGTAATGGAGGTAAAACTAAAATTTCTGGATGAAAATATTGTTGGACCTTGGGTAATGCAACATATAGTAAAAATCATCATAAACAAAATATTGATTATTTGACTTAAAATTATAAACTTTCACTGAAAGTTTTAGGCAAAGCATATTTGATTTGAAAAAAAAAACTCATAATGCTTACAGCAATGCAGAAAGTACAAGTGAAGTAAAATATTGAAGTAAATGAAATTTCAGTAAGGAAGATCTATAAGTGCAAAAAACTACTAATTCTGTTATTAGTTTTATCAGTGCTTGCTAGATACACATTTGATGCAAAGATACATAACCAAGGATTCGCTGGATTGGCTTACAGTGGCTACCCCCAGAGGCAGGTGAGGTAGAGTCCACATGGGCTGTCTGGGCCCCGGAGAGCTGAAGAATCCAGTCAAAAGCTGAAGGCCAGCAGCTTGCTGTGGTGTCCCGTGCAGTTCCTATCAGCAGGCCTCAGCGAAGGCTGAGGAGGCTCCACTGGAAGCCAGGAGCTGATAGCCAAGGTGAAGGCGGAAGCTGCTCTGCCAAAGGGAACCTTCCTCCCTTGTTCTATTTTGTTCCATTCAGGCTAGCCTATTGGTTGGTGCCATTCACCCCCAGGGTGGGCCTTCTGTCTTCCGTAAATCCCGTTGTCGGCCACACCCTGGGGAATGTGCTAATCTCGTTGAGAGTTCCTTACTTAAACTGTCACAATCTGTTAACTGTCGCATTAGTAATTAAGCAAATGCTGGACTAAAACAAAGTTATTAAAAGTTGGCATTACCAGTTGTCAGTAGGATTGCTGAGTAAATGGAGCACTCCTACCTTGCTGGTGGGGAGGCGAAAGTTCTAGCTACTTTAAGAAATAATGTGGCATGGGGCTGGAGAGATGGCTCAGTGGTCTAAAGCACCTACTTGAAACAAGCTTGGCAAAGCACAGGGACCCGCGGTTCGATCCCCCAGCACCACATGCCAGCCAGCCCCGCCCCCTGGTGGGCTGAGCTGGCCACACACACACACACACACACACACACACACACACACACACTAAATATAAATAAATGTAATAAATAAAAATAAATAAATATTTTTTAAAAAAAGAAATAATGTGGCAGTTTCTTAGAAACTTCATGCCAACCTTTTTGTTATTGGATTCTGGGGTTCTGTAGACTCTTTGCAGGTCCTTGGTGTGCTGAAAAAAGAATTGGACAAGACACACAAAAAATAATGAAGTTTTTACATTTATAAAATGAAGGAAAACAGGTATGCTCTGCAGAATAAGAGGAGGTCACTGTGAGAGTTCGCGGAGGTCTTTTGTATCCTTCATTCTTTGAGCTGAGGTCAGATCTAAGCTGTCCAACCAAAAACCTGCTTGTGTTTATATCAGAACAATTGAAGATGGCACTTTTCTGACTGATTCCAGGGGAAGGGGTTGGAAACTATTCCATGCATAGGACTCGGGTCTCTGTGATCAACACATACTGCCTGTCTGCTCAGCCAGTTGGCCATGCCCTAATTTCCTATCGCATTATAATTCAGCAATTCTGCTCCTCAATATTTGCCTAAGAGAAATGAAAACATTTGCACAAAAGTTGTGTGCGTGAATATTGGCAAAAGTTTGTTAGCTGCATACTTTTGTATGTGATTTTTTTTTTTTTTTTTTCTTGGTGGAACCGGGGATTGAACTCAGTCCCTTGCACTTGCCAGGCAAGTGCTTATTCCACTGAGCCAGCTCCCTGCCTCCTAGCTGCATACTTTTGTACATGAATATTTATAAAACACAAGGGGCTGGGAATATAGCTGAGTGGCACAGTGCCTGTCTGGCAAGTGCAAGGTCCCAAGTTAAATTCCTGGTACCAAAATAAATACATAAAAAATTTAAAAAATATATATAGAGAGATGTTCGTAAGATCTTCATAAAATCTCCAATTTATTTTTTAATTTTATTTTTCATTTTTATGTATTTGGTACAGGGTGTCACTGCATAGCTTGAACTTGTAGTGATCCTCTTGTTTTCATCCTCCCCAGAGCTGGGGTTACAGGTGTGCCCCACCTGTGGTCGCTGCCCTGCGTGCCCCGAGGTTGGGGCTGATGCAGCATGCGGGACTGGGGATTGAACCCTGATCCCTGGGCTTGCCTAAGCAGGTGCTTCGTCCGCTGAGCTATCTCGCTGGCCCAAAATCTCCAATTTAGAAACACCCTACAATGTATCAGTTGGTGAATGAATAAACCATATCCATGTACTTATTTATTTATTTTTTTTAAATTCTTTTTTTTTTGTCTTTTTAAAAAATTAATATTTATTTTAGTGTGTGTGTGTGTGTGTGTGTGTGTGTGTGTGGCCAGCTCAGCCCACCAGGGGGCGGGGCTGGCTGGCATGTGGTGCTGGGGGATTGAACCGCGGTCCCTATGTTTTGCTTGGCTTAGCTTGTTCTAAGTAGGTGCTTTAGACCACTGAGCCATCTCACCAGCCCCCATGTACTTATTTAGCAATAAGAATGAACAAACTACTAATTTGTTCAGCAACGTGAGTGAATCTCAAAAACAGACACAAAGGACTAAGGGCTACTTAAATCCATGCATCTGAAAAGCTAAAAAGAGAATTGTGATTGGAAACAGAGCAGATGCTGCCAAGGGCTTTGCCAGAGGGAGGATTTTGAGCCATCTTTGAAAGGTGAAGGAACTGTTGTATATTGTGGTGGTGGTTGTTATGTAACCGCACCCCTGTGTCAGAGCCCACCAGCCACGTGTGGTGGCCCATGTCTGTAATCCCAGCCGTCTGGATGGCTGAGGCAGGACAATAGCAAGTTTAATGCCAATCTGGGCAGTTTAGTGACTGGTGAGACCTTCAGTCAAAATGAAAAAGGGCTGGGGATTAGTTCAGTGGGAAGGACCAGGGTTCGATCCTTAGTGTACTGCCAGGAAGAAAAAAAAATCATACATTTCAAAGTGGTGAGGATGTATTTTGTACCTCATGAAGGTTTATAGTACTTTTTAAAAAATGTAGAAAAAATGTAGATATTGGGTTTGTAATATTCATTATAAATTCTTTCAAATCTACCAAATAAAGTTTAATAATTTTATTTTAAAATATACCAAGAAATAGGAACTTGAGATGAAAGTTGGAATAGTGCTCCGTATTTTATGACTTGAGATACTATTCAGGTGAACATTTCCATGTGACCTGCTTAAGGTAAGTAGAAACAGAGATTTACTATTTATATGTTTATTTGGTAGCTATGTAGATATATTCAAATGTTTATTAACCTGAATAATGATTCTCTTGATCAATTGTGGGGACCATGGTGGGGTTGGAGTAGGGAACAAAGTTAGTGTAAAGTGCTTTGACAAGTAACCCAGTTAAATAGGTTAAATTCTATGATCATGAAATTAATTGAGGCTACTTTATTTTATAATCTGTTATGGTGTGTGTGGACGACCACCTGAGCAGCCCTCCGTGAAAGAAGAGCGGCTGTCTCCATTTTGACTGAGCCTGACCCTATTTCCTCGTATCGTTATGCACAGAGCTGGCCAGGACTTCTGTTTATCCTTCAGTTGGCCTTAAGCAATGTAATTGGTCTAGCTGAGGTGCTGGTGATAGTCTCTGAAGGTGGCGTGCGTGTTTCCCTGGTAACCTACACCTGCTGCTCTTTAGTGTGAGCCGGGTGGACACAGGACGGAGAGCTAATGCTCCACGCCACCAGCTGGGATCAAGCCTGGAGACAGAGGCTATGACCTCCTGGGGCTTGAAAGACTACATCAGAGCTGAAGCAGCAGACTTACCAAAAGATTAGATACTATATAATGCAGATTACTCTCTCTGCATATCGCAGAGATACATGGAGGCCACCCACCTAGTTCAGCTCATAGCAGTCACCTACTTCCCACAATTCTCAGTCAATCCTCTTCAAGCCACTCCCCTATGGAATAAAAACCACGTGAGGCCCTAGGTCACTCTCTTGGTTCCGGAAAGCCATCTTCGTGGCTGGACTTAGAGCCCCTTGACTCTCCAATGATTGAAAATATAATTTAGTGTCTTTATTTTCGTCGTGGGTTGGATTGTAAGTGATAGATTGGAATCAACTTGATGGGATTCCAGTAATGTAACTTTGGGATTACAAATATTGGCTTCTTGGACCAAGACAACGACCTGGCAGCGTCTCCTACAGGTTTGTGTCTTGATATCCCCCAGGCCTCATGCGGTCATGGGAGGCAAGATTTTTGGAGGTCATTGTATCTAGAGTACATGATTGATTTGTAGCCCAGTGCTGGGTTTAAGAGTGTAGGGATTAAGGCCGTGAGTGCTACACCCACCCTAGGGCAAGTCACGTGCCTACAATCCAAGGGTCAGAATGCGGCTTGCCCTCTCTCTCCTCTCACTGCTTTTGCTGTCTCCCACTGTCATGAACGGCTGCCCTTTCCGTGCCCCACCCTGCCTGGAGCCAGCTGATTATGGGCTGGAACCTCTACAAACTGTGAGCTGAAGAAATCTCTTTAACTTTGGGTGTCAGGTATTTTGTCCCAGCAGCAAGACAAGTAACTAAGACATAGTCTTATGTGCTCTCCTCCACTATCAAGACGGCCTGCTGATGAAATCTAGCTGCAAAATAATGTAAAATAATTAAAGTTGTATTGAAAGCTTACCCTAGAAGTTGCCTGTAGCTGATTTTTTTCCTCTCAAAAGCCACTGTTTTGTAACCTTCTAAGAAAACATGTACATAGCATCCTTTCTCAGGCAGCATTGCCCAACTAAACACTTGCCTGTAGAACTAAGATGCCTTTTATTATTATTATTATTATTATTTTTTTTTTTTTTTTTTTTTTTTTTTTGGTGGAACCGGGGATTGATCTCAGGCCCTTGCGCTTGCCAGGCAAACACTTATTCTACTGAGCTATCTCCCCGGCCCACCTTTTATTATTACTATTATTAATAACATTCATTTAATCTTTTCAAACTTGGGAATGTAGGATAGATACTAAATAAAGATTGTTACTCAAAGACCAAAGTCATGTTCCATGGTGACAAAGAATAAAAATGTGTGGAGGAGTGTCTTAATTACTTTTCTTGTCACTGAAACAAAATACCCAACACAATAGGGCCGGCCAAGTAGCTCAGCAGATTAAAACGCCTGCTTAGCAGATGCAGGGGCCGGAAGTTCAAACTCCTTACCTGCCCTGCTGGCCCCACCCCTAGGATGGGATTGAGACTGGGCGTGGTGGCGCATTCCTGTAATCCGAGCATTTGGGAGGCTGTAAACAGAAGAATCACTACAAGTCCAATCTAGGCAGTGAGACCCTGTACACTCTGTCCTAAATACACACACACAAAAACTAAAAACCAAAAAACGAAATACTCAACACCCAAATTTTAAAGAGGAAAGCTTTATTTCAGCTCATAGTTTGTAGAGGGCTCAGTCCATAGTCAGCTGGCTCCAGTGCAGGGCAGCACATGGCAGAGGAGAAGTGGCCTGTGGTGTGGCAGCCAGCGGCAGCCAGTCCTGAAGTAGCAAGCAGCAAGTGGTGGCAGCAGCCCTCTTCTTGCCCTTTCATTTTATCCAGGCTTCTGGTAGCTCTCACATCCACGTGGGACACCTTTAATCTTAACATCATGCCAATAAACTCAGCATCACATCTTATATTTTTAAGACATGGTCTTGCTTTGTAATTCAGTCTGGTCTTAAACTCATAGTCCAGACTAGCCTTAAACTTGCAGCAGTCCTCCTGCCTCAACTTCCAGAATGCTGGGATTACAGGCCATGTACAACCTCACCTGGCTAAGTGATTTTTTTTTCTTGAAGAGGATTTTGAGGGCCTCTAATAGCTCATGGATACAATGGTCAACCTCTTCATCTTTGGATGGTAACAGTATCCAGGGTTTCAGTCAAAAATGTGTATCTAAGACTTAATTCCTTCTACTTTGGGATGGATAGAATCACTGTGTGTGGTCCCTGTAAGATTCCTTATCAGGTAATACCCTTTTCCTCCATTTCCTGAAGGATAGGAAGGCCAGTGCAGCTGCAAAAGCAGGTCAGATGGTAGCCTTTAAGAATCTGTGGATCAAAAGAATCCAAATTTTTTGAGAACGTGTAACAAGGACATAATGGGAGTTGAGATCAATCCTCCTACTGAAAACATCAAAGGAAGCAAAGGTGTCCCTTGCTTTCCCTATTGAAGCATTCAGTGGCCAAGACATCCCTTGACTGCCTGTGAGGTCCTAGTTGCTGCAGACTGCAAGTGAGAATCAAGAGGGCGTGAGACTTCTACTTGCTCTGACTATCACGGCATTCACCCTCTCTGACGTCCCGGAACCCCTTTGGTTGTGACCAGAAGTTGGGCTTCCTTTACCCTCCAAATTGAAATACCTCTGTAAGTGAAACTGCACATTAACTGTCAGGCCTTCTAGAATGTGCAGAAAGGCAGTCAAGACTACAGAGCCCCAGCACACTAAGCGGAGCACAATGGTCATTTAAGTATTTTTTATAGGCTATCAACCCAAACCCAAAGTGGAGATCTCGGCTAGACCTGGGTGGTTGTCTGTCATCTGGCTATCACCAACTTGCGCTCTCTTATGTCATCCTCATCTAAGAAGATGGAAAGTCCTACTTGACTGCAGTGTCCTCTGTCCTTGCACACTCAGCACCATAAAGATGGCCAGAGAGGAAACTGGGACCTGGGAGGAGCTATTGATGAGTCAGTGTTGTAGCTCATTAGCCTGCCTTTGAGCAACAAAGAGGTTTAGAAGAAGCAGCCTAGGCCCAACAAGCCAATATGGAAAACAACCAAACATATAGAAAACAACCAAACATACATAAACCCCATCCTCTGCAAAGCTTTGGTCATACTTTGGCCTCCTAGTGTTGCTGCCCTCTCTCCCCTTTTCCATTCTGGGAGAACAAATCTTATAATTTCTTTTCATACTAAAACATATCTTCATATCTATAACTCTGTATTTCCTTTACTTACTGGTTTCCTTCTGTAACAAGCCTGGTAGCTGCTTAGATTTTATTTATTTATTTATTTTTTTTTTGGCGGAACCGGGGATTGAATTCAAACACTTGTGCTTGCCAGGGAAGCGCTTATTCCACTGAGCCATCTCCCCAGCCCCCTGCTGCTTAGATTTTAAAATACTCATGGCATATTTTTTCTTTAGCCTCAGAGTGCGTTTATAGATGCCTACATTTCAGTTAGGAAGGACTGGCTGATCAGTAGACCTACAGGAAGCTTGAGCAGCATCCTTATCTTAGCCCAAGCCTTGGGGCCTTCTTGCTGCATTCGGTGTAGGAAGGCAAAGGCCAGAACAATAAAGGAATGGGCTCATTTGCATAAAACCCCCACTCCCTGAATTACTAATGAACTCCCGCAGGAACTGTTACTTCATCCATAAGCACAAAGCAGCAGAAGAACAAGATGACTCTGTCACTGAATTTTATTTTTATTATTATTATTATTATTATTATTATTATTATTATTGTCATTGAATTTTAGGCACAAACACAAAACATGAACCTAGCAGATGTGTGGAAGTTTTCATGAGCCCAACAGAGCCTGCCTTGGACCTGGAATGAGCTCCATTCCAAGTCCAAGTTTTCCCTCCATGGGAATCTAAATTGGTGGATGCTTTAATGGCTTTTTAAAATTATTTTTTTAATCTTTCATTTATTTATCTGCTCCAAGATCTCACTATGCAGCTCACACTCCTTGAAATACTCCTGTCTCAGCCTCCCCTGCACTGAGATTACAGGTATGTGCCACCATGCCAGGTTTCTGTGGCCAGCACAGCATGCTGGACTGAGGTCCTTGCCCTTGCCTGGCACGCACGTGGGCCTCAGAGCTACCTCTCCAGCCCTCTCACAGCTTTTTACTATCTGACCCTGACCTTCAAAAGTGCAGCCAGACAATTAAGAGGTGACAAGATGTGAGGTCTTTCCTATTTCCTGGTTTTGTTTGCCAAGAAAGGGAATCCGGACAGAGAAAGCAGATTCATTCCTCCTAAGACCTACAGTGAGCTAGAGGAGTGGTATGTGCAAGGATCGAGGCTGTGGAGAGTCTACAGCCCCAAGGTGGGGATCACTCCCTTGCAGGGGAAAGATCTAATGGGAAAGGGAAATTGAGGTGGGACTGGACGAAGCGAATGTCAAGAGAGTAAGAGAGCATGTACTTACTCGGCTCCTTGTGGCATCCCAGAAGAGACCCCAAAATGTCACTGGAATCCTGGGGTCATAATCCACAGTGATGGAGGATGGGACCACGGGTGGAGGAGGTAGGAGCGAGCAAATTTGTGTAAAAGAGAGAAAGGCGAGGAAGTAGAGCCCCCTCTAGCTGAGAGAGGGTCCTGAGCAGGACACCCATAACAGCTCTTTGCCTAGAGGTTCAAGGGTTAGAAGGAGGCTCAGGCTGTTGTGTAGGAAATATAGTCTATACCCTATAGAGTCAACGTACTTTTCAGGGTCCAATCTATGTAGTGTTTACACAGTCTCCATGCAAGCCCATGCGTGCTTGGACCAATGGCCTGTCTGATCGCGCTCTGGGAAGGTCAGACAGCTGCGGACACCTGCCAGATGGTTTTGTTTTGTTTTGTTATTTATTTATTTATTTATTTATTTATTTTGTGGAACGGGGGATTGAACTCAGGCCCTTGCACTTGCCAGACAAGCACTTATTCTACTGAGCTATCTGCCCAGCCCTCCGGCTTTATTTTGGAGAAGACAATCGAGTTGGTTTTTGGAGGAGGGCATGGGCAAGAGGGGGTAGCCCAGGCAGCAGCTGTTCCCCCAAGGGCGGCTGAGGGCGAAGGCTGAGCCTCAGGTGGGTCTCCTGCTCCCACTGTTCCCTTCTCGCTGGGTACCCCAGGCTGCCCTCACCTCTCAGTGACCCTCCTGCCTCAGGCTCCTGGGATTGCAGGCGGGCAGCCCCACACCTGACTAGCTGGAAGATGATTTTATAAGCTCTCTGGAAGGTGACTCCACTGAGGACCGCTGTCCTTACTGCTTCCCAGAACCCTAAGGCCCGTCTTGCTAACTCCAGCCTCAGTACTACTGCCTTTGGGTGGAGTCCTTTGAGACCGCTGGTGTCAGGACACTTTTTGTAATCTCTTAACATATTTGGTTATTTCTCTTTATTCTGTAGTTTAGGATTGGACAAACTTTGTAAAGGAGCAGAAAGTAAACTTTTTATGCTTTGAGGGCCAACTGCTCTCTGTAACTCAACTCTGCTGCTGTGAAAAGCCATGAACAACCCAGAAATGAACAGAAATGGCTGCGTTCCACTAAAATTTTACATGGAGAAGCAGATCTGGGCTGGAACTGGCCTGGGCTGAAGTTGGCTGAGCCTGGGTATAGGGTTTAAACATCACCCAAAATAGATATGCAACTTGTTACAGCAGGTACTTAGTCCAATAGCATAGTATTTAATGTTACTTATAGGGAATGATAAAATGTTTAACCTCCCCTGTATCAGAAACTCAGGGCGTGAACATGCTGGGACTCTATATACTCACTGACAGACAAAAGAATTGTCTAATTTATAGAAAATATGAATATGAAGGTATTTATCCAACATGGCTTTTAGAAATGTTTCATGAGTTAGAATACTACTTTAGTTGATAATGTGTTCAGTAAGAATTGTAAAATTCAGACTATCTTTCTATCTACATTCCATATTTTCCATTGCTTTGTGGTACTAGGGATCAAGCCCAGAGCCTCACACATGCTAGGAAAGCACTTTACAATTGAGCTGCACCCCAGCCCCAGATTAGACTTTTTAACACTCAACATGTGACCTTAAATTACCATTACTCTTGTTAAAACATTTTCACAAATCAAATTCATCCATATTAAAGATGTTGCTCCGTAATTTTTTATAGCCTGAGATCGATTCCCGGTACACCCCCGCAAAAGAAACCCACCCCAGTGACTATCCGTATAATGTTAGCCCTGCCACCAGTTACTTTTGACAACTGAAGCAGCGAAGCATGAGAGACTTGGAGAAGCTGGCAGATTTCTCTAAGATCTCTTAGAGAGCGAACGTGGCGACAAGGCTTGCAGGTCGCTTCCTCTGACTTCAAAGTTCCCATTCAACTGCATCACGTCAGGAATGCACGGCTAGTGGAGGCGATAGGGATCTGCACCTCCGCAGCGTGTACTTTCCACTTGCGTTCCCCCCTCGCTTACTTTTCTTCTAAAGCATGGGGCTAGGCTTACTGATTTTGAAATAGCCATTCTTCTATTCATTTGATAATGGACCAGGCCCCTGGCTAGTCACGGACCTACAAGTGACAGTGTGTGTGTGCATCCTGCGCCCTGCTGGCAGCCCCCGAGAGCCAGGTTAATCACAGGTAAACGCAACACAGGGTCCTTTTTTATTTTAAATATTGACAAACCTGACATTTTACGTGCCACTTCGTAGGTTTGCTGCTGAGTGGAAGTCCCAGGATACCATGGCTTTGAACTTCATTATGTATTAATTTTCACTGATTATTGCTTTCTATGTTCATTTAATTTGAGGGTATCTCGGGTTTCTGTCCTGTCATTCACTTTATAGAAAATTCATTCTTTTATTTATTGTACCTGAATTGTATAATTCACATGCAGTCTGAATATACTGAGCTTTCTTTGTTCTAATTATCTAAGTTTTTGTCCCTTATTCATATTTACAAGTTTTTTCAGTGCCATGTTCCACGCTTTAGCAATCAGTTTTTCTTTTAAATTTCTTTGGAAAGCAGTAACAGTGAGACTGTGAGACTTTCACACTTGGAATTCTTAGCTTTGTGGCAATTTTCTTCAGATCAGTAATTTCCTGTCTTCCAGTGTTTGAGGACTTGTTGGTTAAATATATATTTTCTTCCTTTTGCTTAGACATTAACATGGAGTTTTGTTATTTTTTTTAATTTGGAGTGGCTATTTTTAGGAAGAAGCCTCTTACACTAAATGCAGTATGGACTTTTTCCATATCATTAAAAATTAAAAATCTTTGATAGTCTGATCAGTAGCTAATATTCTATCACATGCGTGTATAATAATCTATTAAGGGGGCTGGTGAGATGGCTCAGTGGTCTAAAGCACCTACTTAGAACAAGCTAAGCTAAGCAAAGCACAGAGACCACGGTTCAATCC
>NW_004524596.1:13451034-13451977 GCF_000260255.1 Octodon degus
ATTGACCCTTTTCCTTGTAGAATCTAGGTCTCAGGCTTTGTATTATACTTGGGAAAAAATTTTAGTTCCAAGTTGGGTTTGTTGTTTTTTTTTTTTTTTTTTTTTTTTTTTTTTTTTTTTTTTTGCGGAACCAGGGATTGAACTCAGGCCCTTGTGCTTGCCAGGCAAGCGCTTATTCTACAGAGCTAAGATGTATTGTGTACAGGTACAATTCTATATGATGCATGTTGTCATTGTGCATTTGTGCAGTATACCAGTAAAATTAATTTTAAACATAAAGGAGTTATCATGAATTGCCAGCAGCACAGCTATTTATTTAGCTAATTTTGTTTCATTGAGGGCTCCAATATTTGCTATTTTATCAATAACACTGTAATTAATGTATTTTTAGACACAACATTGTGTCCCTGTCTCAGATTTATTTCCTTAAACTACATTTTTTAAAAGTGGAATCATTGAGTTAAATGGTACAGGTATTCCCTCCTCCCTCCCTCCTTACTGCAAAGTTGCATATGCTGAAAGCCAATAAAAATTCCGCCAGGGTAAAGTCAACAGTCCAAGTCCCAGACGCCCCATGCTGCCCTCTTATTCTCAGCCTGCAGCCAGCTACTAGTTGAAACTTTAATTTGTGTGTTTGCCGTTTCTTCACATAACTCTGATGACTTTCTACTTACTGCTCCAAAACGTTTTTCCACGTCACAGTATAGTGTGGATATTTTTCATTTTCAGCCCAGAAAACAAACCCATTCTTTGAAGAGTTCTGGGTTTCCATTTCATGGGTGTCCCGGAGTTAACTGATTGCTTATGATGGCCCCGAACATCTTAGGACACAGATCTTGTCGATTACGTCACCATGATGTTTTTATTTGGATATCTTTTATTTTTTAAATTTTTTATTAATTTTATTGAGAAACAAATAGCAATGAGACAGTTTCTTTTTTTT
>NW_004524596.1:13452212-13454716 GCF_000260255.1 Octodon degus
ATTGCATATTGTTGTCTTCATAGTAGTTATTCATAGTACAAGATGCAGACATGATATCCTGTCCAAACACTATTAGTACAAATCTTTCTTCTCATTGAGTTAAGAGAAAGTAGCTGTATATCTATCCTATTTTGTATATACAGATACAAAATGGTCTTTCGTTTATATCCCCTTTTTTTGTTTAGTTTTGTCAGAGATGGGTATGCCATCGCCATTTAAATATCGTAGGTGCATGAATTCAGCAAAACTACAATGTTTTTGGCAGTGTAATTTTGGGGTCAAAACTTATACAGTTCAGGGCCAGGGAGATAGCTCAGCGGCATAAGTGCCTGCCTGGCATGGGACGGTCCTGAGTTCAATCCCTGGAACTAAAAAAATTTTAAAAACCTTAGACAGTTCATTATATATTTCTATGCAAGTTGGCCCTAGTTTATGTTTCATCATGGGTATGGAGTGGTAGTGTTTCCTTACATATTTTCTGGTTCTGGGTATTATTGAACTTTTTCATTTAGGCAAAATGATACTTTAAAAAATGCTTTTAAGTATTTATTTAACTTTGAGTATAGCTTGCATTTTATGTTTATGAACCACTTGTATTTTTTCTTGCCAGGGGTCTGTTTATATCTTTTGCTTCTTTTTCTACTTTTCAGTGTTAATTTGTAAAATAGATTTTTACATTGTGAAAATTACCTTTCAGCCACATTACAGATATTTTCTTCTAGTTTGTCATTTTTCTTTTTCTCTATAGATTTGTCTGTTCCTTTATAATTTCCAAAACTAAATATATTGACCCTTTTCCTTGTAGAATCTAGGTCTCAGGCTTTGTATTATACTTGGGAAAAAATTTTAGTTCCAAGTTGGGTTTGTTGTTTTTTTTTTTAATATAAAGATTTCTTTTTTTCTTTTTTTTTTTTTTTTTTTTTTTTTTGCGGAACCAGGGATTGAACTCAGGCCCTTGTGCTTGCCAGGCAAGCGCTTATTCTACAGAGCTATCTCCCCAGCCTAATATACAGATTTCTGTCTGGCATGTCAGCAAGTGTTTTGATGTTATTCTGTGCTGCGTTGTGTTTTGTGGTATTGGGTTTGAATCCAGAGCCTTCACACTGAGCTACATCCCTCACCGTTTGATTTTTTTTTTTTTTTTTTTGCAGAACTCAGCTCCTTGTGTTTGCCAGTCAAGCACTTATTCTACTGAGCCATCTCCCAGGCCCCCACCGTTTGATTTTTTGAGACAGGATCTCTCCAAGTCACTAAATTATCCAGGCTGTGCTTGACTTTAGTACCCTCCTACCTCTACCTCCAAGGACCTGGCATTATGGCTGTGCACTACCATATTCTTTTTTTTTTGCGGAACTGGGGATTGAACTCAGGCCTTTGTGCTTGCCAGGGAAGCGCTTATTCCACTGAGCCATCTCCCTGGCTTTACCATATTCTTTTGACAGGATTTTTTTTTTTTCCTTTTAAATCTGATTCACAAACTTGGTGTGATGATGCAAACTTGTAATCTCAGCACTGAGGAGGCTGAGGCAGGAAGATTGCTTTGAGTCTAAGGCCAGCTTGGGCTACACAGTGAGTTCAAGGCCAGCCTGAACTACCTTCATAGAAAGACCCTGTCAAGAAAATCTGCAAGAGGCCAAGGAGATGGCTCGGTGGAATAAGCGCTTCCCTAACAAGTGCAAGGGTCTGAGTTCAATCCCCGGTTCCACAAAAAAAAAAAAAAAAACAGTTGGCTGACACTTTAGGGTGGAAGGGCAAAGCAAAGCAAACCTTATTTACACTATGGTAGCTGCAAAAAAAAAAAAAAAAAAAAAAAGGAGCAAGAAAATCTGCAAACCCATAATAAAGCAAATCTGATTTACACAGAATTTACTTTTTGTTTAAGGAATAAAGTAAATTACTTAGCTTTATTTATTTATTTATTTATTTTCTGTATTTAGGACAGGGTCTACAGGGTCTCACTATGTAGAATGGACTCACAGTAATCCTCCTGCTTTCAGCCTCCCAAGCGCTAGGATTATAGGCATGTGCCACCACACCTAGTTTCAATCTTGTCTCAGCACGCCCCGGCAGGGCCAGCACAGCATGCTAGGGATTGACCCCGCCCGCTACGCTCTGTCTAAGCAGGCACTTTAGTCCACTGAGCTATCAGACTGGCCCTTATATAGCTTTATTTTTTTTTCAAATAGTTAGCTAGTTGTACAGTATTAATTTACTGAATAATATTTATTTAATCACATTTTTAAAATTTATTTCGTTTTTTAAAAAGATTATTTATTTATGTACTTGGTACAGGGTCTCAGTATGCAGCTCGGTCTCACAGTGATTCTCCTGTTTTCAGCCTCCCAGTGCTGGAATTATAGGTGTGCACCAGCATTCCAGGTCTTGGTGGCTGGCTCCACGCGCCCAGGGGTGGGGCCAGTGAGGCATGTGGTGCCAGGAGATGGAACCCAGTCCCTGCACTTGCCTAAGTAGGCACTTAGTCTGCTGACCTATCTTTTTTTTTT
>NW_004524596.1:13454816-13456819 GCF_000260255.1 Octodon degus
TAAATTTATTTACTTATGTGTGTGTGTGTGTGTGTGTGTGTGTGTGTGTGTGTGCTGGGGGATTGAACCGCGGTCCTTGTGCTTTGCTAAGCTTGTTCTAAGTAGGTGCTTTAGACCACTGAGCCATTTCACCAGCCCCTGCTGACCTATCTTACCAGCCCTCACACATGGTTTTGCTTTTTGTTTTTCTCTTTTGTGAGATAGAATCTCACTATGTAGCCCAGACTGGACTTGAACTCAAGGGCAATACTCCTGCCTCAGCCTCCTAAGGGCTGGGATTACAGGCATGTACCTCTACACCTGTTTTTGGTAACCAGCATGGCCTGTGGTACCAGGGATTGAACCCAGGTCCTTGTGCTTCTTAGGCAGGTGCTTGGACTGCTAAGCTATCTCCCCAGCCTGCCTTCCTATACATTAAATTCTGTTTTATACTTTCTAATATTAGAAGCTAATTTTTCATGATCCCAATATTTAATTTTTTTTTAAATGTATTTGGTTGCTGAGCTATCTTGCCGGTCCCCAATCTGTTTAATTTTTTTACCTTTTTCTTTAGTCTTAGCTTTATTATTCTGGCATTTTTATTTTAAAATCTAGTAGAGCTACTTTCATTTTATTGCTCAGAAAAATATTAAAGCTCGTGATATAAAGTACAAGAATGATGGGGCCGGGGAGATGGCTCAGTAGGATAAGCGCTTGACTGGCAAACGCAAGGATCTGAGTTCAATCCCCGGTTCCGCAAAAAAAAAAAAAAAAAAAAAAGAATGATTATGACCATGTATGTTGGACTCCTACCAGCACCATCTTAGCCCAGACTGGCCTTGAATTTGTGATTTTCCTGCCACAGCCTCCCAGTGCTGGACCACAGGTGTGCAGGACCATACCCAGCTAATTCTAACAATTTCTTAACAACGTAATTGAAAATGCTTGTTTATTTCTCCAATGTTAGCTGTTCTGTGTGAAATGTTTGTTTATATTTTTTCCAAATTTCCAGTTGATGTTCATATTTTCAATTGATGTAAATTTGGTTCTGTCTTTCTCTCCCCCTGTGTGTGTGATCTAGGGTCCTCCTAGCTACCTGCCTAGCCCTTTTTTAATTTTGAGACTGGGTCTTTTTTTTTTTTTTTTTTTTTGTTTTTTTGGGTTTTTTTGGCGGAACCGGGGATTGAACTCAGGCCCCTGTGCTCGCCAGAGAAGCACTTATTCCACTGAGCCATCTCTCCGGCCCCTCTTTTTGAATTTTTTGAGACAGGTTCTTGCTATGCAGTTCAGGCTGGCCTTGAGCTCACTTTGTAACCTAGGCTGGTCTCCTACTTGCAATGGTCCTCTTGCCTCAGCCTCCTGAATGCTGAGATTATAGGCATGCACCACCTGCCTGGCCGAGACTGCATCTTGCTAAATCATTAGATTGCCCAGGTTGGGCTCAAACTTTCAATCCTCCTGTGTCAGCCTCCCAGAATCCTTGGATTACAGGTGTGTGCCCCTGTGCTCTTTGGCATATTTATTTATTCATGTACTTGGTACAGGGACTCACTGTGAAACTTGGATTCATAGCGATCCTCCTGTTTTCAGCCTCCCAGCACTGGAATTACAGGTGTGCACCATTCTGCCCAGACTCTGTTGCCGGCTCAGGGGTCCCTGAAGGTGCAGCTGGCATGGCCTGCAGTGCCAGACATCAAACCCAGTCCCTGTGCTTGCCTAAGCAAGGGCTTAGTCCACTAAGCTGTCTCTCAAGCCTGACATATTTATTTTTAATTCTATTTTTATCACATAAATAGATGCTACACGGGGCCCGGGAGATGGCTCAGTGGAATAAGCGCTTCCCTAGCAAGCACAAGCGTCTGAGTTCAATCCCCGGTTCCGCCAAAAAAAAAAAAAAAAAAAAAAAAGAGGTGTCCCTGTAAAACCTGACTCCTGCCTGCCCTGAGTAGGAGTGAGGGAGGCATGCTGGGTGAAAATCCAGTAAGATTAAGGGGGCCTGCCCCTTAGCTCAGTTCTCTAAGTGG
>NW_004524596.1:13457856-13462305 GCF_000260255.1 Octodon degus
CTCACTACACACATCAGACTCACAGTGGTCCTCCTGTGTTCACCCTCCCAAGTGCTGGGATTACAGGCACACATCACCATGCCCAGTCTCAGTCACAGTCTCAGCACGCCCCCGAGGCAGGGCCGGCAGGGCTTTTGGTGCCTGGGATCAAAGCCCAGTTCCTGTGTCTACCTAAGCAGGCGCTTTAATCCGCTGAGCTATCTGTTCAGCCCTTGCTTTGGCATATTTATTGCAAATGTATTTTCCCAATGTTCTTCAATTGATATGTTTTGTGATACTGTAAATACAAAGAATCCTAGCAAAACATAAAAAGGAAATCTTATTTGAAATTTATTTTATCATTAAATACCTTTCTATCAAAGACCCAGGTAGTTATTCCCAGCTGTTTTTCAAAAGCTTCCCATTTTATGTTCTGGAAATGCAAATTGTTGCTCTTCTTTTCAATAAAATATGGAGAAGATGAAAAGGAATATTTCTGTCAGGAAGGCAGTGCTATAAGGAGTTTTTGCTGCTTTTTATCATTGTGCATTTATAATTTGAAGTTTTATTAAAATATTTTTATAATTTAAAATTATTTATTTATTTATTTATTTATTTATTTTTTGTGGTACCAGGGATTGAACTCAGGACCCTGCACTTGCTAGGCAAGCACTTCAAAATTATTTTTAACTGGAGGTATTTTTGCCCATGGTTTTCTCCCCAAATAGAGACTGAATTTCCAGAATTAACTTCAGTTGTGAAAATTACTAGTACGTGTTCCCCCATCCCCGCCGGTACGTGTTTGAAACATAAAAAAGTTAATTTTTTTTTAGTTTTACAATAGTCAAAATTATATAGTTAATAATGGTGAAAAACACCAATTATTGGATGCATTCAGTGAGCCAGGTGTGCAGATTTACTCATTTTAAAAAACAAATTGGCCGAGATCGAGTAGTTCATTCCTCTGAACCATACCGGGGCTGGGGAGATAGCTCAGTAGAATAAGCACTTGCCTGGCAAGCTCAAGGGCCTGAGTTCAATTCCCGGTTGGTTCTGCCAAAAAAAAAAAAAAAACCAAAAAACCTCTGAACCATGCCGTGGTGTTTCAGAAACAGCACCACAACCAGCTAATTTTTCTCCTTTGTAGAGAGAATCCTAATTGCCTGCTGGAATGAGTCCCAGGGCTGTGTCAAGGGCCACTGACTGGAAGAAACCCTGAATCATCACATTCTTTTAAAGTCACAGCGTCCTCTAGAAAAGCGCCTGCAAGCTCAGCGCACTCCCCTCGCCTTGTGCGTGTATTGTTGTGCTTGTCAATGATTAGACTACTAGGTGGTGCTGGCCTGGCCGCCTGTGTTCCTCTAGTAAGCACCTGCACGTGCTGAGCGCAGGCTCCTCTGCTCCCCCACCGACTACTAACGGGCAGTCACACCCTTCTCGGAGAACACTCAGGGTGCTTGGGCTGGCTGAGCGTTCTCTTGGGAGGATCTAGGGTCAGCCTGAACTGAGTTAGAATGACCTCAACTTCAGTTAACCAAGTGTGGTTCTCGGCCTCCAGGCCGTCTTTGTGTGGTTTCATAGGAAGAGAGGAGATCTCCAAAACAAAAAAGAAAACGATCCTGCTGTCCTGGCGTGCTGTGTGACAGCACTTGGGAGACACAGTCAGTAGGATCACTGCAAGTTCTCAGCCAGCCTGCGCTGCATAGTGAGTCCAAGACCAGCCGGCACTGTATAGTGGGACCCTGTCTCAGAGAACAAAAACCAGAAAAAAAGGAAAAACTTTGCTTCCTCTTGCAAAAAAAATTGCCTTCTCCATAGTACAAAATTCAAGATTTGTTTCTTTTTCTTAGCTAAAAAGAGAAGCTCAAAGTTTTAAAGCTGTTGGTAAAAATAGACTTCACATTTATCGCTTTAACCCTTTTTAAGCATAGTGCTCAAAGTACATCTACAGTGTTATGCAGCCACCACTGCTGTCCTCTCCAGAAACCATCCTTTATCCAAAACTAAGATTCTGCACCCACTGAAGCCTGAGCCCCCTCCCCTCCTTCAACCTCTAGCACCCCTGTTTTCAGTCTCCATAAACTTGAGTACTCTGAGAAACTCATTTAAGAACCTCCGTCGTTTGCGTGTTCCACACTTTGCTTATCCATCTGTCCAGTGGCGGGCATTTGTATACTTTGCACCTTTTGACTTTTGTGGCTAAAAGCAACGGTGTCCTCACGCAAGTGCCATTGTCACCAGGCGCTGGAGCTCTGCCCTTCTTTCTGCTCCCCTCCTTAGTTGGAGTTGTTTCTGTAGCTGCCGCCGCCCCTAGTGTAGAAAGACATTTTAAAATACCTTTTACCTTTACCCTTTCTTCCTTGGCTGGACTTTGTCCAGCCAGGCTTATTTATAAACTGTGCAAAGCTCATTAAAGACAGAGCACTCAGCACAGCCTCCTTTCTCCACCCTCCTCTCCACAGGAGGCTCAGGAGGGTACAAGGAGCCATGGCGGAAGACAAAGGCAAGAAAGACTCCATCCGCATGAGTCAGAAGGGATGTCAGACCAACAATGGGTTTGTCCAAAATGAAGACACTCCAGAGCTGGAACCAGAGCCCAGCAGCTCCGTGAGCATCACGGGCGCAGGGGAGCCCGACGCCCAGCGCGTGCGGCCCTACGCGGGGATGCCCAAGGAGGTGCTGTTCCAGTTCTCAGGCCAGGCCCGCTACCGCGTGCCCCGCGAGATTCTCTTCTGGCTCACCATTGTGGTGGTGCTCCTGCTCATCGCGGCCACCGTGGCTATCATCGCCATCTCTCCAAAGTGCCTGGACTGGTGGCAGGCGGGGCCCATGTACCAGATCTACCCAAGGTCTTTCAAGGACAGCGATGAGGATGGGAATGGAGATCTGAAAGGTGGGTGCTCCTGACCAGGTCAGGGAGGGGGCCGCAAAGACACTGGTTTGTGGCCTTTTCTTCCTTAAAGCTGAAGTCTGCCCGGGCTCCACGGTAGGCACACTCCTGAGAGACTGGCTTCTCGAGTGTCTCTTCATTCATGACATTTTATTTATTTATTTATTTATTTATTTATTTATTTATTTATGGCAGAACTGGGGATTGAACTCAGACCCCTGCGCTTACCAGGCAAGTGCTTATTCTACTGAGCCATCTCCCCAGCCCCTCATGACATTTTAGAAACCACCCAGAGCCCAGCAATGATTCCACTGGCTGAAGGGCTATTTGTTGGAGGCCTCTGAGTAAGGAAGACTCCTTCAATTCACTGCCCACTCAGTACAGATGCTCGTGTGGCCGTCAGTTCTCACTTGTTACCCAGGACAGGTTTCCTCTGAAAATCTGCCTCCTGCCCTCTCTGGGCTTTCCATCTGGAAATCTCAGAGTGACAGCGGAGAGTCGCTTCCCAGTGCATGATGTGGTTGCTTGACAGTCTGGCTGGCAAGTTTGAAGTAAAGCATAAATATTTGCAAAGAATTAAGCAGTGTCTTTGCAAGGTCTTCAGCAATCCTGAGAAATGAAGGGAAGGGGGAAAAGGGCATAAATAACTGTGTTGGTTATTATTTGGATTAAGGATTATTTAAGACAATATTCATATCAGTAGAAAAACAGATGTGAAAATGTATTTTTTAAAGTTAAGCTAGGGCAGGTGAGATGGCTCGGTGGGCTAAAGAACCTACTTAGAATATGCTAAGCTAAACAGAGCACAGGGACTGCGGTTCAATCCCCCGGCACCACATGCCAGCCAGCCCCAGCCCCTGGTGGGCTGAGCTGGCCACACACATACATAAATAAATAAAAAAATTTTAAAAAAAATAAAAAAAATAAATGAATGAGTTGATTATTTCATTAAAATTTTCACTGCGGATCTTTGGTAAACCAAGAAAGGTCCTTTGATGATATTGGGTTGAATCACTTGCTGTGGTCAGTATCCATCTACTCTGGCCTGTGAGTGTGCCCATTTCCTAGCATTCAGCCAACTGCATTTGTGAGCTTTCCTTAGCTGGGACAGATTCCTGGCACCCCTGGCTGAAAGGAGGAGAGGTTTTCTTGGCTTATGGCTTAGAGAATGCAGTCTATGGTTGGCTGGCTCTGAGGCAGAGACAGGGCAGAAGGGCATGACGGAGGGCGTTGCTCACCACATGCTGTCTGGGCAGCAGTACGGGAGAACAAGGCCCGAGAAGAGGGAGGGGGCCAGGACCCAGAGCGAGCACCCACCATCCTACTCCATGACCTGCCAGACCCCAGAAGCGTGCTTTACTCATCAGCTAGGCACTTTCTAATCCATTCAAATTGATGTTTCATGGTTAACAGGTACACTAACCTTTGATGTAAGTTTTATTTATCTTGGAGTTAATAACTGATTCTTTTCTAAAAATTGCATGAGTTTCTTGGACTCTAGTTAAAACTGTACCTTCCAGCAGCTTCACAAAGTGCTCCAAAAACTAGAGTCTGTGTTTTGGCATATATAATATATATTA
>NW_004524596.1:13462405-13471040 GCF_000260255.1 Octodon degus
GCTAAGCTAAACAGAGCACAGGGACTGCGGTTCAATCCCCCGGCACCACATGCCAGCCAGCCCCAGCCCCTGGTGGGCTGAGCTGGCCACACACACACACACACACAAATAAATAAATAAATATTAAAAAAATAAATAAATAAAAATAAAGTTAAGCTAATAATATCCTAGAGAGTTATATATAGAATGTCCTCTTGCCTGGCAAGTACAATGTCCTCAGTTCAATCCCCAGTACCACACACACACACATAAAAAGAATGTCCTTATAATTTATTGCTCTATCCAGACCATTTTCAAGAGTAAAATTGTATGGGCTGTGGTGGTGTACACCTATAATCCCAGCACTCAGGAGGCTGAGGCAGGAGGATCTCCGTGAGTTCAAGACCAGCCTTAACTGCATATCGAGACCCTGTCTCAAGAAAAAAGGCAAGAAATGGAACTGTCTCTGGCAAGTTGGCTGATACATTCACCTTGGTTAAAAGCAGCCATAAAAAGCTAATAAGCAAATTTTCAATGATTATTTGAAGAGAACAAAGCAAGATAATATACCAGAGTGAGGTGTAGAAATGGGTTTAATCCATCTGTAAAATGTCATGCATAAGCTCTTGAAATCTCCTTTATAACTAACAAAAATCTCTTCTTTTGCACATGTATACCATTGTTCCTTTTCTCAATGTTCTGGGGGCTCAAACCCTGTGCCCCACTCAGCACTTAACCACTAAGCTTCATCATCTCCAGCCTCACTGTCTCTTGTAAAAAACTCTTGTGATTTCCCTCGCTAAAGGGTAGCGCATTCGCCCCCCAAGGCGTGGTGCACGCCTGTTGCCTTCGCTGTCCTTCAAGCTGCCTGCTCAGGGCGCAGCCCCACCCCAGATTCCTGGGTGTTTGGATTGTGTTGACATCACCCTTTGCTACTGGGGACCCTGGGGACGCAGCTGAGTGGCTTCTCTTCCTTGTCACCTGCCCCCGGCACCTGCTGCCTCTCACACCCTCCTGCTAAGCCCAAGTGGTGTCTTGACTGAACACAAACCAGATTTCTCAATCTAGAGATAAACTCCTGGTCCTGGCCCTGCCTTCCTAGTCTCCTAGAAACCAACCCAAACTCCCACGAACTCGGCTGTCTCTAGTCACTGCTTATGTTTGTTGTTCACTATTAAAAACTTGTGGAGAGAGTGGTTGCTGCCTGCGATCAACAAGCTTGGTCCTGGGTTGAGGAGATTTTGCGGCTGCTGTTATTGTTGTATATTTAGTTTTGGTGATTGCCTTCTGTCGCTTGGAGGAGTGGCTGGGATTCCTTGTTTACTTTGTGGATTTCCAGTCCCTTTGTTGCATTGTGTGTGTGTGTGTGTGTGTGTGTGTGTGTGTGTGTGTGTCCAGTGCTGGGCATGGACCAGCATGTGCTGAGCACGAACTCTGCAGCTGAGACGCACACCTGCTTCCCTGCTTGTTTTCACCATGTGTCACTTTGCTGTTCCGGTTTCACTGAAAACCTTCTCAAGCGAACCAAAGGCAGCAGCCTTATAGGGGAAGACTCCAGACCACGGAGACTGTGTGCTGGACCAGTGACCTCCAGCTGGTTGTGGTGTCCCTGATTGGTGATAGGAAGCCACATTGAAATCACGCAGAAAGTTGATGGACGTCGGATCCTAGACCCAAGTGCCTGAATCTGTTTTGGATACTGAGCTAGAAATCAAAACTACACTGCCTGTCAGTTATCTTACAAGGTTCCAGGTACAGGCTTCACTTCCTGTATCTTCGCAGGCCTAGACCGCTCTTCTTTGTCAGCTCTTGGCTGCCTGTGTACGTAAAGAGGATAGAAGATTCTTGAAATCTGTGTGCGCACTCAGCTTCTGCCTCCTTCTACTCTTTCCCCTTCTCGTGCTCCATGAGACATTTGTATTTATTATGCTAAAACCCAGGACTCGCCCTTTGTTAGACAAGTCCTCCTGGCCTGGTTCCTGTTTCCTTCTGTTGCCTGCAAGCCCCTCCCGCGGCCCTCCCCCACCTACCTCTGCAGCTTTGCGGTCCCCTCAGAACACCTTCCACAGCTGTCCCGCGGTCTCATCGCTGTTCCAGTTCCTGTCTGTGTATGCTTACAGTAACAGCGCCAGGACCAGTCACACTACCTGTGCTCAGTAGGCACGTGTGGCAAGTGGCTGTGGTCCCAGCTGTGTGACCACCAGGGACAGTGACTTGTCTCTCCTTGGCCCCTAGCCCAGCACCCATCTCTATACCATGTGTAGCATAAAGCAAAAGTACTCTACATAGTCTCAGTTTAAAATGTACAATTAGGGCTGGGAATTTAACGACACCTGCCGGGCAAGTGCAAGGTCCTGAGTTCGATTGCTGGTACCAGAAAGAAGTAAAATTAGAATAAGTAATAGATTTTTCTTTATAAGCATCTATGCTGAAGGTCTAAGATTGTTGCTGGCAGACTAATTATTTTTTTTTTCTTAGAGCTAAACCTTAGTATTTGTGTTTTACTCAAATTCAACAAAATTCCAGATAGTTTTGTCTTGAAAATACTTAGATCTTTGGCATATTCATTTTTATATTATCTTCAAAGTAGTTGCTCAGATTACCAAATATAGGCATTTAAGGTTGATTGAACAATACAAACACTGGAATAACTTTTTTTTTTGGAACTGGGGATCACACTCAGGACCTTGCGCTTGGCAGGCGGGCGCTTATACCTCGGAGCTATTTCCCTGGCATGACATACTCATTTGAAAAAATTTTTTCCTATTGGCCGAGGCAGCCTTCTTGCTCTTGCCGCGTGGAGGACCCTCCCTGCTTCAGAGCTTCCAACAGCATGCAAGAAATCAAGAAGAGTCAGCCAAACTTCAGGCTCAGGATTTGATAGGGCGCAGGGGTACAGCTCGCAGAAAGAAGGCAGTATGGAGAACAGCTATGGCTGTTGACAAAAAGTTTCCGAGTGCTGTAAAAAACCACGTAGCAGGCATTGAAGAGGCGGCCACGATTCAAGGTGGAGGGACAGTAATCCGTCTCAGCAATCTCCAAGTCTGAGCTTCCCACTCTGCTAAGAGCTCTGCGGTTAGGGGCATGCAGCAGCCAAGCCCACCCCAGAAGGGCTTCCGGGGGCACTAAGTCAGCGTGGGGCCGAAGCCCCCCAGCCTCAGGACGTGGGCTGGGCAGTTCCCTCGGCAAGCGGTGGACAGCAAAGCGCCGGAGCCCGAGGGCGTGCGCGAGCAAGGCCACCACGTCCCGATCTTGTAGAACATTTTGATGAAGCGTCAAAAAATGAAGCCAGCTAAAGCTTTTTTGGGTTTTGGAAGCTAGCATGGACTAGATTTAACAAATCAGCTCTGCGGTTCCAAAGTTTTACCAACACAGAGAACATCATCTCTTACTAGTTCAGTAATACAATATTATCTATCCATCTATCTATCAATCTTTTTAAATGTATTTAGTACAGGGTCTCACTACACACATCACACTCATAGATCCTTCCTGTAGCATCCCAAATGCTGGGATTACAGGCGCGCCACCACGCCCAGTCTCAATCGCCATATCGGCACACCCCGGGGCGGGGCTGGCAGGCACGCTGGGGATGGAACCCCAGCCATAGCATCTGCCTGAGCAGGCGCTTTAATCCGCTGAAGTATCCGGCTGGCCCTAATATTTTATACATTAATAATGCTGTTTTTTCAGTCATTTGATTTCGCACTTTCTGCCAGGATCTATTCTTTTGGTCAAAATGTAAAGTATTGGTACAGTTTGAGGGTGAAGGGATTTTGATTCTCGGCTTTTTTGTTGTTGTTATTGTTTTGTATTTTAGGGAAGGATGTCCAGGATGTTCAGGGTCTCACTACTAGATTGGACTTGTTGTGATCTGTCTGTTTACAGCCTCCCAAGAACTGGGATTAGAGACTTGTGCCACCACACCCAGTCTCAATTGCCATCTCAGTTTGAGGGGGGGCGGCACAGCAGGCCCGGGATCAAACCCCTGGCTCCTGCGCATGCTTGCAGGTGCTTTAATCCGCTGAGCTATTTGGCCGGCCCTGTTTGTTTGTTTTAATAGAGTAATTTGGGTGTATGAATGTGTAGGTATGATGTGAGTATGTATACAGAATGGAGAATAGTTTGGAAAACAGTTCCATTTATCCTCTTCCTTCCCCCAGTAGAATAAAACAAATCATTTACAAAATTTTGTTTAAAAAATGTTTTATTTACTTGATTATTTGGTATAGGGTCTCGCTACGCATTTTACACTCATAGTGATCGTCCTGTCTCAGCCTCCCCAGCTCTGGGATTGCAAGTGTGCGCCCCCATGCCCAGTCTCACTCACATCCTGCGGCACACCAGGGATCCAACCTAAGCAGGCGCTTTAGTCTGCTGAGCTATCTGGCCGGCCCTTAGTTTAATTTTTGAGGCAGGGTCTCACCCTTTTGTACAGGATGACCTTGAGCTCAAGTGTAGATTAAGCTGACTGAACTCCCAGGGATCCTCCTGCCTCAGCCTTTGGAGTGCTGGGATTTCCAACCACGCACCACCGTGCCTAGCCATTTGATCTTTAATCTTTCAAATAAAAGCAAACTAAAATTAATTTATGCTTTTTTTTCTTCAGGTATTCAAGATAAACTGGACTACATCGCTGCTTTAAATATAAAAACTATTTGGATTACTTCATTCTATAAATCATCCCTTAAAGATTTCAGATATGGCATCGAAGATTTCCGAGAAATTGATCCTATTTTTGGAACAATGGAAGATTTCGAGAACCTGCTCGCGGCCATCCACGATAAGGGTGAGTCGGGATGTGGAGGAAGGGGGAGAGGTGAGAACAGCGTTCGCCAAATGTCGGCTACAGCATTTCTCCCTTCACCGCGGTGTATTACTGTACTCCAATCTTTTACTAGCATTTGAAATGTTTTTCCTCACTAGGTTTAAAATTAATAATTGATTTCATACCAAACCACACCAGCGATAAACATCCTTGGTTCGAAATGAGTAGGACACGGACTGGGAAATACACCGATTATTACATCTGGCGTGACTGTGCTCATGAAAACGGCGTGACCGTCCCGCCCAATAACTGGGTAAGCCCGCCCGCCCGCGCTGCAGGGCCGGGTCCCCAGTACGTAGGACGCTGTCTTAAGGGAAACTGTGAACACCTCCAGTTTCTGTTCTGTTTATGCAGTGCTGGGGTTGAACTCGGGACCGTGTGCTTGCCAGGCAAGCGCTTTTTCTGCGGAGCCATCTCCCCAGCCCCAACACCTACAGTCTGTGGGAAGAGGGAACAATAGAGAAGGTCTTTGAGGGTTGTTGAGGCCATGATTGGGGTGGAGCTGAGGCTAAGCCCCGTTCTCGTTCCCAGCCCTTCCTTCTGTCGCGCACTTTCCCCTCGTTCCCTGTGGATTCCACGTCCCATTTGTTTCAGAACTGTTTTGCTACAACAAAGCAGACCCCTGGCCTCCTAGCCTTTCACCGCCCGGGCTGGAAAAGCCCTAGGTGTACATGGATGCAGCCAGCGGCTTTCTTCTTGTCTGAAGCTTGCATCTGCAACCTCTGGAGCAGCCTGCTTTTGTTGTTTCCCTCCAAGCTGAACCATAGGTCTTCTTGGGGACTTCATTAAATCCACCTGGCTGCCATGCCCTCTGTACCTGCCTCCTTCCTCCGCACCACACTCAGCAGGAAACCGCACTCACAGAAAGGACAGGAGCCACCCTCCCTGCCTGTCCCAGCCCATCTTCTCTGTATAACGGAGCCCACACCCTTTCTGCCTGGGGTGACCAGATTTAACAAATAAAAATTCAGCCTATCCAGTTACATCTGGTTTTATATAGAAGGTGCATACTTTTTCATTATAGGCCAGGTATCCTAGCGCATGCCTGTAATCCCAGCACTCAGGAGGCTGAGGCAGGAAGATCGCTGCAAGTTTAAGGCCAGCTGGCAGTGCATAGTGAAACCCTATCTCAAAAAGACAAAAATTTTTTTTCTTTATCAAATATTATGTAGGTTATGCTCATACAGCTAGCCTTCTGTATCTGTAGGTTCTGTATCTACAGACTTAGTCAATTACATACAGAAAATATTTTGCGGGGGATCAAACTGCATCTGTACTGCATTAGGATAGCCTTTTTTTTCTGGTCACAAATCTCTAAAACAATACAGTGTTACAATCATTCACATCGTATTTACACTGTAGCAGGTGTCACAGGCGATCTAGAGGTGACTTACGGAATGCAGCAGGATACGGGTAGGTGCTATGCAAATCTTAGGCTATTTTAGAAAAGATTTGTGCTTTTGGATAACAAGGCATGGGTGTCCTAAAATGTCGTGTGTTGTTTTCTACCTTCAGAGTCGCCCGAGCGTGCTCTGTTCTATCTGGCGACTCTGCCTTCCCAGGCCAGATCCTCCCACGCTGGTCTGTTTCCTTTCGAGCTTTTTACTCAAGCTCATCTTGCTCTACCCAGTATCTCTTTTTCTCTTCTTATTTTATTTTTCACAATACTGTGATTTGAACCCAGAACCTCCTCTTCACTAGTGTAAGAAACTGAAATCAGAGTAAATAAGACCTAAAGGGTACAGTAGATACCGTGAAAGGGAAAGAAACTGCTCGAAAGGAAAGAACAACTGGTATGGGGGCAATGAGAAAAGAAGAAAGGAATCTATCTATCTATCTAATATTATAAATAGTATATATATATATATATATATATGCACATACATTTATTGACCTTTTTAAACATTTAAATATACATGAATATTATAAATTTCAAAATAGAGAAAATTTAAAAATGTATTTTAGGTGACACTCAGGGATGACTTACCTCAGGGTGACCGTGTGACCTTCTACCCCGGCCCCCTGCCCGCAACCTCAGTGCAGGCCACACTGTGGCTCCTGGGATTAGCAGGTCTTGGCACACTCATTGGTCTCATTTTTTTCCCTTCTAATCTACCCACTTGTTAAAATGACAGTGACACTGGCAAACATTTACTAAACGCTTGCTATGTGCCAGGCTCTCTGCTAAGTGTTTCCTACTCATTAGTTCCTCTGACCCACCCTTTAGGACTGTGAATTAGGTTTGCATTCCTGTTTCGCAGACAGGATAACCGAGGTCATACAGAGCTAGTTAATAAAAGTGCTGAGACCTGGATGTTGTCAGTTGCACCCTACAGTCTACTTTTCTTTTCTTTTTTCTGTTTTTGTTTTTGGTCTTTTGTCTTTTTCAGACAGGTTCTTGCTATGCGGTTCAGGCTGGCCTAGAGCTCACTTTGTAGCCCAGGCTGGCCTTGAACTCACGGGGATCCTCTTGCCTTAGCTTCCTGAGTGCTGGGATTACAGGTGTGCACTACCATGCCCAGCCCTGTAGGCTGCTTTTAAACACTGTCACATGCACTCAAGCACATCCTCTGTGGCAGGTGGATGGCAACAGCTACCTCTTCTCACGCTACTTTTCCCACCCTTCCTTCAGCCCTCCGCTGTAGGCAAGGTTGTTCTTTCTCCCTGAACAGTTAGCCCATGAGAAAATACCTGTGTTGTGCATAGATGGATAAACAAGTTGAAGTATAACCATGAGATGGAATTCCACATAGCAATTAAAAGGAGTGGACTATTGGTATAGGCAACAAAATAACTACACAGAGTGAAAAAGCCAGACCAAAAATGTACGTGTTACAGTGGTCCTTTCTCTATGACGTTCTAGAAAATGCAAGCCAATCCGAAGTGTTAGGAAGCCGATTACTGGTTATTGTCTTTTTTTTTGCGGAACTGGGGATTGAACTCAGGCCCTTGCGCTTGCCAGGGATGCGCTTATTCCACTGAGCCATCTCCCTTGCGCCACTATAATCATAGCATTCAGGAGGCTGTGGCAAGAGGATCACCATGAGTTCAAGAGCCGCTTGGGCTACAAAGTGAGTTCAAGGTCAGCCTGAACTGCATAGTGAGGCCCTGTCTCAAAGGGAACCCTCCCCCCAAAAAAGTATAGTTTTATGTATTTAATTATACTTGAAAAATTAATCTATTTATAGCTGTTTAAAAGTATATATAGGGCTGGAGAGATGGCTCAGTGGTCTAAAGCACCTACTTGGAACAAACTAAGCTAAGCAAAGCACAGGGACCGCGGTTCGATCCCCCAGCACCACATGCCAGCCAGCCGTGCCCCCTGGTGGGCTGAGCTGGCCACACACACACACACACACACACACACACACACACACTAAATAAATGTTAAAAAAAAATAAAAATAAAAAAATAAAAGTATATATAATATATATCCAAGCTGGGGAAGACAATAATACATTATCCATGAACACCACCACAGCCAGGATGCAGGGCCCAGCTAAAAGTCGATCGCTGCCAACGCTACCATGGCCACTCTTCCTTCTCCACTGGCCCTTTCCCAGGCTTGATTTTAGAAGCAGCTTCCACCTTGAGTTTTGGGTTGTTTGAGGTTCTTGCCTTCTGTTTTCCTACATCCCACCTGGCATATGTTTTTTAGGGTTTTTTTTTTCGTTTTCTCTATTTTGAACTTTATGAGAAGCATCGTACTCATGGCCTTTTTTTTTTTTTTTCCTGGTGTTTTTGAGATAGGATCTTGCTGTGCAGTTTAAGCTGGTCTTGAGCTCACTTGGTAGCCCAGTTGGTCTCAGACTTGCAATGATCCTCCTG
>NW_004524596.1:13471363-13490224 GCF_000260255.1 Octodon degus
TCATCTGCAGGGCTGGAGAGATGGCTCAGTGGAATAAGCGCTTCCCAGGCTTATTCCAGGGGCCTGAGTTCAATCCCTGGTTCTGCCAAAATAAATAAATAAATAAATAAAATAAAAACCTCATCTGCATTTATAGGGGCCAGGGAGATAGCTCAGTGGCTTAAGTGCCTGCCTGGCAAGGGCAAGGTCCTGAGTTCAATCCCTGGTACTAAAAAGAAAAAAGAAAAAGTTAACTCACTTCAGGATTTATTCATGTAGTTGTGGGTAGCTGTGATTCAGACATTTTTGTTGCTGTACAATATCTCCTTGTGTAAGTATTTATGATTTATTTGTCCATCACTTGACAGACAACTAGCCCATTTCCAGCTTTGTACTGTCATTATCAATGTCATAAATGCTTGGTTAATCGAGCTTCAAGCCTTTTTGTAAGGGCTTCTGTAGATTAAATAATTGGGAATGGCCTGGCCAGGTGGCAGTGCCTGTAAGCCTAGCACTCAGAATGCACGAGGTTTGCTGCAAGTTTGAGATGAGCCTGAACTACGTAGCAAGACCCTATCTCAAATGGCTCAGTGGTCTAAAGCACCTACTTAGAACAAGCTAAGCTAAGCAAAAGCACAGGGACCACGGTTCAATCCCCAGCACCACATGCCAGCCAGCCCCGCCCCCTGGTGGGCTGAACTGGCCACACACATACAAAATAAATAAATAAATTAAAAAAAAAAAGACCCTATCTCAAAAAACTGGGAGTGCGGACTGGGGAGATAGTTCGGCAGTTTAAGCACCTGGCTGGCAAGCGCAAGGACCCCAGTTCGATCCCCAATACTGCATGCTGTACCAGGGCCCCAGAACCCCAGGTGCACTATACCAGCCATCTGATGGGTTCTGGCCCTAGTACGAATTGTTAAAATCATTATGGTGGCTATCTAATATGGCCGATGCCCTTAAACAAAAGCCTGTCTTCCCCAAGACCGCCTCCCCCTTCTCCGACTTAGCCCAGGACACAGTTTCCTTTCACCCTCCCTGCTGCCTCGGGGGAAGACCCCCCAGTCAGCTCTCTCAGGTGTATCTAAGCATCCCTAAAAGAAAAGAAAAAGAAAAAGAAAAAAAAAGTAAACATCCCCTTCAGGGGCCAGGGAGACGGCTCAGCATAAGTACTTGATTGGCCAGTACGAGGGCCTGAGTTCAATCCCCTGTTCTGCAAAGAAAAAAAAAATTAAAAAATAAATAAACATCCCCTTCAAATTCCACCCCTGGCAAAAGGCCCTAAAAGCTTCAGCCTCCCTTTTTTTCAATTGAGAGAATTCCTCATCCTTCCCCACATTCTCTCCCATGTCCTCAAAGAAAATAAAGTCCCTTTCCCCTTCTTCATTCTGCCTGTTTCTCTGCTGCACCACGCACCTGAAAGGACCTGGGGAGATGGCTCAGTGGAATAAGCGCTTCCTTGGTAAGTGCAAGGGTCTGAGTTCAATCCCCATTTCTGCCAAAAAAACAAAAACAAAAAACCATGCACCTGGAAAGACCTATCACCACCGAGACCAGGCGTGGTGGCACAAGCCTGTAACTCCAGCACTGAGAGTTACAGGAGGATCACTACGAGTCTGAGCTGCGTAGCAAGACCCTGTATCAAATAAATAAATCAAAGATTTAAAAATAAAAAAAAACAAACAAAACCACAAAACTGAGAGTAGGAGCCAGCCAAATAGCTCAGCAGATTCAAGTGCCTGCAAGCAGGCACAGGGGATGGGGGTTCAATCCCCGGGCCTGCCTTGCCAGTCCTGCCCCCCAGGGCATGCTGAGACGGCAATTGAGACTGGGCATGGTGGCACATGCCTGTAATCCCAGCTCTTGGGAGGCTGTAAACAGGCGGGTCACTGCGAGTCTGATCTCATAGTGAGACCCTGAATACCCTGTAGACCCATCCCTAAAATTAAAAAAAAAAAAGAATAAAAAATAAAAAAATTGGGAGTATAACTGCCGTGAGGCTACTGGATTCTGAACTCCACCATAGATTATTGGGCAGCTCTGTCATTTGCTTGTGTTCCCTCACACAATGCACATGCATCCCCTGATACTTGGGAGGCGGAGGCAAGGGAGTCGCAAGTTTGAGGCCACTGTGGGCCACTTAGTGGCCTTGTTTCCAAGAAAGTATTTATTGTTATTGATCCCTGGTACTGACCAGACTTCATAGTTTTTGTTGTTCATGTGAACATAGTAATATGCTGAGGTGTCATTTATCTAATTAATAGTGATGACTTATCTGATCACCAGTATAGTAGTTCTCTAATTATTGATGTTGGTTAACTTTTCATTCATTTGTTTTCCCAAGTTTCTATTTGTGTGAACACCCATTCATGGTTTCTTTTTCAATTCTCTTTTGGATTCTTTGTCTCTGTGAAGTTGTTTTGTGGAGTTCTTTCAGCTTTTCTTTTTTTGAGACAGGAGTTCACTATGTAGTGTAAGCTGGCTTTGAACTTGCTTATGTAACCCAGGCTGGCCTTGAACTCATGGCAGTCCTCCTGCCTCAGCCTCCTGAGTGCTAGGCTTACAGGTGTGCGCCATCACTCCTGGCTTCTTGCTGCGCTCTGGAGCCTGTTCTTTTGTTGGCTGGACGCATGGCACCTACGTGCTCCTGGGTTGTATCCAGGCAGCTACCTGGTAACCTGGCAAGGGCATGTGTTTCTTGAAAGTTGGCAGCTGCTACTCAGCTTTGGACAGTTGCCATGGAAATATGAGCCCTATACGACTAGATCTTCCCCCTGAAAGGAAAAAGTTTGATTCCCCACCCCTCCTTGGTTTTTAAATGTATTCCAGGTGCTCCCTTTGGCATGAAATGAACAAAACACCTGAGCTAAAGCCCAAGAATCTGTCACATTTAAGGGTCACAGAGTAGGTGAAGAGGCACATCTAGAGATTTGGGGCCCCAGGACAGCCTCGACCCGGATCCCCAAACCCAAGCCTTTCTAGAAAGAGGAAATCAGCGATAGCGTTTGGGTTCCAACACTTGAAGTTGCTAGATTTTTATTCTTGAGGACTAGTAGAACTTTTAGGGGAATCTTTGTAATGAAAACTTTTTGGAAATACACAGCCCAGTGTGTCTGGGCTGACTTCGCTAGGCCAGCAGAATGTCCTTTTGTCCTACACTGGCAACCCTGTGTGTCTTCACCAATGAGAGTCCAGGGTCTGAGGGTGGAGTCAAGACAGGCTAGCGAGGTCCGTTCTTCAAGAAGGCCTTATTGAGTTCAAGAGCTTCAGCATGCTGCGCTCTTCTTTGCGCAGCAGCTGTGGGACGGATCTGTCCCGGCCACATCTGGGGGCGGGTGAGCCAGCACACACAGCACTTTCAGTGTTCATGTAGCTTAATGCTTCTGTCCTTAGAGGAAAAGTCAGAATTGCCTCACTCCGCCTGCGCAGGGCCAGGCACAGTAGTGCTGATGTCTCTCTGAGTAACCACACCACGAGGAGAGTAACGGGAGGCAGAGATCCCGTCCTAGCCCAGGCCCGGTGAGTGTGTGGGAGAGCTGCCTCTCCCCCCTACTCCACCTTGTCTCCTCCAGACTCAGCTCAGGCCTGGCATACAGGCCTGAGGTGAAACCTGCAGCTGCAATCCCTGCAGAGAGAGTAGGGGACAGAACCACCCGGCTAGTCCAGGAGCAGAACATCTTGCCAGAGGGGCACAACAGGTTCACCCCCAAGGGCAGCAGCAGGAAGGAGCTGAGCACAGCAGCCAGACCCAAGCCAGGCACAGCTGGATAAATCCAGACTTTGTAGAGCTGCACGTGAACTTCAGTACTTGCTAAGGTTAAAACTGCAGCAAAGATCTACAGCAAAGGTCAGAAGACAGTGCTACACAAAATCACTACTTTTTTTGGGGGTGGGTGGGGGGAACCGGGGATTGAACTCAGGACCTTGTGCTTGCCAGGCAAGCTTTTATTCTAGTGAGCCATCTCCCCGACCCAGTGCTACACAAAATGACGAGAAGGAACAAAATGCAACCTCAGAGCCCAAGCCCACGCGTAACAAGTGCAGAGGACACTAACACAGAACAAATGGGGAATCCCACAGCTGAAAGCAACGTCAACGGCTTCTGCAATAAGGAGTAAAGCTAGGCCACTGACGGGCTGTCTGTCTCTCCGCTAGTTGAGCGTGTACGGCAACTCCAGCTGGCGCTTTGACGAAGTGCGCAAGCAGTGCTATTACCACCAGTTTCTGCCAGAGCAACCTGATTTAAACTTCCGAAACGCCGACGTTCACGAAGAAGTAAAAGTGAGTATGGTCGCCCACACCGAGGCTCTGTTAACGGGGGACTTTTCGGGGGCGCTCTGTGTCGCACAATAATTGTGTCTGCAGATCAGGCAGTGCAGTCTTCGATTAAGGCAGCGGGCTCACATACAGACGCTCCGATGTGTCGGGGGCTCCGTGTCTCACCTGACCCCGGATAACCTAAACGGAAGGGGCGAATCCTGCGCTACCTCGGCCTGTGACAGCGGGCAAGTGGGTCCGAATGTGGGCCGAGCGCTCCAGCCTCCACCTGCCCCGTGCTCTGGGCGAGTGCTGGCCTTTTCTGTGTCGCTGAGCACTCATTTGTGAAACCCTGGTGGTATTTGTCTTCCAGGCTCATTTGAAGATTAGATGAGATAATCCATGCACAGCAGGTCTCTGCTCATTCAGTAAATATTAACCTACCAGTCTCAACTCCATAGTAGTACCCAGGCCCTGTGCTACGCGCTGGGAACGGGCGGGCGGGTGAATAAGGCTGCCCTGCCTCCCCAGCTTGGATGAGCAGCCACTTCCGTGTTGATTCAGAGAGCTGAGTCATATAATCTGTCTGTCTGTCTAGCTATCTAACTGTATTTCCAGACCTATAGTTATAGCTAAATGTTTACTTGAGCAGTTGAAGTGTTTTCTAGAGCATCTTCACTCCTTGACTATTTATAAGGTTCTGGTTTCTCTACATTCTCAGCAATTGTAAAAAAAAAAAATTATTGTGTAAAGTGGTGCCTCACTATGCCTTACATTTGCATTTCCCTGAATGGATAGAAGTATTGAGCATCTTGTCATGTGCTTAGAGTTCATTTATCTTCATTGTAGAAATTTCTTTTCAAAAATTTCCCTGTTTAACATTGGCAGCAAGTACTGTGATCCCAGCACTCAGGAAGCTGAGATAAGAGGATCTCTGCAAGCTTAAGGTCACCCTGCGCTACACAGAGAGTTCAAGGCCACTATAACACTCAATTCCACAGTAAGACCCTACCTCAAAAAAACTAAAAATAAATAAAAAGCCATATTTGCCTTATTAGTGTTAGGCTGTACATATCCTGGACACATGGTTTTCTTTCATTCTGTGGGTTGTCTTTTTACTTTCCTGATAATGCTCTTTGAAGCACAAGTATTTTAAATTGGGATGCTATCTGATTTTTCTGTTTCTGTTGTTACATGTGTTTATTGTCATATTTAAGAATTGTTGCCCGATACAAGATCGTGAAGATTTATCCCTGTGTTTTTTTTATATAGGGGAAATGTTAGATGTTGAATATCCAGAGCTTGTATTGCCTGAAGTTGAGGAATGAATTCTAAGAAATAACAGAGCCAGGGAGGTAGCTCCGTGGCATAGCACCTGCGTGGAAAGTGCAAGGTTCTGATTTCAATTTCTGGAACTAAAAAACAAACAACCAACAATGGAGGCCAGGAATAGGGAATAGAAACAGCTCCTGAAGACAGGAGGGGTGGGTTGATGATGAGCCCACTTCTCAAGGGAAATTCTATAGACCAGAATCATCAGGTGGGAACATTGTGGGTCAAAATTATGATCAACCAATAAGATTTCAAGTATGGTCGCTTAGGTAATATTGACCCAGTGGTAGCAAGGGTGTATAGGGGACATCATTAACCTTGATGGATGATCTGTATGGTCTTGGCCTTGTCTTTATTCTTAGTAGTCTAAGTCCTGTATTCTCGGTAGGTGGGAGAGATGGCCCACTGCTACTGAGATCATGGGAAATCTCAAAGGGCGACATCAGTAATCCCAACACCCCATTCATTACTTAGGGAAGTATGTAAATCCAGCTATCGTGACATGAGTCTTCAGGTGGCCTCCAGCCACAGCTCTGAGGGATTCTCATCTTCTGCGCTGACTCCCTCCAGAGTCTGTCTCACTGCAGCTATGTGTAATCTTTTCTTCTACATTTTCATACGTTTAGCTCTTTCACTTTAGGTGGCCTCCACTCATTTTTTAGTTAATTTTTACATATAGTGTGAGGGAAATGGTCCAGCTTTATTCTTTTGCATGTGGCTACCCAGTTGTCCCAGCAGTGCTTGTCTAAAAAGACTTCTTTCCACACTGAACTGTCTTTCAACTCTTGTCAACTGACCATAAATGTGCATGCTTCTAGACTCTCAGTTCTGTCCCATTTATCTACATTTCTGGACTCCATGTCAGTTCCACACTGTCTGGGTGACTGTAACTTTGTAGTTCAGTTCTAAAGTGAAGAAATGTGAGTCACACAACTTTGTTATTTTTTAGTACTGTTTCGGTTTTTGCACTTCATATGAAGTTTTACATTTACTTACTAATTTTTACAAAGAGATCCACTGAACTTTTGACAGTGAGTGCATTGAATCTGTGGACCAGCTTGCAAAGTATTTGCCAAATACTTAATATTAAGTCTTCCGATCCATTTGTTTCGATGTCCTCTAGTGTCAGTAATGCTTGCAGTTTTCACAGTGTGTCTCACTTGTGTTTTTTTTTTTTTTTGCGGAACCGGGGATTGAACTCAGATCCTTGAGTTTGCCAGTCAAGCGCTTATCCTACTGAGCCATCTCCCCGGCCCCTCTCACATGTTTTTTTAGTGGTGGTATGAGGAAATCAAACCCACTGAACCCAGGCCTTATACATGTGAGACAGTGCTAGATTCTCAGCCTTCTATACCACTTTTTAAAAATTTACTCCTGTGGGCTCTTTAGTCTTATGACCATTTTTAGTGTATATGTTAGATATCTCCAGAGCTTAGGTGAAATAATTCGGGATGTGTTCTAGAGGCAAGGGTCATGAGTCTGAGTGGCCTTGTCTCAGGGAGCCAGGAGGGAAGGGTAGATCTGGTCAGCGCACTGGCCAGGGCCAGTGGACTCGTCCTCACCGAAGCTCACCACACCCCTGTGCCTCTCCAGCTCTACTACAGTGTACTTATTACAATGTAATGTGAATTACTTACTTATTATAATGTCATGTGAATTAGCTGGACTATATAATGTTCAGAACAAGCCCAACAGGATATTTTTATAACCATTTTATGGAGAAGGAAACAGGTTAGAGAGATAAAGTCAACCGCCTAGGGAGTATTTTAGGATACATACTAGGCTTCCAGAAGAATTTATGGTCTTACTGCCATCGTGTCCTGTTTCATTTTTATTATTTATTTATTTATTTATTTATTTTTTACTGGGAAAAAAAGTATATATTTAGAATTAGCCAGCTGGACTCAGTTTAGAAGATCCCAGCTTTGTCGGGAACAACCCAAGCGTCATAATCGGGAGCCAGTGAACATATGCCTTCTTCTCGCCATCAGGCACGACTAGGGCATTGACCTTGGCAACATCCATGTCATAGAGCTTCTCCACAGCTTGCTTGACTTGGTGCTTACTGGCTGTGACATCCACAATGAACACGAGTGTGGTGTTGTGCTCGATCTTTCTCATGGCTGACTCCGTGGTCAGGGGGACTCGATGATGGCACAGTGGTCACGCCTGTGTCTCCTGGGGGCGCTCCTCCGAGGGTATGTGGGCTGCATCCGGAGCTGCAGTGTCTTGGGACGGCGGAAGGTGGGCGACGTTCGGATCTTCCTTTCGTGGCTGTGGACGCCTTTCAGCACGGCCTTGCTGGCCTTCAGAGCTTTTGCTTTGGCTTCAGCTTTGGGATAAGCAGGGGCTTTCTTTCTTGTCTTCAGGGCTATCTTAGTGAAAAGGCTCTGTCCTGTTTTAAAGCAAACTTTTTCTCTCTGCCTCATTTTTCCTACATATCTCCCACCCCCTTCGGTACCAGGGATTGAACTCAGGACCTTGCACTTGCCAGACAAGCACTTATGCCACTGAGCTATCTCCCCAGCCTACATAGTTTTTTTGAGTTTTCTGGTGGAAATTCATAAATGTGAATGTCAGCCAGGCGATGTATCGGTCACTGGGTTTATCCGGGCTCCTTGTGGCAATGGTGTTGGATTGTCTGGAGATGTTTAAACAGGTGTTACACAGTGTGCAGAAATGTACTGGTTAACATTTTCTTTGGCTTAGGATTCTTTGACTCATGTGGCTGTTCTCCTGCAGGCATCTGGGTAGTGGTGTGTGCCCAGGAATCTTCCTCCCTCGTGCCCCAGGGTGAAAAGCCTGCATGTGGTGGCACATTACTGTCTTCAGTTGAGAGGTTAGACATTACTTGCAAAGCTGGTTTGGAAGATTTGCTATGAGAAGTAAATTAATGCTGCGAAGCCCTGAGGACAGACACTTTGATCCCACCAATGAGCCTTTCCCGTGCAGGGCACGCTCAGCACCTGCCTCCAGCAGCACTTATCCTGGGTAAGAGAGGCTGAGGAGGCTTTACATAGCTTCTGCTCACAGGCCAGCTTGCATTCAGGGCCTGAGACCTTCTCCTCTGGGCACCCATCAGGTTACCTATGCAGTGGGAGCTGGAGTGGGACACCGCCTCTCTCCTGGGGCTCCTCCCTTCCCACTGGCCAGCAGGGGACCTGGCTCTGACCCACCCCTCTCAGGTCTGGGATGCGTTCCCCTGAAGAGGTTAGAAAGCCTGCTTTAAGGAGTTGGGGCTTATATTTGTCAAACAGTATTGTAGACTTGCCCAGTTGCTTTGGTTATCACTTGTGCTCCATGTCCCTTTTTGATAAACGAGGAAACAGCCCAGAGAAGTGGCCCAGTAGAACAGTCACATGAGGAGGAGACTCCTTGCCCCCCTGTGATCCTGGCTCTGTGGGGTGGCAGTGCTGAGACCTTCAGGAGAGACTCCTGGGGAGTCACTGTGCTCACAGCAGCTGGAGACCAGAAGCCAAGAGGCACTGCCAGATGAGAAAGGGATCCTGTGCTGCATCTCACTGGAGTGGGTGGTGGTGCCATTTGCTGAGCTGCGTATCCACTAGGTGCTTGGATATGAGGACCTGGGGTCAGGGGAGGGCATGGTGTCAGAGAGAAAGCTGGGGATTTGTTGACAGATGGCTGATGCCTCCAGAGCTCAGGTGGTGACCAGTGAGAGACGGAGGCCAGCCAAGATGAGCCACAGGGCCAGTTGCAACTCAGGGAGAGCTGTTGTCAGGTGGGAGTGGGCAGCAAGTGTTGAGAGATCTGTCACCTAAAACAGAAGGAGCCAGCTGGGCAAGTGGGCAAGGGCATCCCAGTGTTCTGGTTCTATGGGCACCACCTGCTGGCTCCATGGTCTTGGTCAAGGTGCTTTGTCTCCATGGGCCTGTTTCCTCTGTCATGAAACAGGAATAACAATGGTGCGTGGCTGGTTGGGCTTCTTGAAGATTAGGTGGTTTAATCTTTGACAAGCACTTAGGATGGAATGTTCCTTGGTACCTGTTATCTAATCAGTGAGCGGATGTTGTTGGGAAGATACATTAACAAGGGCAAAGATAGAACTTCAGGGAGAATAGGGAAAGGACAACCAGGGATATGGGCAGACTGGGGGTGTGGCCTGGTGCTGGACACCCTGAATTCAGTCCCCAGGACTCCATAAATGAATGAATGTGCTGGGCATGGCGGCATGTGACTGTCATCCCAGAACTCAGGAGGAGGCTGAGGCAGGAGGATCACTGCGAGTTCGAAGCCACCCTGGACTACATCGTGAGTTTGTGACCAGCCCTGAATACATAGATTTTCATAAACAAAAGCAAAATGAGTGAATGAGTCACTGCTGAGGGCGGATTCTGGAGCCCGAGCCTCGCTCTACTCTCCGCTCTTGGATGAGGCAGCAAAGAATTTGGCCTGGCTTTCTGAGCAGCAGTAAGCGGAGAACACGGCTTTCCTCTGTGCTCGTGAAGTGCTTTATAGATCCTCAGCTCTTCCTGAGAGGGATAATCTGAAGTTTAGGTCCTTTTTAAGGGTCCTTGTCCTAGGCAAGAGCAGAGCCTTTTCTAGTTCCTAAACTTGGCCTTTTAGGTCAATAGTTGAGGAGCTTCAGCTTTCTCAAAAACACAACCTCAGTGAGTTCAGACGTCATTACTGTCAACTTTTTTTTTTGACTCAGAGCAGTGTGTTGTTTTAAGAGAAAAATAATTAAAATATGCCCAGAGGAAAGGCCAGGAGTTGGACAAGTGGTGGAGACACTGCATGCTGTCCCCAGTGTCCTTGCCACCCACATGGGTCGAGGACCAGGCTCTGTGCCCATGTTCGTCTCCAGCACCCTGGAGCGCTTAACTAGAGTGAAGAGGGTTAACAATTAAAATCTGGAGCTCTCTTTTCTCTCACCTGGTTGAGAACATGGAAGAATAGCTTTTCAAAAGTAAACTTTGGATTATTTAAGTTAAAACATCAGCATTTAAAATGGCTTATTCAAACAAATGCCAGGGCCATAAACCTTGGCCAGGGTGCACAGTTCTTTCTTTAGTGGCAGGTCACTATTTAGCAATGCTGAGACAAGTTGAGGGCCCCAGGAACATGATGACTCCCTTGATTCTGGAAAGCCGTGTCCAAAGCTTCCTGCTTACGGCAGACAGCCTGGGGTGGCACCCTTTCCCACAGCTTATCAGAGGTTGTTTGCATCTTTGCAGCTTTTTTTTCTATTTTTAATTTTATTGAGAAACAAATAGCAATGAGACAGTTTCAAAACAGGTTAGTAGGATAGTTGCAATAATTAATACATTGCATATTGTTATTTTCATAATGGTTATCATAGTACAAGATGCAGACATGATACCCTGCCCAAGCACTATTAGTGCAAATCTTTCTTCTCACTGAATTAAGAGAAAGTAGCTATATATCTCACTACAAAATGGTCCTTCGTTTATACTCCCCTTTTTTGTTTAGTTTTGTCAGAGATGGGTATTCCATTTCCATTTAAATATTGTAGATGCGTGAATTCAGCAAAATAATCCAATATAGTTCAGTAGTCCATAATAGTAGTGGGTTATCTGTAGGATTGGAAATGTCAAAACTTGTGGCCTTGAGCCTATTACAGCTCAACATATTAATATGGCTTTACTTTTTGTACCTCGTTTTTATACTTTTCTGCTGGATGGTTAAGACCGAGATAAAGCAAGACCTATATAACAAGAAATGTAACTTTTGTATCTGACAAAGTCAATCAAATCCCCTCAGGCTTTACCCTGAAACCCTGTGCCGCAGTTTGTAGATCCTTTGTCAGTGTCAACCATGTGTATGAGAACACCACTGAGATACCATCTCACCCCAAAAAGAATGACTATCATAAAGAAATCAACCAACAACAAATGTTGGAGAGGCTGTGGGGAAAAAGGAACCCTTTTCCACTGTTGGTGGGAATGTAGACTGGTGCAACCATTATGGAAATCAGTGTGAAGCCTCCTTAAAAAACTAGGACTGGAAATCTCATGCAAACCAGCTGTCCCCCTACTGAAAATTTTCTCAGAGGAACTGAAAACATCATATCACAGTGATATATGAGCACGTATATTTATAGCAGCATAGTTTATGATGGCCAAATCTTGGAAGCAACCAAATGGCTGTCACCTGAGGAATGGATGAAAAAGATGTGGTATTTTTATACAATAGAGTATTACTCAGCTATAAAGAATGATAAACTCGAAGCCTTTATATTGAAGTGGATGCCACTTGAAGATATACTCATAAGTGAAATAAACCAGACCCACATGTGTAAATATCACATAGTTTCCCTAGTGTAAGAATGCAAAAGAAGAAATAAAAATAGAAAGTTATAATACAATGAAATGGAAAGCAAGAACTTAAGAATTAAATAACGAAGAGTGGGCAAGGAGAAAAGCTAGGAAACATGACAGGGGCAAACCGTACATTTATATGCACAAGATGGGTAAGGCAGTTATCCTGAGAATCTTCAGCAGGTTTTTGAAACTAGCAGTTAATTGGTAGGATTCTCACCCTGACTAACTATACATGCTGGTACCTTTGCAGCTCTCTGTGCTCCGCTTTGACCCGCATTAGTGCTGGCGAAGCAAAGGCCACCTGAGGTGACCCAGACTGTGTGGGAGGTGATGCTTATAAAAATGGGGGCCTTTTAAAAAATAGAGTACAGAATTGGGCTGGGGTACAGTTCGATGGTAGAGCCCTTGCCTAACAAGTTAGGCCCTGGGTCTGAATCTCAGCTTTGTTTAAAAAAAAAAAAAAAAAAAAAAGGTATAAAATTATGTACCGAAAAATGAATGGTTTATTCAGACTGAGAAAAGAAGGGGAATCATGCAGGAAAGTGATCTTGAAGCCTGAGTGTGGTAAACTTCGCTATAGTGAGTTGGCTTCTGAAGCCACGGGGAATCTTTTCCAAAATAAGGTGACTTTGTTCCACCCCAGGCCTCCTGCCTGGGGCTGCAAGGTCCACCCAAGAGCCCTGAGCTCTGCTCTCTGGGAGCCAGTGCTGCAAGCCGCCAGGGGACGCACAGCGCTCAGGTGCTGCTCGTTCCCACCCAACACGCCTTGCTCACCCGCATCCTTCCTGAGCACAAGGCCTATGTTGGAAGTGGGGGAAGGGCACCCAAAGCTGGTCTTGCTCCCCAGAATCTCCTGTCAGGCAGAGGGGCCCTTCATGACTCACGGCTCACTGCTCGACTTCAGCAAAGGGTGGCAGGCACGGTTACTGCTGTGGTCGCCCACATTCCTAGGAATGAGGGCAAAGCTATTTAGCAAACCCTGTCCTCCTCCTTCCCCCTGCTGGGGTCCCAGTGAATGGTACATGGTCACAGAACCAGGGTTCAGCCCGGACTCCCTTCCCTTCCTCACTCCTTTCCTCCCAGCCCTGTCCTTTCATTGTACTGGGGATGGAGCACTGGAGCCTTGGCACTGAGCTGTACCCCTACTCCTTTTTCATTTTTATTTTGAGTCAGGGTCTCAATAAGTTACTCAGAGTAGACTTGAATTCATGATCTTCCTGCCTCGGTGTCCCAGAGTGCTGGGGTCACAGGTGTGTGCCACCACAGCTGGCTCTTCACTGCTGTTCCTTCCATAATGCCCACACCCTGTCCACAGGCGTGTGAGCGCCACTCTTGGAGCAGCTACAACGTCTGACCGGTCTCCCTGCTGTGACCACGGTATCCCCAGTCCCAGCCACGGAGTAGGCTCCCAAATGGTTCCTCAGTCTCAGTCCTGCCCCCAATCTCTCTTTCCTTCCTGGTGCAAGCAGACCAGAAAATTTGCCCAAAGTTTACAATTGCAATATTTTTAGTAAGCGCAGGAGTTACACAACCAAGATCACAACTTCATTGTGGAAGATATTTATCGCTCCCAAAAGAAACCTTTTGCTCTACAGCCATCACTGTGCACCCCACCGCACCACCCCCAACCCAGGCAGTGGCGGACCTTTCCATCTCTTTGACTTGGCCTATTTTGAGTATTTGGTACAAATAGAATCACACAGCATCTGTGCTTTGTGCTTTTCTTCCTTCATTTAGCAAAATGTTCCCAGGATTCATCCATGACGTAGGCATGTGTCATTCCTTTCTACGGCCCGGCAATCTTTGGTGCATGGATACTCCCCTGGGGGTTCTTGTCACTCTGGCTCTTACAAGTCATGTTGCTGTGGATATTCACATGCGAGTTTTCATGGGGACATAAGGTTTTCATTTCTCTTGGGTATGTACTCATGTATAGAACTGTTGGTTCTTATGTTAACTTCATGTTTAAATTTGTTTTTGAAGACACTGGGGCCTTGACCCTACACCAGCCTTGCATATGCTAGACGCGTCCTACCTTTTGAGGAGCTATCAGTGTGTGCGGTTCATTTTCTACACATCAGATCTTTTACAGCCAGGCCACAGCCTTTTCTGCTTAAAACACTTCTGGTGTTTTCTGTCCACCCTTCTCACAAATCACAGCTTGTGACAAAGATAGATATACGTGCAGCCCCCCTCTTCCCATCTGGCGTGGACTCCTTTGGTCTCACTGCCCCCTCTCTTTTTGCCTAGGGAGTGGAATTTGATTTTCACAGCTGTTCCCTCTGCCTGGAACCTTCTGGCCCCAGACTCTCACCACTTACACACTACTGTCTCTTTAGAAATGCTACCTCTGGGGCCGGGGATGTAGCTCAGGGGGCAGCGCCTGCCCGGCAAGTGTGAGGTCCTGAGCTCAGGTCCTGGTACCCACGCCAACAATGGTACCTCCGCAGTCTACCTCCGCTCTCCAGACTTCCTGACTGGCTCATCCCCTTCTGTCTTGTTACCCTGCATTGCTTTCTACGTGGTACCTGTGAGTAACCAGCTGTACAATTGGTGGGGCTGCAGGCAAAATGACAGTGCAGGGTCTCTTGTACCAAAGTGATCAGAAATTTCAAGCCATTGGTGTCAAGCATGGAGCATTAACGAAGCACAAGGGCTCTTCTGAGCCTGAGACCACTGGCTACACAGGACACTGCCGCTGCAGCTTTCCATGTGCCCAAGATACCTTCTCCCCTTGTCCCGATAATTAGTTCCCAGAAGTTGTGTCCTCCTCCTTCCTGTCCAGGTTCCTCACTTCTGTTCCCTTCTGCTCAAACTCCTGACCTAGCCCTTTTGACCCACTTCTCTCATCTGACCACCTCTTCAGACCAGGCCTCATCTGTGGTCCTAGTAGAACAGTTACAATGCCCAGAGGCACCCAGGTAGCCCAGCACAGACTGGAATCCCAGCCCCTTGGGAGGCTGAGGCAAGTGGATCACAAGTTCAAGTCCACCTGGGCAAGATCATAAGACCCTGTCTCAACAATAAAGGAGGAAATGAAAGGGGCTGGGATGTAGCTTAGTAGTTGAGCTCTCTCAGGTTTGATGCCTAGTGCCAAACACACACACACACACACACACACACACACACACACACACAGAGGAAAAGTGCCTGGAGATCAGGCCAGCCAGGACAGTGGGCTCCATAGCAATGGAACAGAAGCTACGTGGGCCGTGAGCACCTCCTCCCCTTCGAGGACATGCCCTGACAGTGGTGTCCGGGGGAAAGAGGAAGTCAGGGACATTCCTGCAATAATGTTGGTCTCTGTCATACATCTTTGGAAGAAATTCTGTCATCAAAGAATATAACAAAGTACCTGGGAATAAAACCTAGATTTTTTTAGGTTTAGCTATTTTAGCTTGTGATCAATTTCCTTGTGAAATTAAAGATAATAAAATTATGGTGCTTTTGGATAATGTACTGTTATTTTTATTATCTGAGGATATCTAAGATAGTATTTGTACATTTTACTATCCATCAGATCCTCACTATTCATATTTTCTTTTTTAAAATTTTTATTTATTTATTTATGTGCGTGTGTGTGTGTGTGTGTGTGGCCAGCTCATCCCACCAAGGGGCGGGGCTGGCTGGCATGTGGTGCTGGGGGACTGAACTGTGGTCCCTGTGCTTTGCTAAGCTTGTTGTAAGTAGGTGCTTTAGACCACTGAGCCATCTCACCAGCCCCTATTCATATTTTCTTGATTGATGGTTGAGTACCCCTGTCATGGTTCTCCTACATGGAACTCCTTTGGCGCCGAAGCCTTGCACTCACCTTCCTGAAAGGAGTGAAATACGGAACTATTAAACAACTGAGCATTTCTTTCAGTTCAGGCTGACTTAAAACTGGGCAGTAGGACAATGAGATATTGTCCCTGAGTCTAATCTTTCTTCATGATTAGAACTGGTTTCTCTAAACTTTCGAAACTTGTTCATAATTGATTACAAAGTATAGTTGTGCTGCTGAATGGCTTGTGTTTTTGCTTTTAGTAAACCACAACTGGGTGTGGTGGTGCATGCCTGTAATCCCAGCACTTGGGAGGCAGAGGCAGGAGGATTTTTCAAGTTCAAGGCCAAGGTGGGCTATAAAGTGAGCTCAAGGCCAGCCTGAGCTACATATGGAGACCTGTCTCAAAAAGACAAACAAACAAATGTAAGTCACAAATTTAAGGGAGAATGGGGCTGGGGAGATGGCTCAGTAGGATAAACGCTTGACTGGCAAACGCAAGGATCTGAGTTCAATCCCCAGTTCCACCAAAAAAAAAAAAAAAAAAAAGAATATAAGGAAGAAAGTTTTACTTGGAAATTTAGAGGGAAGATAGGAAGGGGCTGCAATTTAGGGGCATGTTCAGATATGGAGGTTCATAGTGGTCCACTCATAAAGGCCGGAGGCCAGCCTTTAAGATGAGCTGTGGGTTGCTGTCCTGCGGCTTATCACCTTAGTCCTGGTGTCATAGTTTTGGGGTCTTTATGGCTGAGGGATGATTTAGTTCCTAAGAAATGATCATTTAGTCTACGTGATGATCTTGGTTATGTGGGGCTCTACTTTCAGTGGAATCTGGGTGATCACAGTTTAGGACGACAGCTGGTGGCTTCCAGGTACAGCTGATCGTCCCTGGAAATCGCCCTTCCTGGTGTCCTCCATCTTGAATGGGGTGAGCTCGTGTTTCTCTGGGGCTCACAGCCGTGTGTAATGCACCTGTACGCAGAGCTGAGAAGAGATCCGACCCATGATGTGAGTAAGGAAGGACACGAAACGGAAGCTGAGCCTTGCTGCACTTCTAGTTACCTGTTGAGTATCATCTGTAGGCCCAAGAGAAGAGTCCTGGTCTTAGCAAAAAAGGCCCCTAAGTCCCAGGCTGTGCCAAGGCACACGCAAACACACATGTCATGAGCAGCAGGCGAGAGTCCGGGATTCTGCCTGTCTTTCCTGTCCCTGCAGTGACCCCTGCCTGTGTTACTGTCCTTGTTCAGATACAATGGGCCATGCTTGCTGCTTCAGGAGGGGTCGTGCATTCCTCACGGGCTGTCTCCCTAGTTTGAACCCTGCAGTGCTTTCTGTATCCCACGAGTAGTCCGAACTTTCTATGGCCCTGATCTAAGCACACCTAGAAATGTATTCCCTTGGTTGAGAATTGGAAGCCACAAGCCTGGCGGGATCTCTCCAATGGCTAATGGCATCTGCTTTGCTTTCCATTTGCCTCCCAGCCACCCCTCTCCAGAGTGCTGGTGACTAATTATGACTGCATTATGGCTGTGTCCATTCTAATTCTTTTTTATCATCTACATTTTATTTTTTATGATTCAACTACTGTATATTTTACAAATGTTTTTATCATTTATATTATGCCAGGAAAATATGAATACTGAAAATGAGATAATAAAGGATTTAAAACATAGGTTTCTTTTGTTTTCAAACAATTCCATGCAAAAACATTTTGCTGAAAATAAAGTGATTTTTAGCCTGTAGATAAAAGACAATCTAAATGATATTCAGAGGGACTGGAATGTAGCTCAGTGGTAGAGAATATCCTTGGTAGATGTGAACGTTGGAATTTCATCCCTAGCAGCAACAAAGAAAAACACATAAGACACGTTATGCATTTAATTTTAAAATAGACAAATGACTAACATGTCTTACAATGATTTCAGTAAACGAGGCGCTTCACAACATGATGAGGTAACTGTGCGGCTACCGCCTCATGTTCAAAGGGAGAGAGAGGCTTTTCAAATATGGAAAGAAATTGGCTTTTCACAATGCTGACCCTTAACAGTTAGGTAGAACAGATACTGTGAAATAAGAAAATGTTCAAAGGGATATAAGGGGGAGGTGCGGGAAGGAGGGAAGGGAAAAGGAGAGAGCGGAAAGAAAAAATGAAAACATAGCTTTGGTAAATAAGGAGAGGAGAGGAGGGGAATGGGGGAAAAATTCAAAATATAGCAAGTACAGGTAGAGATTCCCTGCAATGAATGCTATCATTATGCATACCTAAATGTACCAATGAAATTAATTTTTAAAAAATCTCTGAGAATTAATCTCCCGTGTAGACTACGATGTTACGGCTGGTTTCACATGCGATTACTTTATCACGCTGTCACACAGGAAGAAATTTCTGGAGCCTCTCCCAGATCTGTGTCCCGCGGAGCCCGGCGCAGCGGATCCGGGCTCCTGTGATCCACGGGCTTTGTAACTGCCGCCTTTATCATTGTGCCCAGGGCCAGTGACATGGTTGCATTTCCCACTTTCAAGTTTTCTTCATTAATCAGAGGCTTGTGGTGCAGCTGGTGGCCTGAGCCAAGGAGACAGGGCGGTCACTCGTGCCTGCCGGGCTGGTCCCCTCACCAGCTCAGGGCTTTATTTTTTTATTTTATTTTATTTTATTTTATTTTTTTGTGGTATCAAGCTCAGGACCTTGTGCTTGCCAGACGAGCACTTATTCCACTGAGCTATCTCCCCAGCCCCTTGAGGGGTTTTAACAGAAATTCTAAATGCAAACATGGAGAAGGTGTGGAAGCCCCTAAATGCAGTGACTAGAGAGTTCATTATACTAACACAGTTTTGCTAAGTAGATGGAAATAGACTGCATGGCTACCGCTGCTTGTGTTTTATGCAGAGACGTCTATTTTGGGATGGAAAGCTGTTCACAGACAAAGCCTTTCTTCAACGTTATGCCTGTAACGTGTAGTTAAAGTAACTATGCATTTTGCTCCTTCATGTTTAGGAAATAATACAGTTCTGGCTCGCAAAGGGTGTTGATGGCTTCAGTTTCGATGCTGTTAAATTTCTTCTAGAAGCAAAGGATCTGAGAGATGAAATCCAAGTCAATAAGTCCCAAAATCCGGTAAGGTTTTAGATTTTTTGACTTTTTAAAAAAAATGTCATCGGAATGTTCCCTTCCCTCCTCTCCCCTCCCCTCCCCTCCCCTCCCTTCCCCTTCCCTCCCCCTCCCTC
>NW_004524596.1:13490495-13565794 GCF_000260255.1 Octodon degus
CCTTCCCTCCCCTCCTCTCTCCTCCCCTTTCCTTCCCTCCCCTCTCTTTCTTTCCATCTTTTCTTCTCTCTGTTCTCCTCCTCCACCAACTAATTACAAAGCTAAGCTCGGTCTGGCCTGTAGGAAGTACATTGAATCACCGTTCTCGGAAACCGAGGAGCTCCTAATGCGCACGCCCAGATCCTTTCTTCGACCAAGAGGGCTCTAAAAACACAGACCTGGGTCTCTCTCCCAACTGCCACAACACGGAGGGCGGTTTGCTCAAGGATTTTGTCATTAACTCAAGGACCCCGCAATTCCCAGTGATGAGGGGTGCACAGATGGAAGAGAAGGAGCCGACATCGGCCGTGTGTGCTACGTCGGTGATGTTTGTCTTGGGTTATATCATTTAACTCCATGGAGAGAGGTTTCAGGGTCCTCATTTTGCAAAGATGCGAGAGGTTAACTTCTGTTGTCAAGGACAGCAGGAGTGGTGAGACGAGTTCGGAGCCAAGCCCGCTGACAGATTCTTAGCCTTCCCCCACGACACGCGTAGCCATGGTGTCCACACACCACTTATTGCTCTGCTCATCACCGTCCTATGGTTGCCGGATTTTCAATGGCCAAGCAGACAATAGTTCTAAAACGAACAAACAAATAAACAAAAAAACCAAACAAAAACACCAAAGCCCTAGGCTGGGCGCCGCGGCACAGGCCTGTAATCCAAGCACTCGGGAGGCTGAGGCAGGAGGGTCATTGTGACTTCGAGACCAGCCTGGGCTATAAAGTGAGCTCAGTGCCAGCCTGAGCTACATAGTGAGACCCTATCTCAAAAAGATATAAATAAATAGACCCCTAAAATTATTATACAGAACATGATACTTTTTTTTGGTACCAGGAGTCAAAATTAGGACCTTGCACTTTCCAGGCAGGTGCTCGTACGCTTAGCTATCTCCCCAGCCCTGAAACTTTTTTTAAAAAGAATTTCTTAATTTTTTTTTCCTTTATATCCCAATTTATAGGGCAATATACCTGTTATAATTAAAGAAAGAAAAAGATAAAGCTACAACATATATTAAAAAAACCCAAAAACCCAAGCCCTGAGGTAGGGCCAGCCAGATAGCTCAGTGGACTAAAGCGTGTGCTTGGCAGAGCACAGCAGCTGGGTTCGATCCCTGGTATGCCCTGCTGGCCCTGCCCTCAGGCCATGCTGCGGTGTTGACTGAGACTGGGCGTGGGGCGCCCACCTGTAACCCCAGCACTTGGGAGGCTGAACACAGGAGAATCACTATGAGTCCAGTTTACATAGTGGGATCCTGCAGACTGTATATATCCCTAAAGAATGTGCATCTAACTGACACAACATCACATTAATAGCTAGCTGCACTTTTTGCACCCTGTGGCTGTGACGGTCCTGAACCAGAAGGGTTTTCTGCTTAAGCTGCAGTAACTTTCTACCAAGGATCATTGTTCCTTCCACGGCAGATTTTTACAGTTCCTCTAATGCATTTGGGACAGTTGTCTTAAAGTAACCTGCAGTGTTCCTGACAACTCACTCTCCTGCGGAGAACTGTAGCTCTTTCCTATTTTTTTTTAAACTTCAGCTACCATGTCTACCACTTCCACCACCAGACCCATAACCAGCACCAGAGGGACTGCCAGAGCTTCTTCCACCCAAACTGCTCCCTTTCAGTTTGTAACTTGATTGCTGTTGTCCACTATAATTAGTTTCCACCACCACCACAGTTCCCACCACCACCACAGTTCCCACCACCACCACCACAGTTCCCACCACCACCACCACAGTTCCCACCACCAAAATTTCCTCCATTGTATACAGCATCTCCTCCAGCACCACCACCGTATCTACCACCTTGGCTTCTGTATCTGGTCCACCAGCATCCTACCCTCTCCTACTACTCCAGGACCACTGACACAGTTTCCACGTCACCTCCAAATCCATGATTGCTATCATGGCCCCCTCCATCACCGATGCTGCTGCCACCTCCTCAACTACCGCAGCCTCCTCTTCCACCGAAGTTTTCATTTTAGATAATTATATATTTAGGAGGACTTTAGGAAATACGCTTGTAAGTAATGTTTTGGTGTTCAGTAAAATTTAGTTTGATAAAGTGATGGAGAAATATTTATTATTTATGAGATTTATAAGGTTAATTATAGAATCAAATTAACTACTGATAGTCTGAGTATTCTGTCTACAAAGTCCTGAGCAGGGAAGGCCCTAGGATTGTCTTGGAGTGTGTATCTCACTCAGTTTGAGTGCATTTAAGAACGGCTCCTACGCACGTGGTAATTATGCTGTCCTGGTTTTTAAAGGACACTGTCACTCAGTACTCGGAGCTGTACCACGACTTCACCACTACCCAAGTGGGAACGCATGACATTGTCCGGAGCTTCCGGCAGACTATGGACCGCTACAGCCGGGAGCCTGGCAGATACAGGTACGGCACTGATCCAGAGGTTTCGTCTGTCTGTAGGGCCCGGTGGTGGGGAGGCGGCTCTGCAGTCGCCTGGGACCCTGCTCGTGGCTCTGTGACAAGAGCTGGCTGGGTCATCTACGTCTGTTTTCTCAGCCATAAACAGGCAACACGAATAACCTTTCTACTATGGTGAGGTTAAATGAGATTTCATATATGGGGCAGGTACTGGGGTGAATGTGTCTTTCTGAGTGTTTGGGTAATTGAGAGTGTATTTGAATAATATGAGAATTTATAAGGCTCGGATACAAGGGTAATTTGGGAGGTGAAAAGCCTTTGTCTTATAGTCAGTCATGCTATTGCAAATTATAAATTATTATTGCTAAGGCAGGTCTTCAAAGTTGCCACTTGAACTTTGGTGGTGCCTGCCTGTAGTCCCAACACTCAGAGGGCCAAGCAGGAGGATTGTTGTAAGTTTGAGGTCGGCCTGGGTTACAAAGTGAATTCAGGCCCAGCCTGTACTGCATAGTGAGACCTTGTCTCAAAAAGCAAACAAACACAAGAGAAAACAAAACAAAACAAAACACCCCCCCCCCAAAGATGCTACTGGGTTTTTATCTGGTTTAGAAAGTAGTGAACAGTATTGATTGAGGGCCAAGTATATCTCTTATTTCTTAGGTATGACTTAATATCAGGCCACTTTGGGGGTTTATTATAAGGAGCAGTTGTTAGCTGCCCACCCACATCTCTGGGCCCTCTGGCTGGACTGCTTTCTCTTAAGCCTGGGCCTTCTCTGCTGACAGTTCACATCTAGAGATCAATAAGATCTCAGAGCTGCTGAGACTTCCTGTCTCCTGACATGCAGTGATAACCTGGAGCCCTGCCGACTCCCACAGGTTCATGGGGACTGAGGCGTACGCCGAGAGCACCGCCAGGACCATGATGTACTACGGGCTGCCCTTTGTCCAAGAAGCGGACTTCCCGTTCAACAACTTCTTCACCACCCTCCACGCTCTTTCTGGGAACCTTGTGCATGAGGTTATCTTATCGTGGATGGCAAACATGCCGGAAGGGAAGTGGCCTAATTGGATGGTGAGTTCTGAAGGCCAGGGACCTCTAAAATGGGCAGACTTGTCTCTAAGTGACCTTACATAGTGAAGCCTGTCCCACTGGCCCTGAACACTCAGGGAGGATTTGCCTGTGTTCACAACTCTGTGAGGTCTTAGTGGGGAAGGATCGAACCACGGTACCTCCCCACTTACCCCTCTACTTTTTTTTCCTGGTACCGGGGATCGAACTCAGGACCTTGTACTTGCCAGGCAGGCACTTAAGCCACTGAGCTATCTCCCCAACCCCCTCAGAAAGAGGATTTCCGGGGTGAAAAGCTCCATGGAGGTTCAGGATGGACACCAAACAATGACAAAACACTGTGTAGAATGCAGCACAGAGGTTCTGCCTGTCTTCTTTAGGAATGTTCATTGCTCCTGGACGATGGATCTCGATAGCACGTTATTGCATCTGGAACACAATGGTAGTTAGATTATCTAACCACAGAAAAAGTCCGGCCTAAAGGATAAAATACGATCCGCTGGCCCGTGGACTGGCGGTTGTCCCCGGGGAGTTGGTGCGTCAGTGGTGAACGACTGTGAGGGCTGAGTCCGTGGCTGTCCGGCACCACAGACAGTACAAATCCTGCACACTTTGGTACATTACATTTATACAAAGTTTTCTTTTTCCAATAATAACTTTAGCTCATTCTAAATTCTTCATAAGATTTTAAGTCTTTTTAAGCTTTTTGACTCTTTGTAATTACCCTTAGCTTAAAACACAAATACATCATGTGGTAGTACAGAATGTTCTCTTTATATCCTTTTTCTATATTCCATTTTTTCTTGAAACTTATTTTCATGTTTTAACTTTTTAAATCTTCTTTGATGAAAGTTAAGTTGCAAACAAAACACATTAAGCTAGGATTCACAGGGCCAGGATCCTCGGTATCATTGTCCTCCACCTTCATACCTTGACCCAGTGCACAGGCATCAGGGACAGTGACCCTTGTGGAGCTGGCATCTCCTATGATAACAGTATCTTCATTTGGAATCTTTCTTGAAGGACCTGCCTGAGGTGTTTTGCTTCATTTTCATTTTTCATCATTGATTTGCTCCTAAGTAAATAAAATACCATGAACATAATATATATCTCTTCATTCATTCTTGGAATACTGAGGATTGAACCCAGGGCCTTTGCACTGAGCCACATCCCAAGTCTTTTATTTTTGAGACAAGTTCTGAATAAATTGCCCATGTGAAACTCAAACTTGTAACCTTCCTGTCTTAGCTCCCCAAGTACTGGGATTACAGATGTGTGCCACCATACCTGGATCTGGTGGCCAGCTCAGCGGCCTGGAGATAGGGCCAGTGCGGCATGTGGTCCCCAAGATCAAACCTGGTGCTTGACTCAGCGGGTGCTTAGTCTGCTGAGCTAACTTGTGGCCCTAGAGGCCCAAACTTTTTTTTTTTTTAATTTTTTTAAAATTTTATTTGTTTATTTAGTATGTGTGGCCAGCTCAGCCCACCAGGGGGCGGGGCTGGCTGGCATGTGGTGCTGGGGGATTGAACCGCAGTCCCTGTGCTTTGCTTAGCTTAGCTTGTTCTAAGTAGGTGCTTTAGACCACTGAGCCATCTCACCAGCCCCGAGGCCCAAACTTTTTAAGAAGCATGTCTGCAAAGGTTTGGTCAAGCATTTCATGGTGAATTTTCTGGTTCTTTCTTTTTTTAATCTCTCCAGGAGTTCCCTTTTCTCTTGCCTATTTTTTGGCTGTGTGTTCATGTTGCACTCACACAATAAGTTTAGGATTGACTTCTGGACTGTTCATTATTAGTGTATAGAAACACAACTTTTTGTATTTTGATGCTGTATCCTACAACATGGTTGAACTTGTTTAGTTTCTAGTTTAATGTGGACTACCAAGACTATTTTCTGCCTTTTCTTTTATCGGGGTAAAATACACAGAAAATAGAACTATTTGGCATCAGTGCCTTCACAGTGTTGCCCAACCACCACCTACCTAGTTCCAGAACTTGGTCATGATTTCACACAGGAAAGCAATACCCACCAAACAATAATATCTTTTTTTTTTTTTTAATTTATTTTATTTTTAGTGTGTGGCCAGCTCAGCCCACCAGGGGGCGGGGTTGGCTGGCATGTGGTGCTGGGGGATTGAACCGCGGTCCCTGTGCTTTGTTTAGCTTAGCTTAGTTTGTTCTAAGTAGGTGCTTTAGACCACTGAGCCATCTCACCAGCCCCTGGATACAGATATTGCTTGAGTTTTTTCTTTCATTCTTTTGCCACTGGCTTCCATGAGTTCTGCTGAGAATTCAGCAGTTGATGTTCAGGCTCTGTATGTGATGTTGATTTTTGGTTGTTGCCTTCAGCATTCTGTCTGTGCCCTTTGACAGTTCCCTGATGTGTTTTGGTGGGAATCTTTATTTTTTCCTATTTGAGTCCAGTGAGGTTCTTGGATGTGCAGATTTTCACCAAATTTGGGAAGCTGCTGGTCATTATTCTTTCAAACATTATTTCTGCCCACTTTTCCTTCTTGTCTCCTTGTGGAGACAATCTTTCTTTTATGGAAACACTGGTATGTGTGACGCACCCCACAGATCTCTGAGACAATGCGCATTGTGCTTCATTCTTTGCTTTTTAGTTGTCAGCCTCTGCTCTCAGCCGACCCGTCTTCACATTTGGATTCCTTTGCCATCTGTCAATCCCTGCCTTGGGACTTTTCATTTCTATTCTTGTGCTTTTCAATTCCAAAACTTCCGTTTGTTCTGCCACATAGTATCTATGGGTATCCATTGGATCACGCTGTTCTTGCACCATCTTTAAATTCCTTAAACATGCTCAGCTATCTGAACCCATGTGTAAACATGGACTTAGTCTTGTCCAGTAAGTCCAGTGTTTGGCTTTCTTCAGCAGCATCTTCTGTTGTCTGCCCTCTCTCCAATGTATGGTCTGCATTTTTGTTTCCTAACATGTTGAAAACTGGACATTGTAAGTACTATACTAGGTGCTGTAGCCAGGGCTTACAAGGGAAAAGATTTGATACAGGACACATAATTTATAAAACTATTAATAATATTCACCCAAAGAGTCAGATGCAAACATGCATGACCTGTCCACACATCAGAGACCCAAAGAATCCAGGTGAGGGCCGGGATCCCATGGCGATGTCTTCCATGAGTCCAGATGGAGACCTAGAGCCCATGGCAATTTCTCATTTAGGCCTGTTTCACCTGTCTGCATGGGGAAGGCCCAATAAAGAAAACTCTCAACCAAAAGGAGCTGCTGGAAAGTTTGTGTAGCTGCAGCTCTGGATAGCTGGATCTTTCCGTGAACTTTAAACCCGTTTTGTCTTCGAGTGGCTTCTAGGTTGCTGGTTTCCCACTACGGTATTTGGGAGGCTGTTGGTTTTCAAGGCTGTCATGGAGCTGGGAATCTGGGCATGAGATCAGGGAAGATAAAATACTGCAAAGCTCACTGTTCTCAGATCCAGCTGTTCTTGGTAAATTCATCTTGGATTCTTGCAGCCTTTACTTAATTTCAAGAGTTATGAAAAAAAAGTTTTGTTTTTTAAAAAATAGTTTTCATACCATTCACCTTGCAAGTTATGGAGGCTTTCATTCTGCCATTCTGGAAGTGTCCCCTGTCACAATTTAGAAAAAGTAGGCCCCATTTTGCTGCAAACTATAGAAACATTTCTGGACTTTAATTCTGAAAGTGTGTAGAAGACTTGAAAAATTATATGTTTTTTTGTCAGATCTGAAAAGGACAGAAATGGAGGTAAAATTTGATCTAATTTTTCTGGCCATAAAACTAGAAAAGTGGCTTACAATGGCTTGTGAAGATACAAGATTTCAGTCCGTCTCAGGAAGCAACCTTTTTCTTGAACTATAATAATCAAGTTTCCACAATGAGGAGGGGGCAAGGAGAAAAGCTGAGAAACACGACAGGGGCAAAGCCATGCAAGACGGGTGGGGCAGGGATCCTGGGGGACATCAGCGGGCTTTAGAGACTAGCGGTTGGCTGGTGAGATTCTCACCCTGACTAACTCTGTATGCTGGTGCCTGTGAGCCAGGCGGCTGCACCAAGGATGGCCATGTGTAACGGAGGGGTCACACTTGGAGTGCCTGCCATCCTGGTCTTCTCAATATGTACTTCTTGTCATGACATACCATTTATTGCCATAATGTCTCTCAAGTGAAGTTTTTTTTTTTTTTTTTCCAAAGGGTGATAAATGGCAAAAAAAAAAGTCATAAGAATAAGAAAAAAAATGTCACAGGTCTGTCCTGTTACAATTCTGTGTATGGTTAGATTTCTAAATTTCTTTGTAAAATTATGTAAATGCTTATTTCTACCTTTATAAAATTATTTTTCCTACATAGTCTATAAAGTCTTAAAGTTCAGCATACCAATATTTGATGGAAAATACCTGTTTCATGATATGCCAAAGATGTTTGATATTTAGACAGATAGGGTAAACCAAACTACATAAATTGCAGGTTAATAATAAGCTTCTCTTCTGGAGGGTTAACAACCTAAGTTAGCTCAAAATTGGAGAAAAGGAAGGGCTGCAAGGTCAGCCAACATTTTGGCCCTAGCCTTTCCAGGTCAGTGAAGACTCGGGACATAGGAGAACCTCTACTGTAACAACATGTAACTCAGTTGTGCTGCAAATTTTCTGATCAAGATGATTATGGAGCCACAGAGGAATGTGATCGATGATGTATAGTGTGCCTGGGGAGAGTCACATGGAGAGAAAAAACATTCTCTCAGGCTTTGACAGAGAGCAAATTGGTCAAGCAATGTCCGTGACTCATCCTCATGGCTGACACTGTAAAGGATCTACAAAGTGCAGTACAGGGCAACGGGATAAATCCTGAGGGTACTTGACTGACCATATCAGATACAAAAGTTACATTTCTTGCTGTATAGGTCTTGCTTTATCTTGGTCTTAACCACCCAGAAGAAAAGTATAAAAAAGGAGGTAAAGTAAAGCCATGTTAATACGATGAGCTGTAAAAGGCTCAAGTCAATAACTTCTAAGGATAACCCACTAATATTATAGACTGCTAGACAGTGCTGGATTGTTTAGCTGAATTCAAACACCTATAGTATTTAGATGCCAATAGAATATTCACCTCTGACAGGACTAAACAAAACAAAACAAAAAAAAAGGGATACAAAGGAAAGATCATTTTGTATTTATATATACAAAATAGTTAGGATAGATATACAGCTACTTTTGCTTAATTCAATGAGAAGAGGTGTACTAATAGTGTTTGGACAGGATATCCTGTCTGCTTCTTGTACTATGGATAACCACTAAGAAGATAATAATGCACAATGTATTGATTATCGAAACTGTCCTATTATTCAGCTTTGAAGCTGTCTCATTCATATTTATTTCTCAAAATAAAAAAAAATTAAAAAAGTAGTCTATGCAAACAAACAGACAAACAAACAAAATAAGCATAAATTAAAAAAAAATAACCAAGTTCCCCTTCTAAGACTCAAGTTTGGGGCTAGGGATCTAGCTCAGTAGTACAGCACCTGCCTGGCCAGCATGAGGTCCTGAGTTCAGTACCCCCAAATAGTAAAACTCAAGTTCAAAGGCTGGTTCTTAGCCACAAAGGTGGTGCACACCTAGTATCCCAGCTCTTGGGAGGCTGAGGCAGGATGGCCATGACTCAAATTTTATTATTTGTGTGTGTGTGTGTGTGTGTGTGTGTGTGTCCAGCTCAGTCCACCAGGGGGCGGGGCTGGCTGGCATGTGGTGCTGGGGGATTGAACCGCAGTCTCTGTGCTTTGACTAAGCTTGTTCTAAGTAGGTGCTTTAGACCACTGAGCCATCTCACCAGCCCGGCCATGACTCAAGACTACCCTGCACAATTGAGACTACAAAGGGCTGGGAGCGTAGCTCAGAGGTAGAGTGGTCATCAGTGTCATACCCAGCACCATAAGAAGGGCGAGTTCTTTCTCTGACTACCATACCATGACTTGAGTTAATGGTGCAGTTTCTCAGCGCTAGTTTCGTGGTGGGTGGGAGAATAAGATGTAGGTAGCAAGGTGCTAGCGTCAGCATATGCACATGAAAAGTGAGTTGTGCTATTATGAAAAGAGGTGACTTCGGTGATCTGAGCAGATGTTACAGTACGTAATTGCAGCCATGAATGTATATATAACACAGCTTTAAGTTTCTTTTTTGACTAAGTAAATTTCTTCATAAAACCTGATTTACCTTTCAAATGTTTCAGATTGTTCAAAGTCAATAAAAGGCAGAAAACAGAAGCGTCCCTTCCACCTCCCCTTCCTACTTTGTCCACCAAGAAACATTTTTCATTGAAAAAACATTTATCTTTCATCAAAGAAACTTACCCGAATTTAAGAAAATATGCACACACACCGTCTGCAGTTGATCTCATGTGCAGTGCCCCTGAGAGTTCTCTAGACAAATCCTCAGTGGCCACAGGCTAGACAGATCAACTCTGCAGCAGGCAGTAGGCCTAGGACCGCAGCTGGGCTCACCAAGCCACCGTCCCCCAGTGGCTCTCCCTCTCAGTCAACCAAGTACTGCTGTGGTTTTTTAATATGTCTGCCTTTCAGCTTGGTGGACCGGACAGTACTCGGCTGGCCTCCCGTTTTGGGGACCAGTACGTCAACATCATGAACATGCTGCTCTTCACGCTCCCTGGGACGCCTGTCACTTACTATGGAGAGGAACTAGGGATGCAAGATATTTTAGCCCCAAACATCAACGAACGCTACGATACTGTAAGTGAAATCCATTTAACCTCCCACCGCAGCCCCTGAAAGAGTACAGTAGTATCTGAGTTCAAGAATATTTCTGTTTGTGAGCAATGGCTCTCTAACAGAAGTACTCGGCAAACATCTGCTTCTGACTGCAAGCTGCCCACGCAGCGACGAGCAGGGTCGTGGCCATCTTCCCGGATGGTGCGATGAACTGAGTTTGGGAACCAAGACTCTCGGTTTCACTCCTGCCATATTTTTCATCCTCCCAGAGTGCTGGGGTTACAGGTGTGTGCCACCACCCCTCGGTGCTTTTCTTTCTTAGGGTCACACAGTAGGATTCACCAGCTTTCTTGGTGGATGAGTTTATTACACGTACTGCTTTCTAAGCCACATAACTGAATTTCCTGAGCAGGGCCCAGGAGTCTGCATTTGAAATGCTGATTCTTAGGCACACTGAAATTTGAGAACCGGTGTTTGCTGTATTCATTGATCTTTGCCCATAATCTGGTGAAATAATGCTTTTTAGTTTTCATTTAACCTGCTGGATTCCACATGGCCCCTATGAACACAGCACAAAGACTTTATTTTACCAAGCGTACTCCAGAGCCCACGTTGGGTGGCTTTAGTCTGCTTTTGTCTGAGCCAGGGCCCCTGCAGCTGTGTGGCTGCGTAGAAGGCTGACCGTGACCCTTTAATTTGGTTGGTTAGCTTTCAACTGCATGGGACCTCACTTCCCAAATACCTTGTTAGGTTCAAACTTTCTATCAGCTAAGTTTGCATGTGAGCACTCAAGTAGAACCACCACCCTGGAGAAATGGGCAGGGCAGAATTCAGGCTCAGGGGCAGCTGGCAGAGTTCCTACGTTCACCTGCTCTGCACCCCAATGGAGTGAAGTAGCACAAATTGATAATGGCACATTTTGAAATCCTCTATTACTCATTTTTAGGGAAAAGCAGCTAAAATTACAATCATGTTAGAGTTCATTCAAACTCAAGATGTTATTAGCCATTTTCCCTTGAAAAGTACAAGACTGGCTTTTGCGCTGAATGTCAAACCCTTTCAAGATGACTGCTAATGAACATAAGCGCTAGCTAAGAGCTACAGGGAACTAAATGGTCATGAAGTAAGCCATGAAGGAACAAAGTGTATTTCAGTTTTAATACCCTGACAATTGCCTTCTTTCTGGTCCTTTGACGCAGAGTACGCTTCTCTCAAAGTCGCCAATGCAGTGGGATAACAGTTCAAATGCTGGCTTTTCTGAAGGAAATCACACTTGGTTGCCCACCAGTTCAGACTACCACACTGTCAATGTCCATGTAAGTATCAATGGCAATGTCATGTGGACTTCAGAAACAGGACATGAGTGGAATGGCTGACATGGTCACCCTGTGTGTCTAAAACTTAACCAATGATGTTCTTTGTAGTTCATCACAGACCTCCCTTGTAGTTCTACTTGCAGGAAGCTTGCAAGTCATGCTTTTGTGAAAACATTAACCAGTACAAACCTGCCATCTGAAAAATCATAATGTACCACTTCTTTGGAATGACTTTTACCGAGATCTCTGAGCTATGAAAACCTCTGTATTACAAAGTCTGTCAGGCAGCCCGGCTACCCTCCCTTCTCTTCTCCTCAAAAGGCAGATGCCAGGCGGGTGGACAGGCAGGTCCGACACCAAGTCTAGTGAATGTAGATTTGAAAGTAGGGCTGTTCTCCAGAAGAACAGAAGGCAGGAGCTATCTAAAGGAGCTCTTCTAGAAAAGCACACCCTTTGGCTGTTGCCTATGCTTTTTTTCCTGTCCTAATAGTGATCAAGAATCAGTGGTAGGCCTGTGTGAAAATTTCACTGGGAAACAATCTCAATCAGTTCAGGGAAGCAGCTTGATCTGCACCGTACGGGGATACTTGACACATTTATAATCCTTCTGTCCAAATGTCTAAGTAATCCGTGGACACTCCCCAGGGTTCCTCTGATACAGGACTCCATGCCATCGTCCTGTTGCACAAATCCCCCACTCCAGGCCTGCCACCTGGACAGCTACCCAGTGTGGTGATATGCCCCTATAATGCCACCTACTGGGAAGGCTGAGGCGGGAGAATTTCAAGGTTGAGGCAAGTCCAGGCAACTTAGCAAAACTTGTTTTAAAATAAAAAATAAAGGGCCAGCCAAATAGCTCAGCAGATTAAAGGGCCTGCAAGCAGGCGCAGGGGCCTGTGGTTCCATCCCAGGGCAAGCTGAGACGGCAATTGAGACTGGGTGTGGTGGCGCACGCCTGTAATCCCAGCACTTGGGAGACTAAACAGGAGAATCACTATGAGTCCAATCTAGTAGTGAGACGCTGAACACCGTGTAAACCCTTCCCTAAAATACAGAAATAAATAAATAGGATGGGGATGTAGGTCAGTGCTTCTTGGGTTCAGTCCCAGTGCTTGGGTGGCAATCCTTTGTACTGTAAGCAAAATAACACCAACAAACCAATCAAAACAATCCAGTGGAAAATAAAACACACCTATATCTATCTGTCTGTCTGTCTGTCTGTCTGTCTGTCTATCTATCTATCAATCAATCAATCACTTACCATCTAATTTATCATCTTTCTTCACTGAGTTGTATCTACCGCTTTTTAGAATTTTGAGACAGAGTGTCACTTAGTTACCCAGGCTGGGCTTGAATATACAATCCTCTTGCCTCAGTGTGACAAATCTGGTACAGTACTACAGGCAGGGGTAGGTGGCGAAAGGGTCTGTGCGCAGGCAGGTGGACATTCCTCCTGTCCAGGGGTGGAAAAAGACGGGGTTCACCCTCAAGCTGCTTGGGCCCTTCGCTGTGGAGACTGCTACGAGCGAACGCTGGATCTGCGGTTCCTGCGTGACACTACCAGCGGGGCGCTCCTGGGCGAGTGGCTGCCGTTTCAGAAAGCACAGAGTATCTCTAGCACTGCAGGGTGTTCTGTTGAGGGCGCTGTTCTTGAAGTTGACAAAAACTTATGTTGAAAGGTCATTATAATTTTAAGAGTAATGAGTGAAATGGCATTTTCAGAGAACATTAGAAGGATAAAAACTACATGAAGAAAATGGAGCTAATAAAAGGCCTTTAAAAAGGCACAGCAACCAAACTATCAAAGATAAAGAAATCTGAGGTTGTCTGAACATGTGCTAACCAAAGATAAAGAAGTTAAATTCATGTATTAAAAAGACAAAACACACTCAGGTTAGGGAATAAGAAAAAATATAAGAGACAAAGTTAAAACATAAGAGCCCACAGAATGTAAGATATAAGAGGCAAATGGTTTCAGGAGGCTTGCTGCTTAGCCATCAGAATAAGAAGTGTACTTTTGGACCAGACGTTCCAGCGATCCGTATCTAGGGATATTTGCAAATGATAAATACACGAGGGTCTTGACAGCAGTAGCGCTCAAGACTCTACAAATGATTTCAACATTTCATCAACAGAGTATCAGATCCATTATTTGGGTAGAATGTAGCTTTTAAGAAAAGTGTATGAGAACAGCTAAAAGGACATGAGACCATGTATGTATGTTAACAATAAATAGGACACAATGATAACCTGCTACAGAGCAAAGAAAACATCTCCTTGAGTGTGCGGAAGGAGGACTGCCACGCGCATGAACGTGGAGAGCAGAAGCGGTAACCCCGTGGGAGAGCCGGGAGCCCAACAGGGAGCAGCCGCAAGGCCTTTCCACCCCATGGATTCTGCCTCACTCAACTTCGTACTACCTGCACCCGGCCAAAAAATGGAGGCACAAAAAGCAAGCTTGGAAATTTTTAATAGCAGACAAAATAGAATTCAGTATGAAAAGCATTATATGAGGCAAAGGCAATTTTTAAAATTAAAAAAAAAAAAGTTCACTAAAATCATTATGCATGTTGCAATAGCTTCAAAAGACATAAAACAAATACTCTGAAAAATGCAAGAAAAATTGACAAATTCACAATTACCAGGACTTGAGACAAAAATCACAGCTGCGCACGAGCACTCTTCCTGTGACGGCACTGTGCTCCTCATGCAGCGCTACCTGTGCTACAGAGAATGCTGCTAAGAACCCACGAGCCGTATACACACACCGTGAGTACCTTTGTACCTGGTAACAGAGAATACACTTTATTTTTCAAACACCTATGAAATATTCATTGAAGACACATTAAGCATCCACCCCTAAAGAACAGTAACAACAACAACAACAACCACCCCAGAAACACGGTTGGCAAGAATACAGTGAGCGAAACATGGTTGATTTGGCAACAGCTCTTAGGAAGAGTAACTTGGCACTATGTATCAAAAGTTCACGCTCTCACATATCATCTTTCTGACCAACTATCCTTAAATAAGTAATACAAAATATGGGGGGTGGGATGACGGAGCGTCAGGTATGGTGCAACCATTTCACGGAATATTTACCATTAAGGCCAGGGCTGCAGTTCAGTGGCACAGCGCTTGCCTGGCAGGGCAGGGTTCAGAGTTCAATTCCCAGTACAAGAAAAAAAAAAATTCACCTTTAAAATGACATTTATGAAGCTATATTATGATAGCAAAACGTGTGAAATGTTCAGGGAGAAAAAGGAAAAAATACATTAAAAATAAATTCAAATCTTTACTAGCCATAGCCTTTTCTGGTAAAGGCACCCCTACAATTGTTGTCTTTCACTTTACGCAGCTTTTTGCTTTGTATCTTCTTTTGAAACTTGCTGCTCCCTCCTTAGCTGTGCCGCACACCCGTGGCTGCTGCAGCCTGCACGGCGCTACAGAGGAGCCCGGGAGGCCACGCGCACCCCAGGCAGGTCCTCAGGGCCCGCTGCCGCGCGGGCTGCTTCGTGGGTTTGGCAACTGCAGTACGGCCCAGCAACGTCAGGCAGCAGGCACAGCAGCGCTACTCTGGGGGCGAACACCCGTTTCAGGGTCTACAGTGGAGTCAGCCCGGGTCGGGCCTCGGGCAAGCTGCACAGCTGGGTCTGCACTGTCAGTTGTTATACACGCTACTCTATCTACTTAATGGGTGTAATTTGGCAGTTGTTTTCAGGGACAAAATAGAAGCAATGGAGGGTGCCTCATTAGATACTGAATTATTATTTTAAAAATCCTTAGGATCAAACATTTATGTAAATATTCTTTTGAAAAAACAGGTCCAAAAGACTCAGCCTACCTCAGCTTTGAAGCTGTACCAAGACCTAAGTCTCCTTCACGCCAACGAGCTGCTCATCAGCAGGGGCTGGTTCTGCCTGCTGAGTAGCGACAGCCACTCCGTGGCGTACACGAGGGAGCTGGACGGCATAGACACGGTCTTTCTTGTGGTTCTGAACTTCGGAGACCCGACCCTGCTGAATCTGCAGGAAATGAATCTGGGTCTCCCCCCAAAACTCAGAGTGAGGCTGGGTACCAGCCCCGCCTCTGCACGCCGGGAGGTTGACTCGGGCGGGGTTGCCCTGGAGAGGGGAGAAGGATTGATCCTCGAGTACAGCGCGAAGCGCCTCCTTCACCAACAAGCGGCGTTCAGCGACAAATGCTTTATTTCCAGTCGAGCCTGCTACTCCAGCGCCCTTGACATACTATACAGCGTGTGCTGAGGCACTCCGTGAAGGGCACGGCGAACCGGCGCTTTCGTTTTAACCTCACCTACAGCACAGTGCTGGGTAAACGTCATAAACAGCCGCTAATTCCTCACTATTTCTCACTTGAGTGTAACTGCTTCAGAAAAGGTTCTCAAATGTTTAAAATAATACAACGTTTAAATGAAAATTGTTGCTTGGAGGAACTTGTAATGTAAATATTAAGTCACATCAATAAGAGATGATCAAAACCCCGCAGGACCCAAGATTATTCAAAAGCTCTAGAATGTCAATTTGAAGAATGTTCTTTCTTCTTAAAATGCAGCCACAGAAACGGGAAGGTGACACACTGCCACAGTGACTACAAATGTTCACTAGGAAAGAGAAAGGCCACTGACTGTAAATGTCACAAAATCCTTAGTGCAGCAGACAAAGGCGAAGTTGCAACTGGAGGTGGCCTGGCTTCGGCCGCCCCAGCCCATCCTCCCGCATCCGGGTCCCCAAAGAGGCCATCTGCACACCCCTAGGTTAGGGACGCGTGGCAGTGGAGAGGACAGTGCACGTGGCCAACATGCAGACTAAGCACGACTTGGGTGGATAAGCAACTTGTAAAAACTTTTCTAATAACTTAAAATCTCACTTTTGCTAACCCAACTGGAAATAAGACTATGGAATAGGTCAGTGCCGCTCCAAACCCCAGCTGAATGTAGAATTTCAGAATTTTAGGTATTTTTTGAGATTCTCGAAAACACTGGTGCTGTCAAGTCCAAGTTCTTCATACAGGAATTTAATCTGAGCTGTAATCTAAAAGAAACACATTTTAAAGTTAGCTAGAACGACTCTGTGGTATAACTTCAGGGTTCTAAAGTTTTTCACCCAAGTCTGAGGCCAACAGCTTTTGGCAGGAGCACTGCTGCTTGGCACAGGAGGTGTGCAACAATGACGTCACTTCCTTCTGTAGCCGCGCTCCTTAGCAAGTGTAAGAGCGCCCTCCCCTTGACTGACTCAGTGGGTCAGCTCCCAGCAGTGTTCCTGCTGCAACCATGGAATAAGCTGAACACAACCCACCTCTATGCGGGTAACCTGTCAGCCCAGCAAGGCAGGATTACATACCTTTTTGTGCGAATCCTCAATCACATGACTCCCTCCGGGCTGAATATCTAAAATAACACTGGGGGTCTGATAGGCTGAAAGAGGAGACAAATACAACAATCAGATCCTTCATAAGACTAAGATGCGGTTCTTCTCTGTTGTTCTGAGTATTCCACTCAAAAGTGTGGGGAATGAACCGGGGCAAAATCACCACCATCACCACAAAGGGAGGGGAGGGATAGCTTGTGGTTTCAAAACAAAAAGGAAGAGTTCTGATCCAATGAAAATGAAGTCAGTACAAGTAGTCTGGGCACTAGGGGCTGGGGAGATGGCTCAGTAGGATAAGCGCTTGACTGGCAAATGCAAGGATCTGAGTTCAACAGTCTGGGCACTTAAGGTCCAAATCAGAGAGCTAGAATCTTTCAGAGATTCCCACAAATAATGTCTCAGTGTTAAACAGTTGTTTTGAGAGCACACCTCTGGGTTATAGTGGACATTTAAGTTTGCTTTTTTGTGTCCTTCGAAAGAGTGACACAGTTACAGGCGTACATCCAGCCTGTAGCTGGGTAGTCATCATAGGAAAACAAGTACAGGCCTTGAATCATTGGCAGTGAGTCGGGCAGGGCACGAACCGCACCCCTCTGAGCAGGATGCAGATGCTGTCAGCCGCACTCTCTGCATCCTGCTGGCCTACCTTCCCCCGCGCTCTTGGAATACTCCATGATAGCTTCCTTGAGTTTCTCTGTGTAGTTCACAATTCCCTTCAGAGGAACACGCTCATCGTTTTCATAAGCTGTGATGTGGATTGAAGGATAATGCTACAAGAAAGGGATGCACAGAGCTCACTTCTTCCAGTCTCGTCTGTGACATTAGGGGAAAGTTTCTTACCTCCAGGTTCTCCCCAAGTGCTAGAAGTGTTTTCTCACTGGATATTCCTGAATGAACCTCAGTATCACAGTATTAGACTGTTACTTGGAACAGCCTTTTCTTGTCTAAATTAAAGAGACTGGAGTTCATTTAATCTGGTAATGAAGGCGCAGGAATGCCACTGCCCTGCAGGACGTGTGTGCGCCACGGACAGGGACCTGTCTAAGCCCTGCCAGCTCCCACCTCAGCTCAGGGCTACGTCCTTCTATATCTCTTCTATCGCTGCAGGATGGTATATTAGAACTGTCTTTATTACCTGAGGTTTAATATTTTGATAAGGACAGTAACGTTTTATGTAGTTCTTTTCTTTTTCATCACATGAAGGATTCCCCCATTCCTCTATTTCTTCTACTGTCAGGGGCATAGTCTTGTCCAACATGGTATTGAGAACGTCCACAAAAGGTGCCTGAAACAGAGCCAGAGAAACCTGGATTTCAGCCAAGAAGCTATAAGATGGGTTTCAGGAAAATAGTAGAGATGCACACAGTGAGGAGAGAAAATACAGCCCAAGGAGCCCTGGGGAGTCCTTGAGCCAGATGCAGCCGGACTAGCAACCAAGTCTTCCCCACGGCCAGTGATGGGCAGCTAGCTTATTAACACATCCAGCTCCTTAAATGGCCTTTGTAACAAAAAGGGGCTCATCTTCTAATTTCACAGCGTGTCATTAGTTTGCTCCCTTTGCTAATATGTCTTCTTATACAAGAGAGATAAATATCATGACTTCACACTTAGGATGGCTACTCTATTTTAAAAACAACCAAAAAATATCAAGTGTTGAAAAGAAACTGGGGGGCCAGGGAGATGGCTCAGTGGAATAAGCGCTTCCCTGGCAATCCCTGGTTCCGCCAAAAGAAAAAACAAAACAAAAAAAAAAACAAAAAAAAACTGGGCTCCAAAATACACTGCCGAAGCATAAAATGGTGCAGGGGCTGTGGGACAGAGGTGGTGACTCCTCACCAGAGTAGGCCTAGGACTACCTTACAGGCCCACAGCTGCACGGTGTGCACGCTCAGAGGCACTGCAGGTAGGGTCCTAAAGCCTCATTCTCAGCAGCATCACTACGAGCCAAAAGGTAGAAACAATCCAAGTGAGTGACCAGGCAACATGTGATCTGGGCTTGGAGGGAAATCAGTCGGCTTGAAAAAGGAGAGGGTGCCTGCTACAACACACGGGGACCCCGGGATATAGCTTAAGTGAAATGAGCCAGTGTCAGAAAGATAAATCCTCAGCTGGGGAGATAGCTCAGCAGCATAAGCACCTGCCTGGTACGCACAAGGTCCTGAGTTTGATCCCCAGTACAAAATAAAGAAGATAAATCCTAACCTGGGAATGAGGACTGGGGATAGAGCTCAGTGGGAGAGCACTTGCCTCACACGCACAAGGCCCTGAGTTCAATCCCAACATCATAAAAACAAATTTGCAAATAAAAAATTCTGTTTAGGGTTGGGGAGACAGTCCAGCAGTTTAAGTGGCTGGCCTGGCAAGCGCAAGGACCTGGGTTTAAACCCCAGGTGTGCCATCCAGGCCACTGAGACCAGGCGTGGCACATGCCTGTAATCCCAGCTAGCGCTGGGAAGGCTGAGACAGGAGGATCACTACGAGTCCGAGCTGCACAGTGAGACCCTGCAAAAATAAGTAAGTAAATAAATGATTAAAAAAATGCGATAAAGTGGGAACCGTGGAGCAGGCCTGTGATCTCAGCTAACCTAGAGGTGAGGGAGGAGATCACAAGTTCCAGGCCAGCATGAGCACCTTGGCAAGACCCTTTCTCAACAACACAGCAACAGGCTGTAGAAGGGTCGGTTAGCATACGTGAGGCCCTAGGGCCAATCCCCAATACTAGGAAAAAGGATACATTTTGTATGACTGCATGGGGTGGGGGGGGGTACATAGCTAGAGCAGCAACCTCCTACACATGAAGAGTGCTGGGATGCACCCGGGGTGGGGAGGGAGCCTGGAAATGGGCTCTGCCACGTGTGCAGCCCTGAACTCCAGCAGGCCGAAAACCGAGGCCCAGAGGCTGCGCAGCAGCACGAGTGTGCCTGGCACCGCTGAGCCAGGCAATACGCTGTGTTGTTTTACCACAAAAGCCTTCCGCCAGGTGCCACACGGCACACAGCTCTGGGAGGCTGAGGCAAGGGCCTTCGCAGAGGGCCCCAGTGTGCGCAAGTTAGTGAGACCCTAACGTCTGCACCTATGTATAAAGTACTTTTGCTTTTCTGAGACAGGTCTGGTTGTGGGGTTCAGGCTGGCCTTGAACCCACTATGCAGCCCGGGATGGCCTTGAACTCATTGCAGTCCTCCTGCTTCAGCCTAAGTGCTAGGATGACAGGTGTGTGCCACCATCTCCGGCTCTCAAAACAAAACACTTTTTTAACAGGGCTGGTAACGCAGCTCACTATAAAGGCCCTGGGTTCATTTCATACTATCAAAAGCAACCCTACAACAACTAAAATTTTAAAAGTGAAAAGTCCCTCTAATCTCTATGCTGCATTTCACCTGTTAGTTTTACATTAAAAGAAAATGCTATCCCAGCCCCCGCTCCCCAAGTCAATTCCACTGAAGGCAATCTGGAAAAACATCCGAGGTGAAAGAAGTCTCGCTGCTGTCACCCAGTCCTGTAGCGGCATCTAATTTTCTTTGGCTGCCCAGCATCTGAGCGCCTCTCCTGTGCTGAGAAAATCAACTTGGCCCACCTGAGCCACCATGCCATCAGGACGTGGGATGCCAGGCCTTTCTCAGCTTCCCTGCAGCCAAGAGTGGCTACACCACTTAGCTCTGCCAAGTGACCCACGGGCTCCAAACCTGGGAGAGGAAATGGGTGATTCTGTGTGGAGAAACTGTGTGGAGAATTGACGCAGGTGGTGGCATGACAAAGTGGGGTGTGGTGCTGGGAGCCTGCGGCGACGCGTGCCCTGCAGAGGACGCAGCAGCATCGCAGGCCGTTTTTGTTTCTGGTGGTGTAGCCTCTAGTCTGAGCCTGGGTGGGGTGGCACACACCTGTAATCCCAGCACTTGGGAGGCTGTAAACAGGAGAATCACTGCGAGTGCGATCTAGTAGTGAGACCCTGAACACCCTGTAGACCCTTCCCTCAAATACAGAAAAAAAAAAAGCAGATCTGACTGGATCTGACGATACCCATTTTTACCTAATGTCCTTCCATAAAAAGATGCTTTTCCTTAAATTAATCAGGGTTCTTGCTGCTTATACTGAAGCACTTTGACTCATGCGTGAATGCCTTGCTGCTGGCTATTTAGGCTGACTTCAGTTCTCCGCTCTAAGACAGCACCCGGGCCAAACGTCCTGATGCCTGCACTGCTGATAACTTCCGTTCTAATTATGAAAGTCAAGGCTGGTGCTCCATTTTCTTTATATTGTGAATGATTCTGTTACTATCACTGGGAGGGCTAGGGATATAGCTCAGCGGCATAAGTGCTTGCCTGACAAGTGCAGGGTCCCGAGTTCAATCCCGGGTACCACAAAAAAGATCTGAACTACTATCATTGGGGACAGGTTTCTTTACAAGTTAGCTTTTCCATGTTTAAAAGTAGATCTTCAGATTACGGCTGTTTAATACTTAATTACTATAAGCTCACTTTTTGTACCCCTCTCCCTCAAGAAACAAAACCAAACCATTTACTCTCCCACCCCACCATTATTTTCTAGACTATCTGCACAGGAGGCAGGAGAGCAACATGAGGTGAAGCCAACTGCTCTAACGTAGCTTTATAATTTTGGATGACTAGAGGAAAAGGGCAATTAAAATTACAAATGTTGTATCTAAAAAAATCCCCTAAGTCCAGGGTGAGCAAGTGGAGCGTCAAGCTGGGGAGGAGCCAGAGGATGCAGCGCACGCCAGAGCCACGGACGTTCTGCCAGCTTCCAGAACCGCAAGGCCCGTATGCTTCATCTCCTTCCCATCAACTCTAAATGTTCTGGCAAACAGAGAATGCTCAGTGGCAAGAGCCACTAATCTCCCAGTGGAAACCCTTAAAAATCAGTAAAGAATACGGTCAGAGAAGAATAAGCAAACCAGAGATAGTAAAATTACAAGTTTTAGGAGTTCTGGAGCTACAATTCTGCATTTAAATTGAAAAGCTTTTTACAGTCTTATGCTGCGGCACAAGTGTAACTTCATCTTAGTGCAGCGCATGGCTTCATGCCTGCCCCCTTCTGTAAACAGGAGAGATGGCGCACACTCACCTCTAACGTCACAGCTCTCAGGAGCTCGGGACTAGAGTTGCACAGTGCGCCCGCAAGCACCCCGCCAGCGCTGAAAGCACTCAGGGTTGTTAGACTCGGCTGAGAGAAGCCTTGGCCATGAAGCGCCTCAATGCAAGCCTCTAAGTCAGCCAGGCCATTGAGCTTTTTAGTCAGGCGCCCATCAGCATGCCACTGGAGGCCTAACTCGCCGCCTCCCCTGGAAGTAAAGGCAAAAAAGTTTTTGAGGGTGAAAACCAGTGACGATGTAGGTATAGGCAGACATCAGCAAATTACCTGCAGGCCTGTTTTTGTATGGTCCTCAAGCCAAAAATTGTTTTCATTCATATATATATATATATATATATATATATATATATATATTTTTTTTTTTTTTTTTTTTTTTTTTTTTTTTTTAATGGTACCGGGGATTGAACTCAGGACCTTGCACTTGCCAGGCAGGTGCTTATTCTTCTGAGCTATCTCCCCGGCCTGCTTTCCTATTTTTAAAGGCTGGGGGAAACCACAAGAAGGAATAGGCACATGAAGCTGAAAATCTTTACCACCTAGTTCTTCAAAACAAGTCTGTCATCCCCCAACATAGACAATCAAAAACTAAGTCAGCAAGTATGTCGTGCGTGCCTGCCCATTTCATCAGGGACTAAGTGGAGACCCTAAACATACCCAACAATTGGCACAGAGAAGACCACAGTTTTGTGAGGGAAGAAACACTGCCAGCTGTGGTTGCTGCTCTCCTGCAAGTGCGAAGGAGGCATCACAGGAGCAGAGCAGAGACGTGCGCTTGTGGAGATAAGGCCACGGTGGGCACACGGGTCGGGGCCCTGATGCTTGCGGAGATGGCAGGCAGGCTGAACCGTGAGGGCAGGATGCCCACTTCCTATGGGCCAGAAGGACAGCAGCATGGGACAGGTAAGACACAGTGTGTGCATGATGACAGGTGCCACCACAGAGGAATGCCAGGCCACGAGGAGCGCTGGCCAAGCAAGTTGGACTCTGCACTACAGATGGGAGGTAGAGGAGAATTTTATGGAGAAGACACAATCGTATTTGTGTCTTGAAATAACTAAAATAGCATGGAAGTTACGCTGGCAAAAAAGGAGTACAGCTTAAGAGGCTGTGTAAGAAAAAGCTAAACTAGAGAATTCAATGGAAATGGTACCCTAGGTATAGAGATGAACACATTTAAAACCCCTAAAAATCTGTCCTTTTGCTCTTTGAATCTGTTAGAGAACTGAATTCCACATGCAGAGATTTAGGAACGCGTAAATCCGGCAGCAGGCTTCTGCCCTGCAGGGTATGCTGCTGTTCTGGGTATCTGATACATGTCACAGTGCTGTAGAACTCAGAGGCGCGGACCCACCGAACGTGGCAGTAAGCTAGTATCCATCCATCATCCACCAGGACCCGCCGTTCAGGCCTGAAGTTCATTTTCAGATCCATTCCATAGGCCCCGTACACGTGCACCAAGAGAGGTTTCTTCTGTAAGTCTTCGGAGTCCGTTTTGTGAAAAACAGTCATTGGCACTAATTTTCCATCCTGGAAATGAATTGGCACGCATGTGAAGAGTCTTTTAAAACACTTCTACGTGTAATTGAAAACACTCCGAAGTGCATGTTCCCCACGTCCTACTTGTGTTACATGTGTGCACTTCACTTAAGATGGCGGAGTGATGGTCTCCAAATGCCCCCCACTGGGCTGGGGTTCAGCTTGCTTACTGACGCACAGGATCAAGCAGGGAACAGCAGCAAGCTGGCTTGATGTTTTATCAAACATGGCTTTCGTAAGAGCAAGGTGATTTAAAGACTTCCCCACTCACCTGGAACCCTACACCTGCAAGGCTGAGGCAGGAGCGCTCGGAGTTTGAGGCCGGCCTGAGCTACACAGTGAGTTCAAGACCAGCCTGAATGACACAGGGAGACCCTATGTCACAAGCAAAAACAAATGAACAAAAATTCATTACTCAGTATGATTATTCTATATTTTGCTTTCAGATGAAGGCAAAATAGCTCTGAATGCTGGAAACACACCTCCTCTTGTAGACTTCCTCCTACGTCTAGGGTGAGATACTGACACTTCTCATCTGTGCGTGTAAGAAGTCTTCTAAAGTCACGCTTCTCAGCCATTACGGCCTGAAATCTCTTACTGATGCTACTAAGAACCAGTCACATTCTTTTCCAAAGCCTGTATTTCAGAAAGTTTAAAGTAGTTCAAATGCATTTCAGAATCTTAACTCTTAAACTGCCTTTACGTCTCAGTGTTTGCCTCTGTCGCTCAAACGCAACACAGCACCCTCTAGCAGAAAAAAATGCAGGTGGGAGAACTACTATTGATTCCCTTTCACAAAAAACGGTAAAGTTGGCTCTTTTTGTTTGTTTTGAGACAGGGTCTCACTGTGTAGCCCATGATGGCCTCAGACTCACAGCAATGCTCCTGCCTCGGCCATCCAAGAGTCGAAATTATAGGCATGCACCACCACACCTGGAATGAAGTTGGTTCTCACTTTGCTTAAGTAAACAAAACAAAACACAATGCTAGTTTACATATAAAACTAAAGTAACCATCACAATTTTTTCATTTTCAAAACTTCATTTTGGGGTAATAAAATGATACCCCAGAGTGTTATCAAGTGAGAGGTAATCTTCCTTTTACTCTTCATCATACTTCACTTCTCAGTAAGATTTATTTTTATACAGCATGATATAAACTCATTTTGGTAAGACAATCATGGTCCTGTCATCTCGTTTCTCTCTGACCTCAAATTATATAATCTGAAAAACCACTGGATGAAGAGAAAGAGCAGAGGCCATGCTAGGCCCTGCTGTGTGGGGCCCGGGCTCTGTCAGCAGCACTGAGAGCCTGAGGAGAGAATAGTGGCTTCCACTCGGTGCTGCTTCCACCCGACGCGCAGCTTCCACCCGGTGCGCAGCGCCCTCGGCTCACTCTTAGAAAGTCTGTGTTTTCTCTGTTTGTGGTACAATAATCACAACATTTTGGCATAATCTTATGTTTGTGAGATTAAACCCCAAAGTATACATTTTTTTTTTTCCCCCGGAACTGGGGATTGAACTCAGGCCCTTGCGCTTGCCAGGGAAGCGCTATTCCACTGAGCCATCTCCCCAGCCCCTAAAACATTTTGACAGCAACAAAATCTGCTAGGTGCTAAGAACAAATGATTAACACTTTTTTTTTTTTTTTTTTTTCTCTAACAGATATAGCTAGTAGGAATGAAAAGCAGTAATTCAAACTTTACACATTCTGTGGAACCAGGCATGGTGGTGCATGCCTGTAATCCCAGCACTTGAGGCTGAGACGGGAGGATTGCTGTGAGTTCAAGACCAGTCTGGGGGCTACAAAAATGAGCACAAGGCCAGCCCAAACTGCATAATGAGACCCTTTTTAGAAATATAAAAACTTTACACATTCTGTATTTTATAAGGTTTAGCTTGCAAAAGTGTGTACTGCTTTTGAAATAGAAAAAATATTTGCTTAAAGATGTTAAAAGAAAATCAATATAACATAAAAAAATTCATAAGGAAAAATAACGTGATATTCTTTGCTAGAGTATGTGAAATTAATAGATACATGATACGCTAAGGTCTAAAAAGTCCTTCAATCAAGGCTATATAGTTTATGTATGAGTTTGTTCCTGAGAAGTACACACGCGTAAGTTCTGTCTATTTAGGAAACCGGGAATCTGGGTGCCTGTAACTTCCTGCTCTATTTCGGACCTCTCTGTTCTCCCCACCCATCTTTCTCTCTTTTCTACACTTGGGTTTTGCTGGCTGCCTCCATATTTTCTACTGTATCACTGCTACACAAATTCAGGGCCTCTGCACAAATGGGGTCCCAGGCCTTGTCCAGCACCCAAGACTGCAGCTCCTCAGAGGCTTCCCTGGTCGCTCTAGGCAATGTCACGTCCCTCTGCCGTGTCCCCTCTGTCATCAGCTTGTTTTCTGTTGCAGCAGTCAGTGCATTAGTAATTACTTCTCCGACTTCTGGCATCTTCCTTGCTAAGTGGAAGCTCTGTGAGGCAGGGCCTGTACTAGTCTAGTTCACTCTGGTCGGCTGCTTGCCATCCCTTTTCAACGGCTGCCACAGCCACCTAATGTTGACTATTTACAGTTTTCAAAAAAAAATTCAAACATAAACAACATGTAAAATAAAGGAATTGACATGTAACCTATAAATTTTCTAATCCAAGTTAAATACCTGAGTTATAATGCTAAACAAAAGACCCCATGCACTCTCCGAAGTCATGTGGCTCTAAGACCATGATAGAAGGGTTCGATGTTGGGAGGTGGCTCGCATGTAGTCGCAGCACCTGAGCCATCTCTGGCACAGCAGGCTTTCAGTAGACAGGGTGGGAAGCAGACGTGCCAGAGACTTACTTTGCTTTTGGCTTCCAGACGTAAGACCCGACTGGTCTTTGTGATGGGGTCTTCATGTCCGGTCTCCTCAAACAGCTTGCCTTCTGCAAACTTGTAAGTGTAATATTTTGGGGGTCGTATTGGAGAGCAAAGTTGAAAGGGGCAGTTCTTCGGGTCAGAGTTCGTATCCATTATGAATCCACAGGCCCAAGGAGGGAGCTAAAGACAGAGAATAGTTATTTGCATGCCGGATCTACACAAACAACTTAAGTATCATTAATTAAGTTGCTCAAAACAAGATGATATGGACAGCTGGTTTATTTTCTACCAAGAGCATCTGAGGATTACTTCATGACGAAAGTGTCTTTCAAGTAAGAAATAAACACAACTACATTAATGACCAATAAAGTATCTTTATAGGAAAAAGGCTTATCAGGATTCTAGTTACATGTGATCTCCTTTAACAGAAGCTTAGGTGGGGTATAAATTTGGGTAATAAAATAACAACAGTTAAGAATAAGAGGAAATGAAATAGTAACTCCAAAACTCAGCCATGGCTGCACGATCTCTGTTCTCACAGAACACAAAATGCCCCCATGTGTGTATTCTGAATAATTTTCCCCCCAGCCTTTTGCCTGCTGTCGGGACAGCCCAGTGATGACAGTCATTACTCCTGGCTACCCTCGGCTCAGCAGCGCTAAAGTGTTCACAATTTGTTTCTAACTTTAGCTTCCAGGCAAACCATTGTGCAGAACAAAACCTTGCCAGGCACATCTACTCCGCGAGACTTACAGCTATTATGCCCAAGATTCATAACTTTAAGAAAAAAGGAAAGGAATCAAAATTCATTCTCTCGGAGCAGCGGGCTCCAGCTTCAAGCCTTCCACTAACATCATGCTTATACCTTTTACAGAACTCTGCTAAGCAGGTTGACAGAGTGTTACAAGAGGTACCAAGAATCAGAACATTAAAAGAAAACTGCCTTTCTTTTTCTGCGTAATTGCGGAAAGGGCAAATTCCTTGGAGAACCAGAGGTCTCTGCACAGCAACAGCACTGCAAAAGGAGCTGGGGGATGCATGTACGCATACACACTGTGGCACCCGTGTGCGTGGCAGCCCTGGAGCTCATGTCAGCAGACAAATGTCTCCTAATTAAACCGAAGCATCTATTTTTGCCAAATACTAATAACGAGACCCACGTGCAACGTCTGAGTTCCTGCCTAATTGTGCTCAGACAGAGGGTTATTTTAAACCTGGTAACCAGGGGCCAGAAAGAAAGCACAAGGCTCCTTAGCCCAAGAAGCAAGCACAAAGGCTTTCTGTCTTTGGGTGCAACTGAAGGGCAGTTTCCGGATGACCCATGTAGTCAGTTCTCTAGGCTTTAGGCTATCTGGCTCCAGGAAGTCAAAACACCTTTCAGGTGTCTTCCTAGAATGAGCAGCTCCAAGATTGAAGTTTTATTCACAACAAAAATATTGTAAGACTGTGGAACTTTTTAGCTTGCCTAGCTGATACAGTGTATGTACTAACTATATCTCAAGGACATCGTGCACCACTGTCCTGCTGAGCTAGGCCCACAGCGTGCACGGAGTATGCTCCCATGGTCAGCACTCGAAAACACGCTGGCTGTGAGGCAGGCGGTTCTCAGATACTGGAGGAACCGGCTGGGCACTCACATCGTACCAGCCAACTGCTGTCACTTTTCTGAAAGAATGATTAAGATGGGATATGCTAAAAGAAACCAAGCCTGTGCATACAGATGCCTCTTCCAAATAAAACAGATGTGAAACACAGAATAAACAAAAAATCAATTTGCCTACAATAAGTGCCATCACACTGCACATTTTTGGTGGGGAAAAATGCTACCAGAAAATACCAATGATGACTGATGACAGGAAGCAAGAACAGCAAGAGGTTTACATTTCCACGAGCCAAGGAGGCAGAGATGTTATACACAGAATTACTTTATAACCTACTCGCCGTATGGTTAAGGATTTTATTCCTTTGAATAGAGCACTGTCTGTGGTTATTAATCAGAGCAGTACATTTTCATAAAATGGGTCTAATTAACAAAATTCCCTTTAAGTGGAGCCTAGTGTGTACCGAAGCATCTGACCCCATTTGATGCTGCCCTAACAATGCTGGATAACAGTATGAGAACGTGTAGAGGGTGTAGGCATAAATACATATGTATACTTTATACCTCATACCCCCTGCAAAGCATGTTTTTCTTCCTACCTTTAATAAACGTAAAACCTCAAAAAACCCACCCAGAAATATTTAATAAAAATATAAAGGGCCATATTTACATGGAAGCCAGACATTAGAGGTAAAATCTACATGACGGTCCTAATTTTCTTTTCTTTTTTTAAATTTTTTTTTTTTTTTAATTTCATTGAGAAATATGAACAAGACAGTTTCAAAGCTGAACAGGACAGTTTCGATAATCAATACATTATACACTGTTATCTTCTTAGTGGTTATCCATAGTACAAGAAGCAGACAGGATATCCTGCCCAAACACTATTAGTACACCTCTTGCTTCTCATTGAATTAAGCGAAAGTAGCTGTGTATCTATCCTAACTATTTTGTATATATAAATACAAAATGATCTTTCCTTTGTATTCCCTTTTTTTTTGTTTAGTCCTGTCAGAGGTGAATATTCTACTGGCATCTAAATACTAAGGTGTTTGAATTCAGCTAAACAATCCAAAACTGTCTAGCAGTCTATAATATTATTGGGTTATCCTCAGAAGTTGACTTGAGGGGCTGGCGAGATGGCTCAGTGGTCTAAAGCACCTACTTCGAACGAGCTTGGGAAAGCACAGGGACCGCGGTTCAATCCCCCAGCACCACATGCCAGCCAGCCCCGCCCCCTGGTGGGCTGAGTGTGGCCACACACACACACACACACACACACACACAATAAATAAATAAATAAATAAATGTTTAAAAAAAAAAAAAAGTTGACTTGAGCCTTTCACAGCTCATCGTATTAATATGGCTTTACTTTATATACCTTGTTTTTATACTTTTCTTCTGGGTGGTTAAGACCAAGATAAAGCAAGACCTATACAGCAAGAAATGTAACTTTTGTATCTGATAAGGTCAGTCAAGTACCCTCAGGATTTATCCCGTTGCCCTGTACTGCACTTTGTAGATCCTTTGTCAGTGTCAGCCTTGAGGATGGGTCACAGCCATTGCTTGACCAGTTTGCTCTCTGTCAAAGCCTGAGAGAATGTTTTTTCTCTCCATGTGACTCCCTAGGCACACTATACATCATCGATCACATTCCTCTGTGGCTCCATGATCTTCTTGATCAGAAAATTTGGAGCACAACTGAGTTACATGTTGTTACAGTAGAGGTTCTCCTATGTGCCGAGTCTTCACTGACCTTGAAAGGCTAGGGTCAAAATGTTGGCTGACCTTGCAGCCCTTCCTTTTCTCCAATTTTGAACTGCTAACTTAGGTTGTTAACCCTCCAGAAGAGAAGCTTATTATTAACCTGCAATATATGCAGTTCGGCTTACCCTATCTGTTTAAATATCAAACATCTTCGGTATATCATGAAACAGGTATTTTCCATCAAATATTGGTATGTTGAACTTCAAGACCTTACAGAATACGTAGGAAAAATAATTTTGTAAAGGTAGAAATAAGCATTTACATAATTTTACAAAGAAATTTAGAAATCTAACCATACACAGAATTGTAACAGGACAGACCTGTGACATTTTTTTTCTTATTCTTGTGACTTTTTTTTTTCCATGTATCACTCTTTAAAAACAAACAAACAAACAAACAAACAAACACCCTTCACTTGAGAGACATTATAGCAATAAATGGTATGTCATGACAAGAAGTACATATTGAGAAGACCAGGATGGCAGGCACTCCAAGCGTGACCCCTCTATTACACATGGCCATCCTTGGTGCAGCCGCCTGGCTCACAGGCACCAGCATACAGAGTTAGTCAGGGTTAGAACTCACCAGCCAACCGTTATTCTCAAAAACCTGCTGATGTCCCCCAGGATCACTGCCCAGCCATCTTGTGCGTACAAATGCATGGCTTTGCCCGTCATGTTTCTCAGCTTTTCTCCTTGCCCACACCTCATTGTCTAATCCTCAAGTTCCTGCTTTCCTTTTATTTGTGTTGTAACTTTCCACATGTAATTCCTCTTTTAAGTTCTTATACTATGGAGACAATATGATATTTACACATGTCCTAATTTTCTTGACAGAATTTTACTGTAATAAATGTATCATTAAAAATTATATATTTTTTCCTCAATTTATACAGACAATGATGAAGATATCTGATTTTGGGGGTAGATTGGCAACCCAGGAGCTAAAGACAATAAGAAAATTCCGGAAGTCACCTTAGGATAGCACTACAGAGGTCTAAGCATCTGGATATCACAACCCATAATTTTACTTTGGGGAGCAGCTGGAGAATTTCAGTTGTTTTAGGACCTCCTTCATTTTTATTTGCATTAGTATTATTATAGGCAAATAAATGACACAGAAAAAATACATATTCTGAGAGGGACTGGGCTCTCAAGGAAGTTAGCGGATAAATAACACTGGAGGTGGCTGGAGGTGCATCTGAAGAGGCCAGGCCTCAAGATCAAGATGCAGCCGGCTGGCCTCTGCCTGCCTCAGGGGTGCGCAGCAACTTGAGGTTGTACTGTAATTAGCACCGCCTGGGCCAGGAAATCCAGATGGGTGTCAGTTACACACTGGGTGACCAAAGCATCTGGCCCCAGCCCTTCCCCAAATGCCCTCGTTCTTTCCATGTACTTTCTAGTGCTGGGGGTGGGGGTGGGGTGGGGGTGGGTGTCAGCGTCAGGGGTTACCTGGAATTGAACTCAGGACCTTACGTTTGCCAGGCAGGTGCTGTGCCACTGAGCTATATTGCTGGCCTCTCCATGTATTCCTGCTACGTGATTCACTTCCCTACTGGATCACTATTAGCGAAGCAGTACAGAGTACTTGCAGGCTGATTATAGTTTGACTTTGCTGCATAAACTGCCCCGATAAAAGGCCTCAGTGGCAACCTACTTTTGGGACCCCTCAAGCTATCTTTTAATAAACCTTTCCTACTCTTAACCTCTCTTCCTTGGAATTCACTCTTTGATTCCAAGGAACACAAACTTGCCACATCTCACACCTAGCAGGCTGGGGTTGTATTTCTCACATACCAGTGTGACAATCTCAAAACCTACCGCCCTGCCTCTTACCTCTTTTTGCCTCAGTCTACTTGTATATGCCTGATAACCTCAGAATACAGCTTCGGCCTGCAAACTTTTCCTCTACTCCAAACTTCAGATGTTCCCTCTTCATAATTTATGCATAAATTCCTTACTGCAATACCAAAAGCACTGTCATAGTTTCATACCCCAGAAGTGCTTCAGTGAAACAGAATTATTTTTAGTTTTCCAAATAGTTTTTGAACATCTCTAGCTTATTGCTTCAATTACTGATCTTCCCGCCAAGAATATAATAATCTGCACCTCTAAAACTTGACCTATCTTCTTTATTTATAATTCAACTTACTCTACAAAAGCTTTCCTGAAATTGCTTCCACTTCTCTATAGCCCACAGGATATTTCCGTTTCTGATGTCACTTTTTGAACAGACACTAAACTGATCACAAATGCAGTTTATCAGGGCTTCTGACAATCCTGGAGTTAAGGACACAGAAGTGGTCCATGTTGGCTTGCTAGTCAGCTAGCTCAGAACTTCCCCTACCAAGAAAAATGAGGGCACCCTCCTCCTTTCTTCTGTGCCTGCCACCTTCCTTCACTCTTTAGTGCTGCTTTAAAGCTGGGCAATGAGGTTGCCATTCCCCAACTTCACCAGGTGCACGTGTGAACCTCACTTGGCAACATCAGCAGTATCGAGTAGCCTGTGAGGCAGACATGCCACTGTGACCTTTTACTGTGAAGATAGACCACTGTCACCGCATGTGCAAAGGAACCAAAGTCCACCTGTCTTGGGTAGGAACAAAGAGAAGATGGTGTGAACACAGGCATGTTGGGGCAGAAAACAGCAGATGGGACTATCTGAGGAGCCGGGCAGGGCCAGCGGTCAGTGGTCAGGCATTAGAGGCCAAGCTGGTCTGACCTAACATTGGGAAGACATCTTGTATGGAGAGGCCCAGACACAGAGAACTGTACAGGCTCCTGTTCCTGAAATCCATGCTTCAAGGTGATGCCCTAAGTCAGAGTGCTTGCTGAGCCCACCAAGCAATTCTGAAATAAATCTCTGAAATCTGCTCAAGAGCTAGCATGCTAAATTCCATTTAAAGTATTTTTAAGTCCACAATGTTATTCAGAATGTGGTTTTATGTTAAGCTAAACTATGTATATACTTTACTGTCTTTTGAAAACCCCACATACCTTCAGTGATCGCACTGAGTCATCCGCCAGACCAATCACGTTAACATAAAGTAGGTTGCTGTGCTTCAGGAACAGAACACAGTGATCCTTGAACATGTCCAAGTCCACAACTTTGGTGTTTCTCTTCATTGTGAAAAACAAATCCCAGTTCATAATAGCAGGGGTATCAGCTGCTGTTCTCATTAGCTGTGTGGAACGAAGGGAGAGCTGAGGGACAGGACACGAGGGCAGCAGCCAGACATGAACCTCAGAAACCAGCGCACAGGTGCTGTCACTGTTAGTGAAGATGAGAAGGAACTCGCCCTGACCCCAGGAGGGACTGTGACCATTGCCATGAGGACTAGGCCAGAGGCGGCTTGAGAATGTTCCCACTGGTTGGTGGACAGCCCAAGACGGGACATCTGAGGAAGGGCACCGACAGCCGGCAGACTAAGACCCTTGTGATCCAGTGGAAATCAATCTAAGCTATTAACTCACAAAATTGTGTTTATAAGTTTGGCCTCTGAAGCCACTAAGATTGGTTTTGATAATACAAATGGGATAGAGTACGTGTCACTTACCAGCTCTTAGGGCACATGTGAAGCCTACAGCAGCATTAGTGCTAAGGAAAGAGAAATGGACTGGGACATACAGGAATGCGGCACCCATTTCTACACTTCAACAGAGCCTACGACCTGTTTCCTCAGGGGAGCAAGAGATTTTACTGAGGGAAGTATGACATTTAAGAGTATAACAGCAACAAGCAGGATTTACAGTTACCTTGAACTCCGTCGGCTCGCCAACGTTAGTCAGGATGTACAGCTCGTCATCTCTGTGTTCAATGTAGTAGAGGACCCCGTAGATTCGCTTCTGAATAAGGACGGGGGGGTCCCAAGGGCTCTGGCCATCTATCAGCCACACCTCAGAGGTGATCTTGTTCATAATATTTATGGTGAGGAAACGACTGTCTTTTGTAAGGTAAAGGAAAACAAAATAGCTAGAGAGAGACAGACAGACAGACAGACATGAGGGTTCAAGAAATGTTAAATGTGTGCCTCATTAATCACAGTATTTCAGAAGTGAAATACACATTAATTTATAAAGCAGTTAGAAAATGAAAAAAAATGCCGTAGTAAACACTGTTTCCACATTTTAAAATGGCTATTATCTTTTTCATTCTCTATCCAGAGGCATTTGAAATTATGTTTTCTAAAGTTGTATCTCAAATATTTTTCAGACAAAGAAACTGAAAGAACTGTAAAGCGAACACCAGTCTTCGCTGCTGACGTGTGCTGCTAACACCCTGCCGAGCTTCCTTCGTCGCCCATTACGTGTGGATTGTTCCATCTCACTCCTCATTAGCTTGTGAGGTCTCTTTTCTTACTGTTTTCATACGTCAGAAGGTTTGCTGCAGAATTACATGTCTAGTTCTAGCTATCTGTCGGTCCAGTTTGCATTAGCCTATAATTTGTAGCATACTATGCTTTAACACCTGACTGTAGGGTAAGACCCCAACCCCTCTTTGCTCTTTCTTTTCAACAATTTTACATTTTCTGTTTGTTCTGTGATAAAGCCAAGCAATCTGATAAGTTATTGGGGAGATATGCAGTTATGTGGAAGAAAGAACATAGGTGGTTCTAGAACAAAGTATTTCTTAGAAACAAGGAACATAAAAAGTAGAGCGCTAACCCTTTTCTCATTTATCTCTAGTGATATTTTTTTCTGCTTCTGAAGACTGAACCTGGCCTTTGCACTAAGCCACATCCTCAACATTTTTAAATTTTTTGTTTTGAGACATACTATCCCTACAGTGATAAGTTGCCCAGGCTGAGCTTGAACTTGTGATCCTCCTGCCTCTGCCTCCCAGAATGCTGAGATTATGGGTCTGTGCCACCATGCCTGGCTTCATATTTATTTTTTAAATTAAAATTACTTTTCCAATGATTAAAAAAATGGCAGTTATTATAAAAGATTAGAGAAGTAGGAAAACCCATTTATTAGTATCTTGAGTATATTTCCTTTTAATCTTTTTTTTACAAGATGCATCCCTTTTTCGTGATACAAAGTCAACATATGTTGAACCCATATGTTCAATTTTTTTTTTCACTTAGTTAGCTTTCATTTATAATTTTGTAGCAATATGTACTTTAAATTCTATACATTGCTAAGCATGCAATGGTTGGGCCGGCAAGACAGCTCAGTGGTCCAAAACACCTGCTTAGGCAAGCATAGGTAGGGACCACGCTTTGATCCCTGGCACCATATGCTGTGCCAGCCCTGCCCCAGGGCGAGCTGAGCTTGCCACAAAAAAAAAAAAAAGAAAGAAAAAAGAATGCAGTGGTTATAAGGTGCTAATATGTTTTCGTGGATTAGGAGTTTTGACTTGAAGGGAAAACTGACTTAAGGGCATCACTCACTTAAGTGAAAAAGCACTGGCTAAAGACGGCAGTATTACGGGCCTGACACCGTGCTTATCAAGGAAAAGGCAAAGGTAAAGACAGTCTAGTGGTTGCAGGTTGTCATCACTAATTCACATGAATGAACCATGCTATAATTAACAATTTATCTTTTAATAATTAAATGTTTTTTTCTTGGTTGCACTGATTCTAGGTACCACGCTGGCATGGGTGGCACACTTCAATTTCCTACTTAGCAGTGGTACTTGTTTTTTTTTTTTTTTTTTTTGGTGGAACCAGGGATTGAACTCACGCCCTTGCACTTGCCAGGGAAGCGCTTACTCCACTGAGCCATCTCCCCAGCCCGTGTTACTTGTTTATGTAAGTGGTGAATTAAAAATGATCTGCATGGGCTTTTAATTTGCCTAAATATTTTTAAAGAGAAATATACTAAAAAATATGAGTCTTAAAGCCAAGAACTATATCCCACAAGACACCTGTGTGAACGGATCGCTGTATGAACAAATCACTGGTATGAGTGCTACTATCCAATCTTGAAACACCCTAAGTAAAGTATCATCATATACAGAAACAGAACAAGAAATGCTCTAAGACCAACCATACAACCAGTCTGAGCAAGAAAGACTAGAACTCCTTGCTGCTCAGAGTAGACAAGGTCTTTCCAGGTAGTTCTTACCTGAAAATTCAGGCTCTACCCTAAGAGAAGAGTCATGGATGAAGAGCTAAAAGATGTATGTTTTGCTAATGATCAGCTGTATAATTCTGAGAAATCTTTAAACTGTCTGGACTTGGCATTCTAAAATACTAATTTTAAAAAATGTTACAGATATACCTCAGAAATTCTTTTTTAAAAATTTTTATTTATTTTATTTTTGTATTTTTAGGGAAGGGTCTACAGGATGTTCAGGGTCTCACTACTAGATCAGACTCATAGTGATCCTCCTGTTTACAGCCTCCCAAGAGCTGGAATTATAGGTGCGCGCCACCACGCCCAGTCTCAGTTGCAGTCTCAGCGTGCCATGGGGGCAGGGCCGGCATGGAAGGCCCAGGGATGGAACCCCCAGCCCCTGCACCTACCTGCTCGCAGGCGCTTTAATCTGCTGAGCTATTTGGCCAGCCCTTGGAAATTCTTTTTGCAGTAAGATGTCAGTGTGGGTGCAACTTAGTAACTCCCAGGTTCCATGAAGCCTGCTTCCCTGGGGTCTAGCTGGGGCTGAGGGCACAGCTGACTTCCCTCACCTTCCTAATTCAGCCCTTTCTGAGGATCTGACCACTTCTGCAACTGTACAGTGATGAGTACTGGATCAGAAATTTTTTAGGTGAGTGGGGAATGGTTATTCTTCAGTGATTAAAAATCTTATCTCTTAATTATGTCTGGATTTTCCCTTTTAGAAATGTACATATTGGTTTTCTCAGAATATGTGAATTACAGTATATGACCCTGGAAATAACTGAAAATGGAAACAATAATATTCAAACTATACCTGCCCATCTCTAAGAAATAATAGCTGGCATTATTCCTGAATTTGAATTTCGAGACAATTTACTATCGAAATAAAAAAAAATATTTTTGAACAACCACATCTACTAAAGTACTAGAAACAAACGTGATTTTGAACCTGGCCAGGTAAGACTTTTTCTGGCCTCTAACAGTGACTTTTTCAAAATCAGGAAGCCAAAAGGGGCTCAGAGGGGCAGATAAAGTGGAATTATGGTCAGTATGGCAATGAATTAGTTCTGTGGTTTGGAATACTCTCATAATGTAATTTCCCCCAAATCTCCATTTCGTATTAAAAATAGGACTGTAGGGCCAGGGAGATAGCTCAGCAGCATAAGTGCCTGGCTGGCAAGCTCAAGGTCCTGAGTTCGATCCCCAATACCACTAAACACAAAATAAAACAAAAACAAAAACAGGATTGTACAAGATTTTAAGGACTTTCTAAACTCTTGTACAATATGTAGTGTTAGTGTTCTTGTTTGGGCTATCAACATCACTGTCAGAGATTTGGAGTTAAATTCCTTTTTTCCCCTACAAATTGTATTCGACACTGTCCAAACTGTACTGCTAAATAATGTATGAGTGATTAAGACCTTGACAATAAGGAAAAATGTTTGTTTTTTTGTACCAGGGATTGACAAAATGTTTTTCTGAAAAATATATTTGGGTAAGAGTCAAGGGATTTTGGTATTAAAAGTTGTTATTGGGGGCCTGCCCATTAGCTCAGGTGTTTAAGTGCCTGCTTAAACAAAGCAGTCAGACTCAGGATGCTGTGGTTCGATCCCCAGATCCTCAAGCCTTGCCAGACCTGCCCTGAGGGCATCCAGAACCAGTCAAAAAAAAAAAAAAAAAAGGTCCATAAAGTTATTATCATTTCTTCCCAAACCTCATTAAGTGTACTGTTTTGCTTTTTTTTTTAAATTTAAAATTAAAAATGAAATCTTTTCTTTATTTGATACAGGGTCTTTTTTTAAAAAAAAATTTATTTATTTTGTGTGTGGCCAGTTCAGCCCACCAGGGGGCGGGGCTGGCTGGCATGTGGTGCTGGGGGATTGAACTGTGGTCCCTGTGCTTTGCTTAGCTTAGTTTGTTCTAAGTAGGTGTTTTAGACCACTGGGCCATCTCACCAGCCCTGGTACAGGGTCTTGCTACACAGCCAAGACTTATAGTGATTCTCCTTTCTCAACTTCCCAGCACTGGGATTATAGGCATGTGCCTGGTTTCAGTGGCTGGCAAGGTACACCCAGAGTTTCAGGGCCGGCATGCATGCAGTACTGAGGAATTGAACCTGGGTCCTTGTGCATACCAGGCAGGTGCTTCAATCACTGAGCTATGTTCCCAGCTCCCTCAGTAAGTGTTAATATGAGCATAGTCCTGGGGATTATAAGCAATCAGTAAGTAGTAATTTTAGGAAAAGATTTTCCATAGTACTGGGGGAAGTACTGGGGAAAAGTTTAAAGACCAGTGGAGGCCATGGCTGAAAGCAAAGTAATTCAGTAATTATGTCATCTGCATTAAACTGGTAGCGAGTTCTGTGCAACTGATTCCATGGAATTCTGGTTCTGATTTATACAAGCCTTGAAACTGCTGTGTGGCAACCCTATGTCACATTTAATTGACACCTCCTCCCATGCGTCAGAGTCCAGAGAGTGCTGGTAACTTCGCGTTTGCAGGCTAGTGATATATGTGGGTTTCAGTACAATGGGACTCAAATTTGAAACATAAGCAACTAATATAAGATCACCTTAGCCTTCATGTACTTGGTTCCAAACACAACCAAAACTTCACGACAGGCAAGGTCAGCCCTTATCATAATTGGAGAACTATTCTAGAGAATACGGCCTGCCGGAATCATCTTAGTACCTTGGGTCTTTTTCTGTGTAAAAGCGCTCATTCCGTCTGTTTTCCCCAAAAGTGGCTCGATACACATCATGGCAGCGAAGGTTTCTCTGGAAGGTGTAGAACAAGACGTCTTCATCTTCTTCATCCTTCACCCATTCTGAAGGAAAGTAATTAAAAGAATTAAGTACAGCCACACACCCCCTTAAGGAAGGGACAGGGCATTCTAATTCTGAGTGCCAGAATGCACCTGTGCCTCTGGAACTGTAATATGCCAATCTGTGCTATTCAGAAGTTGGAGCTTTCCAGGCAGGAATGCACTGCCACATGCGTTCCACACTTTCAACAAGTTCATCTCAGGCTACTTTCTAAATAAGAGCTAAATATACAATATTTTGGAAGGAAGTCGGGAAAGTCACCTTTGCTTCCGAAAGAAGTTATATTTAAAATGACAACTTGTAACAACAGCCTACGGCAGTACCACATCATTTTCTCACTGATCTCAAACTTTTCTATCTGCTTTTTTTTTTTTTTCTTTTTTCTATCTGCTTTCAAGTCATAGGATATCTTAAGCTACCAAGTACATTTTAATGGTGGTTCTTGATTTCACCAGGACCTGTCAAAGGAAGTCTGCATATAATTACATCATGACCGCCAGGCTGACCATGGTTGTTAAGGCAACAATGTATAATTTGCATTTTGATTTTAGAGGTTAAAAATGTATAAAATATGTTTCTTAGACTCCATCAGAGGGCAGTAGAATAAGTGCTCGCCTGGCAAGTGCAAGGGCCTGAGTTCAATCCCCTGTTCCACCAAAAAAAAAAAAAAAAAAAAAGAATCCATCAGATAGGGTATAATGTCAATTGATTGCAAAGACATTAAATTAAACAATGGTGGGGCTGGGGAGATGGCTCAGTGGGGCTGGGGATGGCTCAGTGAAATAAGTGCTTCCCTGGCAAGCACAAGGGTCTGAGTTCAATCCCTGGTTCTGCCAAAAACAAAACAAAACAAAACACGGAGAAAATGAAAGGGCAGAACAAGTATGAGTATATATACAACTCATTGACAAAATTTAAAGTTGGCTCTGCTCTTTAAAATGTTGTAGCTTCCATTGAAGAGTAAGTTATTAACACACTCCAAACTTCCTTAGTAGGGACTTGGAGAAATCTGTTATAACAACTTTACAAGATACCAAGAAATGAAAATTATGCATATCCAAGCCCAAAGCTGATGAAAATTAGGATGCAACGTATGAGTAAAGATTTATTGCATATAATAAATTGGTAAAGAATTACTAATACAGCAAAAATACACTGTACAACGAAGATACTATTAACTATTAACTTTTTAATTTTTTTTTAATTTATTTTTTATTTATTTATTTATTTATTTTTTTGGCGGAACTGGGGATTGAACTCAGGCCCTTGAGCTTGCCAGGGAAGCGCTTATTCCACTGAGCCATCTCCCCAGCCCCCTATTAACTTTTTTAAAAGCCAGGGAGATAGCTCTGTAGAATAAGCACCTGCCTGGTCAGTGCAGGGTCCTGAGTTTAATTCTCAGTACTGAAAAAAAAAGCAGGAGCATTATTTTGAAGTCACTCAGTTACGTAGAAGGAAGCTCTTTCTGAGCAAGAGGCACCTGGGATGACACGGAGTCTGCACTCGCCTTAAGCCTTCACTCACAAACAAACAAAACAGACAACCCCCCACCCCCAGTGCTTCAAAGCGTGGACACTTCTGCTGCTGCCTTCTCAGCAAGAAAGAGCACTCAGGTTGGTGGCTTACCAAAGCTGGACACATTTGGGAAAGAAGCTTCCATGACAGGCTGGTCACTCAGCTTTATCACTATGCAGGTCGATGCTTCAGAATCATCAGTTCTTATCTTGGCGGCCACGTACTTCTCATCTGGAGCAACTCTGATACAATCAATGAATGGCTGGTCTAATTTAAGTTCTTCTAAGTTGAATAAAACTTCATAATTATCATTGTCTGCTGTATAAAAAAATGGGGAAGAGATAACTCCACAAGATGTACTTTATTATTTATTTATTTATTTATTTTCACAAGATGTACTTTAAAAGAATTTAAAACTGTCCTTCAGAACTTTAGATTAGCATTCCCCTTCTATGAGAGGCCACCTGGAAAGTGGCTATCCAATGATGGTAGCCTGACTTGCACACGAACTGCTATCAGTTATTTAATAATATCCTGTGCTGTTTATTATTATTCTATGCCTCAACCCATGAGACATTCATTCCATACTGTTAAGAGTCTAGCCCAGACCACAAGGAACTTGGACAGCAAGAGTACGAACAGCACTGAGTGATACATGGGATGTGGCTAGGACAGTCCCTGGGCAGAACATGTGCACAGAAAACGGTGGAACCAACTTCTATTCTACCACAGCTTTTGAGTGTAGCTGTTGGCTTTATCTTGAGTAAGCTTAGATGTTAAAAATTAGTCTTTTTAAAAGAATTTCAGAAGTTTTTAAAATAATTTTCTTTATACCTTTAAGAAATCAATGACAAATTTCCTTTAAAATCGTATAATCTGAGAAATCAGAGTATGTTATATGAAAGAATTTGTTGTACCTTCTTCATCTTTGGAACGAACCAAGCAGCATCCTTCTTGATAATAAACAAAACCGCCATGTTTAACCTAATAATCAGAAGGAACAAATGCTCTATTTAATGATAATTTAACTAACTACCCAATCATCTGACTATTCAAAATGAAATAAGATCTTATAAAAAGCTGATCTGTAGAGGTATCTGAATAAACACAGAAAAATAAGGTGGCCCAATCTTATAATGCAGTTGCTAAGGGAGGATTCATCTATGTTCAGAAGCACCAAGAGGGTTTTGCATAAAGGCGAGAGGTGTAACACAATGTGCCTGGGTTCTCAGGATAGTATACATCATTTTAGGTGTCCTTTGAGCACATGTGACATCTGTAGAGTGGGACTCAATTAATAAAATTTAAGTGGCCTCTACGTCTTACAAATCCAAAGTGTGGCAGGTGAGAGAACTGTGGGTTAGGTTAGCTTCAAAAACCAGTCAAAAGCTGAGATTCTTTAAAAATATGTTGTCATTAGTATCTGAGCAATCTTGACTTGATTTTACAAAAATGCATTACCTTTGTGGGGTGACAAAGGCACTGTGAGACAGAAAATAAACAGCACCAGTGTAGGAGTGTTCTTGTCTACCAGCTCAACACTAAGCGTGACTGATTTTAGATGGCTGATATCACAGCTATTATTAGACACTGGCATACTTTGAGTCTAGAATCCCTACTGCTATTTTCATCCTAACACACGAATTGTTTTTTTCACCTTTTCCATTTATTTATTTATTTATTTACTTTCTAAGGCAAGGTCTTGCCTTGTAGTTCAGGCTGCCTTTGAACTAGTAGCCCAGGCTGGCCTCAATGGCTATCCTCCTGCCTCAGCCTCCCGAGTGCTGGTTTTACAGGTGTGATCCACCATGCTCGGCTCTCATGATTTCATATATAATCAATCTGTGATTCTGTTTCCCAATCAAACTGAAAAATTTTCAACTTGTTTGTTCCATCTATTTCAGTTCAATATTTAAGACTGGTAACTATAAAATGATTAAATATATTTAACTTCAATATATTATACTAACGTGGTATCACACACTATTTAAATGGTAAAGGTAGTACCAGGGATTGGTTTCATTTGAACCTCTCCTTGAAATCTTTAAAAATGTTAAACAAATGGATGTTCCTTAAAATCAGAACCAATTAATCACACTTTGAAATTTATTTTAAGGATCATGTTGCATTTATTTTTTTAAAAAGTTTTTAGCATATTTTAAAGGTCAAATGTAGAAATTTGACATGAGCTTTTCTATAAATTGTAATGTATGTCATTTATATCTTATTGCTAATGAGATTTTGCTTTTAAAAAAACCAAACAAGCAATGGAATGATATATCCTACCTCTGCATTGATGATTTCATACTCTTCTTGTGGTTGTGTTTCTAATTTTGTTCTCACTTTTTCAAAGGCATCCATGTCTTCTGAAAGGGATTTTTCGTTTTCTTGTTTAATAGGCAGAAGATCCTAGAAAAAGTTTTGTTGGTATAATAAAAAATTTCAAAAAAAAAAATTCAAATAGGGCAAAAATGTTGCTTTTTAATAGAGAATTTTTCCTTTTCATACAAGTATTACAATGTTAGGTCTATGCTTATGAAATAACGTTTCTCAAGTAATTCTTTTTTAACCATTCCTTTTTTTTTTTTTTTGTGGAACCAGGGATTGAACTCAGGCCCTTGTGCTTGCCAGGCAAGCACTTATTCTACTGAGCCACCTCCCTGGCCCCAAGTCATTCTTTTTGAACTGGGAATTGAACTCAGGACCTCACACTTACCAGGCAGGTGTCATGCTGCTAAGCTATACTCAGCCATGTTCACAAGCCTTAAGCACTGTCTTTTCTTTTGTTTGAGTTGGTGTCTGATTTCGTTGTCAAGAATGACTTGAACTCAAATCTTCCTGTCTTGCCCTCTGACACAGTAAACAACAGGCATGTGCCACCATGCTGGGCTTAACCATTCTTTCCTAAACATCAATAAAATGACCTCTATTTCATTAAAAAGTGTAAGAAAGGAAAATAGGATAGACATTTGATGATTGTACTATTATTTCAAATGGCTAAGTTCTTAAGATACAAAAGCTCTAAGATGCTCTGGAGAAAGTCCAAAAAAGAGCATGAGAGTTTACACTTTTAAAGGAGGAAAGGAAATCCTGTGGACTTTTAAATATTAATAGGACTACGAGGTTAAAAAAAGCCCACTTAATTTTACAAGTACTGAAACAGCTTCTGAAAGGAGGGTAATGGCAAAGGAAGAAGACATTATTTTTGCAAATAGATGTTGATTACTATTTTATTCATAACTAAAGTTACAATAAAAGAGTTTATACTACTTTATCAACCATAATTTTCTTCACTTGTGGGAATAACCACCAAAACAAAACTGCTTTGTTTAGCAGATTAAACCGTGAAATTATACCTTGTAAAACAAATCTTCCTTTTGAAGGAAATTTACTTATAAAAAAAGGAAAATTAATGAAGACGGATAAAGATACAGAAGAAAACTAAATCAGCACACTGTCTCATACAGCGAGTATCTAATTAGCTAAACGTTTCAGTTGATTTCTCCAGAAAGCACTGAAATTTGTATAAGGAAAACCTACATAATAAAAGCGTGTCCATTAATTCAGTATTCCACTGGTTCACCTCATCAAGCAAAACAATTCTAGCCAAGTCTTCTGACTTTAGCTTCCTGCCAAAGATGGCAACTGTACAGTGATTTGTGCCAGACAGCACGACCACTGACCACCGACCACCACTGACCACCGACCACCGACCACCGACCACCAGTGAGGAACTCGCACAGCTGCTGAGTGTCTGCGGCACAGTGTGTCCTGACAAGGCACACTGCAGAGAACACGGTTTGCTACAAAGAGTTACAATCTAACACATGAACAGCAGCAAAGTCATCCAAGTGGACGACGTGGAAAACAATCATTTTAACAGCGTCTCCTTTTATTGTGTTTGGAACCCTTTCATGATCTGGATTAGATTCAAGTCATCAGTAACGGTTCAGTGCTCTCAATCATTAAGCCCTTACTTCTAATCGCGCAGTTCAAAATCTTTTTCTTCCCTCAGACCTAGGGATTGAACTCAGATACATCCCCAGCCCTTCTATTTATTTTGAGAGAAAGTCTTGCTAAATTGCTCAGGCTGTTCTTCCAGAGTGCTGGGATTACAGACGTAGCACAGCGCTATACCTGCCCCACTCAGTTAATTTTTAAAGTCATCAGTTGAAGTTCAGATAGTACAGGCTTGTATATTTAGTTTTCTTTTCTTTTTTTTTTTTTTGTGGTACCAGGGATTATAATTTTCATTAAAAATTTTTTCTATAATACTTATGACTGATCTTTAGAGGCAAAATATGTACAGCAATAATTCTGATTATCAGGCAAAAGAAACATTATGAATCCCAAGATTACTAGGACTCAATCTTGAAACTGTAACAGCTACAGCACATGTTCTTTCATTTCCAGATGTGGGCTTGACTGTTCGGTCATCACCCAGGTACCTGGACAGCTAGGAAAGGTGCCCTCTCCACTCCCCTGCAGCTGCTGGCACGGTCCAGGTGAGCTGAGGTCCGCCCCACTGAAAACCCCCCTTACTGAGGCCAAAACAGCGCTAACGGCAAAAGTGCTGGGCTCAGCAATGGTTCCCTTAAATTTACATTTCTCGTTTACTTTTCTGTGCCATAAATCCAAGTACACCAAGCTCACCTGAACCAAAATAAGTTTGAAAGAAATAGGATTTCTGACTGCTTAAATAAATTTAGGAAGGTCACATACATAACATCACGCCATTAGTGGTAGAAGATGGTATTTCTTCCTACCTTCCAAGTGGCCAAATACCATCTGTAACAATGAAAGCTGTTCTAAAACAGAATAGAATATATAACTTTATGATGACAAAAAATACAGAATTCTAAAAACAAAAACTGGTAAAGAGCAAGACATTGGAGAGCTTCTCAGTTGAGACAGTGCCACTGATAAATGGGTTTGCTTTTTTTGAGAGAGAGTCTTGGTGTGTAGGTCACGCTGGCCTTGAACTCATGACAATCCTCCTGGCTCCGCCTCTTGAATGTTGGGATTACAGAGTGTGTGCTGTCAGGCCTGGCTGCTGTAATTGATTATAATACACTAAAAACTTCATAGGAAATGTTAAACAGCAGTTACTGCTTCAAACAAAATGATTAAACCTATCATTATTAATAGTGGGACAAGTTGACATTATATCTCCTGCTATAAGATAACATGAAACATTTTAATTTAAGGAAAAAGAGTAAACTCAAAGTAAGTCAAAGGAAATAAAATACAGCAATGAAGTTAGTAATGAATAGAGAAAAAAAACTTGGTTCTTTTCAAAAACTTACTAAGAAGACAAATGCATGGCAAAATGGATCAAGAAAAGTCAGAATAGCCAGGTATGGTGACACACACCAGGATCCCAGTACTTGGAAAGCTGAGGCAGAAAGATCACTGCGAGTTTAAGGCCAGCAGGTCTACAAAGTGAGCTCAAGGTCAGCCTGAATTGCACAGTGAAACCCTTGCTAGGAGAAAAAAAGTTACCAGGACGGTATACTTACAATATAACTTTTTTTTTGCAGAACCAGGGATTGAACTCAGGCCCTTGTGCTTGCCAGGCAAGTGCTTGTTCTACTGAGCTATCTCCCTGGCCCCAGTTTTTTTTTTTTTTTTTTTTACAGTAGAACTTTCAAAAAAAGATCACATTAGGTTTCTTAGAAGTCCAATGCGCTATCCATTGTGCTATGGAGCCACCTCACATTAAGTTTCTTGATGTCAACATATTTAAAAAGATGGATGAAATGGTAGTTTCCCAAAAAGAAAGAAAATTACCAAAATTGACTCAAGAAATTAAAAAAAAAACTATGCAAGCTAATAACTACTGAAGAAATTGTCTCATTCTTGGAAAGGACACCAAAGCTTGGATTTTTTTTTTTTTTTTAATAGCTTCCCTGGATATTCAAGGAAGAGCCAATCTTTTTATATAACAACTATTTAAGAAAACAGGCAAAGGTACATGTGTTCAACTTATTTCGTTAGACTGATATAATCTTGACACCCAAACTGAACAATGGCCATACAAGACAACTAAAAGTCAATCTTAATCTAAAATAAAATGTAATAAAACTATTATTTTTAAGTAACACAAAGCAAAAGTAGTAATAATAAAATCTTATGTGACCAAGTAGGATATTTTCTAAGGATGAAAGGACAACCCAACACCAGAAAAAAAATCTATCAGTGTGCTCTTACAAATAACTTTTAGGACCATTTCAATACATAGAAACTTAGCACATTTTGAAACAATGCTAAAACTTTAAATTAGGCATAGAGAAGAACTTGATAGTTTATTTTACATTGGTAGGGGTATCATAAATCTGCAATTAGCACACCTACAATATATTCATGTAAGTATACATTGTAGTTAGCATCTGTGAAGCCCTTTTTCAGAAACATGCTTTTCCAAACTTTTAACTACATTTATGTAAAATACCTAACTCAACTGTTGAATGTCACAAAGCAATTGTTCCCTTTGCTCCCTGCCTCCAATTCCTCTCTTTGACCTTCTCTTCCCTGGCTGTTCCTGGCCAGGTCACAGAATGACCAGTCTATGCCACTGCAGAGGACAACGGCAGTTTTCAGCATTAATTATCAGCACCAAGGCCAAGTCGATCACCTCCTCCTTCTAAAAACATTTGGCTTCAGTTGGCTTCCAGGATACCTCATTCTTGTTTTCCCCGTGTCACCGCTGCTTCCTTTTTGATCTCTTCAGGGGTTGTAACTCAACTCTCTCCTTAACACTGGTATGCCAAGGGCTCAGTTCTAGACGGCCTCTCTGCAGTCTGCACTAGTAACTCGGTGATCTCATACAATGATGACCTCAGTGCTATTTATAGGTTGGAGATTCCCACATTTGTAGCTATAGTCTGACCCCTTTTCCTGGGGTACAAGCTTAAGTTGTATCTTTATCTGATCATTTGACATTTCTACGTGATGCTAATTAGATATGTCTCTATATGTGCTCTTCTGAAAAACTGCTGCTCTAGGCAGTCTTTCTTCATTCTATAAATGACAAATCTGTCCTTCTAGCTGTCCAAGCTTAAAAGCCTTACAGTTGGTCTTGCCTTTCTTTCTTGTAACCACCAGCAGGATCTGCTAAGTTCTGTCAATTCAGTTTTCAAGAACTGTGTAGATCTGACTACTTGTCATTTTTGGACTGGCACTATGTACCTGGTGGTGTCTTCATTTCTTCCCTTGGTTACTGCAAAAGCTTAAGTGTTGTCTCTGCCTGTGCCTTCTGGTCTATTTTCAACAAAGGAGACTGAGATTAAAATGCCTTCCACTTAAAACCCTTCCAGTGGATTTCATCTTATTTAAGAGGGAAAGCAGGAATCCTTACAGTGACCTACAAGGTCCTAATGCAGCGTGCCTTGTTATTTTGCTTATCTCAGCTACTACAGATTGAATGCTGTGATGAGAAGGATCTTGGATTTCAAAGTTTTTCAGATTTTGGAATATCCGCAGATTGTACTGGTGGAACCTCCCTAACCAGAAGATCTACAGTGCTCCTGAAGATTTCATAGTATTATGCATGTCCACACTGGGGACACTTACCCTGTCCTGTGCTTCAGCTGTGTCCACTCATACACAGGCCTCCTGACACTTCCAGAGCCCATCAGGCCTGTGGACACTTCAGCAATGGGGCTTGCTGTACTCTGCAGCCAAACACATCCTGTAAGATGGCGCCCAGATGCTACTGTCTCTCCCAGGCCTCCCCTCACCATTCTAATAAAAAGTTGCTCTCCCTATCCCCACGCTGCCTGTTCATTCCTTATCTGTCTCACTTTTATTTTTCATTGTACTTACTGCTGTGGACATACTTTGTATTTTCTTCCATTTTTCTATTTTTTCCCCCATACCCTCCAAAAACCTCAATAAGTATAAGAAAAAAAGGCTATTAATTAGGTCAATGAAAATTAAACATTGAAATACTATTTGTCAGAAGGGCAAAAAAGGAAAAGGTCTGAAAATATCAAAGCTACTCAAGATACAGAGATAAGATTCATATATATTCCTAGCTTGAATGTATGTTCTATGAATTTGGAAATTAATATTATCAAGTTATGTTAGGGTATGCACATAATCAGGAATTCCAATTCTAAATATGCATTACAGGGGCCGGGGAGATAGCTCAGTGGTCTAAAGCACCTAATTAGAACAAGCTTAGCAAAGCACAGGGACTGCGGTTCAATCCCCCAGCACCACATGCCAGCCAGCCCCGCCCCCTGGTGGGCTGAGCTGGCCACACACACACACACACACACACACAAATAAAAATATACATTACAGAAAGATTAACATGTATACATATATACACATATTACACTGTGCACCATATTCATAATCAAATGACCCAACACTAAAATAGTTTTCAGCGGATGATGCTGAGGCAACTCGGTATTGCTAAGTAAGATAAAATGTATTTCTACCTCTCATACCATCTACAAAAAACTCAAAGTGGATCACAAACATAAAGCAAGCTCAGATTATATGGGGTTTTTCTTTTCCCCCAGCACAAATATTTTTGGTTACATGAAAAAAAAATCCATTCATTTAACTATTAATTCGTTCTATCAACATTCACTGCTTATCTATGTGGCGATAATTGTGCAGAAGTATGTGCTCAGTAAGTGGTGTGTGTTACTTGTTTTTCTTTTTAGGGAAGGGTCCACAGGGCGTTCAGGGTCTCACTACTAGATCGGACGTGTAGTGATCAGCAATTGCATCTCAGCGCCCCCGGGGGCGGGGCCAGGACGGCAGGCCCGACTCCTTGCAGGCGCTTTAATCCACTGAGCTATTTGGCCAGCCCTATAAAATTTTTGCTTTTAAGGACTTCTCAATCTAATTGGGAGATGCAAAATTTAAAATTACATTCAAAATTAACTATTCACAACTCTTGCTAAATTCAGGACTCAAATATCCAAATGCTTTTGAATTTTTCACTTGAATAATGAGTTGTAATTATTCCTTCCTCTTATTTACCATTAAAATCTAGTAACAGGCCACACATGACAGTTAAGTCCATATAAGCTGTAATAGCCATGCAGACACACTTTAAGAAAGTGTTGAAATGATTTGTTCTAATGGTGAAAAAAAAAAAAAAAGAAAGTGTTGAGCACTAGTACTGCTGCTTATCCCCACTTAAAGGGGTTACCATCCTGTAATCAAAGACAATACAATTTTAGAGCAAATCATCTGTTATGCGGGCTAAAGACTGTAATATCTCTGTCAATTCAGGTCAAGTTGGGTTCCCTTTCCCCCAGATAAAAAAGAAAAAGGTTTCAGAGGTTGATAAGGGCTTCCTACTTCCAATGTATTCCTTGGAATTCTGTTGTAGTGATTTCTGAAATTCAAATCTGATTCAGGTTATATTTTTGAAGAGTATTCTAATGCTTTTAGAACGAAGCTCATATTTCTTACAATACTAACAAAACTACCTGACGTGGCCCTGTCTACCTCTTTTGGCTCATCTGACCACAAAGGCTACTTGTTTATAGAATCTGATTCTAGGAGGCCTGCCCCTTAGCTCAGTTCTTTAAGTGGCTGCTTCAACAAAGCAATCAGGCTTAGCTTGCTGTGGTTCGATCCCCACAACTCAAGCCAGCCAAACCTGCCCTGAAGGCATTCGGAGCAAAAAAACAAAACAAAACAAAAAAACCCCTCCTAGAATCCAATTCTCAAGTTTTTATACATGCTGCTTCTTCTGCCTAGTTTTTTCTACTGTAAGTATTGATTAAATGTTACCTCTTGCAAAAGTGTACTTCCGACCATGGTAACCAAGTAACTTCCTAGGCAGTAACATTTAATTAAGACCTAAAAGAAGGAAAGGAACTACTTATGCAGTGGTGAGCAGGATTAGGGAACTACATGTAAACACCCAGAGGTGGGCAGAAAAGAGTGGCATTCTTCAGTCAGGAGGATGAACATTGTGACCTAAGCAACGTGGATAAAAGGAAATGTGGCATCAGCAATGAGAAGCCCTGGAACTTGCAGGAGTCTGGGGGACATAATTAGAAATGAATTTTATGTTTCTGCAATAAAGTTGGGGGAAGGTTCTAAATTGTTTTTGTATCAAAAAAGGGTAGGAAGAGAGGAAGAACATAAGCAAGGAGCCTGGTCAGTCCTTAACAGTGGCCTGGGGACAGTGATCTAGAGTGACAAAGGTAGACAGGGAGAAAAAGAAAAATCCAGCACATTTCTGGAAGCTAACGCAGTTTCTGAAAGCTATGTCATAGTATAGTATGATTTCAGGCACATGAACATTTTATTGGAAAGCAAAATTATCAGACCAGTGCTTTATTCCTTGAGAAATCACATTACAATAATCAAATAACAGACCAGGGGATATGGAAATATGGCAAAAACAATCACAAATCTTAGTTTTGCATACATTCTAACGGATACGACGACAACAGGGTACGCGAATGGGAAGAGAAAATGTTTCCCAGTGTTCTAACTTGAACAACTGAGTATACCACAGTTATACAGATGGTTGAATCAAGGTGGGGTAGCTTAAGTTAAGCAGTAGACTGAGGTGAGCTGTCCAACTAGAGAGAGAGGTGGGCAGCAAACACCAGCGGGACAGTAACTGCTATGGTACTACAATGGGTGAGACCATTTCCAAAGACGTGTAAGAGAGAGTAAAGAGCCAGGACCAAGCGCTAAGAGGCAGAGGTCATATGGAAGAAAAGTTAGAGAAGGAGACTGAGAGGACTGGCTTGAGAGCGAAGGGGAAAAACCAGGAAAATGGGGAACCTTGAAGTCTAAAAGAGAAGGTAATGGTCAGGCATGGTAAATTTGCTAGGCTCTGAAAGCAAAGGAGAAGTATCCAGGAGGTTAAAAGATGGAACATTCTTGACCAAGACAGAAATTTTAACGGGATGTCAGATTCAGGCAGGTTAGAGAAAATGAAAAATAGAGAAATAACCAATAATGAAGCTGTAGCTATAAGACAGTTTCACTCCATTAAGTCTTAGAACAAATTATTGAGTCTAAGTGGTTTTCTTTCTAGCCTGGGTTTTCCTGTAACATTTATTTTTCTCCTTTTCTGATGATATTGTGAACTTCATCACAAACAGGGATCTTTGCTTCATCACAAACCAACCACAAGTCATGCATAAATGCAGAAGGTGCCCGTCATTCTATCTTAGTTGAGGGGTACTGAGGGGACTGTTAATCTACACTGCAGACACAGACAAATGACACACTTTACTGAAGATTTAGTCCTCTGTCTTACTTGATTTTCTGTGTGCTGTTGAGTTATTCTGTAGGCATAGCAATGTGGGATGATATGGAAGTTGGAGAAATGTGGTGTGTGGTCTGACGGCCATGACAGTCACCAGGGGTAGCGTCAGCATCATGGAATAGACTTGTCTTGCTTCTTGGCTAAGGTAAAATGACAATCTAAGGTAATACCCTTGCCAAAAAGAACTTTACAACTGAACAAATTTAAACACCCTTAGATCCACAATACTTGCTCACTAAGCATCTAGTTTCTAAATACAGTTACTCAGATGTGGGGGGAGGTTAGGAACCTGGATGTCTGAAAAGCTCCCTAGGACTTGTGATGCATGAGCAGACTGCAGAGGTTGGTACTGAAAACCCCACCTAGGGGTGATACTGTTACTAAGGTAACAGGTAGGGGTGGGTACACAGCCATCAATGTTAGCCCTCTTAAGACATTTAGAGACTGCGAAGTTCTCTTGCCTTGCAGCACTGCTATTATGTTGTCTTCTATTGTTCTTTTACAGGTAGCAGATCTTTACATTAAAAATATATATATTTAATTTTAAAAACAAAATTTCAAAACAATAGCAGAATAACAATAGTTAATACACTGCATATTATTATCTTTAAATTACTCAGGAGGCGGGGAGATAGCTAAGTGGCATAAGCAACAGCCTGGCAAGCTCAAGGTCCTAAGCTGGATTCCTAGCACACACACACGCACACACACATGCACACACGCACACACACACACACACAATTAGTTGCTCAGGGTATGAGATATAGGCATTTAATTGTCCAAACAATATTAGTATAAACCTTTCTTTTCAATGACTTAAGAGAAATTAATAGTATAACTATCTTAACTATCTTGCGCATATGTAGTTTTCTTTTTCCTTCTTATAGAAATATTTTAATTTGCCTAAAAGTACTACTTTTTCTACTTTATTGTAACCTGTCAAGAGTTGACAAAGTTACCTTCTGGATGCCTGCTGAAAGAAAAAAAAAGTCTCACTCTGGTACAAGGTTTCACTATGCAGTTCAGAGCGGACTCAAGTTCGGGGATCCTCCTGCCTCTAGTGCTGGGATCACTGGTGTGCACCACCATGTCCAGCAGGAAATGTGCATCCGTATCCAAGACATGTGTGCAGTTACAGAGATATCTTTGTAAAGCTTCACAGGTCTCAGTGATCATAGAGAGAAATGTCTACAGCTTTTAGATCACAGAGGGAATGGTTAATATATGATATATGAAAGTAGGCTTTCTATAGCAGGTAAAAAATTCACTGACAGAGCTAAAGTTCTTGAGGTTGCCGGATCAGATTATCGTTTTTAGATAGTGGGAAACTACAAGAGAAGTGAGAACTTGTTTTGGGACAAGTGGAGGGAAAAATAGTCAATCTTGTGCTTAGCATGAGAGCTAATCTCACAGCTGCCATTCTGGTGGCAATTCTTGCCTACTATTTATGAACTAAGTATAAAATGACTAGATGTTCTAAACATAATGTAAAATAAAACAATCTAAAGATCCAAAATGTAGTTCAGTAGGCAAAATTTGATACTTTATTATATAGTAAATCTAAACCTATGTATGAGAGAGAAGATGCAATAAAGAATGTCTAATTGTGTAAAGAAACAAAGTGGCAAACAAAGCTAAGACACCATAAGAAGGGAAATATCAGCTGGGTGTGGTGACTCACATCCGTAATTCCAGCATTTGGGAGGCTGAGGCAGGAGGATCCTTGTGAGTTCAAGACCAACCTGGGCTACAAAATGAGCTCAAGGCTAGCTTGAACTGCATAGAGACTCTGTCTCAAACACACACACACACACACACACACGAAAATAACTTAAAAAGCTAAAAATGTAACGATTAAGAGCCCAGGGAAAAGAGAGGACTAAAATAAAAAGTGAAAAGCAAAAGTAACACACATGTGCCGGCGAGACAGCTCAGCAGTCTAAAGTACCTGTTCAGGCAAGCATGCAAGGACTGTGGTTCAATCCCAGGAACCACATGCCATGCCAGCCCCACCCTAGGGGCGGGCTGAGCAGGCCACACACACACAAATAACACACATACCAGTTAGGTATGAGCCTGGAATAAAAACTAGAATCTAAATTTGCGTAAAACAGGTAGTTTCTAAAAGGTAGTTGAAAAGAAGGTGGTTTCCAAAACACAAACTGTCCGAGCAAATATTCATTAATAGATGCACAGATCAAAATATGTGATTTCTACCTACAATATTACTCCTACAAAAAGGAAATGAAGTTCTGATTTATGCCAATGATATAGATGAGCTTTAAAAACATTACTATAGGGGCTGGAGAGATGGCTCAGTGGTCTAAAGCACCTACTTGAAACAAGCTTGCCAAAGCACAGGGACCGCAGTTCGATCCCCAGCACCACATGCCAGCCAGCCCCGTCTCCTGGTGGGCTGAGCTGGCCACACACACACAATAAATAAATGTAATAAATAAAAATAAATAAATAATTAAAAAAAAGCAACTAATTAAAAAAAAACATTACTATAGATAAATAAAACACCCAGATATGGATATGTATTACAGGATTCTACTTACACGAAAGATCTAGAATGGGCAACTTCACAAAGACAGAAAGTACATTAGAGTACCAAGGGCTAAGAGAAAGGGAGACCGAGGAATTACTCCTTAATGGGGTGAAGACAGGGTTCTGGAACAGATAACAGCTATACAACATTATGAATGTAATTAATGGCACTGAACTGTACACACAGGTGTCTAAAATGACTTTATTTATTTTTTTTAAATTTATTTATTTATTTATTGTGTGTGTGTGTGTGTGTGTGTGTGTGTGTGGCCAGCTCAGCCCACCAGGGGGCGGGCTGGCTGGCATGTGGTGCTGGGGGATTGAACCGCGGTCCCTGTGCTTTGCCAAGCTTGTTCTAAGTAGGTGCTTTAGACCACCGAGCCATCTCACCAGCCCTAAAATGACTTTAAAGAGACTAAAAAATTAAAAAATAAAAACGATACAGAATTTCAAAATAAGATAGGAAATCAACAACGGTTGTTATATTTATATTGTTATCTTCAAAGTAGTTGTTCAGATTACCAGATATAGGCATGTAAAATTGATCAAAAAATTATCCATGAATTTTTTTTTTTTTTTTTTTTTTTGTAGAACTGGGGATTGAACTCAGGCTCTTGTGCTTGCCAGGCAAGCTCTTATTCTACTGAGCTATCTCCCCGGCCCCCAGTTGAAAAATTAAGCATTAACTGTTCCCTTCAATAAACCAACAGAAATTAGTAGTACAGTTATCTTAGCTATATTGTGTGTGTGTGTGTGTGTGTGTGTGTATATATATATATTTCTCTCTTTTTTTTTCTTTTCCCTCATCCTATTTGTTCTTTCCTAAAATGACAAATTTTATATTATGTGCATTTTATCACAAGAGGAGCTAAAAAAAGAAAAATTAGTACGCAAAAAACCCCTAGAAATTAAAATTAAAAATTATGCTAACGTACTGCAAGACTATGACCTCAAACATAATTTAAGGAACCTAAGGAACAAAGGTAAAATGTAGAGGAAGTTTGTCAAAGAGGCAATAGCATAAATGCTCTATTACAAAGAAGTAGGATGATTATATAACTTAACACCTCACTAAGGACATTTTCCAGAGGAAAGGGGACAACAAATAATTACAGGTGAACAACAGGTATGGAGCGGGTCATTTCTCTGTAAGAACAATCAGGCCTCCTAAGGTCTGGCTCAAATCCACAGGTTAGGCTCTGGCAAAGCAGCAACAGTTCCAGAATCTTCTTTAAGGATGCAATCAAAAAATGCAGTCTTTTTTTTTTTTTTTTTAAAGCAAGAAACTTTATTTAAGTTTACTAATTTGGGACTCATAAAACAACTAACACATGTTTAGGTTTCATTAAAAGCTATAATTTGATATTTTAGAGATTTTTTTTAAAAAAGGTGAATTATACTATGAAACACTGATAGACACACAAAGGAAGTCTTGAAGTCAATCACCTTAAAAATCTACATTTCTATGCATTACATTATAGCTCTACAGATATGTGTATCTCCTTTTATAATTAATTTGTGGATAATTCAGCTTGAAAAACATTTTAAAGTCAAATTAGAATTTCTGAGAAAATTAGTATTTTTGATATCCTATCCAACCTTATCTTAAAACTAACATGAAACTTAATGACCTACAAATAGTTAACTTAAACGGTCCATACCTTACTCGAGAAGCTCCGACTTGGGATGTTTCTTGCTAACTCTGATATCTTGGGTTTATTCTGCAGACACTTGGTTAGGCGATACTTTTTCAATTTTATTCTATTGTAATAAGGATCAGCGAGGTTACAGTGATTCAAATGCTGTTTCTGCATGCATTTCCCAAGGTGAGGAATACTATACTTCAAAGCCCGGAGAAATAATTTGGTCTTCTGTTGCATGATATCAAAGTCCCTGGTTTATGCTCCCTTTGGGGCTGCCTGGACATGAATGATTTCGGATGTGTTATTATACGATAGGTTCTCAAGAGTATCTAAGATCACTAGATCTTACCCTTCCCCTCAGGGCCACATACCCTTATGTGATAACACCTACAGTCTGCTGATAACTTAGGTTAAATAAATTTATTTATCTTTATTTTTTATTTATTTATTTTTGGTTTTGGTGGTAATGGGAATTGGCTGCAGGCATTTTTTTTTTTTTTTAAATTCTTTACTTTTATTGTCTTTTTGAGACAGGGTCTTGTTATGTGGCTCAGGCTGGCCTTGAGCTCACTTTGTAGCCCAGGCTAGACTCAAACTCACAATGATCCTCCTGCCTCAGCCTCCCAAGTGCTGGGATTACAGGTGGGCACCACCACGCCCAGGTAGGTTAAATAAATTTAAAAACTTGTATAAATTAATTTCACTCAAATAATACTTCTTGACAGAGGTGACCTAAAAATTCCAATTGTAAAGTCAATTCCATTATGGTCAGGTTGTGCAGCATGGAATATGGTACCCAAAGAGGGAAACTAAAACAAAAAACAGAAAACAAAACACAAAATTGCAAATAGATACACAGATTTAACGGGAAATTTTAGGCACTCATTAAGAGTTTCAAAAGCAACATGGGTTTGATCTTACACAATTCTGAAGCTACCTTTGGTATGCAGGTGGAGGGTGCACTGAAAAGGCCTCTTTATTAAAAACACACGAGAGAGATTGAAATTTGGGCGTTGACTGTACCAAGTGCTTTTTTATCCACTTGTCTGATTATACTCACATGGGCTGGAGAAAGCAGCCATATAATGATGCTCTTTTTATAGAACAGCAAATTGTGGCTCTAGGAGGTTCAAACAACTGCCCTAAGTCTCTGGGACACCACATGCTATAGCAAAAGGTGCAATCCGATTTGACTCCAAATCTTGGAGATAAGAGATTACATTTTAATGTTAAGAGTATTCTGCTCTTTATAACACCAAAAATAACTGCAAGATGCACACAGAAAACACTAGGCCTTTTCTGGTTTCTGCTGGTAAGTTCTTTTTAACCTCCACAGCTAGTTAAGCAGTTGAGTCAGACCTGGTTTAGTTTTGGACACTGCACTTAACCCTGTCTGTCTCTGGGTTTCAGTTTTCATGTGAAAAATTAAAAGAATGACATCATTTATCTTCTGGCCTTGTTACTGTGTAAGAATAAAATGAGGCAATTTATAGACTTACTCATGGCCCTTAATGCAGAGCCTGGCACGTAGCAGCCACTCAACAGAAGGTAGCTGATGTTTCTAGACTAGGAAAAATCTAGATATGTTGCACCCTGTTGAATGTAATCATAGAATTCTTCTGCAAAATAGCCTTTGGTATCAGAGGTAGAATACTGCGTCAGATTTACTACAGATCTGATCGGCTACAACGCCCCTCCCCCCCTTAATCTCCTATGTCGCAGCAAAACATGGGGGAAATGAATAGCAGAGCAGCCGCCGCCACTAAAAAAGGCAATAAAGGTCCCCTAAAAATCACCGTGTCTGTCCCCTAGCTCCCAACCATCCATCTTCCACTCGCAGAGAGAAGATAGTACGCAAGGTTAGGGATGGGGCTGGGGTAGACAAACAGGTGTTTCCACAATGTATTCGTTCTCCTTGTGCAACTCTCCACCCAGGGATGTCACAATCGCAGTGGGAACCTGAGTGTGGTTACAGGTAGCGAAGAGTCAAGGATCAGAAGGAAGGACCAGGGGCCTAAGAGGAGAAAAGAGAACAGGGCAGAGACCCCCAGCTTCCACCCCGCATACGTACGCAAGATGAAAGAGTCAGTCCGGCTCCGGACACAAGCAAGCGAAGGAAAGCCGAAAAAGCCCAGGCTCCCAGGAAGGAGCGAGAACCACCGTCGTCACGCTCACCAGAAGTCAGGGTTCTGCACCCAGCAGAACCACAACCTACCCAGAGCCGCCCAGAGCTGGTTTGCAGCACGCCAATCCACGTAGCGCCAAACCAGTACGGGTGCTAAGCACACTTCGCCATCTTTGTTGTGGTCAAACCCGGAGGTATTTTTTTTTTTCCACTGCTCTTTACTCCTCAAAAACACATTTTAGGATCTTTGTTAGTTTTATGAGCTTGAGAAGAAGCTGGGAAGGAGAAAACCAAGAGGGACAGCACCCAGCTCGCTCTGCCTCAGCTTCCTCGTGCTCTGTCCTGCCCTTACTCAAGATGGCCGCTAGCAAAATGGTGCAATGACGTAAGACGGCGCTGCCTCGGTTGCCATGGAGACGCGAATACCGGAAATGCGGAATTCAGGGAAGACGCGCGCGAGGGCCGTAGGCTAGAGGGCGGGCGTCACAGGTCCTGCCAGGGAAGAACTAGGCAGGTCCTGACAGGGGAGAGCTGTTTCGGCGGCACCTCTGCTAGTACTACAGACGGCTCGGTTGGGATGGAGTCGCAAGTCGCGGGCTCCGGGGTGGGCGAGGCTCAACCAGCCGCGAGCGAAGGTCCCACACTGGGTGGCGCCACTCGGGGACCCGCAGTCCCGGTGTCCCTGGGGGCCGCCCGGTGGAAGCTCCTGCGACAGGTAAGGGAGACCGCTCGGCAGCCTTTGCCTCTGGCCACTCCCCTCTCAGGTACCCGGCGGCGTCCCGGGTCGCCGCTCTCTACTTGGCAGCCGGGGAGTTGCTACCCAAAGTGGCCGGAGCCGCGGGAAAAGCGCCCCCTTGCTTCACCGTAGGGTCCCACCAAAAAAGGAGGGCTCCGCTGGGGTGGGCGGGGAGCCGGAGCGCGGCGGCTGAGCTCGCCAACTCAGACCCAAGTAGGAGTCGCGCCGCCGGACGCGTCGTTCTCTCCCGGGCTCCCTGCCCCGGTCGCCGGGACCTCCGCGCCCCGGTGCTGCGTTCCTTCTCGCCGCTGTTTTGCCACCTTCCCCGGGCTGCTGCTTGTTGCTTGACGCCCGGCCTGTCCTAGTGCGTGTGCTGTCCCCGCGGGCGAGCACACCCTCGGCGGGGTCGGACGCCAGGTTTTAGGCTCCACCCTGCGGCCCCGGGCTCCCCCGAGGTCCGCGCGGTGGCGGGGATGGGACCCGGAAGGCGCGCCTTGCCTCGGTTTCTCGCGGCGAGCTCGGCTTGCGGCGAGCAGCGAGCGCTGCGCCTGGCCCCTCTGTCCCGGGGATGAGAAAGTCGGGAACGTCTGTTCTGTAGCTCCGGCGATCGGCGGGATACTCGGTGTCCTAGGTGACCGCGTCAGGGTGTTGATTGGCTCAGCGACGCTGTCTCCTACTACTTCAAAATTGGTGTGGTTAGTGATGATTTCCCTCCGGGGAAGGTTTGTCGGAAGTCCTAATTGACCTCGCTGCCTCTCTAAACTGCTTGAAGTGAAATCTGTTTGTGTGTTCACACCCCAGCCTCGTAAGCCACTGTTTGAGAGTTCCTAAAACTTTTGAGTGCACTTTTCCTCGGTGAGGAGTTTCCCAGCTCCGGCTAGCTGTCAAGAAATTGTGCTTTTTTTTTTTTTTTTTTTTTTTTTTTTTTTTTTTGGACAGGGGAGATGGCTCAGTGGAATAAGCGCCTCCTTGGCAAGCTCAAGGACCTGAGTTCAATCCCGGGTTCCGCAAAAAAAAAAAAAAAAGTGTTCTTAGTACTTTTGGGGTCATTCTGTTAGCAGTTTTCTTGGATCGTTTGATACAGGCGTCTTTTAGTGCTGTTACAAGATAACTTAGTGTCTAGTAAGATCATTTCTCTGTTGATACATTGACAGTTTTCCCAGGGCATTAAGAATTAGGCTGTGTTATTATTATAAATGGTAATAAAGCACAACAAAATGGTTATTTTAGTATGTCGTTGTCATTTGTCATATACAGTCGAGTACATATCTTTTAGAATTATTAAGTAATAAATAAGGTCTTTAAATTAATGAGGTATTATATTGACCTTCCTAATCTGAAATTCCAAAATCTGAAATGCTCCAAAATTTGAAACTTTTAATGTTGACACAATGCCACAAGTGGAAAATTCTACATCTGGCCTCGTGGAACTAGTGGCAGTCAAAAATGTAAGTGCAGCAAATGTATATGATTGACTGTCTTCAGGTGGTGTGGTGAGGTATCTATGTAGCAGATGGATTTGTGTAGACTTGGGTTATGCTTCAGAGATAAGGCCATTATAAAAATATTACAGAATCCAAAAGAATCCACTCATGGTCCCAAACGGTTCAAGTAAGGCATTTGTTTTCATCCCTTACCTCCCATACGGATACAAACACAAACATGTCTGAGTAGACACTATCTTTTGTTATTTATTTACTTATTTATTTGGTGGAACTGGGGATTGAACTCAGACCCTTTCACTTGCCGGGCAAGCGCTTATTCTATTGAGCTATTTCCCCAGCCCATGACACTATCTTTTGTTACTCTGTGGCTTCACAAGAATCCAGTGATTCTTAGTATTGTAAAAATGAGTTGACCAGCACTTTTGTTCATTCTGTCTCAACCAAAACCATGAAAATCTTCAGCTGTGGCTGTCGTTTGAACTCTGTACACATCTTGCTATTTAATGTTTTGGTACGTATGTGCCTGCTTAGTGCCTTTTATTCTCTATTTGGTGAATGATTTTTCACTATTTACACTTTTTAATGTGAAGCTTCTCTTAGCACCTCTGGGTCAAGTTAAAAACTCATCCTATCCGTTATTGCATTATTTTATGATCATTTGCTTAGTTTCTTTTTCTTACTAGATGGGAGTTCTCCCTGGGGAGGGATCTCCGTGTGGTTGATCTCTAGCTTCTGTGTCTAGCTCAGGGATGGGCTAGTTGATTTTTTAGCAAATAGTGTGAGATGCTGTAGAAAGCCTTAGATGGAGGAGGTTTTAAGTTCCTATAGGGCTGAGTCCTTGCTGCATTAATTAGCTATTGCTGTGTAATACCACCACAACATCGCTCTGACTGACCACAGTGCGCATTTATTTTGTTTGTGTATCTATGGGTCACCTGGGATTTGACTGACACAGACTGTGCTCAGCTGGGTGACTTTATACTGCATGGGTGATGCATACACCCGTAATCCTTGGGTCAGCTAACTGCCATGTTCTCATGGTGACAGAGTTTTAAGAAAGCAAGCCCAACCACAGAACCAGGCTGGAAGCCCCTGCTCTTAGGATGTTTGCTGGCATCTCTTTGCCCGAAGCAAAATACTTGGTTAAGCCCAATGTCAAAGAGCAGGAAAATATGCTCTTTCTTGACTATGAGAGGGGGAAAGCAAATATTTTCTGTAACAATGTAATCTACCATATTCTAGACACTTGTCAGTAGACTTCGTAAATATTTTAAATGAATGAACCGTTCATACCTCCTGTACACCCAGAACTAGAAAATCCTGAGGGATCTAACTAGTGCTGGAGGCGCACAACTCTTCCTTTTGTGGGCACTTTCACAGTATGTTTCTTTTGTTTTCTCCCCCACAATTCTCTTTTTCCATTACCCTAGATGGCACCAATGTTGTCCCACGTCCCTTTGCTTCATAGTAACTGTTCAATATTACCTATGTTTTGAATTCACATTTTTGAGAGAAGACCTGGTTGACCTAGCTCGTTATTTGGAGCCAGGTCCTACGAAAAGTTGCTGACATTTGAGTCTAATGCTAACTTTAATTAGATGAAAGTCAATGGCTCGATAGCCATAGATGGTATGAATGTTGTTTTATTTTCCTCTTTGTTGGTTTTATTTCCTGATAGCAAAATGGCTGCAGGCCATCTTAGGCTTTCATCATCCACCCAGCTAGTGATCCAGAAGAAATGACCCATTTTTCCTAGCATCCAAATCATTTTCTCCGAACAATTCTGACAGGCTAAGTTTGCACCAATTATTGTGTCCAGGAGAATGGGGCACTTTGGTAACCTAGCACATCAGCTGCACTGAGGCGGGAAAGATAAAACCTTGCAAGGTTACATAAAGGAAGGGTGCAGGACAGAAGAGAAAGTAGTAGTGATTGCCACACACTTCAGCAGACATTCCCCAACACGTATTAAATGAAATATTTTGCCAGGAGGGCTGAATACTTGGCTAAAGAATCTGATTAATGAAATATTTCACAGTAAAATTCAAGTTAAAGTAGGATGTTATATGTTTGATCCTGAAAGAGATTGCAGTTTTTGGAACAGATTTTAATATACTGTGATTTGAGGCCACATCTGCCCTTAACTTTGTATGGTGGTGAGCAGCCTCTTTCAGCCCGTTCTTTTGTTACTTGTATATGAAGGAATGAGAATAGATTTCTTAAGGACCTCTCCCATCTGTGAAGAATAATTTACATGAAATTATTATTATTATTATTATTATTATTATTATTTTGGAACCGGGGATTGAACTCAGGCCCTTGTGCTTGCCAGGGAAGCGCTTATTCCACTGAGCTATCTCCCCGGTGAAATTATTTCTAAGGGTTAGAAATAGTTTTATTTTCTAATCTCATTATTTTATGTATTCCCAATATAGATTTTATTTATTTAACAATTTAAAAATCACCTATTGGGTACATATGTATACAGACAATTGAGCTCATGATGATAACTGCAAGATTGAAAAATTGGAAGTAAAATTTAAAATGTGGTATATAATAAACAAGGAGTATAGTAGATCCTGTCTTAGGTTAGTTGTCACTACTTGTGTATGGATGTTGAACGTTGTGTTGTCTCTGAATGGTGCAATCTATTTATTTATTTATTTTGTACCAGGGATCAAACTCAGGACCTTGTGCTTGTCAGGCAGGCACTTATGTCAGTGAGCTATCTTCCTGGCCTGAATGGTGGAATTTAGGGTGAATTTTTACTGTTGTGTATTTAAACTTGTTTAGTAATGATCATGATTAATTTCTTTTTTTAATTAAAAATATTACTTATTTATTTAATTGATACAGGGTCTTGCTACACAAGTCAGACTTATAGTGATCCTTGTGTCTCAGCCTCCGCAGCCTGGGATTACAGGCGTGCACCACCATGACCCATTTTGGTGGCCAGCTCAGTGTGGTGCTGGTACGGGGGATTGAACCCCGGATCCTTGTGCTTGCCAGGCAGGTGCTTAGACTGCTGAGCTATTTTCCTGGCCTGATAATGATTATTTTCAAACCATTTTTTATCTATTCCAAGGTAGACATTTTAAATTGTAATATCTTTGCAACTGATATATATATTTTTTTAATTGGTAGCACGATGTGGTCAAATGGCAGTCTATTCTAACATCAGAAGAAAGAAAGAAGTGGTCTCTTATGATTAGTAGTATTTTATATGTGATGAAAAACAGTCATGGGAAGGATGACAACTTTTTTCCCTTTGAGGAAAGATACCAAAGACCCTTGACCACCAGAAAAATAATTTCATGTGAGTGTCTAAAATTGTCCCTTGTAGGGCCAGGGATATAGCTCAGTGGCACAGCACCAGCCTGGCAAGTGCAACGTTCTGAATTTGATTCCTGATACCCACCCCTGCAAAAACAAACCTGTCAAGGGTTGGGGAGATGGCTCAGTAGAATAAGCCTGGCAAGTACAAGGCCTGAGTTCAATCCCTGGTTCCGCAAAAAAAAAAAAAAAAGCGTGTCACTTGCATGAAATGCTATGTACGAGAAGACTTGTTACCTTGATTAGTACTTGAGAGGTTAGCAAAGCAAGTCATAAAAATGATAGGCATTTTAAATGAAGTTACAATCTTGTGCCAAATACTTCTAAATATTTATAATTAGTGCCCCATGTTTTTACAATTGGCTTTCCACTAATAGTAAAATTTTATGCAACCTAGTCTTTTTTTTTTGAGATAGTCCTGTTGTGTCGGCTAGGCTGGCTCCTGGACTTGAGCGATTCTCCTGTCTCAGACGTGAGTACAGCCCTGTGGCTAGGACTGCAGATGCAAGCCACTGTGCTCATGTAGCAGCTTACCTTTATCAGGCTAACTTAGCTTTCTCTCTCCAAAATATTCAGCCCAGTTTTTGTGGAAGCAACATCTCTCTTTTAGCATTATTTCAGTTTTAAAATAATTTTAATTACTAACGTTAACTATTTGCCATTAGAATTTGTCAAGTATTTAATTTGTTATTTGCAGAACAATGACTATAGAAAAGTTTGAAAAAGCACAACTAAGTTGACAAGTGAACAATTCAACAGGGAACGGTTGCTGCAGCATCCTTCAGCTCACGTGGTCCGGTCTGAATATTTAATGGAAGGAAGGAAGAATGTCTGTTAATCTAAAGAGTCAGTTAAGAGAGCTGCTACTTGATTTTGTGCTTTGTTAAGCGTTCTGATTCTATTGTAGGAAATGGATAAGAGCCACTAGAGGCCATGTCTTAGGAATGGCGCTAGAGCGTCCTCGCAGATCTTGTGCTGAGGAACCCTTTGTGGTTTTTATGGCACTTCTTAACTTCCTGCAGCAACGCTGAGCAGGGTCCTTAGTGAAACTCTTTTTTTTTTCTCCAGGAGCTTTTATATTGAAAAATGAAAAATATGAAAACTCCTGTGTGTATTTTTCATTTTATATTGCCTACTTGCTCTTTCTAGATTCCTGGTAGAGAGACAACATTGCTCCTCTCTCTCTCTCTCTCTCTCTCTCTCTCTCTCTCTCTCTCTCCTCTCTCCTCTCTCCTCTCTCTCTCTCTTTCTGTCCATCTCACTCTATCTCCCACTGTCTCCCTCCTTCCCTCCCTCTTCCATTTTAGATGCTGCTCTGTCCACTGGATACTTTCTTGGTCTCCTGGTTCAAGCTAAGACTCCAAAGTTTTATTTTTTTATTTTATTTAATTTATTTTTTGTGGAACCAGGGATTGAACTCAGGCCCTTGCGCTTGCCAGGGAAGCGCTTATTTCACCGAGCCATCTCCCCAGCCAATAAGGATTTTTTTTTTTTTTTTTTTTTGCTCCGAATGCCTTCAGGGCAGGTTTGGCTGGCTTGAGTTGTGGGGATTGAGCCACAGCAACCTGAGCCTGACTGTTTTGTCGAAGCAGCCACTTAAAGAACTGAGCTAAGGGGCAGGCCCCCCCAAAGTTTTATTGATAAAGTTTGTATCTTTGTGCTCTGGAGTAAGGAGAATGCCTTAGTGTCCTTAGCTTGCCTTAGGCATTGGTGAAGAACTATAGAATATATAAACAGTGTTCTGACACGTGGAAAGGGAACACCAACATCAGCCATACTCATGTCTTAGTCTAATCCCTGGTTTAACACTTCCTGTTTGGCTTTTTTTAGTCTACTTATTTATTTACTTAGTATGGGGCCTGGCTGCACAGCTTGGACTCATAGTGATCCTCCTGTCTCAGCCTCCCCAGTGCACCACCCTGCCTGGTCTTGGTGGCTGGCTTGGCACGGGGCTGGCACGGCATGCAGTACAAGGGATTAGCCCAAGTCCTTGAGCTTGCCAGGCAGGCGCGTAGACCACTGAGCTATCTCCCTGACCCCTACTGTTTGGCTTTTTATATTGGTCTCTTATATTAAGTATGTAGATATCTATAGAATGTACTTTTGTTTTATCTTTATTCTTCACTTTGTTTTATAGCCCACTTTTGTTTCCCCATTCTCTCTCTCATCCATGTTTTAGTGTTATTTTATTATATTGTGAATACTGTAAGCCTTGTTAAATAAATCCTTTTGGTAGTAGCCGTGCCATAAGGAAGCCTTTAAGCTGGGAATTTGGGCAACACTTGGCTTTCTAAATCTTGATTTCCAGGGACAGGGAGATGGCTCAGTAGGATAAGTGCTTCCCTGGCAAGCTTAAGAGCCTGGTTCCACCAAAAAAAAAAGTCTTGATTTCCTTTTCATTTGCTGATAGTCTTTTTTTTGTGTGTGTGTGTACCAGGAATCGAACTCATAGCCTTGCGTTTGCCAGGCAAGCACTTATTTCACTGCGCTATCTCCCTGGTCCCTTTTCACTTACTAAGTGAAGATAACATACTCTGGTGGGTTGCTTTGAGGGTGTTATATATATGTGAAGTGTTTAACTTAGAATCTGTCACAGCACAGATTCTCAATAAATAGTCATTATTATCATTGTCGTTATGATTCTTAGTGAATCTTACATTGACTCATCTTTGGGATTTTTTTTTTTTTTAATCTTTGTTTGGATGGTGGATCCTTCTTCTTTAAAGAGATATTAACCTTTTCTCCTTGTTTTATATCCTCTCTTTCTTTTTTTTTTTTTTTTTTTTTTTGTACCCGGGATTGAACTCAGGGCTTTATGCTTACCAAGCAGGTGCTTATGCCACTGAGCTATCTCCTTGGCTCTATACCCTCTTTATGATGGTTGAAATAATATAGAATCTTAATGCGGCCCCTCTTGCTTTGTTTGATTCTCTTTAATCTTTCTTCTGTCTTGAGATCTAGGTAGACCTAATTCTGTTTACATGTTAATATGAATTTTATTTTATTTTTTATGTATTTAGTACAGGGTCTCACTACATATATTGGACTTGTGATTCTCCTGTTTTCAGCCTCCCAAGCACCGGGATTACAGGCACTCGCCACTCCACCCAGGCTCAGTTACCTTCTCAGTGCACCCCAGGGGCAGGGCTGGCAGGCACACTGGGGATCAAACCCCAGTCCTTGTGTGGACCTAAGCAGGCACTTTAATCCGTAAGCTGTCTGGCCGGCTATTGTTAATATGAATTTTATTTTTATTTTATTTTATTTTATTTATTTGTTTATTTTATTTTTTTGTGTGTGTGGCCAGCTCAGCCCACCAGGGGGCGGGGCTGGCTGGCATGTGGTGCTGGGGGACCGAACCGCAGTCCCTGTGCTCTGCTTAGCTTAGCTTGTTCCTTAGGTGCTCCAGACCACTAAGCCATCCCACCAGCCCTGTTAATATGAATTTTAAAGAAAGTCCTAAATTTTATTTTTGCTTATTAACTTATATTTTGTTCTTACCTATTTCATTCTTTTGGGACTTTTACACTTAGAGGAGAATTACTCTTTTTGAACCCAAGCATTTAGCATTGGTTTTATTTATTTATTTATTTATTTTTATACTGAGAAAAAAGTATATATTTAGAATTAGCCAGCTGGACTCAGTTTAGATGATCCCAATTTTGTTGGCAACATCCAATGCATCATAATCAGGAGCCAGTCGAACATATGCCTTCTCTCCATCAGGCCTGATTAGGGTATTGACCTTGGCAACATCAATGTCATAAAGCTTCTTTACAGCCTGTTTGATTTGGTGCTTATTGGCTTTGACATCCACAATGAACACGAGTGTGTTGTTGTCCTCAATCTTCTTCATGGCGGACTCTGTGGTCAGGGGGAACTTGATGATGGCATAGTGGTCAAGCTTGTTTCTCCTGGGGGCGCTCTTCCGAGGGTATTTGGGCTGCCTCCGGAGCCAGAGCGTCTTGGGACGGCGGAAGGTGGGCGACGTTCGTATCTTCTTCTTTTTGTGGCTGTGGATGCCTTTCAGCACGGCCTTTTTGGCCTTCAAAGCTTTTGCTTTGGCTTCAGCTTTGGGAGGGGCAGGGGCTTCCTTCTTTGCCTTCGGCGCCATCTTGGTAAAAAGGCCTTAGCATTGGTTTTAAACTGTTCTGATTAAGTTGTATACCATTCCCGTCTCTGTAGAGTAACTTTTAGAGGAATTAACTATTTTGTTGTGGATAATAAATGTCAACAGATATAGGTCTTTTGTCTTGTTCCTTTCTAGCAGATAGAAGGCTGGTAGCCTGTGATCTAGCAGCTCAGTGAGGGAAAGGATATTGATTAAAGAGAAGCTTATGTTACTCTAAGCTGGGCATGATGTTTAAGACCCGAATTTCTATGACTCTTCTAGAAGTTTATCCTTTAGAGTTATGCTGTGGGGAAGAAGAAATTAGTTGCTTCACATCGCTCATGGAATCAGAAGTTCTAGCTACTTTTTAAAACATTTTCAACCACTTCCTATGTTTGGCCTTATTCCTTACATTTAACTATCACTATAGCAAAATAGCTAAAGTCATTACTTATAAGGAAGAAAGGTTGGGCTGGGGAGAAAGCTTGCCTGCCTGGCAAGTGTAAGGACCAGGGTTCGGTCCCTGGTACTATGTGCCATACCAGCCATGGACGCTGAGCCAGCCACCGAAACCGGGCAGAGTGGCGCATGCCTATAATCCCAGCTCTGGGGAGGCTGAGGCAAGAGGATCACTATGAGTCTGAGCTGCTTAGTAAGACCCTGTACCAAATAATTAATTAATTAATTAATTAAGAGAAGAAGAAGAAAGGTTTATTTTGGCTAATGGTTTTAGAGCAGCTAGTCCATGATACAGTGGTGGACTCACTGCTTTTAGGCTTATGATGGTGGTGCCAGGAGCAGTTGTATAGAGTGTGTTATAGATCAAGCTGTTCATCTTGTGGCAGGAAGCAAAAGAGAAAAAGACCACGTGCATTTCAAGGATACGTTCCTAATGGCCAAAGGATTTTCCACCAGGCCTAACTCCTAAGGGCTCCACCACCTCTGTCTCAGTGACCTTTTCATTCCTGGAATAAAGTACCCAACACCTACAACTCCAAAGAAGAAAGATTTATTCTGGCTCAGATCATCAGTCCCTGACCTGCAGACTCCAAGGCAGGAAATGGCTCAGCAGAGAAGCACGATGGAGGAAAGCTGCTTCTGTCCTGATGTCTAGGGAGTGGGAAGTGAAGGGACGAGCTCGGAAGGTGCATTCTTTCGGGCTGTGTTCCCAGGGGCCTGCCTTTCCTGACCAGGCCCTACCTTCCCACAGTGCATTGAACTCTGATTTCATCGATTGCCCACAGCTGAGTATATCACCATCCATGACTAGACAGCTTTGAAAAGTGCTGCCTCTATGTGTGTGAGGCTTTGAAGGGACACTCCAGGTCCAGATCACAGTATTCTACCCGTGACCCCCAAAGATTCATGCACATCTCTTCATGCAAAATGTTTTCAGCCCATCGCCTGGAGTTGCCAAATATGAACAGTTTCAGCATTGCTGAAAAGTCCAAGTCCAAAGTCTTTGTTTTTTTTTTTGAGATTCTGCACAAACCCTTAGCTGTGAGCCCCATAAAATTAAAAAGGAAAGTTAAACACTTCTGGAATGCTATGGCACATTCCAAAAAGGAGGATCAAGAAGATTTAAGAAGAAATTGTACCAAAACAAGACTGAAACCCAGGAGGGCAAGTATTAACTCCTATAGTTCCACATTCAGTACCTGGATAGGTGGTGGCAAGATGCGAGACTCAGTGTACTTGGATGGCCCCACCTTTATATCATTGCAGGTTGCAGCTCTCAGGGTGGCTTTGCTCACTGCCTACAGCTTGTTGGAGCAGATGTTCCATGTTCCTGGCTTCTCTTAGTTTCCTGGGGTCTTGCCATGCTTTTGACTTCATCGTCAGAGCTTCATGCACTGTTCTCTCAGGGCACACTGCCTGGCCTTCCATGCCTTCATCTGAAATCTGGGTGGAAGACACTCTGGCCCCACATCTTTGCATTCTACTTGCTTATGTCAGTACTATGTGAGTAATGCCAAGGTCTGCTGCCAGCTCGAACAGTAGAGGGCCCCCTTGGATTGTGGTTATAGAGGCTTTAAGTGCCTGGATATTTGAGTGCTGTGAACCAAATCTCAAAGAACCAGTTTCCTAGGGGCCCAGTTTCCTGGGCTTTCCTTTAACTTTTGGACCCTTGAGTTTACAAAGTATAGGGTCTTGTGGGTTCCTATGGTGCCCTTGAGGCATCCTTCGTAGTGTCCTGATGCAAAATTCTTGGCTTCCTCTAAATGCTCATCTTTTTAGCAGCCAAGTTATCTTCTCTTTGACTTTACAGTTTTCTTTTTCTTTTTTCTTTTTAACCTGGCAAAACTAGAAACTTTTAGAATCAGTTTTTTTTTCTTCTGTTTCTTGGTGTAGATCTCACTGAATGCAAGCTGTACTTGTGCTATATCCTGGACGTTGGACTGCTTTGAAATTTACTCTGCAAGATTAGTTAGTCCCCTATCCTCCACCTTAGTGTGCTGCAAAGTCTTAGGACATGAGCAAAATGTGAGCACATTTTCTGCCACAGCATAACACAAGACCTCTAGCCAACAGATTTCATCCCAGTTGAAACCTCCTGTTTTATCAACATCCTGGTCTTCTGGGCTCATCCAGCTCATCTTATAACATTTTAGATCTTTGCTAGCTGGTATCTTCAAACTTTTCTAAGTCCCCTCATGAACCAGTGCCAAAGGATTTTAAACCACATGGTTAGGGTGGTCATAGCAACAGCCCTACTTCACAGTACCCATATCCATCTTGGTCAGTTACTTTATTGTTGGGACAAAATACTTGACATGCACAACCTAAAAGAGGAGAGGTTTATTTTGGCTCATAATTTTTAGTCAGTAGCCAACCAGCTCCAAGGTAGGCAGGCTTGATGGAAAAGTCTGGCAGAGGAAAGCTTTCGTGTCATGGAAGCCAGGAAGCAGAGAACAGTGAGAAACTGGGAAGGGAGATGAATATATCCTTTCCGGTCACACCCTCAGTGACCTGCCTCTTGTGACTTGGCCTCCTAATGCCAAGTTAGTTGTAATGCCCTGAAGAGACTGGGTTCAAATGGTTATAAGGATCTCCATACTCATATAACTCTAGAGGGGCAGGTTCTCTAGCAGTGCCCTTCCTTGCTCATTGTCCAAAGGACACTGCTTTCAGTACAAAATTGGTTGTTGGCTTCCTGCAAAGTTGTGCTCAGTCCTTAGCTGTAGACTATGCCGATGATTCAGATTAACAAATGAGACTTTGACTTCCATCTTGTTCAGTTACGTGCATCATATACCTTATAGGAATAGGGACCCGAGGACCTGACGCTCTTTTTCTTTTGACATTTAACATTTCACATGAACTGATTTGCTTGACCAATTTCTTTAATGCAGATAATTCCGCCTGCTTATTTTTCACTTTTATGTATGAGGTTAGAAGAGATATTTTAGAAGTGGTAGATAATAAGGTTCTTAACTTCATGGGAGATTGACATATCCTTTCAGTTCTCAAAGCTACAAATATTCTTGTCTTAAAATAACTGAATCAGGGCTGGAGAGATAGCTTGGTGGACTAAGCACCTGCTTGGGCAAGTGCAAGGACCAGGGTTTAATCCCTGGCACCACATGCCATGACGGCCTTGCCCTTGGGCATGCTGGGCCAGCCAATGAGACTGGATGTGGTGGCACACCCCTGTAATCTCAGCGCTGGGGAGACTGAGACAGGAGGATCACTATGAGTCTGAGCTGCATAGTGAGATTCTGTAACAAATACTTTTTAAAAATTTAAAAAAATAACAATCATTAAACTTAAAAGATTGAAAGTAATTTCACTTGATTTCCTGTTGCAATTAGCTTTACCTAACATGAATGACATTAAGAAATGTATTATTTATTCTGATTGTGTTACCTATTACTTCCACTGAGTATCACCATGTTATATTGTAAATCATGGGACTTACTAAGCTATTACAAAAACCTCTTGTAGTATTACATGTTAGTGACTTAAATACAAGATCCTAAGTAAGGTCTATTAAGTAGTTTGTTTTTCTTTCTTTTTTCTTTTTTTAAGTTTATTTTATTTAGTGTGTGTGTGTGTGTGTGTGTGACCAGCCCAGCCCACCAGGGGGCGGGGCTGGCTGGCATGCGGTGCTGGGGGATTGAACCGCTGTCCCTGTGCTTTGCTAAGCTTGTTCCAAGTAGGTGCCTTAGACCACTGAGCCATCTCACCAGCCCCTGTTTTTCTTTCTTGTAACCATAGTTGACAGTTAATAAGACCTTGTTTGGGGTAAAGGCTTTTAATTTACATGAAACTTCCAAAAAAGGCTACTTTTCTATTAGGGCATATTATCTTTTGCCTTTCCCTTTCCCCTCCCACTTACTCGCTTCTTTTTCTCTTATTGTCTTCCTTCTAATTTCATTCTCTCCCTCCCTCCCCTCTCTAGCCCTCCCTTCCTCCCTCCCTCCCTCCCTCTCTCCTTTCTAGGTACTGTGTGTGAGAGAAAACATGCACTATTTTCTTAGTCTGGCTTATTTTGCTTAACCTGGTTTCTCAGATACTTTTTACTCATCGCTGAGACAAAATACCTGACACTCAAAATTAAGGAAGGAAAAGTTTATTTAGCTCACAGTTTGTGGAGGTTTCAATCCCTACTCTCAGGCAGAGTGGCACATGGCAGAGAGCAGCAGTTCATGGCAGCAGAAAACAGCGAAGAGCAGGAAGGGCAGCTGCTGTGGCTTCTAGCGAGCCTCTCTCCCCTCCTTATATTATAAAAAAGCGACTGTGGGGCTGCGGGTGTAGAACTCACACAGTGTCAATGCCCTCTTGCACAGGATGAGGAGGTTTATGAACTGACGGGAGGTTTATTTTTTGTTTTTGGTGCCAAGGACTGAACCCAGGACTTCCAGCTTGCTAGGCAAGCATTCTATCACTGAGCTAAATCCCCAGCCCCGATTTAAGAATCTTGGCTCTTTGCTGAGTCAATTAAACATCTAAACTCCTCAAGTTGACACAATGTATCAACCAGTACTTTTTTTTTTTTTTTTTTTTTTGGGTAGACGTCTTGATTTCATTCTTTTTTATAAATAACCATGTGTATACATACCATATTTTCTTTATTGGTCAGTCAATGGGCACTTAATTCCATGGTTTAGCTATTGTGATATGTAGTATATTCCTTAATTCTTTCAGGAATATATTGAGGAGTGATACAGCTTGGAATAAACATGGATCTATTTTTTAGTTTTTTGTGAAACGTCTATATCTGTTTCCATCATGGCTGTACTAATTTACCTTCCCACGAGTAGTGTAGAAGGGTTCATTTCATTTCACTTCTACCCCCATCCTCACCAGTATTTATTATTTATTTATTTATTTTTTTTTGCGGAACTGGGGATTGAACTCAGGCCCTTGCGTTTGCCAGGGAAGCGCTTATTCCACTGAGCCATCTCCCCGGCCCCTAAAAAGACAAGGTCCTGCTAAATTACCTAGTCTTTTTTTTTTTTTTGCAGAACCAGGGATTGAACTCAGATCCTTGTGTTTGCCAGTCAAGCGCTTATCCTACTGAGCCATCTCCCCGGCCCCAGTATTTATTATTTTTTGTATTTTAATTTTTTTTGTACTTTTGATGATACTCATTCTGATTAAGGTGAGAGAGAACCTCAATGTAGACTTGCTTTGCATTTTCCTGATGGCTGAAGATGTTGAACAGTTTTTATGTAATTGTTGGCCATTTGTGAGAAGTGTCTGTTATTTACCATTTTTAAAAAAATTTTATTTGTGTGTGTGTGAGGGGTGTGTGTGGCCAGCTCAGCCCACCAAGGGGCGGGGCTGGCTGGCATGTGGTGCTGGGGGATTGAACCGCGGTCCCTGTGCTTTGCTAAGCTTGTTCTAAGTAGGTGCTTTAGACCACTGAGCCATCTCACCAGCCCCTATTTGCCCATTTTTATTGATTTTTTTGGTGTTGCTTTTGAGATCTTTATGTAGTCTTGGATATTAATTCTCATGTTAGAAGAGTAACTGGTAGAAATTTTCTCCCATTCTGCAGGCTCACTTTTCATTTTGTTAAGTTTACTTTGCTGTGCAGAAGCTTTTGAGTGTGATGTAATCTCGCTTGTCTATTTGTGCTGTTTCCTGTGCTCTGGAGTCCTACTCAAGAAGTCTTTGCCTGTATCTGTGACTTGAAGTGCTTCCCTTATGGTTTTTTTTTTTTTTGTTTTGTTTTGTTTTTTTTTTTTTTGTTTCAAAAGTTTCCGGTCTTATACTTAGGTATTTTTTATTTTTTATTTTTTTTTGCGGAACCGGGGATTGAACTCAGGCCTTTGAGCTTGCCAGACAAGCACTTATTCTACTGAGTTGTCTCCTTGGCCCCCTCTTAGGTATTTTTTAAACGATTGCTATACAGGATAACAATAAGGATCTAATTTCAGTCTGCTACATAAGAAAGTTCTGTTTTCCTAGTACTATATGCTAAAGAGGCTGTCTTTTCCTAATGTATGGTATTGGACCCTTTCTCAAGAATCAGGTCATTGTAAGGGTTGGCAAGATAGCTCGGTGGACTAAGTGCCTGCTTAGGCAAACTCAGGGACCAGATTTGGTCCCCGGTCCCACATGCGGCGCCGTATGCTAAGCCCACAAATGGGCCTGGGCATGGCAGCGTATGCCTGTAATCCCAGCACTGGGGAGGCTGAAAACAGGAGGATTACTATGAGTTCGAAATGCGTAGTAAGACCCTGTACCAAACACGTAAATTAAAAAAAAAAGAAGAATCAGGTCATTGTAGTTGCATAGGTTTGGTTTCGCTTCATGTTTTCTAGTATTCCATTCATGTACATATCTATTTTAAGCCCGTATACTGTTGCTTTTTAAAATTGTGGTTTTGTATATTTTGAAATTGGAGACTTTGATAAACAGACTACCTTATCTGATCTGATCCTCTGTCTAAAAGACCAACTTTCAAAAGAAAAAAACAAAAAAACCTTCTACCATTGGGGACCTGCCCAGTAGCTCAGCTGTTTAAGCGCCTGCTTGAACAAAGCCCTCAAGCTCAAGCTTCTGGGGTTCCAACCCAGACAGGCACTGCAAACCAGAAATGCCCTAAAGGCATTTCGAGCCTCCAAAAAAAAAAAAGAAAAAACAAAATAAAAGACCAATTTTCTTTTCTTTGTTTTTTGAGACCAGGTCTCACTGTGTAGCCCAGGTTGGTCTTGAACTCATAAAAATCCTCCTTCTTCAACCTCTCAAGTGCTGGGATTATAGGCATGCACTACCACACCTGGCCCTTTTTTCTTTTAATTTTAAAGAGACAAAATTCAAAACAGGAGAGTACAATGATTAACACATTGCATGTTGTTATCTTTAAGTTAGAGTATAATATATAAGCATTTAATTGTCTAAATAATATTAGAGTGGGCATGCTGTGGATCACTGTGAGTTTGAGACCAGCCTGGGGCTACATAGTAAGTTCAAGGCCAGCATGAGTGAGACCCTGTCTTAAAAGACAATATTAACACAAACCTTTCTTTTTAATGAACTAAGAGAAATTAGTAGTATAACCATCTTAACTAATATATCTATATCTATATCTATATCTATATCTATATCTATATCTATATCTATATCTATCTGTATTTCTTTTTTGCTTTTCTCTTTTCTCGTTTTTACATTTCAGTTTCTCTTTCATTTGAACAGTTTCTTCCTACTTTACAGTGTCTATTATTGTACATTTTGGATCTTATTTACTCTTTCAGCTTCTTACACTAGGGAGACAATATGGTGTTTACACAAGTGAGTCTGGTTTATTTCACTTATGAGTATGGTTTCAAGTTACATCCTTTTTATTTTTTATTTTTTTGGCAGAACCGGGGATTGAACTCAGGCCCTTGCACTTGCCAGGGAAATGCTTATTCCACTGAGCCATCTCCCCAGC
>NW_004524596.1:13567474-13577474 GCF_000260255.1 Octodon degus
GCTGGGGGATTGAACCGCGGTCCCTGATGCTTTGCTAAGCTTGTTCTAAGTGGGTGCTTTAGACCACTGAGCCATCTCATCAGCCCATCTCTAATATATTTTAAAAATGCACATTTTTTAATGTGGATACCCAGGAGGGGAATAGCTGGGTGAAATGGGACTTCCAATCCTAGCTTTTTGTCTCTACACTGATTTCTATAGTGGTTGTATGTAGTGGATTTCTTTTTTCTTTTTTTTTTCTAGTTCTTTTATATTAATTTTTATTTATTTATTTATTTATTTATTCATTTATTTATTTATTTATGTATGTAGTTGATTTCTAACAGGTGGTCAATTTACTACACCCAGCTGAGTTAAACTAGCATGGTGCTGGGTGCGGGAGGCCCACCTGAGGGTTGTTGCCAGTGGCATAAAAGGCAGAACAGGAGAAGCTGCTAAAATGCTGTTAGAGATGCTGTTTGGAGAAGCTGTTAGAAGCTGCTAGTTCTCTTGGTCTGTTCTGGTGGAGGACCTTGTTGTGTTGGCTTTCCTGATGAACTCTGGAGAAGCTTGGGTCCTCATCTTGAGCATCACTTCCTGGCTCCGGAGGGGAAGATAGTGCACTGCTCAGCTTCATGAAACTTGTTGCATTGGCTTTCCTGATGGGAACTTGGCCTTCCTTATTGATAGAGGAACTTGGGACCTCACTGTTGCTGAGGAGGGCTGTGGTACTTTTGGGGGCACTCTGGTTCTTACCTGGAGCATTGCTTCCTGGCTCTGGTGCAGATCCCTCAGCCTGCTGGCACAGATCCTTCATCCTGCTGGCATAGACTTCTCAGCTTCCACCACTGACCTTTGGGCCTTTCCAGCACAGGTCTATGAAGCAGGCCAGCATGAGACTTTGTTGTGGGCGGCTCTAGGCATCCATTTGGACTTGTGGGAGGCATTGATATGAGCTCTAGGCCCTTAGCTGGATTCATTAATATTTAGTGTGTGCATAGAGTTTCTGTACTTGTAGTATGTGACTCTTGGATGATTCATTATAAAATACTATCATAAAACGTGTCCTGTACTACATCATTTACCTTGCAAAAATCCCAGACTATGACATTGTACCAGTTTGAACTCCCACCAATAATGGAGGAAGGTTCCTTTTCTCTCACAGCCCCACTAGCATTTGTTATTGGTTAGTTTCTTGATGATAGCTATTCTTTCTGGGATGAGACAGAATCTCAGTGTTGTTTTAATTTGCATCTCAAAAGAATAAGGATGTTGAACATTTTTTTGTATATTTATTTGCCATTTGTAATTCTTTAGCTGAGAAGTTTGTATTCATCTCAGATGCCCATTTTTGGATTGGGTCTTTCAATTTGGAAGCTCTGAATTTCTTGAGTTCTTTGTATGTTCTCACTTGTCTGAGGAACTGCTAGAAAACATTTTTTGCCTTGTGGGTTGTCTCTTCACTCTGTTGGTTGTTTTTCTTGCTGTGCAAAAGTTTTTCTTGCTGTGTGAAAAAAATGATTTTTCTGTGATAGTTCCTGTGAGATCAGTGTTTTCTTCATAAAGCCTTTGACTTCCAGCAGATTTAATGTTTCTGTTTAAACATTTAGATCTTTGATCCATTTCAAATTTAACTTTGTGCATGGTGAAAGATATGGATCCAGTTTAATCTTGACCATATGCAAAGCCAGTTTTTTCCAGAGAAGCTTTCTTCCTGTGAATGTGTTTGGCATCTTCGTCAAAGATAAGGTGGCTAAGTATGTCTTGAGTTGATTCTGCATCTTATAATCTGTTCTATTGATCTTTGGGTCTTTTTTCCCCCAGTACCATGCTGTTTTTATTACAGTAGCTTTATAGTATAGTTTCAAGTCAGGGATTATGATCCCCCCTCCCCCTCGCCTTCCCTTTGTTGTCCAGAATTGCCTTTGTTAGTCTAGGTCTCTTCTGGTTCCAAATGAATTCTAGAATTGTTTTCTCTAATTCTGTGAGATATGCTCTTGGAATTTTGATCAGAATTGTATTAAATCCTTACTTCAGTTTTGGAAGTATAGCCATTTTCACTCTGTTGGTTCATCCTACCAAAGAGCAAGGGATCGCCTTCCATTTTCTTTCTTTCTTTTTTTTTGAGACAGAGTCTCATAGTGCAGTTTGGGCTGGCCTTGTGCTCACTTTTATAGGCCCTAGGCTGGTCTCAAACTCACTACGATCCTCCTGTCTCAATCTCCAGAGTTGACTGGGGCTGGGAATTGAACATAAGACCTTGTGCTTGCCAGATAGGTGCTTATGCTTCTGAGCTATCTCCCCAGCCCCCCAGTCTTCCATTTTCTGATATCCTCTTCAATTTTCTTTTTCAGAGTACTGTAGGTTTCAGTGTAGAAGTCTTCTATATCCTTGGTTAGACTGATTCCTGAGTATTTTATTTTATTTTTTGGCTGCTGTTGTGAAAGGTGTTTCCCTAATTTCTCTCTAAGTGAGTTTATGTACAGGAATGTTACTGATTTTTTGAGTGTTGACTTTGTATCCAGCTATGCTACCAAATTTGCTTATTAAATCTAGCAGTTATTTAGTGGAGTTTGGGGGTCTTCTATATAGAGTATCATGTCATCTGCAAATGATAATTTTCCTCCTTCCTTTCCTATCTTTATTCCCTTTATTTTCTTTTCTTGTCTATTTGCTCTGGCTAAAGTTTCCAGGGATATGTTAAATAAGAATGGAGAAAGTAGACAGCCTTGTTGTATTCCTGATTTTTAGAGTGAAAGCTTTCAGTTTTTCTCCATTTAGTATGATGTTGGCTGGTGGTTTGTCAGAGGGCTTTTTATTAGATTGAGGTAAAGACCATCTGTTCCAATTTTCTATAGGGTTTTTATCATAAATAGGTGCTGGCCTCTGTTCAAAGCTTTTTCGGCATCTATTGAGATGATCGTATGGTTTTTGTCCTTGGCTCTGTTAATATGGTGTATTACATGTATTGATTCACATATGTTGAGCCTTTCCTGCATCCCTGGGTGAAGACAATTTGGCCATCATGTGTAATCTTCTTGCTGATTTGCTGCATTGTTTGCCAGTATCTTATTGAGAAGTTTTGCATCTGTGTTCATTAGATTTTACATCTATGCTCATTAGGGAGACTGGCCTGTACTTCTCTTTCTTAGTTGGATCTTTCTCTGGTTTTGGTGTCAGGGTAATGCTTGCTTCCAGGAATGAATTTGGGAGAATTAGTTCCCTTTCAATTTCATTAAAGAGTTTGAGAACTGGTGGTATTAGATCTCTAAATTTCTTGTAGAATTTAGCAGTGAATCTGTCATGGCATGGGCTTTTCTTTTATGATAGGTTTTTAAATATATCTTTGATTTCACTCATAAAATTGATTTATTTAGGGCTTTTATATCTTCTTGATTTAGCTTTGGTAATTCATATGTATCTAGAAATCCGTCCATTTCTTTTGCATTTTCCATCCTGTTTTTTGGCAAGTGGACCCCATTCCAGTGGGCTCCTGAGTACCTTTGACATAGATGAAATTTTTTGTAGCTTGTTTTCTTGTACGCAGGATTTTCCAAGCTTATCACTTAAAATTCCTGACATTTCTGCAAGAGGGTCTTACTTTGTTCCAGTGGGAGATTATATTTAGAGAAAATGTACACATATCTAGTAGGGGAATGCAGTATAGTTTTTAAAAAATGAAGTGCATCATTGCTTTATACTATACTTTCATTTAAATCCAGAGCTACTGGGACATTTCCTTAATCTCACCCATATCACAGAAATCTCTTCTTTCATTCACACTTAAAACACTACTTTTGAAAATAACACCAAAAAAGGTAGCCATATGATTAAAACACACAGTATATAACACAACCACTCACCATCACCCCTGCTGCCTCCCAGGCTCAGGAAACCTAATACCTACTTCTGCTTAGGTAAGTTTGAAATTCAACTTTTATCTTCCATCTCCTCGGCCCATTAAAGGTTCTGCTTATCTTTTCCATTTCTCTTCTGGAATTGACAGATATCTCCAGGAGAGAATTGGTTACACAAGCCAGGCTCACTTCCCTATGTTTAACTCATTTTTGAGATATTAGACTGGTAAATTGGGTTGGTTGTGCTTGTCTATAATCCCCATCTACTTCGAGGCTGCGACGGGAGGAGCTTAAATTGGAGGCCAGTCTGGGCATTCTTAGAAAGAACTTGTCTCCAGATAAAAAATACAACAGGATAGGGATGTAGTTGAGTGAGTGGTAAAGCACCCCTGGTTTCTATGTCCAGTACTGGAAAGATAAATAAATATATTAGACTTCTTTGCCTTCTGATGTCTTCAAGTATGTTTTAAAGTATTTTGCCAGGCTGGGGAGATACCTCAGTTGAGTAAGTGCTTGCCTGGCAAGCGCAAGGTCTTGAGTTTGATCCCTGGTACCAAAAAAAAAAAGTATTTTGCCAATCTTTTCTCCTTGTGTTCAGGAGGGGTGGGTCTGAACGATTTGATCCAGCATTACTGGAAGTGGAAGTCCCCTTCTCACTTACCTTTTGAGCACGTAGCTTCTAATATGTTTTATATAACCACAGTATTTGATTTTATTTCACAGGTTCTGAGGCAGAAACACCTGGATGACTGTCTGCGGCAGGTATCTGTAAGAAGGTTTGAGTCATTTAATCTGTTTTCAGTAACAGAAGCGAAAAAATGGGAAACTAAAGAAGAGGCCGGTGCATGGATCCAATACACAAGTGTCTTTTATCCTGAATATAATATCTTCTTAAGGTAACCATTATCCTAGTTATAATTTTTAAAACTATTTGTCTCTTGTAGAAGGGAAAAAAATCTTTGAGAAGATCATTCTTTCAATTAAGAGTCTCATTCTTCCTTCTCCTGAATTTGCAGATAATTTTTACCTCAACTAAGGCTTTGTGTATTTGTTTTAGAAAATCCTGCTACTTTAACTGGTCTTGCTGCATTTTCAGACTAAAGGAAAAAGCCTTTAGCATATAGCTGCATTTGAGAATAAAGTGAGTTGTAAATCAAATCAAAGGGTTCATTAATTTCTTCTCTCGTGTATAGCATTTGATTATGAAAAAAAAGCTTTTTTTTTAAGCAAAAAAGGTTGAAAATGAAAAGATTTTTTTCCCAACTACTTTTCAAGTACTAGTTATTTGAAAAATGAAGTTTTTTTATTTTTCCCATTCATGTTTTGTCACGTTAAGAATAGAATCTGAAGAATCCGAGGAGATCATCAGTGAAAACACTGATGTTGTGAGAAGTACACAGTGTTCTGGCTTTAAAAATTAGAAGAGAGAACAGCGTTGCAAACTGTAGTAACAAGATGTCACTTTTTCTGAATTAATTTTCTTGCACAATTATATTCTAGCACATTACAATAATACTGTAGTTGTTTCATTTTATAAAATCTGCTTTTCCTGGCAGGATTTAACATTTTGAGAAGGAAGGAGAGGCACATTTTGTAGTAACTTTAAGAAGATCTAAACACTTCCAGTGGACATATGACTGGAGAAGCTTACTTGAGGCTAGAAATAATCTTAAGAAAAAACTTTCCATGAAGAATATCTATTTATGGGCTGGTGAGATGGCTCAGTGGTCTAAAGCACCTATTTGGAACAAGCTTAGCAAAGCACAGGGACCGCGGTTCAATCCCCCAGCACCACATGCCAGCCAGCGCCACCCCCTGGTGGGCTGAGCTGCCCCCCCACATTAAAAAAAAAAAAGAGTATGTATTTATATGTTTCTTGAACTATTTTAGTTGTAAGTATGTAAGTTTTAAAGTATAATATAATAGTTCAAATTTTGAGATTTGAGTAAAATCAACTAGGTTGGAGCAGGAAAGGACAGTCAGGATCTGGTTAGCTCCCAGCTCCTGCTAAGCTTGTGTGGCAGCCACCTCCCTCAGCCACCATCATGATTACCTACTGGGACCTCATCAGCCACGAAGACATGTTCTCCGACATTTACAAGATGTGGGAGATTGTGGACGGGCTGTGCCTGGAGGTGGAGGGCAAGATGGGCAGTAGAACAGAGGGTGCCATTGACGACGCGCTCATTGGTGGCAGTGCCTCCGCTGAAGGCCCAGAGGGCGAAGGCACCGAAAGCACAGTGTCACTGGTGTAGATATTGAAATGAACCATCACTGGCAGGAAACCAGCTTCACAAAAGAGGCCACAAGAAGTACATAAAAAAAAAAAAAAAAAAAAAAGTACATCAAAGATTATATGAAACCAATCAAAGGCAAACTTGAAGAATAAAGACCAGAAAGAGTAAAACTGTTTACGATGGAGGCTGCAGAGCAAATCAAGCACATCCTTGCTAATTTCAAAAACTCTCAGTTCTTGATTGGTGCAAACATGAATCCAGATGGAATGGTTGCTCTCTGGGACTGTTGTGAGGACGGTATGACCCCATGTATGATTTTCTTTAAGGATGGTTTAGAAATGGAAAAATGTTAATGGATTCAATGGTAACGTTGGATTTATCACTTGTCATAACTGGCTGCTGCTTGTCATCTACACAACACCGGGATTTTAGACAAATGGGGCTGATGTCATCTTGAATGCTTTGTTTATTTTGACTGTGACTTATTTGGGGTGGAGGCATTGTTTTTTAGGGGAAAAAAAAACACATCATGTAGGTTATCTAAAAATAAAGTGCATTTAAACTCAAAAAACAGGGCTGGTGAGATAGCTCAGTGGTCTAAAGTGCGTGCTTAGGCAAGCTTAGGCAGGCGCAGGGGACCACGCTTTGATCCCCAGCACCACATGTCATGCCAGCTCCACCCTCGGGGCAGGCTGAGCCGGCCAAAAAAATAAATAAGTAAATAAATAAATTAAAAAAAAAAAACAGCAAAAAACCACTAAACAGAGACAAGGGCCTGGGAGATAGCTCAGTGGCATAAATGCCTGCCTGGCAAGTGCAGGGTCCTGAATTCAATCCCTGGTACTGCCAAAAAATTAAAATTAAAATAAAAAAATAAATAAATTGAGACAAATTCAGGGATTTGAGAGCTTTCTTTATGAAAGTCTAATTTTAATTAATTAATTAATTTTGGGTAGAGTGGCTTTATTGATGGTGTGCAATGGCAGCGAGCCGGGGCTCCCAAGGCCTCTCCCCTTCCAGGGGGTCTGGGGTGGAAGCTGTGAGGGGAGATCCTCAGTGTTGGGGCTGAGTAGTGCAGTAACTTCTACAACGTGGCCTCTCTGTCCCTCTGGTCTTGTTGGGCTGTGGTGTGGGGGCTACTTATTCCTTAGAGGCCATCTGGACCATGAGGTCCACTGCCCTGTTGCTGTAGCTGAACTCACCATCATTCCAGGAAATGAGCTTGACAAAGTGGTCATTCAGGGTGATGCGAGCCCCAGCATCAAAGGTGGAAGAGTGGGTGTCACTATTGAAGTCACAAGACACAACCTGGTCCTCAGTATAGCCCAGGATGCCTTTGAGGGGACCAGCTGATGCCTGCTTCACCACCTTTTTTTTTTTTTTGCAGAACCAGGGATTGAACTCAGGCCCTTGCGCTTGCCAGGGAAGCACTTATTCCACTGAGCGATCTCCCTGGCCCCCTACCACCCTCTTGATGTTGTTGTATTTAGCCACTTTGTCCAGGGGGCAGGTCAAATCCACCTCTGACACGTTGGGAGTGGGCACAGGGAAGGCCTTGCCTGTGAGTTTCTCGTTGAGCTCCAGGATGAATTTGCCCACGGCCTTAGCAGCACCATTGCATACAGGGATGATGTTCTGGGCAGCCCCACGGCCATCATGCCACAGCTTCCCAGAGGGGCCGTCCACAGTCTTCTGGGTGGCAGGGATGACATGGACTATGGTCGTGAGTCCCTCCACAATGCCAGAGTTGTCATGGATGACCTTGGCCAGTGGGCTGAGCAGTTGGTGGTGCAGGAAGCGTTACTGACCATCTTGAGAGAGTTGTCTTACTTCTCATGATCCACACCCATCACAACATGGGGGCATCAGTGGAAGGGACAGAGATGATGACCCTTTTGGCACCACCCTTCAGGTGAGCCCGGCCTTCTCCATGGTGGTGAAGACACCAGTGGACTCCACTGCGTACTCCGCGCAGCATCACCACACTTGACGTTGGCGGGATCTCGCTCCTGGAAGATGGTGATGGCCTTTCTGTTGATGATGAGCTTCCCGTTCTCAGCCTTGACAGTGCCGTGGAACTTGCCGTGGTAGAGTCATACTGGAACATGTAGACCACGTAGTTGAGGTCAATGAAGGGGTCATTGATGGCCACAACGTCCACCTTGCCAGAGTTAAAAGCAGCCCTGGTCACCAGGCATCCAATACGGCCAAATCTGTTCACTGCGACCTTCACCATCTTGTCTGGATGGATAGCTTGCTGGATGGCTGCATGGGAAGAACCGCTCTCTGAAAATCTAATTTAAGTGCGTCCTTTGCATTGCACTGTGATGGAGATAATTGATTTAGTTCTTTGTTGTAAAGGAAAGAGCAGTGCATTAAATACTTACTTTGGGCCATGTAGACAGGTGTTTTGATGTAGTTTATTTTACATAATCCTTACCATAACTCTGGGAACTATGAATAAAGATGATTAAGCAGTTGGAAAATAATATGCTTAAGGAAACGAAAAAGAAAAACAATGACCTAGTTAGGAGTTTTCAGGTATAAAGTTTAAAACTTTCCTTTATATCTGCTGGTGATAACAGGCAGGATGTATAACCTGTAGCAGGAGTTTCCTGGCATCTTCAAGGCCCTGGTAAGAGGGCCTAGGGAAAATGTAGCGTCTTATGCTGTTGAGATCTTTGCACATAAGGCCAGGTGGGGGTGATCATACTGCAGTATCATCCAGCCCAGACTGTAAACCGAGGCTTGTCACCAAGCAGCATGGTTCTTTGTGACACTCATTTTTGAATAAGTACAGTCATCTTATATAAGTATGACACTAAATCCTAAGTTTGAAGAACAGACAAGTTCATGAGCCCTTTTGATCTTTTTCCATTCTGCATATTTTTCCACATCAGTAGGGCAAAAATAGCAATACCTTAAGCTTACAGAATTCTAGGGCAAAAAAAAAAAAAAAAAAAAGGGGGGGGGAGAGGGTCAGGGGGTGTAAAGCACCTACTTTGAAGAAGCTTAGCAAAGCACGGGGACTGCGGTTCAATCCCCCAGCACCACATGCCAGCCAGCCCCGCCCCCTGGTGGGCTGAGCTGGCCACACACACACACACAAATAAATAAATAAATAAATAAATAAAAGAATTCTAGGGCTAAAAGTGAACTTAAATTTTAAAATAATTGTAAACCTAATAATGGCTGGTGATTTGTACCTACTAGATGGTAGCACTGATTTGAACATTTCCATGGGTTCATGTCTTTAATCCACTCAACAGCCTTACAAGGTAAATGATGTTATTCTCACTTTATGGATGAAGAAAGTAAAGCATAGAGATTAGTAGTAGCTTGGTTGAGGTCACATAGTAATTGTGCCTGTGTTCACACCCAAGTGGTCTGGTTCTACAACCTGTATTTTTTAATTTTTTAGTGTGTGTGTGTGTGTGTGTGTGGCCAGCTCAGCCCACCAGGGGGCGGGGCTGGCTGGCATGTGGTGCTGGGGGATTGAACCGTGGTCCCTTTGCTTTGCTAAGCTTGTTCTAAGTAGGTGCTTTAGACCACTGAGCCATCTCACCAGCCCTACAACCTGTATTTTTGAAGCACTTTTATTTTTAAATGCATAACTACAGACTTACTCATAGTTGCATAATTAGTGCAGTAGCTTCCATTTAGCCCTTAACCAGTTATCTACATCGATAATATCTTACACAGTGGGAACATAGCCTGTATATTTAACTTTTACACTACCCTGCCTCTCTGGAGGCAATCATGTGTTTTTAGACTCAAAATAATTTTTTTTTGGGTGGAACCTGGGGATTGAACTCAGGCCCTTGTGCTTGCCAGGGAAGCGCTTATTCCACTGAGCCATCTCCTTGGCCCCCTCAAAATAAATATTCTATGAGGATAAATAAGTAGCTGTTTGTGAATTAGAAGTAC
>NW_004524596.1:13582474-13608628 GCF_000260255.1 Octodon degus
TAATCAGCACCGAGCACCAATGGAAAAGTAACCCAAACCGTGTGGACTCTTGACCTTTGGGTCCATGAATTGTATGGAAACTTTGCCTGCTGACATTTAGAATTCCTTGTGGATAGGATGGGCAGACCTAAGCCATATATGAGTTCTTAGTGACTGTGGGTCTGATTTGTTTCCTGTCCTGGAGGAAACTTACTGACTGTGGCTCTGGAGGTGATCATTTCTTTGATGTTAAGAACCTGTCAGTGTAATGTGTTTTCTTTGAGATGGGGTTGGTCTGTAAGGTTAAGAAGTTAACTTTTGTGTAACTTAAATAGCAGTGGTATTTAAAAAAATAGTATTTAGGATATTGATTAATGAAGAAGTATTATTGCATTAAGTTTTCTATAGACTATCCTGATTTTTTTGATCTCCCTCTAGTGGGCAGAAAATATTTTAAAAATATAATGTGGAAGGGTTTATTCATACTGGGTATATCATAATTTCAGCTTTTTAAAAAATTAAATATATTATTTCAGAATCATTGATAAAAATATTTTATTACTTTGTAGGTGTAATAGTGGGTCCTTGAATGTTGAAGATGTTCTTACCAGCTTTGACAATACAGGAAATATTTGTAAGTTATATACCACCTCTATAGATGTATATTTAATATTTTATAAAACTAATTTAACTTTTTTAATATTTTCACAATGTTTATTATATTTACTAATCTATCTGTATTAGACTTGTATTGTCTTTAGCTGAAAATTAAGCCTTGTATAAAATGCATACTAAATGAACTGTGGCACTTTTTACCTTGTGCATATGTGTGTGGGGGGGAGGCATGTACACACACACACGCGCACACACACACACAGTAGGTCAGAAGGACCATGAAGTCTCCAATATTACCCTTTTTGTTTCTTGTTCACAGTGTGACAATGAAAGTCACAAAGTTAATCCAACTAAGGATCTATTTCTTTTATTACTGTGTTTTTGGTGCTTTCTCTCTCTCTCTCTCTTTTTTTTTTTGGTGGAACCGGGAATTGAACTCAGGCCCTTGCGCTTGCCAGGGAAGCGCTTATTCCACTGAGCCATCTCTGGGCCCCTTTTTGGTGCTTTCTAGTCAACTCTCTTCTGCTTTGCACTTTGACTACAGGGTAAACCCAGAGCATACTTTCCATGATGCTAATGTACTTGTACTGTGTCTTTTTTTCATGAGCCATTACAGTGCTATATAATATATTGAACTTTCATCTAAGCCTCTGATTAAATGGTGACGTATTTCTTCACTGAGAAAAGTACTTAAATAATTCTTTCTTTCTTTTTTTTTTTTTTTTGAGACAGGGTCTCACCAAGTACTTTGGGCTGGCCTTGTGCTCACTTTTGTAGCCCCCAGGCTGGTCTTGAACTCGCAGCAATCCTCCTATCTCAACCTCCCAAGTGCTGGGATTGCAGGCATGTGCCCTCATGCCTAGATTTAAATAATTCTACAATAATGTCATGCTATGAAAAAAATCAACCAAAAGTATCTTTATGTCACTGAGTTAAAAAAATAATGAAGTTCTGTACTCTTTGTTACTCGTTGGGTAAGATATTTATCCTAAGATAGTGAATTATTAGTGAAATGTGACTATTTAAAATGCAAAAGTAAAAAAAAAAATGCAAAAGTAGTACTTGTACTGTTTCTCCAGTAAATCTTCAGAATTATAATTATTATCTAAACATACTTTAGTAATAGTGCTGCTCCATCATATATAGAGATCTTTCATTGATAAGGTCCAGTAATACTCAGTAAGTTTTCTGTTCTGTCCCCATCGTGGAAAGCATTTCTTCCCTGTGCTGCTGGCCCCGCCCGGTCCTCCTTTCAGTGGAGCTGCAAATTGAGCCTGGGGCCCAGTGCTTATCACTGACTCACATTTTTTGTATAGAAAGATTGTATTTTGTCCCTAAAGAATCTGTAAGTACCTTAAAGTTATTCTAAAGTATTTAAGATAAGGTCAGCTTCTCTTTGCAGACTTAACTGAATTCTCTCCCATTTAGGCAGATGTCCTATTTTCATGGGGGCCTAGGCAGGGAGTACTTGTGCTGGTTGGGGGGACAGCCCCAGGCGGGGGTAAGGTTAAATGTGATGATGTCACCCACAGGCCTGTATCGTTTTGGAGCATGATGTTGGAAGAAAAGTGTGGAGTTTTTGACTCAGTAATGTAAAAAAGAAAATATAATCAAGTATTGTTCCTTACAACTCAGTATGAAATAGGGCCACTAGCTGGCAGCATTATATAAAATAAAAGCAAGTTCCTGAAGGTCCAAGTTGTTACTGTGCTGATGAACAATCATCTCCTCCTTCTGTGACTTTCTCCATGTCATCGTGTGCCCACACAAGCACAAGTTGTTGCAGTACAGAAAGGGGACATTGCGTGGAATTGGCGAAGGACAGTTTTGAAACTCTGGAATGTGACCCCCTTACATTTGAATCCTGGCTTAAGCGTCATCCTGAGCAATTTGTGCTATCTCTGTGAGCGCCAATGCTTTTCATTTCTAAAGACTGTATGTAACATGTAGAGCGTGTACAGCACCTGCGTTCCTCCTAGTTGACCCTCAGTGTATGGAAGCTGCTTACTAATTGTTACTCATTGTGAATCCCTCTTAAATTTATTTTTTTTCTAGTAAAATATAGTAATATGTACAGCTTTGTTTTTATCAATTACAAATAAATTTCAATTAAAATATTATTTTGATATTTTAAAATAAATATTTTGCTGTGCCGGCCCCACCCCCAGGGTGCACTGAGGTGGCAATTGAGACTGGATGTGGGAGCGCGTGCCTGTAATCCCAGCTCTTGGGAGGCTGTAAACAAGCACATCACTATGAGTCCGATCTAGTAATGAGACCCTGAATACCCTGTAGATCCTTCCCTTAAAAAAAGAGAATATTTTGATTGAACTAACAAACCAGGAAAATTAGATAAAATTACTAAAATAGTTTATTGCGATGCATTGTTTTACAAATCTAAATCTAAATATTTTGTCAAATATTAGAAATGGTAACAAAAATCAGACCCATTAAAACATGTTTGGTGTAACCTTCATATTACCTCTTCCGCCCACCCCCTTTGGTATTGGGGATGGAACCCAGAACCTTGACACTGAGCTCCAGGGCCTTGCTAAATTGCACAGGCCATGCTTGACCTTGTGCTCCTCCTGCCTCAGCCTCTCGGAGTGCTGAGATTAGAGCCATGCACATCGCACTGGCTTATATTTTGTTTTTTTAGTTATTTAAAATTTATTTATTTGGTACAGAGTCTCGCTATGAAGCTCAGACTCATAGTGATCCTCCTGTCTCAGCCTCCCCAGCACCGGGATGACAGGCATGTGCCACTACACTTGGTTTCGGTGGCTGGCTCCGTGTTGGACTGGCACAGCATGCCGTACCAGGGATCAAACCTGGTCCCTGAACTTGCCAGGCAGGTGCATAGAATGCCGAGCTATCTTCTCCTTCCCTTTCATTTATTTATTTATTTATTTATTTATTTATTTATTTGGTGGAACTGGGGATTGAACTCTGGCCCTTGTACTTGCCAGGCAAGTGCTTATTCTACTGAGCCATCTCCCCAACCCCCCCTTTCTTTTTATTTTTTTAAAAAATCTATTGATGCTTCACTTAATAATAAGTTGGGGGCTGGTGAGATGGCTCAGTGGTCTAAAGCACCTACTTAGAACAAGCTTAGCAAAACACAGGAACCGCGGTTCAATCCCCAGCACCACATGCTAGCCAGCCCCGCCCCTGGTGGGCTGAGCTGGCCACACACACACACACACACACACACACACACAAATAAATAATTAAAAAAATAATAAGTTGGTTAAGTCCTATTCCAATAAATTAAACTTGGTTATGACTTTTATATAATCTTAGATATTAAATAATCATGGATTGAAAAATGATTTTTCACTTGATGCCTCAAAAGTTTGATTTTTTTTTTTTTTTTTTTTTTACAAATTGTGGTTATTGGGTTCAGTTTGTGACTAGAAAACCCAGCAGAGGGCGCCACACTCATAATTCTGTCTCGGTAGAGTTAATTGCAATAAATAACTTGAATAGTGGTGGTAAGCTTTCACCGTATAAAAATGTAAACATGTATTTACAGGTTGCCATTTGACTTGTTTCTAATGTACTTAATATAGTAATCAATTTAGTGATATAGATTTCTCATGCTTGATATTTTAGTACAATTTGGTTTTTATTTTGCTTTAACTGTCAGTTTAATTTTTGTATTTCTAGCTTTAAGAAAAAGAATATTTTTGGTCTTTTAATCTTGATAGTGAAAGTTATATACAAGAATATTGTTCTTAAATCATCATGAGAGTAAACTGAAAGATATTTAAAATGAGGGAAAATGTTTCTAATCTTGATTCTACGATAATAGTATTTTTTTGGTCATAGAAAAACATTAAAATATTTTAGAGCCACACAAACCTGATACGTGTTTATTATAAACCACCTACTTGTGGTTTAGCAGAACTATTGATATCACATTTGAAAATCAGGTAGTGACTGTACTCATCGTAAATGTTCAAAGATAAAAGTATCAGCCTCGCCTCTAGAATTTGCCATGCTCTGACCAAAATGCCGTGGAAAAACCTCCTTAATTTTGGGAAGTAAATAGAACATCTAGTTTCAAAAGATTTCTTAATATACTGGAAAATAAAATATTCTTTATATTTATTTTTATTGTTTAGAAGTGTTGTTTTTAAATATCTTACCTTCACAATTAATTGCATTTTTGAGCTATCCTTTTTTTTGATTGAATTTTTGAATGGTGTAAGATGAGATTAAAATTAATTTTATGCAGAATGACTTATTTCAGCATAATGACTTACTGCTGTATAGTATATGATCCAACCTTATTTTTATATATTTATAATTGCTATTGTCAGAAGCAGTTTTCAAAAGTCAGTTTCCCTTTTTGCTTATCTTTAGGGAAAAAGTACACTTACTTCATTTTTGTTTGTTTGTGTGGTTTTTTTCCCCAGTACTTAAAAGCCTGCTTTTTTCTGAGATATCAAAGCTGCTTTGCAGAGAGCACAAGCCTGCTATTGATTTGTCCTGCCTCGCAGGGTGAGTCCAGCTACCTCAGGACGCGCAGGATGACATCCTTCACCTCCAGCGAGGTGCTGGCTGCGGCCGCGTTTCCTTTGACACGCTGCTCAGACACCTTGGGCGACGCAGCAGTGTGCTGGCTGTCAGCACTCTGGAAGGCTTCTCGCTTGCTTCCTCTGTGTGTGTTTCCAGCCAGTACTCTGACCTCTAATCGGAAGAGCCCCACCATGCTAGGTCTCTCCTCTCTCCAGAGTTGCCTCTTTCCTCAACTGAAATTAGTTTTTAGAAACTTGATTCCTCTCAGGGATTACCTAATTCAAATCAGTATAATTATTTGGTATTTATACAGCATCATCTGTGCTTGGAAGTACAGTAACTTCATTTGTGCATTTAAAAAAGTATGTATTCCCTTATTTGATAGCATGAATAGATGAGCCAATACTTCCCATGTAATGTATTGTGTATATAAGCTCCTGAGGGATAGGAGGTCAATAGCTGTTTGTATTATTGCTATAACTTTCTGTGACTTAGAATTCCTGTTAATATTGTAGCTTAAATTTGGGGAATCTATTGGTAAAAACCTCTTCACCATTCTTTCACATGTTTTTCCTCCTAGCTGGGCTATAGGAAGAACACATTTGTAGACCCTTTCTGCCATATATGCTCTTATATAGAGCAGTAACGATTGTTTCCCCGGTGAATCCTAGAGCTTGCCTGGACTTTTGGTGTAGTGTGATAGTAATTGATTGTGGGGCTTTCCTAGTGGTCTGATAGTAGGTCCTGTTTTGTGATATACCCAGTTTGTTGTGAACTAGTAATCAATATTGTTCTTATTAACATAAAACATATTTTCACTTTTTAATATCCATTTAAGAAGCCAAAGTTTAAAATCTCTCAGGCAATATAGGTAAAATTACGTTTTCCAAACTTTTAGAACCATTTCTTGATCTTGTATTATGTAATGAAGCATCTATAATATTAGTGGGACTATCAAAGCTTCAAGAATACCAGCTTCAGTGTTTTCTTCATTCATATAAAGTATGTATTTAGTTATGTAAAGTGTATGTATGTGTATATGGTGCTGTGCATGTGTGATACATGCATGATATGTCTACACATGTACTTTATATACACATGTTTTATATTTATACACACATATACACATTTTAGTAAAGTAGTTTAATTTAAAAATGAGAAATTTGGGGCCGGGGAGATGGCTCAGTAGAATAAGCGCTTGCCTGTCAAGTGCAAGGGCCTGAGTTCAATCCCTGGTTCTGTTTAAAAAAAAAAAAAAAAAGAAAGAAAAAAAGAGAAAATTTAAGCATTTATATATCATTCATTACTCTATTTTTCAATAAGTGCCATGGAAAGAGCATGAATCACTAGTCACTGGCAGTTCTTTGAAAAAGTCTGACATCTATGCAAAATGAAATAAGAAACAATAACTACTTAGTATAACTACTTTATGCTTTGTAGTATAAGTTGGACCATGTAAAAACAGTAACTGTAAATAATACTTTTATTTTTCCTTACTGGCATTATCTGCCTTGTTCTTGAACTTTTCACTGTCTTTGATTTTGAAAAATAGTATAAAATAGGAAGTACTTACGGTGTGTGCTATCCTGTCTTAGTATTTTATAGGACTTTGTTATATAAAAATACAGTGTAAAGATACAGAACTAAAACCATGTGGCACTACTGCAGAAGTACACACGTAAGTCAGTGTTTTAGTACAGTGTTCACAAAGACCTGAAAATAAGTGATTTATCGTATGATTAATTCTAATTTACACTAAGTAATTTCAGTGAAAGAAAAGGATAGCTTTTTCAATAGGTAGTACCAAGAGCACTAACTGGGAATTTTTTTTTTTTTTTTTAACTTGCTCTTTCCTCTCTACTATCTATCAGAGTAATTTAAGAGCAGTTAAATATTTAATTAAAGCTCAAAACATTCATAGATGTGTCAGATGAATACCTGTATTATATTCCAATGAGGAAGCCCTTCTAAGTGTGACACCAAACTCCATGAATTTAATAGATTGACCAAAGATTTAAAGATACTTTACTTTTGAAGGTGGCAGTTATTGTTTAAGATTTTTACTTTGACCAATTTTACATACTTTTATCTGGTGATCTGAACAACTTCATTGAAGATAACACTGTGCAGTATAACAACCACTGTTGAGTACTTATCTTGTTTTCTTTTTTTTGAAATTATGTATCAATTTTAATGTCTTATCTATTATTTTTCTGTTCTCTTTCAATAAAGAATAAAGACACTTTATTCAAAAAGCAGCATTAAAAAGTTGAAATACAAATGGTAAAGTGGTAATTGTTATTTATGACATATACACAAACATATATTCTCTTTATTGTGTAAAGAAGTTTTGCAAATCAGTAACAAAAGGATAGGCAATCTGAAAATCTGTAAGAGGATAAAACAGCCAAAAGTTACAAACAGATATTTTACATAAGAAATGTTCTATAGAGACATCAAATGATTATTTCCTAATAATCAAGGAAATGTAATTAAACCAATGAAGTATTTTTGTTGCATTGGTAAAGACGGAAGAAGTGATAATGCATTATGAGGAATGGGTATTCTTAGACATTGTGGTGGGAAAATAAATTGATTCTGCTTTTTCAGAGGCAATTTAGCAGTATGTTTCATTTTTTTTTTTTAAATGTATTTGCTACAGGGTCTACAGGCTCTCACTCCATGGATCAGACTTGTAGCGATTCTCCTATGTTTCAGCCTCTGAAGTGCAGGGATTACAGGTGCGCACTGCCACGCTGTCTCAGTGTGTCCTCGGGGCGGGGCCGGCATGACATGCTGGGGATTGAACCTGGTCCCTGTGCCTGCCTAAGCAGGCGCTTTAATTCACTGAGCTATCTGGCCAGCCCTTTCAAAATTTTAATATATTTTTCATAATGTATATGAACTAATAATTCCTGGTCTAAAAAATAATAAAACCATTATATAAGGCATTTTTTCCCTTTGTTTTCTTTTTGAGACTCTATGCAGTTCAGGCTGGCCTTGAGCTCACTTTGTAGCCCAGGCTAGTCTTGAACTCGCAACGATCCTTCTGCCTCAGCCTCCTGAATGCTGGGATTACAGGCCTGTGCCAACACGTCCAGTTTACATAAAGCTTTAGTAAAGGGATTTACTGTAGCACAAGGAGTAACTGGAGAAATGTAAATATTTAATTTTATGCGACTGGCTAATTTTGCATGATCCATGGAATACAATACTGTGTCGCTTTGAAGATCTACAAACTATATTAGGTTAAAAAATCAGTATGGTTAATGTTGTTTTATTTCTGCAAAATATGTACACTGATTAAGTATGCGAATAACTTGATTATGCACAGAACTGTCACAATACTCTGTTGTTGGGTTATGCACAATTTGCATTTTTCTTCATACTTTTCAGTATTGTTTGAATTTTTAGGGAATGCATTGTTTTTATAAGTAGGAAAACTGAGTTTTATTTTGAAAAAATACCTAACTTCCAAATTATTAATTTTTTACTGAAAACTGTCATAAACCTGAAATTGTTTGTGATAGTACTGTGAAATGAAGTAGAAATTTATTTTACCAGATGTAAAATAGAAAATACTGGGCTGGCGAGATACCTCAGCAGACTAAAGCGCCCGCTTAGGCAAGCTTAGGCAAGCGCAGGGGCCAATCCCCGGGACCACAGGTGGGCTGAGCCGGTTGAAGAGTCAGGGCATAGTGGCACACTTCTGAAATCCTAGTGCTGGGGAGGCTGAAAATAGGAGGATTATCATGAGTCCCAGCTGTGTAATGAGGGCCTGCAACAAACAAATGCATTAAAAAGAAAAAGAAAAAGAAAAAACCTTTGTATTGTACTTTTCTCTTAGATTTCAGAGTATGTTAGATGTTAATCTCTTAGTCTCCCAATACTTTTAAGAAAGATAAAGTCATTTAAGCTCTATATTAGATCAAGGGACTACAAAGAGGCAAAAGTCAGTCAATGGCACCCTGTTGAGGTTTGAACATAGTTTATTTTAATTTTAATTTTTATTTTTTGGCACAACCGGGGATTGCACTCAGGACCTTGCGCTTGCCAGGCAAGCGCTTATTCTACTGAGCCATCCCCCCAGCCCATGGACATAGTTTATAAGTCACAAAATAAGTTTATAAGTTAGAAAATAATTTTATCAGGTTGTCAGTGTATTCTTTCGTCAGGGTGTGTGGGTAGTCAGAGCCTTGAAATGAGAGAGGAGCCCAGAGCCAGTGGGGAGCTGGCGGTGTGCAGCCCTGGCACTGTGTTTGGCTCATGTCCTTCATTGGAATCACAGTATACATGTGGCCTTTGATTCCTTGTCTGTGTTAGAGAAGATAGGGTTAGGGTAGGTCTGGAGAAGGTAGTTTCCTTAACCGTATTTCACTGACTCCCTTGGTTCAACGTTGTCAGGGCACTCTTTTCTTTTTGTCCAGTGTTGGGTAATCATTCCTGTAAATCCAGCAGAGTTCTATGCATCTGTTCTTTGTGTTCACCAGGGGAAAGACATTTAGGAGATGTCTCTTCATAATACATTTAAAAAACATTTTAATTTGAAGTAAAAAGATCAGGGAGTTGGAATGGTTTTCTTTGATAATACAAGGTGAGGCTATTATGAAAAAAATCCTGAAATAAATCTTATAATCCTTTCTTGATTCATAAGTTTCATCAGAGCAACCCTTGTGTCTTTGTCAAAAACCTGTTAATTTCTCTCTCCTTTAAATGTTGAAGGGAGGTTCCTAGTTTAAGGGCCTCCATATTTTAGTAGAAGATATGCAAAACAAGTCCCTCCCTACCCCAGCAAATACTGTTAGAACTCCTTTCTGTATCTTCTTTTAAGTAGCTGCCATTACTTCACATTCCTTACAGTATTTTCAGGAACCCTGTCAATATTATCTTATTGAATATTCTTAATTTTATACAAGCTAAGCAAACTGGTACTTATGGTAGGATGATTTGCTTAAAGGTTTAATAAGTGATCACAGTGGAATTGAGAACCATTCTCCTGTATTTCTCAAAAGTTATATTTTCCCAAAGTGGTGTGAAATTAATTTTAAAAGTTCATGATGGGAATTGAAAACTACAAGTGGTAACTTGGAGGGCTAGAAAATAACTTTGGCAAGTGGCAAAGATTTCTGTGCAGTGGGCTGTGTCTCAGAGGAGACTGATTAAAGGTCACTGGAAAATGGGCTCTCTAGGGTTTGTGAAAGGTAGTTGACAATCTAATGGAGTGGGGATTTGGGGAGTGAGGATAGTGGAGAAAGAATGCATTTTCTTTTAATAGTCTTAAATCAAATGTGGGTTTTAAAAAATAGAAGTGCTTCTTTTTGTGACAGTAATACAATAGTAATAATGCTTTGTGTCTTTACTTAGCCCTTTTTCTAAGGTGCTTCTTAAGCTTATGGCCATGGTAATAATTTAAGATCTCTTACATAAACATAAGTCACACAAAGAGCTTAACAAAAGGATTTTCTTGTCTTTAGCGAGATCTTTGCTTTGGTTGTGGACAGCCTTGTGACTGTTTGGGCATTTGTCTGGCCTGCGTGTATTGTGCTACCCTTATGAATGCTCGATGTGAACAAAGTGTGTGATTGAAGGAGTTTAGCGTTCGTGTTAAGGTGCCTCATGTTTTTTGTATTCTTTCCGTTCACCCTTTACTCTCTACTCCCAGCTCTCAACTGAATATTCTTTTGTGTCCCGGGGAAGAGGGAAGGAATGAGGAAAGGTTTCAGATGATTCTGTGTGCAGGAGTCTGAAATATGGATGAACTATGTATATTGTACATACACTACACGCTCACGGTCTGCTTGCTGTAGTATCCTGAATCGGGTGAAATCTTTGTTGCAGATAGTAGACTCTTGCTTTGTCTGAAGCCTTTGCCTTTCTAGGTTATTGAAAGCTAGGCTCCTGTCATTGCCTGGGAGTCTTTGACAGTTGACATCACTTAATTTCTGATTAAAAGATGTGGTGCAATTTATACTTAGAACTAAAAAACATATAAAGTATTAGTTTTCATTGTGTGATAGGCAAAGAAAGACAAATAATATTTTGATTCTTCATGTACTTTTTTATTTGAATAATTGCTCACTTAATCAGAGCTTAGTGGAGGTTGGTTGGATTGCCATTATGTAGCTTATAGTCATGAAAACCACAAGTTCTCTGCTTTTCCACTGATTTTTCTATAAAGAAGAAATTAGATTAACAAATGTGTAAGAGGAGGAAGAGATTGATTCATATTGTTCAATTTCATATTTCTTAAGTTGTACAGATTTGTAGTTTATATTGTATAATTCAGCAGTCAATCATGTTCCATATATCTTAGTTATTTGCTTTTCTTTTTCTCCTAAAATAAAATTTAACCTCCTGATTGCAAGATCATGCTTTATATGTCTGCAATATTTATAAAACCTGGGGTACCATCTCAAAGGATGGTAAAAGTTCGTCCAGTACTAAACATGCCACAGTACCTTAACTATTTCACCTCTCGTCATGGTCTTTTTTTTTTTTTTAATGTTTTATTTATTTTATTTATTTATTTATTTATTTGTTTGTTTGTTTGTTTTGTGTGTGTGTGTGGCCAGCTCAGCCCACCAGGGTCGGGGCTGGCTGGCATGTGGCGCTGGGGATTGAACCGCGGTCCCTGGAGTGCATTAGACCACTGAGCCATCTCACCAGCCCTCGTCATAGTCTTTCACAGTTTTGTTACCATTTCCCTGTTTTCCTTTTCCCATCTGTTGCCATCTTATTATATACAATGAAATCACACAAAAAGTCTCAGAAAACAATTCTAAATCTTATATTTACCATATGACAAACCTTCTCTGCCTTTTTACGCCTTTGCCCTGTAATTTTCTATTACAGAGCCTAGGCACAAGCCTGTCAAGGCAGGATTTTCCCTGGATGACATGAACCTGGGGTAGGCAGCTTGGAGGGCAGGGAAAAGACTAAAGCAAACCATGCTCTTTGACTCAGACTCACTGTGTAGCCTTCTTTGCTTAGCAGAGTCTCTGTCTGTCTGTCTGTCTGTCTCTCTTCTCTCTCCTCTCTCTCCTCTCTCTCCTCTCTCTCTCTCCTCTCTCCTCTTTCCTCTCTTTCCTCTCTCTCCTCTCTCCTCTCTCCTCTCTCTCTCTCTCCACTCTCTCCACTCTCTCCTCTCTCTCCTCTCTCTGTGTAATTGTCAACAGTGTCTCCTTTTAGCAGTCCTGGTGTGGATGATTCAGAAGTGTATGTTCGGAAGACAAGGGCAGAGAGATTAGAAGCTTACATTAATTATTTCTATTTCGGTATGCCTCTCTGTCCCACCATGGTTCCTTGTACAAGACTGGCTCAAGTGTTACTCACGATGCATACACTGATTCATTTGAATCCCTGGTCTTACACAGATTCGCTCATTCTGCGCAGGGTTTTTGTAGATGATATATAAGTCAACAGAAGCGGAGGGAAGTCTAGGTCCCAGTTGTACAAGACATGTACCACGGGCCCCCTAACAGAAACTGAATTTATAACACATAAATGTTTGGAGTATCTGATACAATAATTGAAAAAAAAGAGCATTATTGCCAAGATTTTAGAGTAAGGATAATTCATATAAAAAACAGAGGTTTCCATTTTCTCTTAGGGAGAGAGAATGATGGAGTGGCCTGAGTCTGAGCACACATAGTAATCATTCTCTGGAGTGGGCAGGTCCTTTATTTTACCGTGATCCTCACCCTCCTACCCATGAACATTTGAATTTGCAAATGTTCCTGATACACACTATAGATTTGTGAGCCTTTAGCTGTGCTTGGTATAAGGGATGGAGCAGGCCCTTCACCATGAGCTACACCCCAGCCGTTAAATTTTTTTTCTTTTGACATGGTATCTGTGTGTGTGTGTGTGTGTGTGTGTGTGTGTGTGTGTGTGTTGCTAAGCTACTAGATTGTCCCGGTCCTACCTCAGCCTCCAGAGTTCAGGGAGTCTAGGTATGTATCACCATGCTTAGCTTACAAGGGTTTAATGCATCTTTCTCTTCGTATATTTTCAGATTATTGTCTACTTAAGAAATAGTGAGTTCTCACTAATCATTTTGTTTATAAAAGCTAATTAAATAGTATATTTGTAAATTCTCTTGGTGGTAGGTTGTTCTTTTTTTTTTTTTTTTTCCAGAACCGGGGATTGAACTCAGGCCCTTGCGCTTGCCAGGGAAGCACTTATTCCACTGAGCCAGCTCCCCGGCCCCAGGTTGTTCTTAACGTTGTAGGTGTTTATGTCATATTACAACTTAAAACTAAGCAAATACTGTTTTAATATTTTTCCATAGCCAGTATAATAAAGAAAGCATAATTTTTAAATTTAGTTAAAAGATGAAATGTATTTTTAAAATGAAAAAATTAATATAGAATTACAGAAGAAATATAATATGTTCCTGTGTGTGTATATGTATGCCTTCTTTTTTTTTTTTTTAAATTATTTATTTTTTTGTGTGTGTGTGTGTGTGTGTGTGTGTGTGGCCAGCTCAGCCCACCAGGGGGCGGGGCTGGCTGGCATGTGGTGCTGGGGGATTGAACCGCAGTCCCTCTGCTTTGCTAAGCTTGTTCTAAGTAGGTGCTTTAGACCACTGAGCCATCTCACCAGCCCCATGCCTTCTATATAATATATAAAATACGTAGGTAACTTGATCATCGTTTGCTGCTTCTTGTTTATTTGTATTTATAGGTCGGAAAAGAGCAGTCTCAACAAGTGTTTATTAAGTACCTGTTATGTGCTGCTTTGCATTTTCAATTCTCAAATGATTTTGCCACTTTACTACAAAGTACAGAGGAGTGAAACATTCTTTCTACATATGTTGAAGAAACTACTATATTAAAGTCAGGGTAAATATTTCAGTGTCTTGTGCATTCAGGTATTTGGATGGATTCTGTGAACTGGATCCTAACTATAACCAGCAAACATCTGTTTAAAATAATTAAAAATAACTACATTGTTTCACTCATAAATTTACCGTGCTAATAATTTTTAGGATATTTAAAAAAAATGGCTTGATTACTTTAATGACATTAAATAGAAATTTAATGTCATGAACATACTTAGAATATGATTTTATTAGTATACTTTTAAGGTCTAATATATTTTGAGTTAAGATATCTATGCAGTAATTAGACTATGTTCTTGAAGTCTTTGAAGGTTTCTGGCCTACTCTAGTCTGTCCTCTAAGTCTGCTACAAACCTCCCATCATGAAATCTCCCTTAACTATCATTCTGAGGATTCGTTATGTGTCTTTTTTTTTTTGGTACTGGGAATTGAACTCAGGACCTTGTGCTTGCCAGGCAGGTGCTATGTCACTGAGCTACATCCACCTCTCATTACATATCTTTTGTGTTAGATTTATTCCTAAGTCCCATAGCTTTTTTATTTAATCATCATCTTATAGGATTATACAGTACAGTATTCTCTTTAGAAAATAAGGGTAAATAAGTTTTTGAGACTTGGTGGTATTTTGGTTGATATAAAATGGTAGAATTTCACATACTTTTCTCTTTAAAATTTTATAGCAAAATAACTACTATGAAGACAATATGCAATGTATTAATTATTGTAACTGTCCTACTAACCTGTTTTGAAACTGTCTCGTTGCTATTTCTTTCTCAATAAAATTAATAATAAAAAATTATAGCAATGCATTATATGTTCCAGTGTTGGCTTTGAGAAATCTAATTCTGTTCTACTTATCATTTTTTGTGAAATCTGTACTTTCTAATAAAAACTTCTTTTGTTCCCAGTGCTCTGAAATTTTATGATTATAATATCATGATGTGGTTTATTGTCAAACATTGTGTTGGACGTTTAATGGTGGGTTTGTTCAACTTAGAATATTTTTCACTGCGAAATTTTCTTGAAAGATTTCTTTAATAATATGCTCCCTTCTGTTTTCTCTCATGTCTTGAGTCCTGGACAGATTTTTTAAATTATCAGTTTTGCAGCTTTTTGATATTTTCTTTATTCTCAAGCATATTGAATACCTGAAATTGGGTTTTTTTTTTTTTTTTCTTAGTTCTTTCCTTCATGGCATTGATTTTATATTTCTCAGTTTTTCTCTTACCTTTTTAAAGATGTTACTGGAAGTTTTTTCCCTTTTATTTTGTTTTCATTTAAATCTCTGTTTCCTTCATGTTATCTCTATTTTTTTTGCCTCTCTGTTACAATGGAAACTTTCACTAAGTATCTGGTGATCCTCAAGTATTATTTATTATAAAACTGGTTAGAAACTACATTGATAATCCAGCTTTTTGACAATAGGTTTCTATGTAATTTGGCTGGGCTATTTCTTTGGAAATCCTGGAAATAGATGTAGGTGTTTCTCTTGAGCTGGTCAATGTCCTAGAGAGGTAATATGTGGACTTACTCTAACATCTGTGTTGTTTTTATTGTACATACACACATTCATCTATAAATTTCATAGAACTGAATATACTCAGTAAATTCTTTGTAGATTAATGAATTTAATATTTAAAAACAAACCATAATTTAGATTAAAACATGATCTTTATCTTATAACATGTTCACTCTACACAATAATTTACTTCAGAATTCCTTTAGATAGGGGCCGGGGAGATAGCCCAGTAGAATAAGTGCTTGTCTGGCAAGCGCAGGGTCCTGAGTTCAAACCCCAGTCCCGCCAAAAAAAAAAAAAAATTCCTTTAGATAGTCAGTGTCTTTAATGTGTATAAAATTTCACTTCACGGGGGCCTTTTTATTTCCTTCAAAAAACACATTCACATTAGTATTACTTTTGCATATACACATACATTCTATATTGTTCTTTAGTAATGTCTTATTCTAAAAGAAAATATGTCATTTTGTTACACATTTGTGATTTTTCTTGCATATGTCTTTTTTTCTGGGAGAGTACTAAGAAAGGTTATTCATCTACTTTTTTGGTTTAGTACAATATATTTTAAGCAACTGGTTCCAAAATACATTCAAATAGCATGTCCTATTCCTTGTGAATTGCTTTCTTTGCTGAAATTTCCCACTCAGACCACCAGCAATCCCTTAAGTACTTTTCCTATCTGCTAATGCTAGCTTTTAAAAATCTACTTAATGTTACTCTTTTCTTTCTCTTTGTTGCCTGTGTCACTTAATATACCTCTGTGCCTGCTTGATATTGTTCCTCTCAAGGTCTTTATGCTTTTAGGATGATCTTTCCTGGTCTCTTTTTCTGGTGTCTTAAATGCTTTGCTTGGTTCTGTTTCTCCATTGCAGAGAGCTTAGTGGGAGAAGGAAGTGAATATGTTGGTGACTTAGAAATTGTGTATAGAACTTTGATGCACATGTACATGGTGGTGATTATTATAAAACTTGTTTCAGAAGGGATTTTGACAAACTTAGAGCCACTGATAGAGTTAAATACATTAAAATAGAATTTGTTTTAGTTGTATAGGGAAGGGAAAACAGGGAATGTTAAAATTTGGCAGTTGTAACAGGTAAATGGAAGTTCATTGTTTGGGCCTAAAAAGTCTAAGTATTATTTTTCATTCCTTTCAACCCATGAATCCCACCATTTGGTATCTATCTTTATGAGGGCCTATGTACCAAAGATGTTAATTACAGCATTATTTGGATTGGAAAGGAAAATAACTTGGAAACAGTCTGATACTACTCCCATTGCCAGTGGAATTGTTGGATAAATCATGGTGTATTCATACAGTAGATTATTATGTAGCAATTGAAAAGAATAAATTGAGTTGCATGCTGTATTTTGGAGAGATATCCTAGATGAATTGTTAGATAAGATTAGTAATATGAATAATGTGATCTTATTTTTATAAAAAAAATCTGAAAGCATATATCGTTATTACTATTAGATATTTCAAGGAAATTAGATATTTCAAGGAAATTATTATTAGGTATTTCAAAGGAACCTGAAGTGAATAGGCTGAAAAATTAACTTGTTATTTATTAGTCTTTGCATTGTTTTAAAAATGTGTGACTTTTGGGGGAAATGTGATAAAGATTTAAAAAGTACATGTAAAAATAAAATATTTTAAAAGTATCAGTTCAGCTATGATAATAAAAACATTTTTTAAATTTTAAGGGGAAGCTGGAATATATACTGAACTCTGCTATTGTGAACTTCTAACAGAAACTGCTAGCTGACAACTGAAAGTAAGGACTTGGCTATTCTGCATATTAATTATTATTTTATTTTATTTTTTGTATTTTAGGGAAGGGTCTACAGGATGTTAAGGTCTCACTACTAGATCAGACTCGTAGTGATCTTCCTGTTTACAGCCTCCCAAGAGCAGGGATCACAGGCTTGCGCCCCCACACCCAGTCTCAATTGTCTCAGCCTGCTCTGGGGGTGGGGCCAGCAAGGCAGGCCTTGGGATCAACACCCCTCCCCCCAGGCTCTTTAATCCACTCTTTGACTGGCCCTCTGCATATTAGTTAAATAGCCCTGGACTTTATGCCTAAATTTTAAGATTTTTGTTATGGTAATTAAATTGATATATTTAGTAAGAAATGTCTCATTTTGTAAAAGCCACTTTTAACTTAAAGCTGGCATACCTAGTTAGATAAGGGTCTTTGCCTGTGATTAGCAGAAACTGAGTCTGGTGTATTTAGATAAAAAGCAGTGTTTGTCAAGGAAACTGAGTATGTACTAGAATTCATGATTTCACTAGAAAGTTGAGCATTTCACTATGTGTTTTAATATGCATCCAATTATATTTATTTATTTATTTATTTATTTATTTTTTTGGTGGAACCGGGGATTGAACTCAGGTCATTGCGCTTGCCAGGGAAGCGCTTATTACACTGAGCCATCTCCCTGGCCCCTATGCATCCAATTATATTCCTACTCTTAGAGCATTGCACTGACATTTTGTAGCCAGGTCCCTTTATCAGGTTCCCTTTTTTTGTTGTTAGCTATGGTTTTTGGGTTTTTTTCCCCCTGTATTTTAGGGAGGGGTCTACAGGGTGTTCAGGGTCTCACTACTAGATCAGACTCATAGTGATTCTCCTGTTTATAGCCTCCCAAGTGCTGGGATTACAGGCGCACGCCACCCCGCCCAGTCTCAATCACCAGCACATCCTGGAGACAGGGCCAGCATGGCAGACCCGGGTTCAAATCCCCGGCCCCTGCCCTTGCTTGTGCTTTTTGGTTTTTTTTTAGAGGAAAAAAAAATAAGTAAAAGAGTTTCAGGACAGATTATTAGATACAATAAATACATTGTACATTGTCATCTTTGTAGTAGTTAAGTGCAAGAATGAAAGAGGCATATCATCTTGTTCAAACAGTACTAGCATTGGCCTTTTCAACAAACTAAGAAAAACTAGCTCTCTATCTTACGTATAAATGTATTTTTTTTTCTTTTCTCTTTACCCCATCACAGTTTGTCCTTTCTTTTGAACAGTTTCTATTTCACAGTATCTATTGTACGTTTTGGATCTTATTTACTCATTCAGTTTCTCACACTAGTGAGACAATGGGATGCTTATACCTATGGGCCTGAATTATTTCACTTACGAGTATGGTCTCAAGTTGCATTCATTGACCTATGAAAGTCTCTAATTTATTCTTTTTTTTTTTTTAATTTTATTTATTTGTGTGTGTGTGCGGCCAGCTCAGCCCACCAGGGGGCGGGGCTGGCTGGCATGTGGTGCTGGGGGATCGAACCGCGGTCCCTGTGTTTTGCTAAGCTTGTTCTAAGTAGGCGCTTTAGACCACTGAGCCATCTCACCAGCCCTCTAATTTATTCTTTATGGCTGAATAGTACTCCACTGTATAAAAAGACATTTAAAAAAATCCATTTCTTGGTTGATATGAGTTTAGGTTTTTTCTGAGATTTAGCTATTACAAATTGTGCTGGTAGAAACGTGGATGAACATAGATTGCTATAGTATGATGTTTTTAATTCTTCTGAGTAGATACACAAAAGTGGAATAACTGGGTCAGATTAGACCTCAAATCCTCGTTTCTTAAGGAATCTTCACAGTGTTTTCCACAGTGGTGTAATCAGGCTATACTCCAGGCAGCAGTGAAAAAGGGTTCTTTTTTTCTCATAGACACTCTAGCATTTTTTACTGGGTTTTTTTTTGAGAATAGCCATTCTTTCTGGGGTGAGATGGAATCTCTGTGTTGTTCTAACTTTCATCTCTCAAATGACCAATGTATTGAACATTTTTTCATGTATTGGTTTTTCATGTCTTTTAGTATTTGTTTTATGTAATTGGGTGAGCCTGTGTTTGATACATAATATGATTGTTATCTCTTCTTCTTGGAGTTTTTCCTTAACAGTATAGGGTCAGGGATATAGCTCAGTGGCACAGTGCCTGCCTGGCAAGTGTAAGGTCAGGAGTTCAATTCCTAGCACCAAAAATAAAAAAAAGTATGTAGTGCCCTTCTTTATCTCTTTTGATCAGCATTGTCTGTAAGTAGAATAGCTACTCTTGCCTTCTTTGGGGTTCTTGTAGTATGGAGAATAGTTTTACATCATTTGACTTCTAGTCTATGAATTTCTTTTTTGGTTAAATGTGCTTCTTGAATGTAGCATATTATTTGATTGTGCTTCACTATCCATTCAGGCAGGCAGTCTGTCTTTCTTTCTTTCTTTCTTTCTTTCTTTCTTTCTTTCTTTCTTTCTTTCTTTCTTTCTTTTTGTATTTTCATAAAGGTTTATAGGGTCTCACTACGTAGATTGGACTCATAGTGATCTGCCTGTATTCGGCCTCCCAAGAGTTGGGATTACAGGCACATCACCATGCCCAGTCTCAATTGCAGTCTCAGTGCACCCCAGGCTGGGGCTTGAACCCTGGCTGCTGCATCTGCCTAAGCAGGTGCTTTAATCTGCTGAGCTATTTGGCTGACCTAGTCTGTTTCTTTTAATTTGTGTGTATTGAGACCATTTACTTTGATGGTTATAACTGATATGTATTGACTTTTCTTTTTCAGGTTGTTTTTCTGTCACTTGTTTTTTGTCTTTCTCTGTTTAATTGGTTGCCCTGCCTGGTGGCTTCTATTGGTGTTCATGTGTTTGTGGTCTTTGTTACCTCTTTCTAATATGTTCTTCAGAGCATTCTGTAGAGTTGGTTTTGTGGTCATAAATGGCTCTCTATAATGGAAGTATCTTATTTCTCCATCAATTCTTTTTTTTTTTTTTTTGGTGGAACCAGGGATTGAACTCAGGCCTTTGTGCTTGCCAGGGAAGTGCTTATTCTATTCAGCCATCTCCCCGGCCCCTCTCCATCAATTCTGAAAGATAATTTTGAGGGGTACATGAATTTGGGTTGAGGACTGTTTTCTTTTAGGAATTGAAATACCTTCCTTGAGGCTCTCCTTGATTAGAGTTTGTGTTGTGTAGTCTGCTGTGATTCTGATGGGCCTTCCTCCAGAGGTGATACATTTCTTTTCCATAGCTGCTTTTAATATTTTGTTCTTGTGCTGAATTTCGGGACTCTTGATTGATATGTGCCTTGGTGTATATTTTTTTAATTTATGGTGATTTGGAGTTCTATGAGCTTCATTTAATTGTATGTCAAATTCTTTATCCATGTTTGGGAAGTTTTCTGCCATTGTTTCTGTGAAGAGGTTTTTAATGGCTTTTGCGCTCTCTCCAGCTTTGTCACTGATTCTAGTCAGTCTTCTGTTGTTTGCTTCATCTTGTAGGTATTGGATTGATTTTTCATTGTGTCTTGTGATTTTTATGGTACCTTTCTTTCCAGGTTGCTAGTCTCATTCCTGTCTTCTCGATCTGATCTTCTATCCTCACCTTCACTGTCTGCTGCATGTACTTTCAATGGAGTTTATTTTCTTCTACAGTTCTGTTTGGATCTGTTTCCTTATTCCGTTCTTTTCTGTGTTTGACATGATGGTTTCTATTATTTTCCTGAGCTTCGTTGTTTATCTGTGTTTACTTTATTCCTAGAACTTTTCTTTTTTTTGGCGGAACCGGGGATTGAACTCAGGCCCTTGCGCTTGCCAGGCAAGTGCTTATTATACTGAGCCATCTCCCCAGCCCCGTGTTTGCTTTAATGTCTTTTACTTTGATAGTCATTTCTTTTTGCACCTTAAAGATTCCCCCCCATGGCCCCTTGCACCCCCCTACTTTCCTGCTATCATTTCAGAGTATTCCATTTGTTAGTTTCTGATTTGCTCTATCTCTTTGTGCTTTGCACTTGTCCTGGGTGGCCTGAGTGTTTGGGACTGCATTTTGCTTTTTTGTTTGTTTTCTTTCTTTCTTTCTTTCTTTCTTTCTTTCTTTCTTTCTTTCTTTTCTGTACTGATGCTTGTAGATTTCTTACTCTGGATTGCCTTATCACTGGTATCAAGGCTTTCTTAGGAACTGTCTATCTCCAGTTGTCTTCTAGAGATAGATGATTGTTGTCTGTATGTCTATCCCAAGAACCTACCTTCTCAGTATATCAAGTCCAAGGAGTTGCTATCAGGTTGACGTAGGGCCCCTTACAATCCCAGTGTTGTCATACAGTGGGGAAAAGCTGGTTATAGCATGCATGACATCCTGTAAAAGTAGTTCAGTAGGCAATAACAATAGAATCAAGTACAGCCTGGCTACTGACAGACTGTGGGAACTATTAGCCTGATATGTACAACTTTAGAAGGAAGGTCTGCAGAAATACAATCCAACTTATACCAGGACATCATATGTGGTGATTTTCGACTTTGAGTAGAGTTATTTTATGCTGTTGTCATGGTGTTCATCAGGATAGGGGGTTGGATGGAGAGATGAATGATGTCACATGTAATAGAAACAAGGTTGGAGGGCACAGGATGATCAACCAGGTTTGGGTAATTGTGGGACACAGGAGGGAAAGATTGGAAGAGAAGGTCTAGGAGTTTTGAAGTGAATCAGAAAGACAAGAGACAATATTTACTCATATGAAAATATCATAAAATCAAGAGAGAGAGCTGGTGGAGGAGAGGACAAGTAGAATAACATAAGAAGGTTAGAGGTCATCTGTTGGATCACATTATTGGTGTTGCATGGGATATTTCCACGCCTCTGGTTTCATCTGTCCCTTGGATGGGCCTTAGCCAGGTCCTGCTGCATCGAGAGTGTTCCTGCAGGTCTCCAGGCTGAGTCCCACCAGTGGAGAGAGGGGCGGATCTTAGACTCCTCTTGCCAGCCTTGCTCTGCTGAGTCATTGGGGGTGTGAGCTCACACTCTCCGTGTTGCCTTTTATGGATTCAATTTAGTGAATTTTTACATAAATTACAATTTTAAAAGGGAAACATAGCATCTGTTAAGTTGTGCTTTAGTTAATAGTGAACATTGATTTACACTCTGGTTTATTATAAGAGGTATAATTTTTCAAGTGTTTGTGGATAGCCTCCACTTACATATATTATTTTAGACTTATTTGAGTGTCTTTTTAATGTCATATCATTATCTTTGTATATATCTTTAGTATATATATATATATATTTTAATATTTATTTATTTTTATTTATTACATTTATTTATTGTGTGTGTGTATGGCCAGCTCAGCCCACCAGGGGGCGGGTCTGGCTGGCATGTGGTGCTGGGGATCGAACCGCGGTCCCTGTGCTTTGCCAAGCTTGTTTCAAGTAGGTGCTTTAGACCACTGAGCCATCTCTCCAGCCCCTCTTTAGTATATTTTTGTGGGGGTTTTTGTTTCTGGTTTTAATGGTAAATTTCCCAGGGAGATTAATCATAAATGCTTTTTAGTGTTAAATTATCATTGTTAATTTATCTTGTTCTTTACAGTTTCCATTTTCTTAACTGGAGGGCACTGATTTTTATATTATTATGATCTTATAAAATCTATGGAACATATGCTTCTAGAGATTTGTTACATAATCATTAGAAACAAACTCTAATTTGACTATAGTTTTCAAGTCAACTGTCTGTGCTTCACAATAAACTTTTCAGAGGCTGAATCCCATTTTTATTGTAAGATTCAGTTATTTACATTATATATACTTATATTGTTTACATTACATATTTTAGCACAGGGCAGTCTGAAGTTTTAACTTTGAGAAACCTGGAATTCTTCCCTCTGTACCAGCTGTAGGGAATTCTTGTCCTTACGCAGGGCACAGTGCACTTACTGGCCGGTCTGGCTCCCTTGGCTCCTCCTCGCTCTGAGGCCACATGTTAGCTGGCAGTAGGGGTGTGGGTGGGAGTGGCGTGTCTAGGATAGATGTTCCCAGCTGGAATTTCCTGGCTTCCCTCTGTTGGCGCCAGTATGCAGCCTTGCAAATGGGCGGGAACTGGAAGGGGCAAGCTGTTAGTTGCACTGAGTTTCCTGCTTTGCAGCTGGGAACTTCAGTCACATGTTGAGATGTTGGGAAGTTAAGCAAATAAATGGCATGGATTCACGATCATGGGAGCCAAGTTTTTCAGTGATGCTATGAATCCATGCTAATAATAAATAGATAAATTACAAAAATGGAAAGTTCTATCTATATTAGAATATCATTGAAAAAAGAATATAATCTAATCAAGAACAGGTACGACACAGTTCCAGCGCCTCAGCACCAGTGGTACCTCCGTGGGGCGATTCTTTGCTGGGGGTGAGGGGCTATGCTGTGGCATCCCTAGTCTCAGCCTGCTGGACTCCAATAGCCGGTCTGTCTCCCAGCCTGCAGTCCCTCATTGTGAAAACTGAAAATGTCCTCAGACATTGTTAAATATTGCTAGAAGGTATCAAAATTGTCTACTTTCTACCCTATTTGAGAATGCTTAAGCAAGCAGATAAAAACTTGAGAAACAGGATGTTGATCTCTAAATAATTCACAAAATATTAACTATTAATTTATAACATACTTATAATTAACTGTACAATGGAAAACTCCAACAAATATCACCTTAACCAAGTAATAAAATTAATATAATAAAATTAATATTACAACTGGAATAAATAGTGCCATGTGCGTTCTGTGATGTACTGGAGCAGTATTTTTTTTGTGGCATTCCTGCCAAAAAATTATAAATCATGAGGAGAAGCAGACAAACCCAAGGTTGGGGGGACATTCTCCAGAGTAACTGGCCTGTACTCTTCAGAAATATCAAGACCATGGGCGACATGGAAAAATTACAGAACTATTCTAGATTGAAGGAAAGACATGATAACCTAAATAACAATTATGGATTGTATTCTGGACCTGAAAGGGACAATATTAGAACAATCAGAAATTTGGATGTAGTTTGTGGATTAGATGGTAATATTATGTTGGTGTTTATTTTCTGAATTTGATAATTGACTTATTACAGTTGTATAGAAGAGTTATCTGTTATCTAAACATACTATCCTTTTTTTCCCTCTCAAGGTATTTCACTTGTTGTTCTCTGTGTCTTTTCTCAGTTCTTCAGATGGGAAGCTCTATAGAGCCTGTCCAGGTCTTCGTCTCTGTCTGGGAAGTTTATATTTGTAATCCCATGGATAACTTAGTGGAATGTTGTCGAGTTAATGCCAGCCTACCACACCCACAGTGAGAATAAAGACACCAAGGCCTATCTGTAGTTATGGGGAGCCAAGGGGTCCTAAGTCCAGCCATGATGATGCCTATCTGGAACAAAGTCCTTGACCCAGGACTGAACCCAGGATCCAGCTCAAAAGTCCTGGCCAGCTCTGTATGGAAATAGGGTCACGCTCAGCCAAAATGCAGACAATTGCTCCTCTTTCAAGGAGAGTCCCCCAGGTCCTCCACAAAGCCCCATTTCATCAGTTAGGACCTGTTGTCATGTTTCAGGGAAGCCCGTGCAGTTCAGGCTGGCCTTAAACTCACAGCCATCCTCCTGCCTCAGGCTCCCCAGTACGGGGATCACAGGCGTGTGCCACCACACCCAGCTACACTGTCCTTCCTAATGAACACAACTATTAGAAATCTCTATCACTTTGTTATTTATTCATAGCATTTGTTATTCCTGTTATGACCTTATTTTTTTGTTTAGTACCTGAGTTCCTCTCCTAAGGGAAACCTGTGAGAGCAGAGGCCAATTTGTGCTGTGTCCTCAGCCCTAAAACAGTCTGTAAAGCAATACTTGATGCCCAGCAAGCTGTCTGGAGATGCTTGGCCAAGTGAGTGCACCTGTGTCTGTGTTGGCTGGTTACATTATGCAGCCAATTTGGATATGTGGAGAGGGCCCAGAGTATACTTTCTGTATTTTATGGGTGTTAGTATCTAATGAAATAGTGTTTTAAGACATGAAAATAGTTGTGTGTAAGAATTTGTGAATTTCAACTCCCTCCCAGGAAATGAAGCAGTTACTTTTTTTGGGAAATGTTTTATCATGTATACAATTAGGTTTATAAAAGAATTGATAATTCTCAAGCAGTAACAAACTTTTGGCTTTTTTTCCAAAGAGATTTCATTTTGAATACTATCTTTAGCATTGAGTTCTTAGAAAAAACCTTGTTACTCATTAATTAGGTCCTACTACTAAGAATATAAGTAAGAAATTGTTTGCTTCATACATGCTTCCTCTTATTTGAGCACATATAATTTACAGTCCTTATAGAGAGTACTTTGTACAGAATACTTCTGGGCACCAATATTGTTTATTCATAGTTGATGTTTGAGTGATTGTTATATGCCAAAGATTAGATTAAGCATGGAAGATACAAAAATTAGAAAGAAAATCTAATTTAAAAATCACAGTTGGGTGTGGTGGCATACGCCTGTAATCTCAGCACTCAGGAGGCTGAGGCTGGAGGATCCTTGTGAGTTTGAGACCAGCCTGAGATACAAAATGAACTCAGGGCCAGCCTAAACAGCATAGCGAGACCCTGTCTCAAAAAGAAAAAATCAATCACATTTGATTTTTAGTTTCTAAAGACTTAGAACTGAAAAAAATATGTATTTTATAGTCAACTAAATGTTTTAGATGAATGATCTTAAGAATATCATTTCACCTAAGTTTGCAGACCAAAATTTGAGAAAAAGGAGAGAAGCAAAGCCAACGTTTTGGCCCTAGCTTTCCAAGGTCAATTAAGACTCAGGACATATGAGAACTTGTACTGTAACGTCATGTAACTCAGTAGTGTCCCAAATTTTCTGATCAAGGAGATTATGGGGCCAA
>NW_004524596.1:13608763-13622606 GCF_000260255.1 Octodon degus
GGATAAATCCTGAGGGGATTTCACTGACCTTCTCAGACCCAAAAGCTACAACTCTTGTTGCATAGGTCCTGCTTTACCTTGGTCTTAACTATCCAGCAGAAAAGTATAAAAATGAAATAGAAGAAGTAAAGCCATGCTGTTATGTTGAGCTGTAGGGGACTCAGGTCAACAATTTCTGACATTGCCAGTGAAGCGCAAGACCCAATACTATGATGGACTACTGAACTCTTTTAGAATATTTTGCTGAGTTTACACACCTATAATATTTAAATGATGGAACTTAACAAAAAAGGGGATACAGATGAATGTGCATTTTGTATCTGTGTATTCAAAGTGGTTAGGATAGATATATAGTTGCAGTCTCTTAAAGAATAGAGGGATTATTTCTAATGGTGTTTATAAATAGGATATCAAGTCTGCATCTTGTATAGCAATTAACCACTAGGAAGAATGTATGCAACATGTTAATTATTGAAACTGTCCTACCAATTTGGTTTGAAACTGTCTCATTGCTATTTGTTTCTCAATAAATTTATGGGAAAAAAAAGAATATCATTTCTTCTCCTTAGATGTTAACATCATGTATAATGTGAATGAACTTGTATTGTAATAAATGCCACTTGAGAGGCTGAGGCAGGAGGATTGCTGTGAGTTTGAGGCCAACCAGAACTGCATAGCAAGACCCTGTGTCTCAAAAAGACAAAAATAAAATACAAAGTAATTGCATTTGGATTATATATTCTTTGTTCCCTAAGAGATTCTTAAAATCCTTGTCAGTGTTTTGTGATTCTGAATAAAGGTTAATTTTTTTTTAAAGTCCTGAATAAGAGATTTCTTTTTTTATGATTCATTATTTACTATATTGAACATGCAAATGAATATTGCCTTAGGCCAGGGAATATAGCTACTTTTGTGTTAAATATTGTTTCCTCTTCTCAAATTTTGTCTCAAGGTTTGCAGGGGTTTTCTTTTTTCTTGCTACTATTTTGTGGTGCAGTGCTTTGAACCTAGGGCTTCAAGTGTGTTAGCCAAGAGCCCTGCCCCCGAGCCACACACTCAGACCCCAAATTTTATTTTTAAGTTCCTTTCATTAAGCTCTTTTATACTGGTCTTTGTAGTTACCTTTGTCTTTCTAAAGTCATTATTCAAGTTTTTGACATCAATCAAGATTGGCTTTAAAAGTTTTCATCTGAATTGTTCAATTTCAGCTGAAGTAAGATTAATTTTAATTTTACTTTCATTACTGATTCACTTCCCAAAGTGTTGTCAGTATTACAGTAGTCCTTCGCTATTTCACAGTTCAATTGTTATAGACTCACTGTGTCTTGGGTTTTCAAAAAAATATTAATCTAAATTATATATCGTGGGATTTTTGCAGTACTGTACAGTGTGTGTGTGTTGTCAAAATTACAAAGGTTGGGGCCAGGGAGATGGCTCAGTCGAATAAGCTCTTCCCTGGTAAGCGCAAGGGCCTGAGTTCAATCCCTGGTTCTGCAAAAAAGAGAGAGAGAGAGAGAGAGAGAGAGAGAGAGAGAGAGAGAGAGAGAGAGAGAGAAATGGTTAAGGGGCTGGCGAGATAGCTTAGTGGACTAAGTGCCTACTTAGGCAAGTGCAGGCATCAGGGTTTGATATCTAACACCACAGCACTGGCCTCACCCCCAGGTGTGCTGAGCCAGCCACTGAGACCAGGCGTGGAGGTGCACGCCTGTAATCCTAGCACTGGGGAGGCTGAAAACAGGAGGATCATTACCAGTCTAAGCTGCATAGTGAGACCCTGTACCAAATATATTATTTAAAAAAAAAGGAGGGGCCAGGGAGATGGCTCAGTGGAATAAGCGCTTCCCTGGCAAGTGCCAGGGCCTGAGTTCAATCCCTGGTTCTGCCAAACTCTAATCCAGGAGAACATATACCTATACATCATCATCAAACATAAAAAACATATGTCATTTTAAAAAAAAAAAAAAAAGAGGAAAGAAAGAAAATGGTTAAGAACATTAGAAGTGTTATTTAAGTGTGGGAAAGGTTTATAAGAGTGTGGCAAGGGTTATAAAGCCTTAAAATCTATATAAATAGAAAAATAAATACAACCTCACTACTTGCTGATTTTCTCTTACCGTGGGGCTGTCTGGAGTGTAACCTCCATGCTAAGTGCGGGTCCACTGCGTTAGGAAGCTTTGTCTTTGTCTCCATAGCCAATGACAACTTACTGTGCACATTCTGTTTGAATTGTTTCCTTTAGCATTCAGTATGGATTTATACTTCATTTTCCATAATTGTTTGGCCAGGACTTTTTGAGGGTAAAGACAGACAGGTAGCCAAGAGAACATAATAAACACAAGTACCGTATTGTATTCCTCCGACTGAATGAAGCAGCTGGAGATAGCCTCCGGGGACTCGACCTGCTGTGTGTCTGCTCAGTGCCTGCTGCAGTCCTGTACATCCAGTGGGGGGCTCAAGTACTTGTTGCACGAACGAATGAATGATTAAAAAAAAAAAAATGGATAGCTTAAAACGTTGTTGCCTACTTTTTATTTTTCCTTTTATAATCTCCAAATTATAGCTCCTTTCATTTGAATTTAACTGCATTTTTTGTTATTTATTCCTAATATCAACACTGGTAAGTTAGGAGCCACTTCAGGTATACAAAGAAGTACAGAGAATAGGAGAAACATCTGTGTAGTTACTATTCAGATGTAACCAATGTCAAGATTTTGCTATAATTACTTACTATCTCTCTCTCTCTCTCTCTCTCTCTCTCTCTCTCTCTCTTTTCTTTCTTTCTTTCTTTCTTTCTTTCTTTCTTTCTTTCTTTCTTTCTTTCTTTCTTTCTTTCTTTCTTTCTTTCTTTCTTTCTTTTGCGGAACTGGGGATTGAACTCTATGCTGAGTCATCTCCCCAGCCCTATTTAAGTGTTTTTTAAGAAGCAAAATATTTCAGATTTAGTCACTTTTGTAACCTTCTTGACTTCATTTTTCTTTCATCTTTTTGTTCCCTCTTTCCTCTCCCAGTTCTTATATGTTGTATATTTACCCATTTCATTGGTTTCACTAGTTTCCCACATCTCATATGCGTTATTTGGACTTTCGTCATTATACTAACAGTTTCGAGAGTTGGGAGTTCCTGCTTGGTTGCCGTAGTTTGGCTGTTTAGGCCAATTACTGATATTTATCAAGGAAATTGAGGTTCAAGACTTGTAGACTTACTATTAAAAGAGATCTGTATTAGGTAGTTTGAAAATCAATATAAATCAGTGGTTACAACACTGCGTACTTTATTGTTATTTAATTTTATTTTTTGATACAGGATCTTGCTGTGCAGTTCAGGCTGGCCCTGTACTCACTTTTGTAACCTCCAGGCTGGTCTTGAACTCGCAATGACCATCCTTTCTCATCTCCTGAGAGCTGATATAACAGGTGTGCGCCACCACGCCGAGTTCTGGGCCGGCACAGTATGTGCTACCGGGTGTCAGACTCAGGACCCGTGCTGGCTAGACAGGCGCTTATGCTGCTGACTGTCTCCCGAGCTCGAAGCTGCATACTTGAGGCTTAGCTCTTTTGAGTTTGAATATAGGTTCCAGCCTGTCTTAGTTGTGTGACTTTGCAGATGTTTAATTTCTCTCAGCCTGAGTTTTCTTGTCTGTTAAATAAGGAAAATAACTCATTATTTCAAGGGTTGTTGTGAGAACTAAATGAGAGCTTGTCTATAAAGAGTTTCTCCTAGGACCTGGTAGACCACAAACTCTCATTAAATTGTAGCTATTTTTATTTGATGTTTGATTAAATTCTTTAATAACAAGCTTGAACATTATTAGTGTTTTTGTTCCTCTGTTGAATTCTATTTGATTGTTTTGAATTAATATATTTCATTTAATTACTTGCAAGCATTGAAATAAACAAGCACTAACTCAAGCAATAAAAAAAAACCCTTCAGGGCCGGCCAGATAGTTCAGTGGATTAAAGGGCCTACAAGCAGAAGCAGGGACTGGGTGTTCAATTCCTGGGCCTGTCGTGCCCATCATGTCCCTGAAATTGAGACTGGGTGTGGTGGTGCACACCTGTGATCCCAGCTCTTGGGAGGCTGTAAACAGGTGGATCACTACAAGTCCAATCTAGTTGTGAGACACTGAACACCCTGTAGACCCTTCCCTAAAATACAAAAAAAAAAAAAAAAAGACTTGGTTTACTATTTAGTAGTGAATTGCCCAATATATTTTACATTTAATTAAATGTATTTCTGGGCTGGGAATGTAGCTCAGAGATATAGTGCTTGTCTAGCCTGTGTTCAGGGTCTTGGGTTTAATCCAAAGCACTGCAAAAACAACCACCACCACCATAGGAAACTCTCTCTCTCTCTCTCTCTCTCTCTCTCTCTCTCTCTCTCTCTCATCACACACACAAACACACATATCCCCACTACAGGATCCATAGTGATGCTTGTTTGTTTTGGTGATAAGCATGGAACCAGGGTCTGTACATGCTAAGACAATGTCCTACCACTGAGCCACACCTAGTTAAAATGTTTTAGGCAGGATTGACTGCTATGCCAATTGGCAGGCCTTTTGACTATGTTGACAGAGTGGCTTGAGTCTTAGCCCTTGCATTCTCATAGTGCTGCAAATCTGGTGTTTTATCTAATAAAGTTTCTAAAGGTCAGAAATGTGGATGTGAATGGTTGCTGTTGATTGGCCCAGGGTATCTGAGAAAGTTCTTGGTCAGACTATGAGCTGGAGCTGCAGTCATCTTTGCGTTTGGCTAGAACTGCAAAATCTGCTTTGAAGCTTAGGCACATGGTTGTTGGTGGGTGCTGGCTCCTTGCTCACTGTCCCCAGATGCTTCAGTCCCTCACTATGTTGGCCTTGCCTAGGGCAGGTAACAAAGTGGCAGCTTGATTCCACTAGAACTCAACCTGGGGGAGCAGGAGGGAGGGGAGAAAGCGATCACCTGAATTGAATGAGTCTTTTATAACCTAATTGTAGAAGTTACATTTTGTTACTTGGGCCATGTGCTACTGGCCACACAGAACAATCCTGTTGTCCTAGGGGTAGGCGTGGGGGGAAACTACACCAGTATGTATATACCAGAGTGCAAAGGTCATTGGGCCCTGTCCTGAAGGCTGACTCCCGAACTCCATGTAATCGTTCTAAGTGAATTACACATTTAGAGTGTGCTAGCTGCTAACTTGTTCACGATTGATATCCTCATTGGTGGTTATCGAGCTATATACCAGTATCAGTAAGTCTCTGAAATCAAATTGGAGTTGTCTGGCACTTAGGTTAATATAGCTAGAGGATGTAAGTTTGGATTAAAAAATCCTAGGTATTTTTATTTTAGATGTGTATCAGATCATCAATTAATTTGCTTCAAGGCTACTGCCTACAGTTGATATACTAGAGGATTTCATCAAATAAAAAATATTTAGTAGGAGTACTTGAAAATGACATGTTTTTGAATTTTGGTTCTTTACAGTTTAATTCATGGCAGAGAATAATCTTGCTGTATAGGACAGCCTGTCTAGATATTGAAATTTTTAATGACAATATATAGTTATAAGTCATCTTGGCAGTGTGATATTAGTTATTTCTCCTATTTCCAGGGTATGTTGATAGTGATACAAATTAAGAGTCACATGGCTAAATTTAGTGGCTGTACTTTGAGTCCTTTCCTTTGGCTTTTAAATGGGTCACTTTGCATTATTATTTTTATGAATTTCTAATGTAAACAGAACAAATTATATGTGTATGCGTGTGTATGAAATCTATAATGAAATCACAGTTTAGAGAAGGAATTATACGTTTAGTCTTCGATTTTGTGAAAACAATGATTCCACATTTCTGCAAGTGGCTGCCACAGAAGGGAAATTGAAATCCCTGGGTGGGAAGTGTGCTAGAAATCATAGTATTCCTTTTCAGGGTATTTTGCATCCCCTTGTACGTATATTCAGTACTTCATTTCTAACCCCTACACACCGAATCATGCTGTGATTCATAATGCTGTGTTATGTTTTAAATTCAAATATTGTTTTTAAAGGGAAATTGCTACTAATGTTGGCTAAGCTGCACATAATGGTTTAGTAAATGGTTGTAGGTTTGATTCTTCTCATGTCAATCTAAATGTGAACTAATACTATTCAGAGTCCTTTCAAGATGTGGAATAATTGTTTCAGTTAACTAAATGCTTTATTAAATAATATCAACTTATGAAGTATATTTGAGGTTAGGGAGTTTATTATTTAAAGAAAGAACCAATAGGTACATAGTTACATAATTAAATGTTAATGGAGTTATTTTGAATGCCCGTATATTTGAAGAAGGAATTTAGTATCTTAGCAGATTAATCAAATTATACATCATTGAATACTTTCAAAAGTAACGTATGTTAGGTTTTTAAAAAAATAAGACTTGTTAAAAGATTAACTTTATTGAGTTATAATTTATATAAATAAAATGCACCAATTTTGCTAAGCTGTGAAGTTTTTGTGCTCCTGTAATCGTTGTCATTATATTACCTGCTGATGAATGTTTCCACCAGCCCCCCGAAGTTTTCTTCTTTGACCAGTCAGCCTGCACTTCTCTTTCAGGCAACCACTAGTCGGCTTTCTGCCACTGTAAATTAGATTAGGCTCTTCTTAGTAGATGTACATTTAAGTGTATTTTTTTTTCACTTAGTATGATATTCTACAGATTCACCCGTGTTGGCGTGTGTATCTAGTATTCATTTATTTTTCATTCCTGAAGACAGTACTATTGCACTGTATGTTTATACCCACATTTTATTTGTTCATACTACTGTTGATGGACATTTGTGTTGTTTCCAGTGTTGGACTATTGTGAAAAAAACTTCTATGAATGTTAATGTATAGCTTTTTGTTGTGTGGACATGTGCTTTTATTTCTCTTGTTGGGCACAGTAGTGCATGCTTGTAATCCCAGCACTGGGGAGGCTAAGGCAGGAGCCAGCTTGAACTACATAGTGAAACTCTGCCTCGAAAAATCCTATGACTAGCACTTAAGGGGCAGAGGCAGGAGAATCATTGCAAGTTCGAGACCAGCCTGGGCCACAAAGTAAGCTCAAGGCCAGCCTAAGCTTCATAGTAAGACCCTGTCTCAAAAATGACCAAAAACCAAAATCCCCTCCAAACAAAAACAAAAAAAAAAAAATTAAGAGTAGAACTACTAGGTTGTATAAGTCTAAGATACTAGAAGACCATTTTCCACAGTGGTTGTATTATTTAGCATTGCTACCAGCAACGTTTAAAGTTCCAGGTGATTTATATTCTTGTGAATGTTCACTACTGTTGATCATCTCTTTGGCCATTCTTTTGGGTGTGTAGAGTGTATTTTTGTGATTTTGTTCATATTCTTGATGGTTATTATTCTGAGCATCCATTTAGCTGCTTATTGGTTGTTGATTCAGTATCCTCACTTATGAAGTATGTCTGTGTCAAATATTTGCCCTTTTAAAACTGGAATATTTATCTTCTTATTAATGAGTCCTTGGCATTCATTATGTATTCTGAATATAACTCCTTTGTCAGGTATTTATTGATAATATTTCTGTCCATGTGGAGGCTGGCCTTTTTATTTTCTTAATGGTATATTTCTTTTTTATTTTCTTTCTTTTTTTTTTGTATTTTAGGGAAGGGTCTACAGGGTTTTTCGGGTCTCACTACTAGATTGGACTCGTAGTGATTTTCCTGTTTACAGCTTCCCAAGAGCTGGGATTACAGGCACGTGCTACCACATCCAGTCTCAATCACAGTCTCAGTGTGTCCTTGAAGCAGGCCCAGCATGGCTGGCCAGAGATCAGAACCCCTGGTCTCTGTGCCTGCTTGCAGTCACTTTAATCTGCTGAGCTATTTGGCTGACCTTTAATGGTGGATTTCAAAAAAGCAGAAGTTTTACATTTTTATAAAGTCTATTCTACTTCTACTGTTGTTTATGCTTCTGTGCCCTGTGTAAGAAATCTGTGTACTGGACCGGCCAAATAGCTCAGCAGATTAAAGTGCCTGCAAGCAGGCACAGGGGCCGGGGGTGGGGGGTAGAGAGGGTGGGTGGGTGGGGTGGTTTCAATTCCTGGGCCTGCTGTGCCAGCCCTGCCCCCAGGGTGCACTGAGAGGGCAATTGATGCTGGGCATGGTGGCACTCGTCTGTAATCCCAGCTCTTGGGAGGCTGGAAATGATGATCTTTTTCTTTCTTTCTTTCCTTTTTTTTTTTTTTTTTGACAGAACCAGGGATTGAATTCAACCCCTTGTGCTTGCCAGGCAAGCACTATATTCTACTGAGCTATCTCCCTGGCCCCAAAGATGATCTTTTTATGCTAACTTAATGGTTATGTCCTCATGAAAGATCAATTACCTATATCTGTGTAGGTCTGGTTCTAGAGTCAGTATTCTATTTCTTTGAACTTTTTTTTTTTTTTTTTAATGTATTTGGTACTACACAGCTGGGACTTGTAGTGATCCTTCTGTTTTCAGCCTCTCCAGAGCAGGAATTACAGGCGTGTACCACCATGCCCAGTGGCCAGCTGGATCAGCATGCCTGGGTGTGGGGCAGGGGTGGCATGTGTGCTGGGGATCAAGCCCTGGTCCCTGCACTTGCCTAAGCAGGCGCTTAATCCACTGAGCTGTCTCGCCAGCTATTTCGCCAACTTTTATTGTTTGATTAAATATGTAGATAATTTTAAAGAGTAAATTTACCACTATTCTATGACTTAGGCTTTTCAATAGATACATTATTTTTTGAGTTTAGCAATATCAGCTAATACATTAAAATGAGGTTGTTGGTTGTTTTTCTGACTTTTGTAATCTTTAAGTCTGATGAACTACCTAAAAATGTTACATTAAATAAGTGATTGCTTTTAGTCTGTGTAATATACTATGTAATATAACTTCCTGATTATTTGTATTATTTTCTAGTTTCTTACTATGTAAAATGTTGATCCAATCCTCCCCTCAAAATAAAGTATGTAATTATAGAATAACATGTTATACATTATAAAAGGTTGCTTTTAGGAACATTAATATCTTCAATTAATGAGTTATCTGTACATGTTTGAATTCAATGCTAATAAAAATCCAGTGATGATATGTTAAAGTGCAATAAAACAGGTAGGTCATTCTTGAAATTCATTTGTGTTGTGTCTGGTAATGAAACAAACCTTGGAGATTCAGGGAACAGAAAGCTGCCATTGTTCTCTCCTTTCCCTCGTTCCTCAGTTTTTACCATGGACTAGTAAAGTTGAAAGAGATCTTTACTGTTCAGTGAATGTCTACATAAGTAATAACATGGTTTCTTTTTTTTTTTTAAATTATTTATTTATTTATTTGTGTGTGTGTGTGTCCAACTCAGCCCACCAGGGGGCGGGGCTGGCTGGCATGTGGTGCTGGGGGATTGAACCACAGTCCCTGTGCTTTGCTAAGCTTGTTCTAAGTAGGTGCTTTAGGCCACTGAGCCATCTCACCAGCCCCAGCATGGTTTCTTTTAATACCACTTAGTGCCTAGATTCTTGGCTCTACAGTGTGAGTTGCCCCGTCGGTACTGAGGCTCTTGTGTGGTGCTGTCTGGCCTTGGGAGCCTGTTCATGGAAGCCTTTGACAGAGCACCGCAGTGTCCCGACTCGTTTTGAATGTAGCATGTACTCTGCAGTGTAAGCCAACTGTTTACTCGTGTTCCTGTTTAAATTTTGCTGATGGACTTTGGTGTTGTTGTAGCTCCCTGTCTGTTTGCCATGGTCACATTGTTGCTGCATTTTTGCTTTAGTAAGAAATCATTTGGACAGAAACTTCATTTAAATAATGTCCTCTGATTGATCTAATATATGGTGAGAGAATATTGAATTGTTATCATTAGAGGAGTTATTACCATATCTGAATAAAATTTAGAAATGGTATATTCAAGTATTTATATTTAAAATCCATAAATTTATATATTTTAATATTCTTTTAAATTTTATTTTGTTTTGAAGAGTAAAAGCAAAGCAAAAACAAATAGCAGAAGCAAAGACAGAAATAGGGTTAACCTACAGCAGTACATATGTTACAGATTTTCAAAAGAAGAATAGCTAAGTAACAATGGTTGTAAAATTATTTTTATTGTCAAATCTGTTGCTCATAACAATGCACAGTGTATTAATTATTGAAACTGACCTATTAATAAGTTTTGAAACTGTCTCATTGCTGTTTGTTTCTCAATAAAATAAAATTAAAAAAAACCAAAATCTGTTGCTCAGATTAACAGATAATAGTTATGCGGTTGGGGAAATAATTGAATATTGGCGCTTGCTTTCAAGAAAGCTTTTTTTTTTTTTTTTTGATGGAACTGGGGGGTTGAACTCAGGCCCTTGCGCTTGCCAGGCAAGCACTTATTCTGCTAAGCCATCTCCCCAGTCCAAGAAACCTTAATTTTTTTCTTGTCCTCTTTTTACTTCTTTAAAAAATTATTTTAACGGGAGTATTATAATAATTGACAAGACATTAGAAAGAGTACACATTTAGAAGACCAAGATGAGAAGTATTCAAGCATGGTTTTTGTATTACACATTGCTGTCCTCAGTGTAGCTACTTAGATTGCAGATCTCAGCATACAGTTGGTCAAGATGAAAGTTCTACACAGTAACTGCTATTTTCAAAAAACTGATGGAAATTATAAGTACAATCATCTCAGGCATCCTGTATATATACTTGTATGTTTTTCCCCTTTCTAAATAGAAATACAGAATATTCCTAAATAGAAATGGATTTATTGTTACTGTTATTGTGAATAACATTTTTTTTTTTTTGCTGCAAAAACAATCCAGCAATAATGCAAAAGTCTTCTTAAAACTAGAGACAGCAGTTGTTAAAGTTTGATGGATTTCCTCGTAGACCTTTAAATGCATCTATAAATACAACTTTAAAAACATGTATTAAAATTGGGTGGAGGGGATGGTGAGATGGCTCAGTGGTCTAAAGCACGTACTTAGAACAAGCTTAGCAAAGCACAAGGACCGCGGTTCAATCCCCCAGCACCACATGCCAGCCAGCCCCACCCCCTGGTGGGCTGAGCTGGTTACACACACACATACACACACATAAATAAAAAAAAAATTAAAAAAAAAAAATTGGGTGGAGGCGCATGCCTGTAATCCCAGCACTCTGGAAGGCCAAGGTAGGAGATTTTTTTTTTTTTTTTTTAATTCTAAGGTCAATTTTTATTTCTACAAAAAAGGCAATCAAAACAATATAAAACACATTGAAAAGTATTACTGAGTGAGCTTCAAGTGGAGCTTGACTCTGCAAAGACTGAGTCCAAAGGGAAAAGGCCGTCTTGTTCCTGGGCTGGGCCACCAGCTATGTTGAAAGGAAGGGGCCAGCTGGCACCCCAACAACCACAGACTGATGCCAGATACAAAGCCGTGCCCATCCAATTCCAATCCCACAGAGAGCCAAATTGTGCCAAGGGAGGGGTGTGGTGGTGTCGCTGTAGACAGAGGAATCGCAGAGCTCTGTGACACATTCCAGATGGAGATCAGGGATGGATGAGCTTGGAATTTGAAATGGATATTCTGGCTTCTGCTCTGCCTGTGCTGACCAGTGGATCTTCAAACGTGGCTGCAGGGAAGGTGCCAATCTTGGCCTCTAGTGCCTTTCTGGTGAGAAATTCAACAACACCTCACAAGCAGTGTCCTCAGCTGGTAAGCCTTCCCTCTGGAGTCACCAAACCTGGCACTGAGGGTTTCCCTACATAGGCCAGGTAAGGCTGCAGTTCAATCAGGTATACACAGACAGCACGGCTTGCCACTTAATCCACACTGTTGTGGAAACATGAGCCAGAATTTTACAGAAGAGCTGAGTGGGCCACCCTTTGCAGGGCTTTTTTGAGGGGGTGGGAGATTGGTGGCTTGGTTTTTAATTTTTTTAAAAGGATGTTATAGTCTGGCATCAGAATTTGAATCACCTCCCATGCAGGGCAGTGTGACGTGGGAGAAGAAAACCACCAGAGCCATTTCTTCTCCTTCACAGAAAAGATGGGACCTGGGTCTTAGGAAGTGATCCATGAAAGATAAACTGAATGCAGAGAGAGTAGGAGTTGTAAGGGCACAGGAGAAAGGGGAATCACAACCGTTTTTCTTTTTTTTTAACCTTATTGGGCTAAATGTAACTTGAAGATTTTTGGGTAAATTTGGACAAGAAAAGAAACACCATGCTTTTGAAGTGGATTGAAGCAGTGATTTTTAAAACAAAGAAAGCAGAACTAGAATATCTGAAATTTTTAATCCTTTCTTTACAGGTTACTAGATCACTTTTGATTAAGAAAACTGTAGAAAGTTAGTAACTGCCACAAGTGAACGCCAAGTGGTGGCACGTGTCAATTTCCACAGAGTCCGGCTTTGTGGGATGTCTGAATGCACTGCACGGGGTCTCTGCTCACACTTGCTGGAATCATTTGTGGCAGATTTTAGTCCACAGGTCGCTTTTCCCCATATTTCTTTGTAAACTCTTCAGCATTCTTACAGAATTTTTTACGGTCCTTAGAGTATTCTTCAGCTAGGTCAGCCCGGAGTGGGTGCTCAGGCTGGGGGTCATTCACCAGTGCTATGAGAGACTGGATTACTTGGTCGGTCTTGGTCGCTGGCTTCCAGTTCTCAGCACTAATTATCGGCAGGCAAACTTGCCCTTTTTCATCAATGTTTGGGTGATAGATCTTTGTTTTAAATGTGATCTTCGGTGGTTTGAATGGATACTCTGCTGGGAAGTTGATTTCAATTCTAAAGGCCCCCTTATCATATGGAGGGTTGTCAGGAACAATAAGCCCTTGCCAAGTCAATAAATTAGCTTCATCAACCTGGATGTTACGGAAGTTTTTCATTCCACATTTGCGGATCTCTTCAAGCTCCTTCATCAGCCTCCTGCTGGCCGCCATCTTGGATCTGGTGCTCAAGGTAGGAGATCTTAAATTCAAGTCCAGCCTGGACAACTTAGTGGTAGTGAGACTCATCTCAAAAGGAGAAATATAAAAGGGGTAGGAGATGTAGGTCAGTGCAGAGGTCCTGGGTGAGCCAACCTCCAGTACTGGGAAGAAAAAAATACATATATATGTTGGATCATACTGTCTATATATTATTCTGTACTTTTTTCTTTAATAAGCATATATTAAACATCTTATCATACCAACATATCACTCTTCCAGTTTGTTTAATAGTTACTTGGCGTATTGCATTGTCAACTGTTGCCTATTTAATTTATTAGACCTTTCATTAATGGACGTTAAATTTTCCTTAATCTTTTGATACTTAGCATTGGAAAGGATATACTTTGTTCTAAGTTTCTATTACTATCACAAAAAGTTATATATGTAGAGCCTTATAAAAAGCATAAATGCATCATTATTATGTCATAGTTCTTTGAGGTAGAAGTCTGACACAGTCACTAAGGGCTAAAATCAGTGCATAGACTGCTGCAATCTGTTCTGGAGACCTAATAGAGAAGCCATTTCTTTCCTATTTCCAGCTTAAAGATGCTGCCAGATTCATTGGCACGTGGCAACTTCCTCCATCTTTATGATGGGGAATCAACAGATAATCATGAAACTATTGACTTTAAGAATACATACCAAAGGGCCAGCAAGATAGCTCAGCAGACTAAGCACAGCTTAGGCAAGCACAGGGAGTGGGGTGTGATCCCCCATACCACACGCTCCGCTGGCGACACCCCCGGGCGTGCTGAGCCAGCCACCAAGTACTGGCGTGGTGGTGCATGCCTGTCATTCCAACACTGGGGAGGCTGAAAACAGACCCTGCACCAAATACATTGAGAAAGACAGAGAGAGAGAGAGAGAGAGAGAGAGAGAGAGAGAGAGAGAGAGAGA
>NW_004524596.1:13622706-13625253 GCF_000260255.1 Octodon degus
ACTGAGTATGTATCGGCATCTAGAGGAGAAGAAAAAGAGAGAGAGAGAGAGAGAGAGAGAGAGAGAGAGAGAGAGAGAGAGAGACAGACAGACAGACAGAGAGAGAGAGACAGACAGAGAGAGCATGCTCCAAAGATTCAGGGAACAGGAAGCTAATGACAGAACACTGGAATACTTTTGCATAAACATTTAACATGTCCATCACAGTTATTGCTGCAGAAAAAGCATTGAGTTATGGTGACACTTTGAGTCTCATGTAAGTGTATCTAAGCAGTACAGCCAAATTCACATCTAGAACTTGTATCTGTAGCACAGTCTGGGAAAGTAGTTTCAGTTTTCCTGCTTCTGCAGTACAAGAAAGTAGTCTTGTACTGTTGGGTGTTTCCTTTTTGTCATACCCAGTACAATAAATCTAGACCTACCTGTGTGTTGAAAGTTGGGAAATAATGTGTGTTTGCTGGACAGAGATTGACCAGAAGCTGAGAAACAGTTCTTTTATGTGAGTCAAGGCTGTATTGGGGTTCATAGTTGTAAGCAACAGAATCCACTATGATTTAACTAAAAAGGTTATTTAAGTATTAAGAAACTCATGAATCTGAGGAGAGCCAGAAAGTCAGACTTGGGGGAGATGCACCAGGTACAGTGCCCAAAGCGCATTGGCAAACTGCTCCAGTGAAGGCTTCCTTGGTGCCAGCACTGGTAATGAACCCTTAGTCTGTGCTCAGTGCCAAATGCTCTGTCACAGCTGCCTCCAAAAGAATGAGCTCCTTCACTGTCATTCTCAATAAAACAATGTATCGCACTGGACACCTGCCTCTTTTATTTTGCGCATAGTCATTTGCAGTCATGTGCAGGTGTGTCTGACTGGCTGCGACTACTCCATTAGCAAGGTAAGAGAAGAGAGTGAATTCTTTTGCTTTGGAGAATAACAATTCACTATGTGAGATTTTCCAGACTATAAAATGGTATTTCAAAGGCCAAAGGCACTCGTAAACAGGGAATGTCACTGTGGTGAGCAATATGTTGAAAATAAGCTGTATTTCATAAACAATAATCTAGTTTCACCTTATAGCTAAATACATCTTTGTAACTTCTTAAAGAATAGAATCTGGCTTAAACAGTTCTGCTGTATCAGGTGGGTGAAACAGGCTTGTGCAAGTTTTGGAAACAAGCTCTATAAAAGTCATTTAGGCGCTCCCTTTCTCGCATCACATGCAATTTAAGTATAGTCATGTGTTACTAAGGTTTGCCACTTGTCATGTTTTATAGACGTGCGCTGCACTTCTGTTAATGTTGGTTCTGCTGCTGCTTATTGACCTGATAATTATTTTACATCTCAAGTGTTTTCATGAGCTTGAAAAGCACATTGGCCCTGAGTAGTATGTCCGTAGTGTGTCCAACAACTTTAATGCTCTGTGTTGTGTGAAAGGACCCATGGTCCACATTTGGACCAGAAAGTTAAGTCAGTAGCCTCCCAGCAAGACAGTGTTGTGGCAACAGTGCGAGGAAGTGATGAGATCCCTAACGGGGAAGGAGGGGACGTGAATGATGCTGTAAGGAACCTGTACATGTGCTGGCGTTAACATACGGAACACATAGCACTAGCTTTTGTCATGGCTTATAAGATACAACTTTTTTCTTAAAGATCTATGAAATTAACATATAGCAGGCCATAGAAGAGTGTGTAGATATGTAAATGATAAATATACCATGGAATCAAACCAAACCCAAGTAGGTATTTTTATTTTTTATTTACTTATTTATTTATTTATAATTTTTTATTTATGTGTGTGTGTGTGTGTGGCCAGTTCAGCCCACCAGGGGGCGGGGCTGGCTGGCATGTGGTGCTGGGGGATTGAACTGCGGTCGCTGTGCTTTGCTAAGCTTGTTCTAAGTAGGTGCTTTAGACCACTGAGCCATCTCACCAGAGTAGGTATTTTTAGTATGGCTTTCATTATTTTTCTGTTTAGTTTTAGCCCCTCACTGATTCCCTTACCTTTGAGAGAGGGAAAATATATGTATAGAGAAAGAATATACAACGTCTGAGAGCAGTGAGTGGCTCTGAATGTTCCATAAATCATTACTAGGCCCTTAAAGGTAATGTGGGCAATTTCTAGCTATACCACTTAACTATATTTAAAAAAAGTTTGATGTGTTTGTGCACAGACCTGTTATTCAGAATGGACACCATTTATTTCGTAGTCTTCATTCTGTTAATAGAAGCTTATTCTCTGCCCCCGCTTAGGTAAGATTGGTTGTTGTTTTCTTCTTTTAATTGTCTAAGGGATTAACTGTCACCTCATTATCTTTGTTAATCACTTCCAGAGCTTTTTTCTGTGTTCCATCACAGTGGTCAAGAGAATCACAAAGAAAGTGCTAAGTTTCTATACACAAAGAATGTAGATTGTCAGCCGTTGCCCATGTCTGCTGTACATTTCCTATGAATGTTACAATGGTAGCAACCGCTGGAATTAAATACTTTTTTTTTTTTTTTTTTTTTTTGCGGAACCGGGGATTGAACTCACGCCCTTGCTCTTGCCAGGCAAG
>NW_004524596.1:13625460-13628402 GCF_000260255.1 Octodon degus
CACACACACACACACACACACATAAATAAATAAAATTAAAATGAAGGTGTACTCTCAGCTAACAGTTCCTGTCTAGAAATTTATAAGTGCAATTATCTTTGAATAAACATATTTCCAGTTTTTCAGTAATGTGTCCCTAAAATAAATGAGAAGATGACATTACTACTCATAGCAATGCAAAAAGGTGAAAATAATCGAAACAGATAAAGGATGTTAAAGTGGGTGAAAGAATTGATCCTTCTTTGTATAATTAATATTTGCTACTTTAATGTGCATAACAGGCTTGTAGATTTCCTAATTATCTAAGGTAAAATACTTAATTTTCTTGGTTTTAAAGGATTTTCTTTTTTTCTAAATCAAAAGCAGAAAACTTGAATATGACAGATTTTTTTCTTTTAATTTCTATATTTTTTACAGGATCTCACTATCCAGCTGGGACTGGTAGTGATCCTCCTGTTTTCAGCCTCCCTGTGCTTGGGGTTACAGGCGTGCACCCCTACGCCCAGACTCGGTGGCTGTCTCAGCACATCTGGTGCAGCATGCAGTACTAGGGATCGAACCCAAGTCCCTGTGCTTGCCTAAGCAGGCTCTTAGTCCCCTGAGCTATCTTGCTGGCCCAAGAATATGACAGATTTTTAAAACAACAATGGACAAGAATGTTTTGGAGATTTAGGAATCCTTTCATCATTTTCACTCTGTCAAAATTATGGTCACAAAATAATACAAACAGATGCTAAATAGAGTAGAAATTAAATTTATTGAAACTCCCGGAATCTGGAGAAGGCTAGCAAATGGGCCTTGGAAATGAACAGGACCCAAGGCAGGCTGACCCTGGAAACCCTGGCCAGAGCGCCCTGCAGGAGCAGGCTCTTTAGGATGCTGCTGTCCCCGCCAGATTCGGGATGTTACCGGTGCTGCTGCTGCAGTTACTCACCTGTGCCTTTATTTTCACCTCCTCTCTCAAGATTGAAAGTCCCTGATTGGACTATCCAGTTGACTGAGAGTTCTGAGGTACCTGGTACACATTTTTAGTCCTCAGAGTTTGCGGGGGAATATGTTGTGGGAGGTCACCCTCACTTCTATCCCTTTGTTCCCAGGCTTGTGTATGTTGACTATGGAAAAAATGAGTGCCACATATCGGTGCTTGATTCAAAGGATAAATTTTATCTTATAGGTCAGTATTTTATCCTCACAATGTATTGTCTCCCAGCTGACAGTGTAATGGAATCTTCAATTTAGCCTCTGTAAGAGGTGAGCTGCTTTTTGATCAAAGAATACATAGGAGCAGTATGTTCCCTGGGTTATCAGCCTGTGGGTTTATTTTTTTCACTGTAAAGTGAGCTCCCTTTTCAGAATCAGTGTGCTGTGGAGTCCCAAATAAATGTCCCTTCTGCCTTCTGTCTCAGCTTCTTTCCTTTCCTGTATATCTGCAAACTTCAATAATGAAGTACCATAAACCTTTTTTTAGCATTCCTTAAGAGAGCTGGTATTTCTCCTACTTGGTTATTCTGTTTTTAATAGAATTATCCTAATAGTAAACTTCTGTGGGGGGGGCCAGATAATCATATGCATATGTTCAGACATCAAGACTCTTCTTAGTTCACTTAATAATTTGAAATATATAAGTATCCTTTATTTATATAATAATGCTGTGTTACTTGATTAGAAGAATACAGATCAAGGAAGGAACAGACCAAAGCAAGATAGAAATCCAGCAGGGGAAACAGTAAATCTCCTAACTCCAAGTCTGGCATCCAGGGCACATGGTGGGTGGGTGTGGGTCCCAAAGGATTAGGCAGCCTTGCCCTTTGGGCCTTGCTGACTGCTGCTCACATTGTATCTCAGCTGACTTTGCTCCCTGCCTCTAGAGGTTCCACTTTAGGCATCTCTTAATTGCCTGGGGTCTCCTTGATAGCTTTGGTTTCACTCTCACATCATGTTACACTCTCCAGGACTGCTTACAGAGACTCTGATTGCATCATATACTTGTGCCCTCAGGCCTTCCTTAGAAGGATGGTGAAAGTCTTTGTGACTCCACAGCTCTTGAATTCTGCATGCCTGCAAAACCACCATTATGGGGCCAATTGCAAGGTCTGCTGTCAGCTGCAGGCTGGGTAGCCAGGTTCTTTTGGACCACAGCTGCAGTGACCTCTGAGTGGTTGGTTAGCAAGTGTCTCTGTTACTTTTTATTCATTGTTGGGATGAAATACCTGACACCCAGAATGAAGAAATGAAAGTTTATTTAGCTCAGTTAGCCCACAGTGGAGGCTTTTAGTCAATACTTTAGTCTATACCTGGATGGCTGCAAGACAGAGTAGCACATTGCAGAGGGCAGCAGTTTATGGCAGTGGAAGACAGAGAAGGGGGCAGGGGATGCAGCTACGGCTTCTTGCAAGCCGCTCCCGTTTTTCCACTCTGACTGCAGACTAGAGCTCCTCCAAGAAAGTGGCACATAGAAGTCTTCCTCAATTCCCTTTTATATCCTTTTTGTGCCGAGTCATTCTAGAGAGGGCCCACCACGCCCTAGGGAGGGGATGTAGAACTACGCAATGTTAATGCCCTTCTCTTGCCCAGGATGAGGATGTTTATAAAGTAGAAACAGTGTTTTACACTTCAAGTTGACACACCGTATCAACCAAACAGTAAGGAAGCAGATCTCTGAATCCATTCGCTTGGCAGCCCTATGTAAGCAGGGCATCCTTAGGCTCTGTTCTTTTTTTTTTTTTGTATTCATTTTTAAAATTTTTTTATTTTTTTCAATAATTTTATTTATAAATTTATTTTTGTGGAACCAGGGATTGAACTCGGGTCCTTGCGCTTGCCAGGCAAGTGCTTATTCTGCTGAGCCATCCCCCCGGCCCCTATTCTGCATTCTTTGGTCTATGGGAGGACATGTGGGTTCTTTCCTGTGTGTCTGTGTGTTGTATCTGGGACAGAAACTA
>NW_004524596.1:13628502-13639450 GCF_000260255.1 Octodon degus
AACACTATTAGAACAAATCCCTCTATTCATTAAGAGAATGTAACTATATATCTATCCTAACCATTTTGAATACACAGATACAAAATGGACATTCATCTGTCCCCTTTTTTGTTTAGTTCCGTCATTTGAATATTATAGGTGTGTTAACAGCAAAATATTCTAAAAGAGTCCAGTAGTCCATAATAGTATTGGGTCTTCCTCTTTTTTTTTTAATTAAATTAAATTAATTTATTTATGTGTGTGTGTGTGTGTGTGTATGTGTGTGTGGCCAGCTGGCTGGAATGTGGTGCTGGGGGATTGACCCGCGGTCCCTGTGCTTTGTTAAGCTTGTTCTAAGTAGGTGCTTTAGACCACTGAGCCATCTCACCAGCCCCTGGGTCTTCCTCTTGATTGGCAGTGTCAGAAATTGTTGATCTGAGTCCCCTACAACTCAACATACCAACATGGCTTTACTTCTTACACTTCATTTTTATACTTTTCTGCTGGGTGGTTAAGACCAAGATAAAGCAAGACCTATGCAACAAGAGTTGTAGCTTTTGGATCTGTTAAGGTCAGTCAAATCCCCTCAGGCTTTATCCTGAGATCCTGTACCTCAGATTGTAGAACCTTTGTCAGTGTCAGCCATGTGGATGAGTCACGACCATTGCTTGGCCAGTGTGCTCTCTGTGAAAGCCTGAGAGAATGTTTTCTCTCCATGTGACTCTCCTTAGGCACATTCTACATCATCGATCATTTTCCTCTGTGGCCCCATAATCTCCTTAATCAGGAAATTTGGGACACTACTGAGTTACATGACATTACAGTAGAAGTTCTCATATGTCCTGAGTCTTAAGTGACCTTGGAAGGCTAGGGCCAAAATGTTGGTAAGTTCTGTTCTTAAGGCAAAATTTTCTAAAGGAGTTCACACTTGTACACCCTTGAGACTGTGCTAGGTTGGCCAGTCTCTGAGATGCACTTTTCTATATTTGGCTTTTTTTTTTTTCGTTTTTTGTTTTTGCAGTACTGGGGATTGAACTCAGGACCTTGCACTTGCCAGGCAAGTGCTTATTTTACTGAGCTATTTCCCTGGCCCTTATATTTGGCATTTTAATGGTTTTCATCTCTTAACAGCTACATCTTCCTTGGCCCTAAGTTTACAGGTATTTTTTTTATAGCTATACTACAAGATTTTCAAATCTTTCTACGATTTTTCCTTATGATTTTACCTGTAAGTGGGTAAAAGCAGACATTAATACCTATGGTCCACCTGGAATGCTGTACTGTCAGATAAACTGATTAGTCACCTTCAAATTGAGCCTCATGCAAAGTCTCCAGGAATGGGCGAAATGTAGGAAACTCACTTGCAGGAATATAACTAGAATCGCCTCTGGTCCGGTTCCAATGGTCTTCATTCCATATGATACCTTATGAGCACTGCCTTTGCTATTCTCTGCTGTTTGTTATTATTCCTGTCAGCATTCTGGTTTCCTGATCGCCTACCAGAACTGTCTGTGAAGCTCTGCTTACAGTTTCCTAAGCTTTCTTGAGCCTGCTTTTCCATCCAGTCTCCTCTGGCAAACTGGTTGCAAAGGCTTCAGTCACATGGTTGCTTTAGTCACAGCAGTGGTCCCAGCCTGGTACCAACTTTCTGTGTTAGCTTTCTGTTGGTCTGACAATATGCCCTACAGAAATGTTGTAGTCAGGGTTTGTGAGGGAAGAGATTTAATATAGGATGCACAGTGTGTAGGGTTATTTTATAATACCAAGAAAATCAGATATAGAGGAGTACAAGAGATCTGTCCATGTGCTAGAGACCCAGAGAATCCTGCTGAGGGCTTGGATTCTATGGCAAAGTGCTGCACAAATCCAGCTGGAGAGCTAGAACCCATGGCAATGCCTTATGAAAATCGTATCAAGGATCTGTGCTGGGAAGGCTCGGGGGTCAGTAGGCTGAGCGATACGCACTGGAGCCAGGAAGCAAGGCCCAAGGTAGGGACCACAGCTCCCCTGAAAAGAACTGCAGCCATCCTCAGCGACAGTGAAGGTCTGACCTGAGCTCCTCTGACGACGAGAACAGCTGAGTTCATAGTAGGAAAACCAGCCTGACAAGCTTCTCCAGCAGGTGCCAGCTTCCTTCTAGTTCTGCTTTGAGGCTGTGGGCAACAGTCCTCAGGTGAGCCTTCCACACCCGAAACCCCACTGACTCGGGTCAGCTGGGTATTCCAAATTGATCCTTCGTTAACCCACCACAGCTTAAGTGAAGGAAAGGTTTATTTTGACTCGTGGTTTCAGAGGTTTTTAGGCTTGATTGGCTGGATCTGTTACTTCAGGGCCTGTGCGGAGACATGGCGTCAGGCAGGCTCACCCCTAAGGACTCGCTCGTTTCCTCCAAGTAGGGTGCCCCTTCTGAGTTTTCACCACCTTTTAAAAGTGCCATCAGCAGGGACCAGGAGGGACATTTAAGATACAAAACAGATCTAGATATAGATAGATGATAGAGATAAATATGCACTGTTTCCTGAAAATAAGACCTAAGGAAAGTAAACTTCAGCTGTAATCATTACCATGGTGATGGTCAGTGTCATGCAGAAGACTATACCTCATGATTCTCTTGCCCATTGGCTACTCTGTAATGGCAAGAGGGGCAAGGAGAGGTTGGTTTGGGCTGGCATTTTTGATATCTAGTTCCTATTTTTGAGGAAGCACGACAGATACATAGATACAAATATATAGATTTATAGATACATAGATATATAGATACAGATAGATAGCTGCCAACAGCACAGATGCATCTTTTCTGTTACATTTGCTTCCATGCTGTAGCCTAAACCCAGCTCTTTTTCTGTTCTTGGTGGTAGTGCTGGTGATGGGACCCAGGGCTTTGTGCATACAAGGCAAGGACTCTACTACCAATGAGCCGCATCCCCAGGCTCCAGTACTGTAGCCTAATCAGAAAAAAAAAGAAAATAAAAGAAAAAAAGACCGATAAACACAGTCACTTCCTTTGGACCTTCATCTACTGAAACAGAAATATTATTTTGTTTTTCATTTTAGCTGTCTTTTAGAAGCAGAAATCCTTTCTTATCTGTTTCTCTTTTGTAAAAATCCTTTTGGCTTCTTTCTTTCTTTCTTTCTTTCTTTCTTGTTTTAGGAATATAAATGTCATTTATTGCATGCAGTACTAGGTATCAAGACCAGGTCTTTGTGCTTGCCAGGCAGGCGCTTAGACCACCAAGGTATCCCCTCTGCCCCAAGTCTCCTTTTTTTCTATCTCACCTTGAGTGGGGAAGATAGGAGCAGGAGACAGGAAGATGAGTAATTTGGGGAGAAGCTTTGCTACTGAGCCCTACTGGAGTGGCCTATCTGAAGTTGGGTACTGTCAGAGCAATAGGTTATTTTGCTTGTTCCTGTCTTTTCTCTCCCCATTTGGGGGCCTTGGAATAGATAGGAAATACAGGTTATGAGAATCTTTGTTCTAGCTATATTAAATTTAATGTTCACATTAGCTTCTTAAAAGGCTCCTTGAACTCTGCCACCAAAATTGGACCAGCCCAGAAATGTTCAAATCTCACACAGACTCTGTGGTAGTCACTTTTCTTGTCATTGACACAGAATGCCCCATACCTGCAGTTTAAAGAAGAAAAACTTTACTTTGTCTCACAATCTATGGAGGCTTCAGTCCATGGTGGAAGAAAGCATGTGATCCTCCCCCCCCCCCACCACCGTGGATCAAACTTGGGACCTTGTGCATGCCAGTCAGATGCTTATGTCTCCCTGGCCCTTTTTGTTTGTTTTTGGTGTACTGGGATCAAACTCGGGACCTTGCCCGTGGCAGGTAGGCATGTATGCCACTGAGCCATCTCCCGGGCCCTCATGGCATGGTTGATGGGAAGCAGATGCAAACCCAAGACCTGCCTATTCTGACTGGACCCCATTTCCTGACAGAAAGCCACCTATAAATCCCCTTAACCCAACTCCAGTCATCTAGGAAAGCTCCATCTTTCAGCTCTTGAGGCTTTGCAGGAGGCATCTAGATATAAATTGTGACAGACTCCTACAAGCTCACTTTGCAGCCGTGTGGACTTTATTAGCTTGATGGCTCGGAAGGTTTTACAAGACCAACAACAACCACAAAGCCTTTTAGAATCTCTTACGGGTAGAGAATTATCATATATTGTTAATTTAAACTAGTTTTTCTGATACGTATATTATTCTAGGTACCTTTTTAGATTTCAAATCTGAAATAGCCGTAACTAGCTCTGTGTCTCTGCCTCTCTTATTGGTCTCTATTTTATCGTAATTATTTCCCATCATTTATCAAAGTAAATCTAGTAGTGACTTTTTGGGTTATTCTTTGAAAATTTTGTTGTTCTTTTGAGTGTTCTAATTTAACTGTACTTAAAAGGAATGTTTAAGACAAAACAAGCAAACCTATCCAAGTTAGTGTGGTAATTTACCATAGTTCATCACGAGTTGGCCAAATTGTGTTTTCAGAAGGTATCGTGCATGATCTGTGTGTATGTGTGATATATATGTGTAAACATATGGAGACAGAAGTCTCTATATAATAAAAATAGTTACCAGAGAGAATAAAGTCAGAGCATGGGAGAAGGGGATTGGGATGTGATGAATGTTCGATATCTTCATGATCTAGGGTCACGTCACAGCGTTCCGTCTCTAACCGAGAACTCGTGGTGCAGTTAAGGCGTAACCTGTGGCGTTGCCTCTGATGTTACCGAAGCATCTGCACAAATGTATGATCGCCATCAAATGTAGTTAAGGCCTGGAATTACACCATTCATTTTCTTTTTCTCTCCTTTAGCAGCCCTGAAGAGTTTTCACCAAATTGCAAACTGGAGTCAGGTAATAATGTTTGTTTCTGAGCTTTCAGAGGAAGCTGTTTATTTTAGTAGGCAATTTTCATGTGTGATGGAGTGAAATGTTGAGGAGGCAGCCTCTCATCAGTGGACAAACAATGCCGAAGAATTTAGCTAATGGCCCCCCTTCAGCGCAGAGAATAGATGGCAACAATTGTACTTGCAGACTAGAGCTGAGCTACTTGTTTGGCTACTAGGTGTTAATGCAAATTTGTTCTTCAGCTCATTCAACCCTGGGGCTCCCATCCTTTGATTTAATTAAATGTAATTGGTTACATTGCTCCTCCCAGGCCCCTGAGGTGTTTTTGTTTATTGCTTACTCTTTGGAATAAAGCTTCAATTCATGGCACAAAATGCTGGATAAATAAGTCTTTCTTCCCCCTATGTTGGATTTGCTGAGAGGTTATTTCCTTCAAATAGTTTGGCTTTACTGTTAAAAGTAAATGACCAGTGAAATAACTCATTGGGTGGCAAATGTAGCATGTCCAGAAGTAAGGAATTAAGTAGGGTAAATGGCACGAGATTAGGAAAAGATACGAAGTTGTAATGTTAAATTAATAAAGATTTGAAGAAAGTGCTGTCAGGCTTTCAACATTGTAAGTAAATAAGATGATCGTAAGTGAGACTGTCATTGTCATAGCACATTTTTATTAAAAAGTTACTTTAAAATGCCTGTTATAGAGTAGTCTGTAAATACACTTTTTAATAATGCAAAATTCTCTTATAAATATGCAAGTGATACTGTTGGGGACAAAAATGAAAGTGATACTGACTTTAGGTTAGCACGATTAGCTATTTCTTTTCAGTGAGTTCTCTTTTTACCTTGTACATTCAGTATATATTTTTTCTGCATAAAGGTACTATATAAATATGAAAAACCTTTTTTGGTAAGGTGATACTTTTTTTCCCCTTTCAAGTATTCGTCTTAATTTAAAAAATAGATAAATTATTTTTGCATTAATTTCTGGAGACAAGCTTATAAATTTAGAGCATTAACACTACTAGCGCTTGCCAATTCAGTTTTATGTCCCAAAGTATGTGAATGACTTTTCTTTTTCTCTGTCAGTGGGAAAACTAGCCTGCCAGAATTGTTGTAGTATTGCATGTAGCTCTGTTATTGGTTTTTTCTCTTATCTTCATTATTCCTACTTTACTAAAGTTATAAGGTGCTGCATCAATTATATTTTCATTAATGCGATAGACTTTTTAAATCATGCTGTGTCACAAGCCCAACTCATGTCACTTATGGAAAAAATGAAAAATCCATGATAAGAACACAGGAATTCTCAGTGTAATATAAAGCTTCAATTTCTTACAGTAGAATTGTTTTGCAAACATTTTTCCCCTGAAGCCTTTCTTATACACTGTTCCTGAGGTACTAGGGTTTTAGGCTTGTCGTGTTGTGCTACCAGGTTACGCCTTTCTTCTGGTGGAAGCCCAGATGAAAACCAGGAGAGAACTATAATGGAAAACACTTCTCCTGACAAGGAAGGAACGGGTTTCAGATGTCAGCTCAGTAATAAGTGTTTAGGAAGAAGAAAAGTACCATGCTCACATCTTGGAAAAGAGCTGTGAAAAGGATGAGACTCACTTTCAGAGCAAGCCTTTTGGAGCTCAGATTTAGACAGAAAATCCAATTGTGGTCCTCAGCCCAAAACCCTGGGTAGAAATTACAGACTTTCTTTGACAGTTGTGTTCAGGATGATTTAACATTTTACCTAGTTTATATGAAAGAGTTACATTTTAAAATAACCTTTTCCCCACATACAGGCGAATGAAAATGTTCTACATATATCACGGGGAATACTGAGGGTTTCTCTTTTAAGTGGAAATTGTAATGTCATAGGAGCGGGTGGGGTGTCCCAGTGTTTCAGATAAAACCGGATGCTCTTCACTTGTACCTGAGTAGCTTATCCCCCTGGCACACTGGTAATAATAAGCCCATTGCCCGTCTCTGGCTGTGACTCTCTTGAAGCCACAGCTTTGATTGGAAACTCTCAACCCCTGACAGGCCTCCCGACCACTGATTAGGAAGGCACCCCACACACTTCCCTCATAAACATTTGGCAGATCAGCGAATGCTGAAAAGCGGTGCCCCCGGCTCGCAGAGGAGAGGACTGGTGGGAGAAGAAATAGAACATTTTCCCTCTTGGCAGCTGTTGAAGAGTGATTAGGTCAAATGGTTTCTCAAGGAGCCACAAAGTAATTACAGGGTAACTTCTTGACATTATTTTCCAATGTTTGACTCAGGAGATGATGATGATTAACTGATGTATATTATTTTATGGCTCTCTGAAACTTTAACACTTTAGAAAGAGGTCCGATAAAGTTTTTGTTTGGACTAAGGGAGTAAATTTGCTGTAAATTTTAATATATTAACGCTCCTTTTGTAACAAGATTTCTTAAATTAGTCCTATGATTAGAAACTGTTTTAACTGCCCTTTAATGTATAGATTTAAAAAACAATTTTGTGCTTTTTTTAGAAATATTTAATTCCTTTTCTAAGATCTTACTGTTAATTTCTGTGGCTATTGTTAAATTAAATGAGTTAAATCCTGGAAAAATGCTTAATAGTAAGCAAATGGTAAGTGCTCAGTAAATGTCAGCTGTATTAAAGTGTGACAAAGTAATTGTTAACCTTTGGAGGGGTATTCTGTGCTGTCTCACTAGTGCGGAGTCCAGTTGGTAGGGAGGAATCTAACAGCCTGCTTATCTTCTGGTGTACTTATATTACATTAGAGCTGATCTGTCAGTGGCTTACATAATTTTATTAATTTTAATTCAACTTAAAATAATGGGGGGCATTTAAATATATTTACATCTTCTTTTCCAGGGAGTTCCTTCTATACAGATGTTTATATAAATCAGTTCTAAATTCTGTAAGAGGGCTGGAGAGATGGCTCAGTGGTCTAGAGCACCTACTTGAAACAGGCTTGGCAAAGCACAGGGACCACGGTTCGATCCCCCAGCACCACATGCCAGCCAGCCCCGCCCCCTGGTGGGCTGAGCTGGCCACACACACACACAATAAATAATAAAATGTAATAAATAAATAAAATAAATTTAAAAAAAAACTTTAAAAAAAAATAAATTCTGTAAGAAATTGATTAGCATAAGCTAAAAGCTGGATATTCATTACTAGTAAAATTCAAGTTAAGAAAGATTAATTAAAATATTAATAAATATAATGGAGTTTTTATTGTTTTACTGAATATATAAATTTATTTTTTTTATTTTTAGGGAATGGTCTAAAAGGTGTTCAAGGTCTCACTACTAGATCGGACTCATAGTGATCTGCCTGTTTATCGTCTCTCAACAGCTAGGATTATAGGCCCATGCCACTACGCCCAGTCTCAATTGCCATCTCAGCACGCCCTGAGGGTTGGGGCGGCATGGCAGGCTTGGGGGATTGAACCCCTGGCCCCTGCGCCTGCTTGCAGGTGCTTTAATCTGCTGAGCTATTTGGCTGGCCCTGAATTTATAAATTTTAAGTATACTTTTTTGAATCAAAGTTATTAGTGCCAGGCATGGTGGCTCACATTGTAATCAGAAGCTAGCATGATCACCACAAGTTCAAGGTTGGCTTGGACTACAATAGGGAGTTCAAGGCTGGTCTAAACTGCATAACAAGGCCTTGTCTCAAAAAACCCCAGACAAATACAGTTGTCAATGACATGAGAAATATTTAGTTATCTTGGTATTCTCATGGGCTTGTATGCTAATAGAGATGATATAGCCAGAAAGTGTCTAGTAAGAAAGTGGAAATATCTGACATTCTGAGAACTCACAACACTATATTTAACATAAATAGAACACTTTTTGTTTCTCTTGCCTTTTTAATACATATTTTCATACAATTGAATTTGTGACCCCAAATTATTCATTAAAGATAAAAAGTTTTATTGAGAATGTGAATTTCGGGCTAGGGAGCTAGCCTGCCTGGCAAGTGCAAGGACCTGGGTTTGATCCCCAGTACCGCATGCTATGCAGGCCCTGGAACCCAGGTGTACCCTGCCAGCCCCAAAACCAGTAACGGTGCCACACGCCTGTGATCCCAGTGCTGGGGAGGCTGAGAAGGGGATCACTACAAGTCTGAACTGTGTATTGAGACCCTGTACCAAATTAAATAAAGAAAGAGAATTTCATATGAACAAGTTGGGGTGGCATAAATACTTATTAATATTTCACCGTCTTTTGAAAACATGCTTCAATATAGCTGATGTACGTATTTTAAGTAGCGCTTACAAAATTCTTCTAGGTATTGGTACCTAAGTCTTTAGGTATCTCATTCAAAAGGATTAGTTTTTCTTAACTTTAAAAGAAATATCTTAGAAACAAATATCTTACAATGGGACCTGTTATTCATTGTTACAGAACAAATGCATTCAGTTGTGTGATGCTCTGTCTGTGAGCTCTGTGTGTGTGTGTGTGTGTGTGTGTGTGTGTGTGTGTTGAAAATAAATGAAGTAGGTGAGCTATTTATCTGCTGTGCTGCTTCTGCCTGCCAACTAGTTATATATCATCAACATTCCAGGTACAAAAGATGTTTAACCAGTTCAGATGAATGATCCTCCTGTGTCGCTACATGTGTTTCACGAAGAAAAGATGTTGCTCTCGTGCCATCTTTATTATGTGTGTGCTGAATGAAAAGAAACCAAGTATTCAGTTATGGGCTGTGTGGTTGAGAAGATCTTTTCTGGGGGAGTTGTTAGCTGATGTCTCCATTGATAGGATATTTTAGACTTTTAAAAAACCATCTGTTTATGGGAAGCACAGGGGTGCACCCGTCTGTCGGGTTTATTATAAGTACTGCAAATAACAGATGGCTTAGCAATGGGTTTACTCTTCTGTAGGAATTTGTTGCTTCTAAAAGTAGCAAATCATTGTCTTTTAATAGTAACACAGCTTAGGACATTTTGGCTGAGGTTTGCTTTCTTTCCAAAGTAATACTTGGATTGGCGATAGGATGCATAGATCTCTCGCCAGCTGCCTCACCCTTCCCTGTTGCTCCGAGTCGTCAGCTCCCTAGCTCTGCCCCAGCTTCCCCTTTGACATGTGTGATGATTTTCATTCCTTACCGGAAGCCTTACCAGGAAACGTTAACCTCTTCCCAGGGTTAGATGTGTTTATCTCTGTGATTTCACAGACTGCCATCCTCATAAAAAGAGATTTTGGTACACAGGGAACTCTGGCATTGTGCACACAATGCAGCTTACAAGATTTCCCCTTGTTTAAACTTTCCACAGCTCTGTTCATAAATTACTATTTTTTTGTTCTTGTGAAATACGTTGTAAGGTCCTTAATAGTAGTTCCCTGTTTCCTTTCTTTCTGTAAACTTATATAAAATGTATTCTTTTCATTTAAGATGGGAACAGACACAAAATGAAGAATAAAGTACATAAAAGGTAAAGCTTAAAAAAATCAACATCTGTGAATCTACTTCACTGAATGAATTATCCAAGATAGTGAGGAAGGGGTGTATATGTAGATAATTGAGAGATAAGTAGTATGTCTTGAGGCCTTTAAAAATATTAAGGGCCTGGGAGATAGCTCAGCAGTCTAAGTGCCTGCCTGGCAAGCTCAAGGACCTGGGTTCAGTTCCTGGTACTGCATGTCGTGCCAACCCCAGAATGGGACATAGTGGTGCAGGCCTCTAATCCCAGTGCTAGGGAGGCTGAGACAGTAAGATCACTATGAGCCTGAACTGTGTAGCAAGACCCTGTACCAAATAAATCTTAATTTTTATTTATTTATTTATTTTTGTAGTACCAGGGATTGAACTCAGGACCTTGCGCTTGCCAGGCAAGCTCTTGTTCTACTGAGCCATCTCCCTGGCCCCAAATAAATAAGTCTTAAATACAAAACAAACAAAAAATTTGCTGTGCAGTTCAGGTTGGCGTTAGGCTCACTTTGTAGCCCAGACTAGTCTTGAACTTGCAAGGATCCTCCTGCCTCTGCCTCCTGAGTGCTGGGATTACAGGTGTGTGCCACCATGCCCAGTGTTGCATTATTTTTGACACATTAAACATACTATTTTGACACATTCAGTTAACACATATCACTTTTATGAGGTACAATGTGATATTTTAATT
>NW_004524596.1:13640116-13642396 GCF_000260255.1 Octodon degus
GAACCGGGGATTGAACTCAGACCCTTGCGCTTGCTAGAGAAGCGCTTATTCCACTGAGCCATCTCCCCGCCCCCTTAAATTCATTTTTTAAAACTTTCTGTTTCATGTAGTTACTGAATACAAATCCAGGTTGTTAAAATTAAACTTCTGTATAAAAGTACTTCATCTCATTCAATTTTTGTAAGTCTCACTAGATTTAAATGATACTTGCATCCCCTTCCCCTTCTTTTAAGTCAGAGAAAGATCTAGATATCTGCAGACATCTAGATTTTGTAGCCCTCCCAATTCTCCACTCTTTCTGCCACCATCTCAGGTGAGAGGACTCCTAAACTGTTGCTTTCTCTCAGAGGATTATCTCTGTTCCCCTGCTGAGTTGGTGGCTGGCTTCTCTTTGTTTCCAGTGTTCTTTGTTTATACCAAATTGCAACACCATCTTTTGTATTGTAAATATCTGCCTCCAGCCTGTGTCCTTAGCACAGTAGCATCCATGTCCTAAATCGATAAACACTAGGGTGTGTGTGTGTGTGTGTGTGTGTGTAGAAATCTGAAAGAGAACATTAAGAAATATTAATTCTCCTTATTAAACCGGTTGGTGAATTAGCTGTTTTGTGAAAGCTCTTCTTTCCCTTTTTAGATGAAGGTTGTTAATATGTTTCTAACAAAAATGGCAGAAACATAGCCTGTTAATTTGCTGTTTATATTTGCATATATTAAGCTAGGACCCCCAAATGAAAATATTAGAGTGGAATGTGAAGCATGATTTGAGGTCACATCAACTAGAAAACATAGTTTGCTGTTCTTCCAACTTCACATAATAGCATCATGGTGTCTCTGGGGCACATATGTTTTGGAGTATGAGCATCGTTAGGTTCCTTTGAACAACTACACAAAATCTAATGAATTTACATACATAAATACTACTAATTAACATTTGTTTATTATTTTGCATTTCACTGCTATTTACTAACAGATTTCAAGACAATAGATAATTTTGAAACCTCAGTTTTATAAAAACCACTAGTATTTTTGGTCCCTAGCAACCATTTAGTATGTAAATTAGGTATTCTCAGGCTTAATGTACTTCATTTTTATAAAACAAATACATCATTAATCTGATTAAGTTCTTGGATGGGAGTGCTGTCCTCAGATCATTGTGGATCGTTTATTGTTGGGCACGCATCCAAAAAAAATTCAAGCATGGCACTTACAGTCTAGGTTTAGGAGAATTGTTGAAGCCTCCTAAATGACATTTTCCAGAAGAATAGAAAAGCACTGCTTACTTACAATTGCAAGCATTACCTAAAACTTAATGATGTTCTTATCCTTAATTGCAACTCAGTTTGATGGTGATTCAGTGCCTGAAATTATGCCATGTTTTGCTTTGATGTTATAAAATGTATAATGAAATAAAGGTGATCCAAGTGACTCAAAAATAGATTCTGGCTTTCCAGTAGTGACTTAATCACTATGTTTCTGAATTCAGAAGTTGCTTGACTGTCATGGCTATTATTTGGTATGTCTTTTGCTTTTAGTCAAATTTACTACGTAGGAACTGAGAATGTTTAATATAAAGGTTAAAGAAAGTTCATGATGTTTTCATATAGCAGACAGACCTTTTTAAGAAAATTTACAACAAAAATATTTTAGTTCTGCCTTCTTTGTTCCCAATTTACAAAGTTGCATCTCCTCCATTTGGAGGTAGTCTTTGTCCGGTGTAATATGGCTTTTATTTATTGATGTTTGTCATTGCCTCACCTAGAAGTTCACCTAGAAGTCCTGTGAAGTTGGCATGTTTCTTTCCACTTTACAGGTGCTTAAACAAAGACTTAAAGCGGGTAAGTAGATGCCCAATGGCATACAGATAGCATGGGATTAACCTAGGACTAAAACACACTTCTTACTGCAACACCTTCGCCTCCTCAGCAAAGGAAAGAAGAAAGGGGACACACTAGTAATGTCTACGGTCTGTTAAACTCCAGTCATTCATTAACAGGGGTTGGTGAACTTTTTTTGCAAAGGGTAAGAGAGTAAATACTTTAGGCTTTTGCTGCAAAAGATCTTTATTGCATGTAAGAAATCTTTAGGGGGCCTGTCTGCCCGACCTTCAGCAAAGCTGCTACCATGTTCTCTCGGGCAAACGTCGTTGGGCTGTCGGCCTGGGCCTTGCAGCCGCAATGGATTCAAGTCCGAAATATGGCAACCTTGAAAGATATTACCAGGCGACTAAAGTCAATCAAAAACATCCAGAAAATTACCAAGTCTATGAAAATGGTAGCAGCA
>NW_004524596.1:13643521-13669917 GCF_000260255.1 Octodon degus
TGTGTGTGTGTGTGTGTGTGTGTGTGGCCAGCTCAGCCCACCAGGGGGCGGGGCTGGCTGGCATGTGGTGCTGGGGAATTGAACTGCGGTCCCTGTGCTTTGCTAAGCTTGTTCTAAGTAGGTGCTTTACACCATTGAGCCATCTCACCAGCCCCTAAAAATCACTCTTGAGGGCCATAGGAAAGCAAGTTGAGGGCTGGATTTGAACAAAAGTCTGATTTTGTGCAGTGTCACTGAGCTCCATTGTACTCTTGCAGGAGCATGTAATTGAAGTCACTGAAATAATTTATATCCATAATAATTATGATTTGTAAACCTTGAGAAAATAAATTATGTTCTTAAAACTTTTGAAGAAGGCATGAAAGCCTTATGTCTTAGCTTTTCATGAAATGGAAATAAGGTTTTGGTATTTATAGCAATGTTTTAGATAACTGGAAGATTTGATTTTTTTTTCAAACACTGAATTGCCTAGCAAGCCAAATGTGGTGGCCCATGCCTGTAGTCCCAGCACTCAGGAGGCTGAGTTTAAGACCAGGCTATAAAGTGAGCTCAAGGCCAGCCCGAACTGCTTATTGAGAGCCTATTTCAACAAGACAAAATAAATAAATATGTAAATTACATAACATAAAATGAAAGATTATATTGAAAAAAAATTTTTTTTTTGACAATGCATAGAATTGGACCAGGCCATTTTAATTTCATACCTGACTGTTTAATTTTATCTTTTGAAAATCTTACCTTGATATTGGAGTGTTCAACATTCTGTGCTATTTATTTATTTACTTATTTAGTTATGGTGCTAAAAATTGAACCCAAGACATTGAACAAGCTAAGTGTATGAAGTACTGCTGGGGTCCATCCTCAGCCTTCTCCTACGGTTTTGGTTTTGTAAACTACTTGGTCTCCTCTCTCCCACATCTTATTGAAGAAGTGGCTGATACATTTATTTTTATCCTTAAGTAAAAAAGGCTCTTTGGGCTGGGTGTAGCTCAGTGGTAGAATGTGTGCTTAGCATACTTGGGTTTAATCCCCAGCACCAAAACAAAAACAGAAACATTTGGTAATAGAGGTGACACCTGAGATTTTTGTTAATAGGGTAACATTTAACTAGATAGAAATCTTTTTCCAATTCCTGAATTCATCAGTAATCTATTTTCAGCAGGCTAGAGGAAATTAGGATCCTGCTTCAGTCCCTGCCCCAGTGGGCCCCAGGCAGGGTCACTGAGGGGAACCAGTGGCTGAAAATCCTCAACTCCCTTGTGTCCATGTTTCTATAGTTTTTATATTTTCTTTAAACTACTAGTAATATTCCTCTTGAAAAATTCAGTATTGTTTTGGTCTGACTGAGAGATCAGGAGATGTTTGTGTATTTTTAGCAGAATGGAGTGGGATCTTGCAGCTTAGGTGGCAGGCATAATGCTAAGGACAGGCAACCCTACAGGCTTCTGGGCCTTTCTTACAGAGTTGCTTTCTAAACCCTTTTATCTAGCCCTCTCAGCGCTTTAGAGACAAAAGCTAGCCCCACACAGGCTTGTAATGGCTTTCCAAAAGAAAAAAGTAAATGTTATCATTTTTAATGTAACATTATCAAAGTGAGCACTTGAGTCAGTATTTAGGTATGGGAGGCCTTTTGTTCATACTGGCTCTTTGTTTTCAAGTCATCAACATTGAATCAGACACGCTCCCACAACACTGGGAATTGAGTTGTGTGGTTTGGTTGCAAAGGAAATCACCAAAGACTGACACATAGGTGGTTTTCAGATGACATTTATGGAACCATATTTATCCAAGTCATTTTGCAGTCACTTTTATTTAGTCTTTACAGTCACTTCAAGTGTAAGCCAAGGGGTAGGTTGTGTAAACTTTTTAGTGTATTTAGTATAGGGTCTAGAGGATCTTACTACACAGATTAGACTCATAGTGATTCTCCTGTTTTCAGCCTCCCAAGCGCTGGGATTACAGGTATGCGCCATCATGACCAATCTCACTTGCTGTCTCAGCGCACCTCGGAGCGGGGCTGGCGTGGCACGTCAGGGATTGAACTCTGGTCCCTGAGCCTGCCTAAGCAGGCGCTTTAGTCCACTGAGCTATCTGGCTGGCCCAGGTTGTGCAACTTGTTCACAATAAACCCATCTGCTAAGTTGCAGAGGCAGAATGTGAACACTGGCAGTATGACCCAAAGCTGTTTGCTTAAGTGGACAAATGACATTTTTCTGCTTAAAAAGTTTATCTTTTTTTTTTTTAATGGTGAACTTTATTTATTTATTTATTTTTTGTATTTTAGGGAAGAATCTACAGGGTGTTCAGGGTCTCACTACTAGAGTGGACTCGTAGTGACCTTCCTGTTTACAGCCTCCCAAGAGCTGGGATTACAGGCACCGCCAGCACGCCCCCAGGGTGGGGCCAGCCGGTCAGGCCTGGGGATCAAACCCCTGGTCCCTGTACCTGCTTATAGGCACTTTAATCCGCTGAGCTATTTGGCTGGCCAAAAGAAAAAAAGTGTTATCTTTCTGTAACACATCTGAAAATAGGACTTAGAGCTACAAAAGACTATGAAAGTGGAAGCAATGGGAAGTTATGTGAGCCATTTTAGGAATAAAGGAAAAGTGTCTAAGATTAAGCCAGCAGATCAAATGATGAGAATCATGATTCTGACTACATGAGATATGATATGGCTTCCTTTAATTCATATGCAGTCTTTTTTGTTCATATGAACGTATGCATTAGAAAATATCGATAAGGGGGCCGGGGAGATAGATCGGTAGACTAAGCGCTTGCCTGGCAAGGACAAGGGCCTGAGTTCAATCTCCAGTTCTGCCAAAAAAGGAAAAAAAATGTTGATAAGATAAGGTGGAAAACTAAGGCAGTATTTGTTGAATGTAGTTTTTTGTTTTTTGGGTTTTTTTTTTTTTTAATATATTTAGTATGGGCCTACAGGTCTACTCAGATCAAACTCATAGTGATCTGGCTGTTTACAGCCTCCCAAGGGCTGGGATTACAGGCGCCGCCAGCACGCCCAGTCTCAGTCACTGTCTCAGTGTGCCCCGGGGGCAGGGCCGGCACATGTAGAATGTGTAGTATATGCAAGAAATATAGGATAATGTGGAAAATGGAGCATCTACCTGCCTCTGGGTAATTTATGGTCTAATGAAAGGGAGGGTAAGGTAAGAGTCAGTTTCAGAATCTTGGCAACATCCAGGAGGCTCCCTGAGTGTGGCCTAGGGAAAGTCAGAGACGGCTTTTCTCGAAAGTACTGAATCATAACTAGCCTCCTGTACTAACAACAGTGCAGAGAAGGCTTTTCAGAAACAGGGTAATAGAACATGGTACCTGGAGATGCAGAAATTAACCTAGAAATGGGAGAAAGTGCCTCAATCAGGCTCTGTGCCCTGCCATGGCTCAGAAAGGAGCCAAGAGGGCTCAGTGGGAGTTGTTGTAGCTTGCTGGGTCATGAGGTTTGAGTTAGAACCACTGAGGGGAGGAAACAAGGTGACTCTCCTGGGTCAGAAGGCCCAGCTTTCCAAAGACCTTTTGTTCTCTCTCCCCAAAGCAGTGAGGAGCTAATGAGAGTAATACATGATCAAATCTGTGATTTCAGAACACGTCATTCCAGCGGTGTGCAGAATGGAGTCGGGTCGTCATCTTGGCTGTTGGTTGGAAAGGGCAGTGTCATAGAGAGATAAAACCAAAAAGGAGAACTGAAAAAGATGTGTTGAAAATAGCAGTTTGGCTAAATAGCTGTCATTTGTTTCCAGTTTTCTAAGGTTCTAGTCACCAATTAATTTTTGCATGGCTGATTCTAGAAAAACAATAATTTGTTGGTGTACTCTTTATCTGTAAAAGTTTTTTTTATTTTTTATTTATTTTTTATTTTATTTTTCAACAAATAATACACTGCATATGTTCTTCTTAGTGGTTAATTGCTGTACAAGATGCGGACTTGTGATCCTATTTACAAACACCATTAGAACAAATCATTCTATTCATTAACAGAATGTAACTATATATCTATCCCAACCACTTTGAATACACAGATACAAAATGGACATTCATCTGTATACCCCATTTTTTCTAATTTCCGTTATTGAATATTATAGGTGTGTAAAAATGGAATAAGGCTTTTTTTTTTTTTTTTTTTTTTTGTTCCTCGAATGCCTTCAGGGCACTTTTGGAGAGCTGGAGAGGTGTGAGGTTTGAACTCCAGCAACCTGAGGCTGACAGCTTTGTGGAAGCAGCCACTTAAAGGCCTGAGCTAGGGCCAGGCCCCCTATCTGTAAAAGTTTTATGAACTAGTATCTCTAGAAGTTCAAGAGCATGGTCCCATGTTGAATTTTTAAAGTTCATTCATCAAACACTTTTGGGGGGCAGTAGTTTGTATTTTATCTAAGTTCACTCTGATAGTAAGTGAAGAGCTTGGATTTGAACTGAGACACCCTGGCTCCCACGTTCATGTTCATAAGCATTCCATTATATTCTGTCATGCAACACTAGGCTTAGGTCTTCCCACTGTTAAATCCACTATCAGTGACTTTATTTTAGTTAAACATTAGTCATCACATTAAGTTGATGACTTCAGTTCGAATTTAATTGGGTTTGAAATTTTGCCTTTAATTTGTAAACTTGTTTTGGTTTCATGGTTGTATAGAAGCTATAAATGTAAGAGGGTTACACTGAAGACAAAGCTTGGTTGGTTCCCATTTTGGGTAATCCACAGTGTTCTGTGCTGTCCTGGCTTTACTCACCAAATTGTTCTATAATTACTACCCCTATTTTCCCTTGGACTGAGGACTTGACCAAAAGAACAGGTGCTGAATGAGTAATGATAAAAGGTAACCACGGCTTCTTGTCCTAGTTAGCTCCATTTTCCTGAAGCTACCTTCCCACCATTTTTAGAATCTGAAATTCAAACCTTTATCAGCTGTGTGAAAGCATTTAATACTTTGTGGCACAGTTTGCCATTAACATTGTTTCTTATTTGCCTAAATCACTTTCTGTTCCTGCAGTTCATCACCTCTGTTCTGTATCCTTAATTTCCCCTTCTCTGTAGAATCATTCCAGGCACTAACCATGTAGCTCTACATCCTGTGTAATCTGAGCTACTGTTCTATTTCCCTATCACCCACCTCCTCTCTTTTTTCATTGAAAAACTTTTCAGTACAGTTGGTTCCTTTCATATTTTTTTTTCTGCCAACATTGAGTTCAAAAGATGACAGTGTGCTCTGATTGCTTTGATCCATCTGAAAACTTCTCCAGGGCTTTGGAGAGCTGTAAATCAGCAGCATTAGGAGCCAACAGCAGAGTCATTGGATGAAGCCCCTGAAGATGGGCATTTTCTAATTTGAGGCACAGGTCCCATTGGCAAGTGAGCTCCTCATCTTCTTATGACGGTGGCTCCATCAAATGGAATAGGGCTTCTGCGGTATGTGTCAGGGTGGCAACCAGGGTGGTTCCAAGGGAAGAGTGCTGGAGTGGGAGGCATAATGGAGAAGTTTTTGGCTTTTTCTTTTTCACTTACATAGGTCTTATCAGAATGTAATTATTCTTTCAGGGCTGGAAATGCTTTATCCACTAGTCCCAGGAGTCTAGTACAGCCCTAATTTCCTTGAGGTTTCCTAAGTTTTGAAAGCTGAACTGAGCTCTAACTTAGGCAGGCCCCAGGGAGATCATGAAACAGTGGGTCTTTGTGGCAGCTATAGGAAGTTGCAGAGTTACTCTCTCTTTTGTGTGAGGAATCTGACAGTCATATTGTCCCAGGCACCCATGCTGGTAAATGCTAGTGTGGCACAGTTTGAAATGCTGGGGTTTGAAACCAAGATAAAACTTTATATATGTGCTCTCCCCACTGTTCCATCTTTAAAAGATACATAAACCCTTGGAGTTGTAAGCTACCCATCTAGTGTTAGCTACCACCCGTGGCCTTTTACATTCAACTTTCATTAAAACAAAACATAAGTAAATAGAATTAAAATTTCAATTCTTCAGTCTGTTGAGCACATACCAAGTGGGTAATAGCCACATGTGAGTTGTGATCGGTTGCTATTCTGTACAGAGAAGACAGGATAATCTGTCAGAAAGGTAGAGTAAGAAAGTGCTACTTTGAGCATATTCTTTTTCTTTTTGCTTGTCTTTTCCTGTTTCTATTTCTTTTCTGGACGTGGGAGCTTGCTGTGTTGCCCAGGCTTCACGTAAACTCGTGGAATCAAGTGACTGACTGCCTCAGCCTCCTGCGTGGCTAGGACTACAGGTGTGCACCACCTCACCTTTCTCAACACATTCATTTCCAGAGAAGTAGTCCCATTACTTCACAATTACATACTGTCTGTACTGATCTTAACTGTAGAAACTTTGTTTCCTTATTTTTTTTTACTTCTATTTTGAATATCCTGATGTTTGTCTTTTACTTGGAATGGTCAGGATTTTCTATTCGGCTTTCCTCCCTACATTTTCTCTTTTATCAAAACGCCTTTTGTTACATTAGCCTTGTCACCTCCGCTGACTTGAGTTCCACATTGTGAGATCAACGTTGGGCTACACCATGTGCCACCTGGCCACCACCCCAGCAGCACTCTTCCTGCCCCTCATGCATTCTCTTAGTTCCAGTCCTGTAATAACTTTTCCACACCTATTTCCTGTTAAATGTCAGAACACTTTTCTTGTGACTCACTGTAGGTTTATATTCAAGTCTCTTTTTCTGTTTGAGGTATCTGGATGCTTGAAGTTTCTATTTTTTGGTTTGACTTTATAGAAGAATAGTTATCCTTTCCCTGCGTCAAAAGTTTTCAGGATTAGAAAGTTCTTTGACCTTTAAGTTATGACTAATAATTTATCTAAGTCAGTGCTGACGGTTGATGAGAACCAGGCTAAATCATAAGTGCATTATACAGTCAGAATAATGAGGCTAAGATATTAATCCTCAGCTTGTGTCATCAAGCTTTCAAATAGAGAATCTGAGACCTGACACTCTGTCTATTCCTATCTTAATATATTTAATACAGTGCTGTATTCTAGTGTGTACCAGAGTATAAAGCAGGTTTACCATTTTATCTGTTCACTAAATACAGATGTTCAACTATATAAAAAGGCCGGTGTATGGCTAACTATCTTTTGATTTTTTTCTTTTTCTTTAAAATAACAGACAGGGAATATTATATGCCTTTGTATACTCTTAATATGGTAAATTGTTATATGTATATATAATTCAAATTTAAAAAGTGGCTGGTCTTCTGCCTTACCACTCTTTGCCAGGGAAGCGCTTATTCCACTGAGCCATCTCCCTGGCCCCTGTTCTTCTCATTAACTAGGTTACACTGCTATAAAATATTTGGAGATGGATAGCTACAAAATCAGTCTTGGAGTTTTATATTTATTATATTTTGAGTAACAGTTGCAATACATTTTGACATGGGAACTTCTGTACTTGAAATAACAACAGGAAAGTGTCCTCTTTTATCCAGACATCTAAGACTTAAGTTGTATTGTTTATTTATTCTTCCTTTCAACATCTGCTGTGTGCAACTATGAACAAACAAGGCTGCCGCATACACAGCCCTTTAGAGAAAATATGGTGGGCTGGTCTTCAAGCTGGCCCTGGAGAAGCGGGGAGCCCCTTGCTGCTGAATGGGCGTGCTGAGCAGCTTAGGGATAAAGAGCTCCTAGCAGAGTCCGGCCCAAATACTCATCTTTACTTGGGAGACACTCCAGTGTGATAGAAGAAAGAACCACATGGATGAGGGGACTGAGGGGAAAGGTGTGATGCAGCCTCTTCAGTTGCTTGCAAAATTATCAGTGGCCATCACAGAGGCAAGTCAAAAGCCCAATAGCTTTGGGTATAATTTCCCAGAGGACTCTGGAGTACTACCCAGTTATGTCTCCCCGTCTTGTTTTATTAGTCTGGTGCCCAGTTTTCCTTAGCTTCATGATGGTGCTCCTGCAACCTCTTCACTGAAGAGACTTGAAACCTGTGGTTTCTGGGTACTCAATTGCATCTCTTGCCGTGTTGTGTTTCTCACGCACCCTGAACAGGTCACACTGTTGACAGTTTCTTACATGTCAACACAATACTACTTGTGTCTGGAATGGTCACTTACCTCCATGATGGACCTTGGCTAGTATTTCTAAATACTAATAATATCCCACTTTCTTGTTGACATCTCCCAAATCCAGCGGCTCCTTCCCCTGTGCGCTTGCACCACGTAGTTATAGTCCAGGTCCAGGGCTGGGCACATGCCCTCATCACCGGAACTGTCTGTTATCTGTCTGTCAGGAGAGTGTTTTTATATCCCTAACATCTAGCATGAACTAGATGGACAACAGGTATCCAGCAAATGTTTGAATCACTGAAGAATAAGGGAGTGAATAAAATATCCCACCTCATGTTCGAAATGTGCTTGAGTCCTTCCAATCAACCTTTTCTTTTGTGCTGCTTTTCTTTATCTTCTTCCCTGCCACATGTTCCTCTGTCCTACTTGGTAGATTTTAGGGTTTAGGGAGTATGTGTTTGAAGATTTGAAATATAATACTTCGAACTCCTTAGGGGAAAAGTCTATGAATAAATAATTAGACTCATTTCACATCAAAATCTAAAGTATGAAAAAATGTTCGTATCATTTGGCGCTTTATTCACTTGTATGGTAATCTAATGGCATATCCATTGTTAACACTGAACTATAGTGAAATATTTTACTCTCAGGGCTTTTCATCTGACAAAAGAAGGCTTTTTGAAAAATGAAAAAGCTCTTTTCCCTGGTATGTTAAGCTTAACTCCTGTCCCTGGTATGCTAAGGGGAAATTTATTAGTTTTGTAACGCATGGGTTAATATTACCATGTTTTATATTGCACATTGCTTTAAAAATTACTATTAATATCATTGCAGCACATATGTATATAAGTCCTGTCATCCTTAGGGTATGTAAATCAGGGATGTTGCCGAAGAACTACTTAGCATTTTCTTGGGGGTGAAGTGCTTAGTTTTGGAATTTAATTGTAGGTTTTACATTTAAGCTGTTCAGTATTACTCTTATAAAGGTTCTATAAATTTCTTGCTTTGTAGTTTAACAGGTTTAGTCACTACAGTTGAAAGGCATCATCCTCATAATGAAGCCAGAAAAGAATAAAGGTTGATCATGCAGGGCTGGCTGGCTGTGACACTGAACAATAGAGCTTGACTTCTTCATGTCTGTTAAATTAGACTATGGGGTGTGCTTATCTTGCTGCAGTGATACTGGATTGTAACAAGAAAATGCTACGTTGTGCAGCGCTGCGAAGGGGGTGTGCGTCTGTTCTCACTTTGCATGTGTGGTGGGCTGCTCTCTTGAAACTGCCTCATGGGCTTAAAGTCTGTTAGTGGCCCCAGCCTGGGCATAATACTGAAACAAAAATAAATAAAAATGCAAATGCTTGTAAGCATCATAAAGTTTTATCTGTTGCAGTCTGTCTTCAAAGGGTCTATGTTAGCTCAGGAAGAGGGTGAGGAAAAAAATCCATTTTGTTGAAGTCTTTGAAGGAAATAGGGGATAGAGCCTCATGGAAAGGTGAGAAGATACTATGTTGCATAGGTGAATAATCTACTCTAAACCTTTCTTTGCTTATACTTAATACAGTTGAATTCAGTTCCTTAAATATCAATAAAATACCTACTGTGTTTCCAGCATTGTTTTAGATACCATAGGAGGTTTTTAAAAGAGCCTTCAGTTCAGTCCTGTCCTAAGGAATTTAGCATTTTGGGGGAGACTGAAATTAAATCCATGAAATAATTTCTTAGAATTGTTAGAAGTGTGAATGACAGTATTGTAAGCTGTCAAAATCATTTAAAATTTTGATTCTGTTATTATATGTATCATTCCCAGATGTGTCACATGAGCATTTGATAGGCATATCTTTTATGTCTTTAAGTCACTGCTAAGAATATTGAAAAGTCAAGGCCAAGGTTAAAGTGAAGAGGAGCTTTCTGACTCCTCCTGTATGTGTTACTGATACATATATTTGTCTATTCTTGGACATTGTCTTATAAATGTGTATAAATCACTTAATTACTAATCTGTTACAGAATTTTGTCACAAATACTAAGATACTGTTGGAGATTTTTATGTCTATTTATTTTCATTTTCCAAAAATCAAAACATTTCCATATTCTGGTTCCCTTTTTCTTCCCTATTTGTCATGATTCCTCAGAGTGATCACTGACAGGATTATAGCTGCAAGTTAAATTTAGTTAGCATGGTGGAATGCAAATTGCCCTCTCTGCAGAGTCAAACTCTCTTAATGGAGCTGTTGGTTATTTTCTTACTTCTTGTGGGCTGCATCTTTTTCTTTATGTGTTTATCTTTTACTTCATCTCCAATGACCAGTTTTTCTTTTTAGAGTAAATCAAACTGAAGTAGATGTGGAGAAGCTGCATAACTGTTAGCCACGAACTCTTTCTTCCTCCTTGATTGCAGAACCAGGACTCAGGCTTTGGCTAGGCTGAGGATACACAGGGTAGGGATGGATATCTAGGGGTCCAGTGCTTGCCTAGCGTGCATACAGCTTTGGGTGTGGTCCAGCACCCCAAACAAGCAAACGTATCATAAAAAGGAATAAAACAAAACCCCCCAAAATCCAAAAAAATGAAGTCCCCAGTGAAATTCTGTCTGCGCTCTCTTGTAGCTCTAGGTGGTCTTGTGACATATTCTAGCCAGTGAGAAATACAAGGAAGTGCTGTGTAGAATGTGCTAGATCCCTGATGTTGCATCAAAACTACCTCAAAAGAACAACAAAGATTTATTACTTCATACAACCTTGGGAGGGCTCAGTAAATGGAGAGAATTGAGCTGTGTCACACATAGCTTTGGTTTTCTCAAGATGTGGCATTCCAAATGTCAGAAGGATGCAGTTATCTGAGGGATTGACTAGGAGCAATATCTATATATCTATATATCAATATATATATATATATATATATATATATATATATTTTTTTTTTTAATACAGGATATACAGGGTCTCACTATACAGATTGGACTTGTAGTGATCCTCCTGTTTTCAGCCTCTGAAGTGCTGGGATTACAGGTGCGTGCCACACATCCAGTCTCAGTTGCCCTTTCAGCATGCCCCGGGGGCCAGGGATCAAACCCCAGTCCAGTCCATGGAGCTATTGGGCCTGCCTTTAGGAACATTGTTTAAACAATAATTTATTATCTTTCTCTAAAAATAATAGCAATAATAGTAATATTTTCCCTAGGAAAGCCGAAATGTATAGAGCACTATTAGAGGGTGAATGCTACTGTGGACTCAAGAAGTTGATTAGCATTAAGGCCATAGTAACAGTCCCATTTGTATTTTGTATTTTTGGAAATATTAGGATACTTTGAATTCTCTGTCACTCCTATTATTTCCTTCCTCTTATCATTTTTTCTTTAGAATTTTTAAAATTTATTTTATTTTATTTTTTTTGGCAGAACCAAGGATTGAACTCAAACCCTTGCGCTTGCCAGGGAAGCGCTTATTCCACTGAGCCATCTTCCCGGCCCCAGAATTTTTTTTGATATGCCTGAGAAAACATTTTTATCTTTTATATGACCCAACAACCGCTGCATAGTCCTTACAGTTTGACCTAAAACAAACAAACAATGAAGGCTAATACAAAGTTAAGTGCTAAGTTGATTATCATCAAATGTAAAACCATCCAAACAAAGGCTGCCTGTGTGAGGCAAGGAAGAAATCAATGATAGCTAGAGGCAGGGAGGGACATGGCATGGTGTAAAGAGGAAATTGATTGAAATTTGACTAACCCCAAAGCAAGAGGCACCTACATGATGACAGACTAAAGGAAGAATCAAAGATAACACAAAGTATATGGATATCTATCATTTTTAGAGAAGGGATCCATGCTGCTGAGCCATGAAAAAGTGCTGACCAAGCACAGATTCCTAGTCTTTTAGCAGTGTTCTTACTTGCCCATAAATATCTACCCAAGTGAAGTATCAAGAGGATGCTAGCTACCGTTGGACTAGAGTGGGGTGGGCAGCTCATTGGTAACAGGGAAGGATGAGGCATACGTAGACTTGACTGGCATTACCTAACTTGCTCCTGAGCACAGCTTGTTCTTTGCCAGGTGGTAGAAAAAAACCTGAAACAGCTTTTTAAGGCTCTTAATCTCAGTGTTCACCTGAAGAGTCTTGGCAGTGTGATTCATCAATCAGTTCATCTTCATGATGTTTATGAATATTTGGGGAGAGAAAAATGGCTTAGTAGTGGACTGGGGATCTAGCTCAGCGGCCTAAGTGCCTGCCTGGCAAGTGCAAGGTCCTGAGGTTATTGAATGCCAGTGATAGGTCCGATGCAGTGGTATTGAGCATTCATTCCTAGAGCCTCCTGGATTTTGCCTCTCTTCTAGTTCATTCACTTCGGTAATCTAAGTCCCCATCCAGAGACCTCCCCCACCGCTGTCTTCTCCCACTTTCTGTGCCATATGGTGCTGCTGCTGCATCTGTAGTAGCAAGGCCTGCTTTGCTCTCCAGCATCCAGGCTTTTCATCATCAGTCTTTCTATCTGAAGCTTATTATCCGGCTGTCTTCATTATCACAAGATGTGGTCACCCCTCTTTTTGTTTGCTGTCATATATATATGTATTAATAATTCCCACATCTGGACTTTGGTTTGTTTCTTCTCCACTTTAGTCTTTGGAAAGGCAGGCTATATTGATTACCCATGTGTTCTTTAATGTAATTTATCCTCTGACATCTTCTTGTGAACAAAATTTTGTCATGTTGAATCATTTAGGGCAAAGGTAAATTGTCTATTTTAATTTATCTTCATTAAAAGTTGGATTTTTAAAATTATTAATTTGGTATAAGATCTCACTATGCAGTTCATACTCATAGTGATCCTCTTGTCTCAGCCTCCCCAGCACTGGGATTATAGGCATGTGCCACTACACCTGGTCTTGGTGGCTGGCTTGGCACAGAGCTGGCATGGCATGTGGTACTGGGGATCAAACCTGGGTCCTTGCACTTGCCAGGCAGGCACTTAGACCACCAAGCTATCTCTCCAGCCCCTAAAGTTGAATTTTTATTTGTGAATAAATGATTCATTTTTGTTATTGAAACTTGGAACCTCAGAATTGGCTGAAACCCTTAGAACATAATTACTTTTCTTAGTTTTTAGATGAAGAAATGAGATTCATAGTGATTAAGAGATTTTACTGGAGGCATTTGGCTAATAGGTAGGGACAGTAGGATGAAACTCTGCATTTTACAGTTTATCACGGAGTATACTTTCCTCTACAATCAATGATTCATTTTATTTGGTTCTTGTTTTGCATAATTATTTTATAATATCCTGAAAGGCAAGAGCTGTGTATTCTAACATAACCCTTTCCCAAATGTATATAGCATGTTTCCCGTGCAGTAGGGATTGGCTGCCAGCTGATGGATTCTGACCACACCAATGAAGAGTGATATACACCGACCACAAAAATATCTGTGACTTAGAGTTGAGGAACTCACTTTGCAGTTGTAGCACACTGGCTCCTTGTTTAGCACTTTCTTTTATAATTCATTTGTTTCTAATGTATTCTTATAAAATATGCACTGTTATTGAGTCTGTGGGCTGGTTTTCCCTTGCTGTGACAAAACACCTAAGACAACTTAAAAGGAGAAGTCTCATTAGACTCATGACTTCAGAGGTGTCAGTCCATGGTTGACTTCAGGCCTTGGAGGAGGCAGAGTATCACAGTGGCAGGAGAAGGTGAGCAGGAGACCCCTTGCTTCATGGCACCCTGAAAGCAAAGGGTAGAAAGGGAAAGGGCTGGGGCAAGGATTGCCGTTCCATGGCAGCCCTCTTGTGCTGCTTCGTCTGACTAGGCTCCACTTCCTAAGGTTTCCAGCACTTCCCAACAGTCTGCTAAATTACAAATCTATAAATGGATTATTCCCTTCATGCAAGTAGAGCTGTTATGATCCAGTCTTCTCCCTAAGAACTTTCCTGCGGGGCTGGGTAGATGGCTCAGCGGAATAAGTAGTTCCCTGGCAAGCACAAGGACCTGAGTTCAATCCCTGGTTCTGCCAAAAAAAGAGAACTTTCCTCAGAACACTGCTGTGTTGGGGACTACATGTTCAGTGGATGAGCTTGTGGGAGACATTTAATGCACACTATAACAGGTTTTATATTTTTTGAGTTCATATAAGTAGTGTTGTAAGTCAGGTGTTATGGTGCCTTCCTCTCATCCTATAATTGTGGGTGGCTTAGGTAGGAGTTTGAACCCAGCCTGGACAGTTTGGTGAATTAATGAAAGCCTGTCTCAAAAAATAAAAAGCTGAGGATGTAGCTCAATGTAAAGGCTCTGGATTTGATCCCAAATACCACTAAAAACAAACAAATGTACACAAACACACATACGCATACACACTGTTAGTATTAGGATGGAGGTTGTATTCTATTTGCGATTTTTTTTCCACTCAAATGTTTAGTGCAGTATTTATCCATATTGCTGCATATGCATTTGGTTTGTTGCTTTCTTTCATCTGGTGATACATAATTATTTCATGATAAGCATCTACCAAAATTTTACCTAACCACTCGCTTAGTTACATAAATTTCTCTCTTCAATTCTCTCTCACAGTAAGTTGTGCTGTGTCAGAATTTCTTTGGGCTGTGCATTCAGATGGAGGACTGTCAGGTCCTGGGGCATACATATATGTAATGTAACTTCAAGTATTACTGTATGAATATCTTTTCCTCCTCCCCCCCTCTTTTAAGCTGGGAATCAAACTCAGGACCTTGTGCTTGCTGGCTAGGCACTGTATTGCTGAGTTATATCCTCAACATCTGTGAATACCTTCACTATTTTTTCAGAACTATTCTTTTATGTTCAAATTTAGCAATTATGTATTATGTCTTGTAAATCAAAGTTATTAATTTTGTAAATCAAAATTTTGTGAAGTCTGCCTATAAGAGGAAACACATAGAACTAGTGGGACATGTAATTCACATCTGAAAACATTTTTCTCTAATGATTATCTGTACACATATGTTATGAGTTGTTCTCAGGAGTTATTTTGTATTGCTATAAGGTTAGGTAGATAAATACAATGTGTTTCATTTATTCAATGAAATATTTCTTGGGAATGGATTATTTTTACATGATACATCCTGGATGAACCTCAAAACATTATGCTAAGTATAAGAAGTCAGTCACAAAGAGTCATATTTTTAAAAAAATTATCTATTTGTTTACTTATTTGGTACAGGTCTCACTATATGGCTCAGACTCATAGTGATCCTCCTGTCTCAGCGCTGGGATTACAGATGTGCACCACCCTGCCTGGTCTTGGTGGCTGGCTCAGTGCCCCCAGGGGTGGGGGCCAGCCTGGCATGTGGTGCTGGGAAGCAAACCCCAGTCCCTGCGCTTGCCTAGGAGGTGCTTAGTCTGCTGAGCTATCTCGTTGGCCCAGTTGCACAACTTAGTAATCATATGACAAATTGATTTGTATACTTTAAGTGAGTGAACTGTATGGCATGGAAATTACAATTTAGTAAAGCTGTTCAAAACAAAGCCAAATAAACTTCAATAAGATCATTTTCCAAGAAGAAGGTTGGAAATAAGTTGAAGGCTCTGACCCTTTGGCTTAGGGAGATTTTCTCCCCTTGCAGTAACCTGAAGGGGATAACCAGGACAGTTTTGCTCCCAAACCCTATTATCAAGTTACTGCAAGTTACTATAACTAACAATCTGTGTTGACATACCTGCTTCCTTGATGTTTTGTTTACTTTTTTTTTTTTTTTTTTGCGGTACCAGGGATTGAGCTCAGTGTTTACTTGTTGATAGTTATTTTTAGGATAGTTTTACTTGTATTAACCATCATCTATTTCTTTCTCATGTACTCTTTCTGCTGTTCCCTTGGCTTTCATGTCCTAATGATTTTAAGCCATGGTGACCTTTCTCTTTTTTCTTATTTTGAGGTCCAACATTTTATCATGTCATATTATATTATTTTAAAACTAGTTTTCAAATGTGCTTCCTCTTATTCATTAGACTTTTCCGTGCCTAAAGGAGAAAATCTTAGAAACAATAGGAATGGTACATTTGTGTTAATTAATAATTACTTAGAAACATCTGGGACATTACTTCTTTTAAACCTATTAACAAATAGCTGATATAAAATAACACATTTGTGAGTAACAAGGTTCCTTATATTTTATGTTTCTTAATCTTAGAGTACAGTTGCTATTAGTAATTTTTTCCTTTGGAGACTTAAAAACTTCTATTCTCATTTTCATTTATATTATACATTACATATGTCCTTTTATGATTATCATACCATTTGTGTTTATCAGGGAAATTAGGCTCTGGTAGTTTTTAAGTAAAGTATCAAAATCAGTGAGAACCAAAGGGTGCTCCAGTGACCTGAACACATTGGCTTGAGATGGGTCACCTTTCGGGGTGACATTGGGAAGAGAAAGCCATTCACACACACTTCATCAACACCGTGGAATGAGAGGCAGTGCATTTACTGAGCAGTGGATTTCCAGTGAGCATATAAACTAATTGGTGGATGAACATGCCCCAGGAGCAATGATTTTAAGGTCATAGCAGGCTCGGTGAATAATGCTGACTTACACTGCGTCTCCCTGATAGCTGATCTTACCAATGAGTAGCTCAGAGGTATTCAAGCCTGAGCTCTCTTCCATGTGCCTTGAATGGCATGTCAGTGGTCACTGTTTTTGACATCCTTTGTGTTTGTCCAGTGAGCTCTAAATCTTTAGGTTGGGCTTCAGAGTACTCAGGCAAGAAAAGAGAGAAGCAATTATGTTCAGTCATTGCGTTTTGAAGATTTTAGTGTTAAACATTGTTGATTCATCAACAAATACAAATGTTAAAAGGGGGTATGAAGCATTCCCAACTTGCTTATGCCTAGCTTATGGTGATCACGAGTGTCTTGTTTACACTAACACGCTTTAAGAAACACTTTCAGCTGTGCGTTTTCATGTATCATTTCAAAACCAAATATTCAAATTAAAAAGCATGTTTCCATTTTGGAGAATAAATATGGCAAAGCTTAGTTACTTTGGATTAACATATTATACTTTGTTATCATTTGAAAAAAAGGGAATAAAATATACCATTCATTATTTCTGTTAGGAACCATCATTTTGGGGGTGAAAAATATTTCAATAAAACAAAATCACAATGTTTAGCACTAATGCTTTAAAAATTATTTCAAGAACAATGGGTTTTGAGAGTTGAGTTTTTCTCTCCCTGAAATCTTTAACTTATTAAAGATTATTGAGCCTTGAAAATGTGCTTTGTCTATTGTTTTGCAACTCCCCGTGAGCTCTGACCTGTTGAAGGTTTTCAGGAAGTGCCCACTCAAAGGATCTGAGGAAGCAGCACTGAACATTCTTTGCAAGTACTCATCTGAGAAAATGAAAGCTAGAGGCTAAGCTGCCATTCTTATTTGTGACTCAAACGTTAAGACTTATTTCTCATGTAAGTAGAGTAAGTGAAAAGCAGAAAGGATGTAAGCTCTCTAAATTCACCAAGTTCTTAAATGTAGTAATTGGAAAATAATTTTATTCCTGGAAAATAAATACATTTAGTTCCTAATGGATGAAGTCTTTTGTTGAAGTGAAGATTTGAAGTAGATAGGCATTTCATTATATATATTATATATATATATATATGTGTGTGTGTGTGTGTGTGTGTGTGTGTGTTACACAAAGTTGAATTATAATAGTTGTACTACCTGATAATGATTAAAAAGATCATTAATCTAATTCTCATTTTATAGCTCAAAACTAAAAGGGTTTTTGTGTCTTGGAGGTCTATAGTCTTTCCAAAGACTGATGAAATATGTTCTACCATTACTGTCATAACCTTGCCTTTCAAATTAAGATACAATAATTAGTCAGAATCTAATCTAGAATTAATTAAGGTTCAATTGTCTCTATTAAGATGAAGTGATATTATAGCTTTTTAAGATGGAAATGATCATTTATGAGACTCTTGCTGCAGTCAAAAGCTTAACTATTATTCTTATAAGTTCATTATTAAGTAAAGCATTATCTTCTTTTTACTATTCTTTATTTCATTTATTCTTTTGAAATATGTTTACCTTTTATTAAAACTTTCTATATTAGATAGATAGACGTGATAAAACAAGCATGATAAAGTGTTAGTGATATAATCTAGATGGTGGGTATATGAGTACTGTATAAGATTCTTTCAGATTTGCTATATATTTGAACAAAAGAAATTATTCCATTAAAATATGTATTAAATATTTTAAATTTTCTTTTACTTATTTAAGCATAATGTGCAAATATACATAATTTACTATTGATAGTACCACATTCTTAGCAAGTTAGTAAATCATAAAAAACAGACTTTTAATTATAAATCTGTACACAGTACCCTTTTGACATTTTGTTGGTGGCCAAATATCTAAAGCATTTAATAAAAATATATCAAGGCAATCATGTGAATAATCTTTTAAACAGATTGATTTTCTATTTCATTAAAGGGGCGATGATGAAGTTTTGGTGAATTTTAGGAATAAAGTATAGATATGTATGATGACTTGAATTAATTTAACAAAGAATAACCTTTTTTTTTTTTTACAGTTATTCCCAATGTACTTTGGAATGTGATAAACATCACTAATCAATATTTATTAAGCATGGGGGCTGGCGAGATAGCTCAGTAGAATAAGTGTTTGCCAAGGGCCTGAGTTCAATCCCCAGTTTCACCAAAAAAAAAAAAAAAAAAAAAAAAATTATTAAGCTTGTAACTAGGCATAATACTGATAGTCTCAGATTTTAGAGAGGATGTTTTTGTCCTTTAGCTAAATAAAGATCACAGCTGCATCTTTGGGAGCTTTCTTATTTTCATTCAAGTGCTTGCCACATGCATTCCTGGTGTATGTGAGACATAGAGCACCACTAAAGTATAATCAATGAAAGCCCTCATTTCCTTTTTTAAAAATTGTGCTTTAAACAAACATACATGCAAAATTCAGCATTACTATTATTTCTGCCCTGCAATCTTTCTGACTAGACTTGGCTTACAGGGTTTTAATTTTGTTGAAATACTGAAATATATTTTATCTTTCCTCATATTGGAATCTATGAATTTGGAAGTCATTTTACCTTTGATATTCCAAAGTAGGAATCTTGGGCTGGGGAGATACCTCAAAGCCCAATGTCCTGAGTTCAATCCCCAGTACCAAAACTAAACCGGACCAAACTAAACCAAACCAAAAACCAAGGTAGGAATCTAGAGATGATTTTTTTTTTTAAATTTTATTTATTTATTTATTTGAGAGAGAGAGAGAGAGAGAGAGAGAGAGAGAGAGAGAGAGAGAGAGAGAGAGGCCAGCTCAGCCCACCAGGGGGCAGGGCTGGCTGGCATGTGGTGCTGGGGGATTGAACCGCGGTCCCTGATGCTTTTGCTAAGCTTGTTCTAAGTAGGTGCTTTAGACCACTGAGCCATCTCTCCAGCCCCCTAGAGATGATTTTTTAAACTAAAATTTTGCCTGTAATCCCAGCACTTACGGAGGCAGAGAACAGGAGATCACTGTGAGTCTGAGCTGCATAGTGAGACCTTGCACACAAACACACACAAAACCCTAAAAATAAATAAACTAAAATTTATTTTTAACCTGAGTATTATAATCTTTTATATAATTCTACGAGGAGCCTCTGTTTAGTAGTAAAAATAAAGAACAGTGAAAAAAAGTCAAAAGTCAGTAGTTGGGTCTTTTGCCATTCATTAGGTGTATTTGCAAGTCTTCTCAATCAGTGTAGTTGCCATCTCTTGGCTATCCTGAGCAGTTAGTGCCTGCCTTCAGGATCATGCTGAGGAAGACCAGTTTCGCTACAGGTTTTATGTGTCTTGTTACTGTTTTCACAATGTCTCATGCGAAATTATATGCTGAATTATTACACATTGGCTAAATAGATTTTAGTTGGTTCACTGCACTTTAATATGAGACTATGTACTACAGGTACAGTGCTTCCTGTTAACCCTTATGTATTAATGAAAACAGTGCTTGCTCACGTATTGGCAGTGTTATCTAATTTGGTATGTCTTGTGTTATGTCAGTCATCTCATTAAAAACAGATACAACTACAGGGAGCAAACCCACAAGCAAACCCCTAAATGTGTTCCTGTGCAGGTTGACTTACACTACATATATATTCAATGAATATTTGTTTTACTTGCTGTTAATGCTTGCCCTATTGAGTCATAAATGGAAAATATGTATTAGCTTTAAGGTACCATGAAATAGACTTTGATGTAGTTCGAGTTAACCATCTCGTTTAAAATTAGCCCAGGGGTCTTATAAAGAATGCAAGTAATCTAAACATAATAATGCACATTGCCCAATTGCTTTTGTGTATGATACAGGTTCACTGCTGTAGTGCTTTGACAGCCCATTACTGAATGCAATGAACAGCTATTTTTAAACAGAACAAATTCAAGTTGACAGCTTGGCAATGAAATTCAGCTAGTGGGATAATTTTTGTCATCTTTAGTATAGAGGATAGATCCAGTTTAGTTTAAGGAAATTTCTATCATGTAGTTTATAGGACAAATATTTTCATTAAGAGATAATGTTGTTGTCCACTTTGGGGGTCAGAGGTTACTGTTAGGAGTATGGAGTCAACTTTTAATGCCTATTTTAGTGAATTGCTGAAACTTCTATAAAATTAGATTCCCCATTTTTCTTTCCCCTCATGGGTGAAACACTCTACTGAAATGACTATGTGAGTAGCACTAAGAGGTGTTTTTTATTGTAGCTTGTTAGTCTGTCAGAGTTTAAAAGAAGTAGCTTTTTAGAAATAAGACAGTTTTTGGAGATGAAAATAAAGCTCGAGGCAGCGTTGTCTTAATGGAAGTGGGAGTTAGAATTGCATGGAAAGAGAAAATGAAAATACCTGCCTGTGTTTTAGAGAAATTCTTTTACCAGGAATACAGAGAATAAGACATTTGATTTCGACAACTCTTGGAAAAATAAGTTGGAAAAGCATGTCCTATAATTTTTGCATAAAAAAGAGAAAGAGAAAAATATATATTAACTCATGCTATAAAGAATAATAGGGTAAGTCAGGATGAATTATTTCATTTTTTTCTGTTCATAGCAGAAATTGTCTGGGAAAATTAACTGCTATTTTTTCTAAGTCCAGCTAATTACTAGGTCTTTAAGACAGACTTTAGGTTCATCATTGAGGATTATGTTCAACATAGTTTGAAAGACAGCAGTATATTGCTCAATGAAAATTGGATAAGGTGAGTTAGTACTTTACTTAATATCTATTCATGTTTCTGACCCAACCAATAAAGGAAACTAAGAAAGAATTCCAGTGTTGGAGATTTTTTTAAAATCAGGAATTGAACTCATGACTTCGTGCTTGCCAGGCAGGTGCTGTGTTGCTAGCTATATCCCTACCCCAGAAATTGTTTCATTAGTATAGCTTTTTACTTGACATAAAGTACTTTTATATGGTTATGTGGTACAAGGTAGTATTTCTTTTTTCTTCTCTCTCTGTCTCTCTCTCTCTCTCTCTCTCTCTCTCTTTCTTTTTTTTTTTTTTTTTTGGAGGAACCGGGGATTGAACTCAGGCCCTTGCACTTGCCAGGGAAGCACTTATTCCACTGAGCCATCTCCCTGGCCCCTTTAATGTGTCAAGGTAGCATTTCAGTGCATGTGTACCATGTGTAATGGTTAGATAAAAGTAATGAGTGTACTTATCACCTTAGATACACATCATTTCTTTGTATTGAAGCATTCAAATTTCCTTTGTTAGAAATTTTGAAATGGTTAATTATCACCAACTGTAGTTATCCTGTGGGCTGTAGGACTTTCAGTTATTCCTTCTGTCCGACTGTGATGATGGGCTAGTCATCATTCCCTTCCAAGTACACTGCAAAAACCTGTTTGTGGTTCTTCGTTGCCCTACTCTGTCCTTCTAGGCTGCCTTCTCTGAGTTCTCAGGAGACTGGCCACTTGAATGATAACTTGGATCATGCTTTCACTAGAAAAATAAAGCCAATCCTCTTTAATAGTCAGTAGATGTTTCTGTTCCTGATCTATTTCTGTGTTTTACTTACAACTTGGAAGATACATTTGGCCCAAATATAATGCAGCAGTGAATCTGTGTATAAGTCAAGCATATTTGGAGAGGCTATTATGTTAGGTCAGTAACAAACTCTTGGGAAATGTGTTTTATCAGTAAATCAAAAGAATTTCTTAACATGAAAGAATTATTGTGCCTCTGTAAGTATTTTATTTAAACCTAGAGAGCATGTTGTTTATCCAGTTTGATCCAGCTTATTTATAGCATTCATGCCATGAATTTATAGCCTGAACTTTGAGCTCTTAATTTTGTTGTGATGTGGCCCTCTTGAAATCTTGGTTTACTTGTGGCTAGGGGACCTTGTATGAGGCAGCAGGGCACAATTGCATTACCCTGCCTCTCTGTGGCACTTGGGCTACTTGTAGGCCAGGTACCTGAAGGATATTTTCACTTTCTTTGATTTCAGAATGATTTGAGAAGGAAATCTGTGGTGCTCATGCACTAGACTAATAAAATAATTTGCAATATTGGTGATGTTGCTCATGGAGAGAAAATTTGGCAAAGCAAAAGCAGGACAGTTGAGGCCAAAGCCAGTCCTAGAGATTTAATTTTTAGAGGCATGCTTAGTTTTGAGGGTGCACAAAATGATGGTGGTCTCTGATGATTCCCAGTGGGTGCTTTCCATGCTACACGGCTTCATTTTTTTTGCTTTCTCACTCTGTGAACTGTATTTTCAGGTCAAAGCAATGCAGAAAAAGGATTAGAAATTGTATGTTACTGTGATACACTATAGCAGGTGTGGGGCACTAGGCAATATAAATAGTAGTTTACAAGATATTGAACATGTTTCCAACTCATCTGTGGAAAGCTGAAGAATTTAATGGTCCAGTAAAACACACCCAGTAAAATGTTCTTAAAGTGGACTAATGTCTTGGGAGTTAATGTCATGTGATAGTTGAGATACATCTCTCTTGAGCCTGATTGGTTAGGCTTGAGCCTTATAAATTACAGTTATATAACTTGGACCAAGTTTTTTAACTAATTTGTGCCACCACTTCTTTACTTGTAAAAGGACAACAATCTACCCAAGGCAGGAAGATCTCAAGTTTGAGTCCTATGTGACAACTTCATGAAACCCTGTCTCAGAATAAAATTTAAAGACTGTGAGGAATATAGCTATATTGGTTCTAACCCTGATCCTAACCTTAACCTTAACCTTAACCCTAACCCTAACCCTAATCCTAATCTTAACCCTACTATTTGAAGTCCTCTACAATGAAAATTACATCACTCTGAAAAAGGAGATCAAAGAGTTTTTCCCCAGTTTTTAAAATGTCAACTTCATAACAACCTTGGTAATGGTAGCTATTACCTTTTTTTATAAGCATTTGGGAAGCAAATTGACATATTAGAATGAACATAAAGTCAGAATAGCTCACTCCCTAATATTCCCTTAAATAAATAGGCCACTTGAATGGTAACTTGAATCATGCCTTCAAGTAGGAAAATAAAGCCAATCCTCTTTAATAGCCAGTAGATGTTTCTGTTCCTGATCTATTTCTATGTTTTACTTACTACTTGGAAGACACAGTTGACCCAAATGTAATGCAACAGTGAATCTGTGTATAAGTCAAGCATATTTGGAGAGGCTATTATGTTAGGTCAGTAACACACTCTTGGGAAATGGACTATTTCCAAATAAAAATAAAATCATGTCTAACTCCCATGTTTAATGTAAGGATCAAATGAGCCAAACATTTAAAATTCTTAGAACAAAAGAACATACAAAAAGACCATGTAATTTATTATTTTTGCTTCAAAATTAATTTTCTAATTAAGAGCTCAAAGTTCAGTTAGGTCAGTAACACACTCTTGGGAAATGTGTTTTATCAGTAAATCAGTAAATCAAAAGAATTTTGATTTATATTTTTATAATTGTGCTTACATTTTTATAATTTTAAAACATTTTAGAATTTAATTTTAAATTAAAAGCATTTAGGGGCTGGTGAGATGGCTCAGTGGTCTAGAGCACCTACTTGGAGCAGGCTTGGCGAAGCACAGGGACCCCGGTTCGATCCTCAGCACCACATGCCAGCCAGCCCCGCCCCCTGGTGGGCTGAGCTGGCCACACACACACACACACACACACACACACACAAAAAAAATAAAAAATAAAATAAAAGCATTTAATTTTAGAATCGTGTTTATATTTTTATAATTTTAAAACATTAATTTCAGAATTCACTGTATCTGGAATATTTGGTTTTGAAGACCTATATCTTAATTTATTTATTTACTTTTTGGGGGGTTGTAACTTTATTTTTTAATTTTTTTCCATAATTTTATTGAGAAACAAATAGCAATGAGACAGTTTCAAATCAAATTAGTAGGACAGTTTCAATAATTAACACATTGCATACTGTCTGCCTAGTGATTATTTGTTGTACAAGATGCAGACATGATATCTATTTACAAACACTATTAGAACAAATCCCTCTGTTCATTGAATTAAGAGAACGTAGCTGTATATCTATCCTAACCATTTTGAATACAGATACAAAATGGTCATTCATCTGTATCCCCTTTTTGTGTTTAGTTCTGTCATTTGAATATTATAGGTGTGTGAACTCAGCAAAATACTCCAAAATAGCCCAGTAGTCCATAATAGTATTGGGTCTTCCGCATGACTGGCAATGTCAGAAGTTGTTGACCTGAGTCCCCTATAGCTCAACATAACAGCATGGCTTTACTTCTTATACTTTGTTTTTATATTTTTCATCAGAATACTGAAATCTGTGTTAACTTACCCTCTAATTCTCAAATTTATTATGTAAGTATGTAAGTTCTTGTAAAAGAAGAAATAAGAGTAAAGTGAAAAGGCAATTACAGCCATTTTATTTTTGTATATATCATTTGTCTCTCTTGGGATGAAAACAATGTGAGAAAAATGGAAGATCACAAGCATTTTTTTTTTTTTTTGCTTAAGAGAAAAATGACTAGCTATAAAAAATATACATATATGTTGGTGAAATCGGGCTACCTGATTTGGATTATAATAATAGCACAGATCTTCATACTAAACTTTTTTTTTTCTTTTTTGCTGGGAGACTGAGTCATCCTATTTTGTTTTGTTTTTTGTAGTCATCCTATTTTCTATTTTTAAGATTCATTTTTCCTGTATAAAGTGTTTTTTTTTTTTTTCCTAGAAAGCTAGTGTTTGGATACTATCTGCAACTCATTTAAGCAAGATTTTCTGCTATATCATTAGAATAAATTCTATCTAAAATAATCAGTGGTGTATGGTATTCCCAAGCTCATTTTTGCTTGGGTTGGAGCTATAGCAATCTGATCAGCATCCATCATAAAGACAGTGCAGTCTGACTGACTTTATATATGTTTACATGCATGTATGTTTTATTTTTTTCCCATAATTTTATTGAGAATCAAATAGCAATGAGACAGTTTCAAACCAAATTGGTAGGACAGTTTCAATAGTTAACACATTGCATACATTCTTCCTAGTAGTTAATTGCTGTACAAGATGCAGGCATGATGTCCTATTTACAGATACCATTAGAACAAATCCCTCTATTCATGAAGAGAATGTAACTATACATCTATGCTAACCATTTTGAACACACAGATACAAAATGGACATTCATCTGTATCCCCTTTTTTGTTAAGTTCCGTTATTTGAATATAGATGTGTAAACTCAGCAAAATATTCTAAAATAGTGCAGTAGTCCATAATAGTATTGGGTCTTCTGCTTGACTGGCAATGTCAGAAATTGTTGACCTGAGTCCCCTACAGCTTAACATAACAGCATGGCTTTACTTCTTACATTTCGTTTTTATGCTTTTCTGCTGGATGGTTAAGACCAAGGTAAAGCAGGACCTATGCAACAAGAGTTGTAGCTTTTGGGTCTGAGAAGGTCAGTGAAATCCCTGCAGGATTTATCCTGAGATCCTGTACCTCAGAGTGTAGATCCTTTGTCAGTGTCAACCATGTGGAGCATGTATGTTTTGAGTATGCAGTATACTCTTGTAATTCACAGTCTTCCCCATTCTCATTCCCAACACAGTTGCTGTGTCTAGAGCCAACTACGATGGTGAGTTTCTTTTGTATCATTCCTAAATTTGTGATATACAAACAAAAACATATGTGGTGGCATGTATGTTAGAATACTTGACATACATAGAGATGACTTTCCTCTTGTAATCATCACTTTTTGGAAGACCAAGGATGCTTATGAGCTTCTGCAAATGCTGACTTTACATCATAGGTTGTCTGTCTTTCTTTCTTTCTTTCTTTCTTTCTTTCTTTCTTTCTTTCTTTCTT
>NW_004524596.1:13670041-13678244 GCF_000260255.1 Octodon degus
TTGAACTCAGGCCCTTGAGCTTGCCAGGCAAGCGCTTATTCTACTGAACCATCTGCCCGGGCCCATAGGTTGTATTTCTTAAAAGTACCTAGTGTATAAGAATTTTTGAAAACAGAAATGAGAGAAACTGAAGATAGATTACAGAGTCTCAGAGGTTGGTTTGTGAAAACAGTCTTCTCCTGATAGAAGCTGTTACCAAGATGTTGCCAAGTTGAGATGGCTGGTTCTTCCATGGCTTGCTGAAGGATGATGGCAAATGTCCCTGGAAGTAGCCACAAGCCCTAGGATTGCTTGGAGAGCAAGGCCCAGTCTGCCACAAGGATGCAAAGATGAACGTGCTCCGCTGTGTAGCAGACTACACTGGGTTTCGAGACCAGATGAAGACTTGCAGCTTTGTGGCCTTTAGGCAGCTACTTCCTGAGGCTAAATCGGGAGCCACCTGGTGAGCCCTGTGGCATATCTCAGACATATTTCATTTACTCATGTAAAGAGATAGTGCCTGACACAAAGTAGCTGCTCAACTTACCAGTCTGCCAGTCTAACACGTTAAAAACAAAAGAGAAAGAAGGAAAAAGTCTACTTGCAGGGCTTGTGATGTTCAGTCTTACTGTGCCTCTCAGAATTGAAAACAGCATTAAGAAAAAACTTTTATATGATCATTTATCTTGCAAGGATACAAGTGTCAGAATCTTTTTTTAACCTAACAATCAGCTTTTGTTGAGTGCTTTAGCAGTTTACAAAAGTTAACTTTCTATTCTCTGTGTGAAGGAGATGAGAAAAATGGATGAAAGGCAATTAGAGATGAATGCTTCCGCAGCAGTATTTGAGAGATTACATTCCTCGCAAGTGGCTCTGGGGCTGGAGGTGTGCGTGGCGTGGCGGTAGAGCATTTGCTTAGCATCCGACAGGTCGCAGGTTCAATTTTTCGTTCTCAGTGAAGAGTAATATGAGGTTTCTAAGGGCTTTAGTGACCAAAATTAAAGAGAAAGACTTGGTATACAAAGGCTGATAGGTTGGATCTTAACTTTCCAAGTATAAGAATAAGTTGTTGAGTCAAAATTGTCACATTGTAGAATTTTAAGTGCCCGAGAAAATTCACTACCAACTTCTTTAGATATATTGTGTGATAGCTTCATAGTCCTGGATTTTGTCTATGCAAAAAATAAAAAAAGGAAAATGTTTAGGAGTAGTACTCTTTTCAGATTCCTTCAGAATTATAGCTGTGAGCACTATGGAAATTCATAAAAATAGTTTTGAAGACTGGCTTTAAATTGCAATAGTTATTGTATATTCAAAGCAGCCACAGAAGCACTTTATTTTCATTTTAAAGATTTACAATTAAAGTGATTTTATGTATACCTCAAATGCCTGATTATATACAAACCCATTACAGGGTTTATGCACACATTAAGTCCCTTCTTATTATGGGGTTTTGTGCACATTAAATTCCTGGTTGTTATAGATTGTTGTTTTTCTTGTTACCATTAAATGTTACATTTTCCTAGGTGATGAAATGTATTATTATTGGGAACATTTATTTTAGTGTGTGTTCTGTATTTTAAAAGAGAAAGGTATTTAAGCAGCAAAGATGTAGCTGTTATGAAATTCATTTTTACAAATAGCTTTCTACAAAATCAGAACAGTACTTTAAAATTACAGCTCAAAGAATCATTTAATCACCACACACCTTGGTGGCTGATAGAGTGGTAAGTGACTCCCCCCCTTGCAATAGGCTATTGATATGCTCACTAAGTGGACCTAAGAGCACTAGTATTTTTTATGTTAGCAAGCCGTGATAGCAAAGTGCTGAAAGTTCAGGGGGCATTTGTCTCCTTTCTCACAAATTCATTTAGACACTAGTCTTGCATGGCAGGCAAACCATACAAATGACTTGAGATAAAATGAAAATAATGGGCTGAGCTGGGTGCTGGGAGTGGTGGTTATGCTGAGCGCACGTCAATGGGCTCGAGCGTGACTCTATGCTAATGCAGGCCTGATGGATCAGCTTTCTCTTTTAGCCTGGAGGACCATTAAGCTCTGGAAGCTAGGTCAAGCTGATAGAGTCCACAAATAGAGCCGTCCGTTAGCTGCAGTAGTTAACTGAGCGTGATTCCTGATGTGCAGAACTAACATTGCTTAACAACTCTTCATCATCAGGACACAGATCAGAAAGAAGATAATAGATTGGGCTTTAATTTGCATAATCAAAGCTCTCATTTTCCACCTATAGATAACATAAGAGTGGAGGCAAAAACACTGACTGCTTCCATTATATTGTTAATCTTAAAGTGCAGCAAATAATTTCCATAAAAATGTAAATAACTTGTTTTAAAAGAAAGGAGTATAATTGAAAGATTTTCTGTGTTATTTCTTTGAAATTAATTTGTAAGCACAGTTGTGTGAGTTAGGTAATAAGGATCTCAGGGATATGAACATAGCTTTTTTTTTTTTTTGTCATTCAACTCAAGCACAAAACTTTGCTCCCTGTATTAAGCCAGATCTGTTTATTTCCTTCCTTCCCTTTTTCCATCCTTCATTTTATTACAACATATTAACTTACAGATTAATGGGTTTTGTTTTGGCAGATTTATACATGTGGACTCTATTTCTTTTAATGTGTGGGTTTTGAAATAGATATAAATAAATACTAAGACCAAACTAACAAAACTTGATCATTTCTTTTTCTTTCAAAGTGCAGAAATTCAAATAATTTATTTCACACCCCGTATTGAAATGAACACCAGGGTGGAAGAATCTAAGAAAATTATTTATTTTCACTGAGCCCAAATGCTAACAGGCTTCTTGCACTATGAGGAAAGGGGTCTTGTGTCCGCTAAAGCTGCTCTTTTCCCTTCTTCTCTCCCCTCTCTTGTTCTGTTTCCTGTTTAGAGATAGGGTTTCCATATATGTCCCAGGCTGTCTCGTACTCTGTGTAGCCCAAGTGGCCACAACACACAATAATCTTCCTGTTTCAGCCTCCTACATTCTGGGATTACAGTCTTGTGCCACTATGCCCACCTACCCTTTTCCGTCTGTGTCTAAACATGCTTAAATGTATGGTGAACAGTTCTGCTTTTGCCTGATTATTCTCATATGTAGTTTCTAAAATTGTAAACTTTTTACTCAAGAATATTAGTTTTACAGTCTTTGCAAAGATAGCTCATAGACTAGGCGTGGTGGTACACACCTGTAATCCCAGTGCTTGGGAGGCTGAAAACAGGAGGTTCACCACGAGTCCGATCTGTGTAGTGAGACACTGTCGACCCTGGACTAAGTACAATAAATACACACACACACACACACACACACACACACACAAGTTCAGATTTTATTGAATTCATATCTTTGTAGTATAGGGAGCTCTTTGTACATACATTTAAAAAATCTTTAGGTCCTCTTTTATTTGGGGCACTGTCTTCGGCGCTGGAGATATGATTATCTTCTTCTTCTTTTTTTTTTTTTTTTTTTTTGCGGAACTGGGGATTGAACTCAGATCCTTGCATTTGCCAGTCAAGCGCTTATCCTGCTGAGCCATCTCCCCGGCCCATGATTATCTTCTTGAAACTGGTTTGTTTGTATAAATTGAGACAGTACACAAGCAAAGATAGAAATTTACAAAGTGGCTTCTTAGGGAAGGCTTCAGCATCCGGGTTGGCTCTGGCTGTGTTTCTGCCTAATGGGGTCAGTGGTCAAGAGTGCTGTTTTCACCCACGGGTTTCCAGACTGTCTCAGCCATGTTTAGCTAGAAGGAATGCCGATGCTTTTCAACAGAAATTAAGTGCCTTTGTGTACTTGCTGCAATTCAGACTGACATGTTCATGAAAAACCTGGTGACATTGTATATGGATTTCTAGGTGCTTATTATATGTGCGCCCTTCTAAGCACTTTGTGAGTTAGTAGAGCAGTACTACTGATTCCCCGGTAAAGAAACTGAGGCAAAGAATTTGGGAAAGTACCAGGAATCAGACTGAGGACCCAAAGCTTGTGGTGCTGTGCCGCTGAGCTCAATTCCCGGCCCAAGGCCACTGAATGGATGGGGTGGGATTAGAACCTCGGCACTTTGGCTACAGAGTCAGTGTTCTTAGTTGTTATTACTCTGTGACAACCTGGTGGAATTTGTTTAGCTGAAAAATATCTTGGGAGGCTGAGGCGTGCAAGTGCCAGAAGGGTGGGGGTGTGCCTGTCTTGTTCACCTCTGTACTTGCATTTACTGGGCGTGTGGGATTCGCCTAGGGTCCCTCTAGAATTAGCTCATTCTGGGTCTGCACAATACTTGTTGTCCTTGTGTTCTGAAAGATCCCATTTCCAAAAATTGAGGAGTTTTTCTTTAGAAGTGAATTGACTACTGGGTGGAAGTATTCTTGCCAACAAAGTGCTCTGAGCAATGCGTACTAGCAGAGGCTTCCATATTTCTACTTCTTTTTTTAAAAAAATTTTTTTATTTATCTTATTTATGTGTGTGTGTGTGTGTGTGTGTGTGTGTGTGTGGCCAGCTCAGCCCACCAGGGGGCGGGGCTGGCTGACATGTGGTGCTGGGGGATTAGAACCGCGGTCCCTGTGCTTTGCTAAGCTTGTTCTAAGTAGGTGCTTTAGACCATCTCACCAGCCATCTCACCAGCCCCCCATATTTCTACTTCTAATACACTTCCTTTTTCTATCTTTGGAGAAATGCTAACACTTTTGTACTAAATTGATATTAAATGATTGAGAGTACAGAAAAGTTTTCATATTTCATGGTTTGTGTTTAGAAAGTAGACATTTAAAAGTTTTGTTAAATGCACATTAACCTCATGTAGAAAATTTAACATAAAAGAAAAGGATAATAAAACACAATGGAGTGCTGGGGGAGATAGCTCAGCAGCATAAGCGCCTGCCTGGCAAGCACGAGGTCCTGAGTTGTTTTTTTTGAGTGGGGGTGGCCTCTCAGGATGCCTTCAGGGCAGGTTTGGTTTGGCTTGAGGATGAGGGGATCCAACCACAGCATCCTGAGCCTGACTGCTTTGTTTCAGCAGGTACTTAAACAAGGGTCCTGAGTTTGATCCCCAGTACCACAAAACACACACAGAGACACTCATACACAATGGACTACTACTGCACCATAAAGAAGGATTTGTAGGGAAATGGATGCACTTTAAATTAATTTTTTTTTTCTTTGGCGGAACCGGGGATTGAACTCAGGCCCTTGCGCTTGCCAGGGAAGTGCTTACTCTACTGAGCCATCTCGCTGGCCCCACACTTTGTAAATATAATACTAAATGTAATAAATCAGACATATAAGCTCAAATACCATGTGTTTTTCTTATATGAGAAATCAAAATATAAAGAATAAAATAAACAATAACTAAAAGAAAACAGAATGATAGATCTAGTACAAATGGGATGAGAACCAAGAGATGGAGGGGGAAGGTGAAGGGGACAGACTAAAGAATTAAGATGTGTCATGTAAGTAGAGCAGATACCCACTGTGAAGGTAGTCATTATGTGTCACAACATGTACTAAGAAATAAATTAAAAAATAAGTCATACTCTTTATCACCCCAAATAATTTATGTTTTTTCTTGTAGGTATTAGTTCTCTATCAAAAATTTTTTTTTCTCTTTTCTTTTTTTTTTTAAGATTGAGTTTTGCTCTGTAGTACAGGCTGGCATTGAACTCACTTGTGCAGCCTAGGTTGGCCTGGAACTCAAGTGATCCTCCTGCCTCAGCTTCCTGAATACTGGGATGACGGGTGTGCACCAGCACAGCCAGCAAAGTTTTGCAATTATTATAGATAAATCTCTACATATATTTAGGCAGTTATTTAGGTTTAAAGAAATGAGTTCATAGTGTGCATATAATTGGATAACCTGAATTTATTTTGCTCAACAATATGACTTGAAAAAATTTTCATAACAATAAACATTACATAGACATCATTATAATTTTTAATGGCTAACATTCTATTGCTTGAATTTATTAATAACTGGCCTCATAATAATAGACCTAATTTCTTACTTTTGTTTTTGGTGTTGCAAACAGCTGTAGTGAACATAAACTGATATATCCTTATGAATTATTTCTCAGTCAAAAGTTGCATTTTTCCATGTCTTGCATAATTTGATATATTATTTGAAGTTATATAAACGCTTGGTAAAGTCCTTGCACGTACTGTTGAAGGAGTAGCTCTGTGCAAGAAGAGCATTATGTAAGGGAATAGAAATACAACTTAGGTCTGGGGCATTTTAAACATGGTTTTAGGTCTGTTACTCCACTTTTCTTTACCTTTTTCTTTTTTTCCTCTGCAATTTGTTAAAGAAACTAAATGATTTGTCCTCTAGATTTCAAATATTGCTCCCAGCATCCCCTGTTGTCATTTAACACGAGCCTCTGTCATCTGCATGCTCTGTACATTGATAGTTAGATCTAGACTGAGCTAATTCAGTTTTGTTCATTTACTTTTCAAGTCACTTTAGAGAGAGTGGCCCCGTGGCCATTAGGCACGCAGTGTGCACAGCCCTTCTTGATCAGAACCAACAGTTCCTATGTTCATGTCTTTTTAGTCATTTAAGTTGCTCCTGCAGTCTGGGTAGAAAAGTACTTCAGAAATTTAAAAATGGTTTTCACAATTATTGGCAAGATTGCAGAGCAGCAAGCCCTAGTTCTTATTTTCCCATCGAGACTGACTTAACCAGTATATGAATCTAACAAGCCTTTATGAAAACTCCAGAAAGCAAATTGCTGCTCTGAAATGCATGGCAGAATGTGTTGGGCATTTTGTCCCAGCAACAAGAAAGTAATTAAAACAGTATTAAAACCTCCCAACAAAAAAACAGGACAGGATGACTTCGTGGGACTATTCTACCAAACATTTCAGAGGGAATTAGCACCAGTACTTCTTAAGCTCTTCCAGAAAATTGAAGAGAGCACTTTCAAATTCACTGTTAGAAGAATTAACCTAATACCCAAGTCAGAAAAGATATGATAAGGAAAGAACTATAGTCTGTTTTCTGTTATGAATATTAATGTAAAAGGCCTCAACTGAGCACTAACAAATTGAATTCAGAGATACACTGGCAGATCTATACGTGATGGCCCAGTAGACTTCTTCCTGGAAGAAAAAAAAATTTTTTTTGTATTTTTAGGGAAGGGTTTACAGGGTGTTTAAGATCTCACTACTAGATCCAACCTGTAGTGATCTGCCTGTTTACAGCCTCCCAAGAGCTGGGATTACTGGCGTGCACCACCATGCCCAGTCTCAGTTGCCATCTCAGTGTACCCCCAGGGGTGGGGCCAGCGTGGCAGGCCCAGGGATTAAATCCCCGGCCCCTGTGCCTGTTTGCAGGCGCTTTAATCTGCTGAGCTATTTGGCCGGCCCTCTTACTGCTTTATATGAGCTTTTTGAATATTAGGGATATTAATCTTTTGTTTTCATGTATTTTTTTAATTTTTATTTATGTATTTGTGTGTGTGTGTGTGTGTGTGTGTGTGTGTGTGTGTGGCCAGCTCAGCCCACCATGGGGCGGGGCCGGCTGGCATGTGGTGCTGAGGGATTGAACGCGGTCCCCCAGTTAAGGGTGCTTTGTTAAGCTTGTTCTAAGTAGGTGCTTTAGACCACTGAGCCATCTCACCAGCCCCATGTATTGTTAGTGTTTATTCCCCAGCTGTTTACCTTTCATGCTTTAAAAATTTGTTTTAAAATTGTAGATAAACACCAGATATTCTATCATGATTTATAATCCCATGAAATATTATTTATCATTAAATTACTTAAGTTACATTAATTATATATGGAATACTTTAAAACACTGAGGTAAAAATTAAAATATTGGTCATGAGAATTCTTGAGCTATGAGACCTCAAAATTATAGGGAGAGTTTGTACAAAGATGAACAAAGATGTATATAAATTTAAAGGTAGTAGGTGATAGCCAGATCAGTTAGAGTTCCTACGTGGGGCAATGTGAAGTAGTCCAAAAACTAAAATGTTTTGGGGCCAGGGGGATAGCTGACTGGCATGTGCAAGGTCCTGAGTTCAATCCCTGATATCACACACACACACACATATACACACACTAAATAAAATGTTATGGATGATATATACTGACAAAGTGTACATGATATAGAATGTAGGAGTGGTAAATGGAAGTTACTTTTAGCTGCTACACATATTTATATGCAGAAACATTTGTATCTACACATACATATATATTTCTGTGTATGTCTGA
>NW_004524596.1:13680739-13698421 GCF_000260255.1 Octodon degus
AAGTCCTCTACAATGAAAATTACATCACTCTGAAAAAGGAGATCAAAGAGTTTTTCCCCAGTTTTTAAAATGTCAACTTCATAATGACCTTGATAATGGTAGCTATTACCTTTTATATAAGCATTTGGGAAGCAAATTGGCATATTAGAATGAACATAAAGTCAGAATAGTAAGGTTAAGCATTTACCTGTGTGACTGTTTAAATCACTATTCTCTGAATCTTGGCTTTCTTGGGGCCTGCCTGTTAGCTCAGTTGTTTAAGCACCTGCTTATGCAAATGCAGTCAGGTGCAGGATACTGCGGTTCGATCCCCAGCTCCTCATGCCTTACCAGACCAGCCCTTAAGGCAGCCTGAGTCAGGGAAAAAAAAAATAAATCCTTGGCTTTCTTGCGTATAGACGAAGTGTTTATGTTTTCCCCAAAAGAATAAATAAGATATCCTATTTTATACAGCAAATGAAATTTGCTTTTGGTGTTCATTTGAACAGTTACGGTTTCTTTTGAAGATTAAATGAAATCATGTATAGAGATACCCTAGTAATTATTCAGAAATAATGGCAGTACTATGGTTGTTATGACGCTCATCTAATTTAAACTTGTCCAAGGTTTAAACTTGTGTATCACTCTTTACAACCATGTTTATACCAAAACATACTCTTGGAAAACATTTAATAATATAAATATTCTGCATTTCCTCTTTCATTTTAACAAATATTTATATACAATACAATGTAAGCCAGGTCCTGAGCATACAAAACTGACAGCTCTTACAGTGTAGAGTTGGTAGAGAGGGCAGAGAGGTATATGAGAGAAGACACTGCTTTTATTGAAATAATGCCAGCCAGAAAACTGTATTCTGGAGCCTAGATTTTAACAGACTTCTAATCTCCAAGTAGCAAGACCTAAGGCATGTGCTATGTTCATTTGTGCATACTAACTGTCTCCTTATCTAGTTACCAAGGCGTATTCTTTCTTGGCTGCATTAAGTCAGTACACATGTCCTTCCTAATTCTGCCCAGATTGATATGCAAGCTCAATTATCATCATGAGGAGTAAACCAGAAGAAAAGAAAGATGAGTACAGGCTGGCTGTAGCATTTGCTTTTATAATGTAATGAGTCTAAATGGGTGGTCGTACCTCCACATTTCAGTCATTGCCTTCTGGGTTTGGAGGAAGGAGGCAGAAGAAATGTTTCCACTGGTGAACTGCCACGTGCTAAATCTCACTCTCAGTACTACTGCAAAGAAAACCAGACACAGGATGATGACTGGTGGACATACCTTTTCTATTATGCATTAAGAACAAATGATAGACAATATATATAATAAACTGAGAAGTTTGTAATTGGAACAGCATTAGTAGATTTTGTTTTATTTACCAAATTACTAGTAATCTGTGTTTAAAAAGTTAAACATAGAATTACAGACAAGTGACATCTAAATAAATAATTGCTATTAGAAAAGGATCATTTTGGTAGATTAAATATCATAACTTTTGAAAAGAACAGTATATTTAGTATAATTTCATAGAAATCTCAATATTTAGTATATTTCATATTCCCTATTAAAATTCCATGTATTATAATTCCAAATAATTTAAATTTTAATGTGTGGATTTGGAGGGGGAACTATCTTAGAGAGAGTATAAGTTATATTAAGCAGGGCTGGGGAGATAGCCTGCCTGGCAAGTGCAAGGACCCAGGTTCAGTCCCCAGTACTGCGTGGCACACCAGCCCCGTGCTGAGCCGGCCACCGAAATCAGGCGTGGTGTCGCACACCTATAATCCCAGCACTGGGGAGGCTGAGACAGCAGGATCATGAGTCTGAGCCGTGTAGCGAGGCCCTGTACCAAGTAAATAAATAAAGATTAAAACAAATTTTTTAAAAAAAAGTTATATTAAGCAAATTCCACTTAATGTGGAGTAACTGAATCTGGACAATAAAACATTTGCAAAGATATTTTTTTTTCCTGTGTGGAAGCATATAGACATAAACTCTATGTGGAATTTTTTAGTTCAAGTTACCTGAAGTTATAAAATATAAAAACAACCTTTCATTCTCAGAGGATCTACATTTTAATGTGGAGTATGTAAACTATGCAGTAGAAACTCAAATCACATAATCTACAGTAATTTATGAAGAGAAAATCCAAGTGCCCAGGGCAGTAGTGCATTTTCCAGGATCACTGTCTCTGGAGCTGGACAGGATCATTACTAGAATGTCCATCATTAAGTTTGCTCTTCTTTTATAATTATCTTTGAACGAGCAAACAAACCAGTTGTTCAACTTAGAGATTATCCACGAGGTACCATCTAAATGGAATACCATTAAACAGCAGCTACATGACTTCTGTCACAGATCACCAGGCTTCTTGCGGCAGGTGATTATATTGGATGGATGAGGAGAGGAGGAAATGATCTGTTCGGGAACTACTTAGCTATACATGTGGGCAGGCATGTACTGTATGATCATCAACATAAATACCACATTTCTTTATAACTATCAACTGTCTTTTTTTTGAACTGTGCTTTGAATTTAATAAATATTTAGGGTATGAACTAAGGAGAGAAAACAACAATAAACTTGGATGTAAAACTACCTGATATTGGGTGATTTCTTTCAAAGAAAATATAACCAGGTAAACATGGAGATCGCTACTACTATTTTAATTCCAGTATGTCTGTCAACCCCAGTAGATCTCACATTTCTAAGGTAGTGACTACTTCCTTTTGATACAGATTCAGCAAAAAGCTGGGCTGGGTTTCTTTCCTTCCCTAAGCTGGCCCAGATAGTCCTCTTCTGTGTGTCAAATGACACTGTAATACCTCTATTCACTACATGAACACCACTGTAGATCAATGGTACTCTTAGTATTAACTGTTCTATTCTCATGTTTTCTCCAGTCTGCTAAAATATAAAATCCTCAACCCAATAAGTTTTCCTTATTCTGATACATAGAAGTCTCTTAGTAGAGATAGTTAACTGAGTAACATATATGATTTCAATGTGAAAACACTAGCCAGGCACAAGAATGATAAGACCTGAGATATAATGCTAGTTGTAATTCAGAAATATATTATTATTATTTGAACAAAACTTGGTTGTAGTATTTACCAAAATAATAAATCTTTAAAAAGGCAAAAATGTAATCCTTTGGTAGCATATCACTTTAATTTAACATTTACTATGATTTGTTTCTTATATACCTGTGAAGAGTTAATACATTTTATAAACATCTTATTTAAACTTCGTAGTAAACAAAGACTTAGCAAAAACAATGGAAAATAGTAGGACATGTTATCTTGAGTGAAGTATCGCCAAATGACAGTTGTTGTACATGGATAAGAACAGGTAGACATTGTTGAGGGGAACAACTGGTATACCCAAAGCAACTCTAGCAGCATTGTATATTTTATAAGGATAGCCTCCTAAAAGGAAGAGGGCTGTTGAATACCAAAATATTGTAAAGGAAAATTTCACTTGAAAACGTCATATGCAGAATCTCATTTAGCTTGGACTTAATGGAAGAATCTAGTGGGCCCTGAGCAGAGCCCTTCAAGTGCAAATGTCCTGAGACCGTACTGGCAGTGAACTGCCTCCCTATCTCTGTCCATTAAAGCTGAAACTTTAAGGATATCTTTTGAAATCTTGTCTTCTGTTTCTTTTTATACGATGTTTGGTAGGTGAAATGTCATTGCTTTTGATTTTTTTGTCTGTAAAACAGGACTAAATCCCTATTTAAAAGCAAAGAATGAGGTTACCTTGCTTGATGATACAAAGAAAAGACTTCTTCATAATATATTTAAGACATTCAAAATGCCTTTTGTCCTCAGGGTAGCATTGTAGTTCTTTGGTGCTTGAGTCGATATTGCAATTTAATACTGCACCTACAAAGAAAATTACAGTTTTTAAACTGTTTATTCTAAGTGCTTTCAAAATGAAGACACTTACAAAAGTGGTAAAAGTATGCTGAAAAAAATGAAGTAGAAGATTATTAATTCCTTAAAGACCAAGAATATTGCAAATTCAAATGATCCCACTCATTATCAACATGGGTTCCCTCTACAGGTTTGCATATTGTAATATGTTCTTAAAATGGATGCATAATGACTTTCTAGATCACCTATTTACGCTTCCTTGCTGCCAGCTCTTCTTGCTGTGAAGTATGTTCATGGGAAATATTTTTATCTTGTGAAATATTAATGTATATCAAGATGATAAGTGAAATGTTAAGTCTTGCTGTATTCAGGTTTTTAGAGATAGTACTTTATGCACTTCCAAGAATTTTGAGTGACTTACTTTTATAAAATAAATTATTTTGTGAAAAAAGCTTATTATCATGTGTTCCATGGAGCAGCTACTCAGTTTTTAAAAAGTTAAATCAATCCATAGGTGTTTAAAAGAAAGAGCACTTAATTTTTAATCCATAGGCCTGGTGGCCTTGGCAAGTCAAGTGATTTCTGTCCCTGCCCTGGCTTTCTTGTCTGTAAAGTGGGAATAATTTCGCAGAGTGTTGCCTAATGATCAATGCTTATGAGGAGAAAGCACCTATCATGTAACACATGGTGGGTATTAGCTATACCATGGGTTACTATTGGGATAGTGATAGGGAGCTTTTATACAATTATATTAAATATAGTTCTGGATCAGAGACCCTGAGAAATCATTATAATGAGAATATACGGAAGTTAGGAAGTTTTTTAAAATATATAAACAAAACATGAAAAACTGTAGAAATGTTTTACCACATACAATTATGTTTATGTGTCTAATCACTATCTTACTGAAAATACATATGGTAGCCAGCTGTGGTGTGCATGCCTGTAATCCCAACACTCCAGAGGCTGAGAAAGGATGATTGCTTTGAGTTTAAGGCCAGCCTGGGCTACAAAGTGAGTAAGGCAAGTTTGAACTAACAAAGCGAGACCATGTCTCAAAAAACAAAACAACTCATAATAATACACAAGAGAAGTCCAGTTTGCTGTGCTGTAGTCTAATTATTAAATTCATAGGACCATGAAGATTTGATTTTTGTAAAGCACATATGTATCACAAGAGCTCAAACCCATGAGGCCAGCAGTTTGGAGAAGCCTGAGACTGGAGTGTACACTGTATCCGTTGTAGGAACCAATGGATCCTTACACCCTAATCCTAGGGTATTAGTTCCAGTATAATATTGCTTACACAAATATATATCAAATAAATGCACTTACCTCTATTATAAATAAAACTTTTAAATATGTACTTCCTCATCCTGGTTTGGAAGTTAATAAAATAAAACTGAAAAACTTAATCTGTAATGATTTAATAAGTCGTTTAAAATAGTTTTGGTATATAGCTGGAAAAAATCCTAACAACTCAGTAGAGATTAACTCTAAAGCCCAGTCATTTCAGTTGTTAGTACATTTTCAGTTGAACACGTATAGCTTCTCCTATTCATCCTCTTTATCTAACTGCCAGTTTGCAACTATGAAAAGGATCAGAAGTCCACTAAAGCTTTTGTCAGGACACAGAATAGCCATTTGAAGATGGTGTCTGGCCAGACACAAGAAGGTATGTAAAGGAAAGAATTAAGGTGATAGGCCTAAATTCTGGACTGTTAGCATATTCATGATAGTGAAAGTGTTGGCTAAACCTGGTCCCAGGGGAAAGGTGGCAGTATGCGCCTTAACAGAGCGGCCTCACCAGAAGGATTGCTGGCACTTTTTGTGTCTGGTTCTTCCCAGCAAAAACAGCCTGTGTTCAGCTGCAGTGGCTGCTTATTTCAGTGGCCTTCACACTGTGGACGTGTACCATAGATTTAACATGTGAAAAGAAATACAGTGTTTATTTAATATTTTCTAGGAATCTTTGATTTCATCATCAGAGATCAGAGTGATGCATAAACTATGTTTCTTCTACAATAACATGATAAACTTCTGGATTAATGTTCACTTACAATTTTGGGAATATCAACATTTTATTTGATTTTTTTATAGCTTTGCATGTTGTATTATTTTGTTCTCTTACCTTTAGCCTTTTTTTTTTTTTTTTTTTTTGGTTTTATTTTGGTTTTGGTTTTTGGCTGGTTTCTGTAAATGCAGATAGAAGTTTAGAGTTTGTTTTTTGCTATTCACTGTAAATACAAGTAGAGTTTTAGAGCTTAGCATTTGCAGTGTTGTCCATTGATGATACCACTATATCATTTTAGGGAACAATATTTGTTTATTTTCATAGTACAAGTACTACCTGGCTTGTAGTGAAGAGTTTTCTTTCTTCTTTTTTTTTTCTTTTTCTTTTTTTTTGCGGTACCAGGGATTGAACTCAGGACCCTACGCTTGCCAGGCAAGCGTTTATTCTATTGAGCCATCTCCCGGCCCAGTGAACCGTTTTCTGTTGAAGATGTTTTGGCTTATAGGTCTACTTTACCTTGACCATTGGCAGTTTTGATTAATATAGACAGAATAAAGTCAAAGGGAAACTCATTTGATGGTTACCATAAAACAGGTACAAAAGCTAACGTTTTCTTCAAGAAAGTCATGCCAGCCTCCTCTGGCACATGTTGCTATTCCTTAAAGGCTTATAAACTCTCAACCATCTTTTAAAACATATAAGCTTGCTTAGTATTACCTAAGTGTGCCTCAAGAGGCTCTCAACTTTATTGTTACTTCATTACAGAGTATTATAAATACTGGAAAGTGGAGAAATTGTGCTCACTGGCATTTCACACCCAGTAAGTGCTTTCTGGATTTTGTCCCCTTGCCACGAGTCTTTGCAGAACACCTGTCTTTTGCCGCCTGGTTGGTAAAGGCACTAAGTGGGATCAGATTAGCAGCTGGGAAATGACTTTGTGAAACTGTGTTTATGGACATGAATTTTGCAGAGTTCAAGGCTGTGGATTTTCTTCTAGTGCAAATCACCTAACAACTTTAGGCAGAAGTTAGATTTATTTTACAAAACATGAAAAAGCTTTTAAACCAACGTCTTCGAGGTAAATCTGCAGCAAAAGTGAGGCCACCTGCTGTTTAGAAAAGTGCTTACACGTTCAGCGCATTTCTGTCTCCAATAGAGGGTACTGCTGAGTAAAAAGCTGCCATTATTAGCCAGATCCTATAGGTGGCAGCAATTCCTCCAGTTTCGGAGCATAACAATAGCTTGATTTGTGGGTCTAAGAAGAAAGCTGTCATGAACTCATGGGATCTTTATACGGTAAGGGCCCTTCTTTGAAATGTGATACATGAGAAAATTACCATTTAGTTTTTAGTTTCCCTTTTAAGATTTAAGTAGCTTATCTTTCTTTTAAGCTTTGTGTTTCAAATCGCGTCCCAAGTAAGTGGTAACAGCCATATTTTATGGTGTTACATTATGAAGTATAAATCTTCAGGTAATCAGAGGGAAAGATACCGTGCAAACTTTTCCCTTTTCCTTCTCCCACCCCAGTCACACCCTCTGTCCAATTACAAGAATAATCAATTTTTAAATTTTGACTGCTGCTGCAGGAAACCCTAGTTGCTCTCTCTACAAGCATAATTTTCCTCCTGCTCAGTAGCTGAGTGGCTGATGGTTTAACAGTGCCATTCAACTTCTTGGAGGTTTTGGACCAAATTGCAGCAACTATAAAAGGGTGATTTTGTAACTGTCTTTACTAAAAAGGAGTTTTGAATAATACTGTGGTTTTTGTTAGTTGCCTGAGAACTGAGGCAGTAAGTACTCTTACAGCAACTCACCTTTTGCCTCTGAGAAGAAGCAAAGCCCGTGCCGCTTTAGTTGGTTACACACGCACACGCCTGCACCCTCCACCTATCCAAAATAAACTTTAGGTATATAGATTGTTACTCATCCCATTTTAATGATAAATGTGATTATTTAGCATTTATTTCCTGACAATTATTTTGTTTAATTCAGAGTTCCACAAAAAAAATTCAGAGTTGCATCAAAATAAGTATACTTCTGAAAATCTTTATTCAGAAATTCAGCAGTCATTTTCTTATTATTCAAATATCCAGAAGCTTTAACATTATAATTTATTCAAGTGACTGTGAAAATTCAGGAAGCTTATGTTGTTTTTCATTTAGAAAAGATTAGGTTTACTTTACTTACATGTAATATAATAATAATTAACTAATGTATAAGTATTCTAAAATATTCTGAAAAGAATGGGTTAAACTATTCTTTTGAAAGTATGTATATATATATCATAAAGACATATGTATTTCTTGTAGATAAAGAAAATGTAAGGTTTTATCTTGTGGAACTTCATGTAAGTATGAGGTACATGTCTAAACCCCTCTATCATTCATATATCATAATAATTATTCAACTGTATATTCAAAATGATATTTTTCCTAAGAATGATGAGTGTTAGTTATCCCATTTGGTGGGTATGAAGTGAAACAGAAATGGAAAAGCAGGATAGTTTGCCAGGAACTTTAATACTCTCAATAGCTACATTGTGCATTTGTTACTTAGCATATTGTGAATGAAAGCAGTGAATGAAAACAAACATATGAGTCGATTTATTTTTGAAGACTTTTAATATTAAATATTTTAAAATCTTTTTGAGAACATAAAATGATAATACATATGCAAAAACATATTTTTTGTTCTTGCTGTTATTTTTAGCACATTTAGAAGAGCTAGCTGAACAGCAAAATCCGTCAGCTCAGGAAAGCTTTCCAGGTTATCTGCAAGTATTGGGTCTTCGGTTTAAAAATATTTCAGCCAGCTAAAGGCCAAGATGCAGCATAGATTCCATCATTTTTTGGCTGTTCTCTCTTGAACCTTTCTTATGTTAAAAATAATTTTAGGGGATCTTAATTTCTTATATAAAATGTGAATATGTAAAAGTGATCATTTTGCTCTACTTTGTAAATTTTGCAATACTAAATGTCTGTCGGTTAGTTTATCTTGTCACTTAACAAGGTATTTCATAATGTTAAAAATGGTATTTGATTTTTGTAAATGAAATCATTCTGATGAATGTAAAGCTTCTGAGAAGTCATAAACCATGAGAGCTTGAAGTTGTTTTCAGAAATTGAAACATATATGGATTTTAAAAGTAAAGTAAAAAATATTTTGGCCAGGGCTGGGGAGATGGCTCAGTAGAATAAGCGCTGCCCTGGCAAGCGCAAGGGCCAGAGTTCAATCCCTGGTTCTGCCAAAGAAAAAAAAAGAAAAGAAAAATATTTTGGGCATCACAAATACGGGAAAAGAAAATCACATATTTGATTAAGCTTGCACTCTCTGGCCTCATTTAAACCCAAGTTTTTGAAATTTCAATTATTTATAATTAAAAGTTCTGTACTTAAGGTGAATATACATTTAGTTTTCCAAATTTAACATTAATACTTTATATTAAAACCTTAATATCAATACTTACTATTAATACTTCTTAATAAGCAAATATTAATAAGTTATTTATAATGATTATATTAACTATAAATACATATAATTATAAGCCTTAATTAGATGCTATCTGAAAGATGTTCAAAGAAGCTGTTGATGTGTTTGAAAGGACAGAACAGGGTATAGAAAACACAAATAGACTGGAAAGGGGAAGAGTTTCAGGGGCGGGATTGCAGTGACTGGTATCCTGAATTTGAGAAAGCAGCAAGTGTAACAAACCCGGGATTCTATGTAGTGTGTGCAGAATGACATTTTCTCACTAATTGAATTTTTCCATCTAACCTGTACCTCTGTACACATATCATGTGTGTGAACAGCTTTAAAACTGTTAGAATATAATAAAATAAACTTAATTTTACATACGTAGTCATGCCGTGGTCTCAGTGGACAATTGGTTCCACAACCCACCCCACTCATGCAAAAAGCAGCAGTCACACAACTCCCTTATAAACTTAGCGTGGCATTTGCACACAGCCTACACGAATCTTTCCTTATACTTTACATTATCTCTAGATTGCTTATGATACCTCTTATAATGTACACATTTGCTAGACTGTATCATTAAGGGCATAGTAATAAGATGAGAGATAAAAACTGTACATCTTTAGTACAGTGCTTTTCCTGAACATTTTCAAGTTGTGAAACCCCAAGATACGGAGGACTGACTGTACACTAAAAATAATTGCTTCTAAGGAAATTACTAAGGAGGCTTATTTAGTCTGAATGACTGCATCATAAGCATCTACTGCTATTTTGGAAAACTGCTCATGGGAGAAAGAATTTGATAATGATTGGGCTCTCTGGTTGCTTGCAATTCCAGATAAATGAGAGTTTATTAATATTAATTCTTTATATTTAAGTAAGCATATTTATTTATAATCATTTAACTAAAATATTATGTAAGCATAGTTCTATTCTAGTAGAATAGAATTTAAAATATAGGAGCTTCCATTGTATATTTTTGATTGGCCACCTATAACTTTTGGGACTCTAGAAATGGTTTTATCTTTCATTATAGGAGAACTTTTTTCATAGGCCTGAAATTCTGTAGAATCCCTGTTGGACATTTATTAATGAACATGTTCCTTTCTATGGTGGGGAGAATAAAGACAGGAAAGATAAATATTACCATGAGCATACCAGATATTGTAGATTATGGGGGGGTATTTTATCCCTTCAGTTAAACCACATTGTCTACAAGTTATCTAGTGTTTTGCGTGCTGTGGGTGTATAAAACCAGGCTCTGTCTGCTTAAAGTTAGCATTTCCAACAGAGGCACGAAGAATTATGATGCCAATGCTACAGCATTTGAGTTTTTTTCTAGTAAAATCAGTGAGTATATAGCAGGCATGCTGTTGGCGATTACTAGCATGGTGCACATGGAAGCCCTCATTTTCCCCTTTCAGGCCTAACTGAGCAATCTCATCTACTTTCTTACCTGTAAAGGGTATGTCATGCTCAGTCAGTGCTGCGAGAACAGTGTAGATGGAAGTTAGGTTCCTTATTTAACAGAAAGTCAGCTTCACATTCAACTCTCTTCTCCTTCTCCTTCTTCTTCTCCTTCTCCTTCTTCTTCTCCTCCTCCTCCTCCTTCTTCTTCTTCCTCTTCCTCTTCCTCCTCCTCCTCCTCCTCCTTCTTCTTCCTCTTCCTCTTCCTCCTCCTCCTCCTGCTCCTTCTCCTCCTCCTCCTCCTCCTGCTCCTCTTCCTCCTCTTCCTCGTCATCGTCTTCTCTTCCTTCCCTTTCTTCTTCAAGCCCTTTTAGGAAAACAGTTTTGGCTTGTTTGTTTGTTTTTGAGACAGGGTCTTACTATGTTGTTCAGACTGATCTCAAATTCGAATTTTGAAGGAATATGTTCTTCAAAACTCATGTGTTAGAAACTTAATTTTCAGTGCAGCAGTGTTGGGACATGAGAACTGGTGGAAGGTGTTTTGATCATGACTAGATTATTGCCTATTATAAATGGGCTTGAGATCTGGGCATGGTAGGACATGGAAGCCAAGGCAGGAGGACTACCTAATGTTTGATGTCAGCCTGGGGTATATACTGAGTTCAAGCCCTGCCTGAATGACATGATGAGACCTTATCTGCAAAGCACCTTAAAAGGGGGAGGGGCATTAAGGCTATGAATTCAACCTCTTTTTCTTTCCCATGTGATGGATCTGCGATGTTATGACACAGCAAGAAGGACTAACTAGACACAACCCTTTGATGCTAAACTCCCAGCCTCTGGAATTATAAGCCAAATACATTTCTGTTCATTATAGATGACCCTACTATTATGTTATAGCAGCTAAGACACATATAGGACAAGCTATGAGGAATTTTTGCATTGTGAACTTCTAACAATGTAATTCTCATCGACTTTAAAGAGTGACATGAACAGAACTTGTGAACATCCTTTGAGATTCTAGAACAATAATTATAAAAGATATTTTAAGAGAAATCTGATTTTTTGCATCTTTAAAAGATATGTTTCTTGGGGCTGGGTCTATATATGGTAGAGTGCATATTGAACTTTTGTGAGGTCTTATATTCATCCCTGAGGGAGAAAAAGTTTATTTGTAGAATCACTAAGGGACTGAGGCAGGTCCCTAAGAATCAAGTGCTTACTCCTCAAGTAATGCCAGAAGCTTTTATTTTGAAACAACTTGTACCAGTAGCCTGTGTTTCTTTTTTGTTATTTTTTGCTTTTTTGAGATAGGGTCTCATTGTGTAGTTCAGGCTGGCCTAGAATTCATGGTGATCCTCTTACCTCAGCCTCTTGAGTGCTGGGATGACAAGCGTGCTCCATCATACCTGGCTAGCCCATATTTTCTCTGCAGAAATGAGTGACCAAGTTCTAAGGAGGAGAACCATACTCCCAAAGGTTTTTGGAAGAGAGACAGATGAGGTATCAGAACGGAAACAAAAAGAAATGGGTAATATCAACTGTTCGTGTGTGTGTGTGAATTGACAAGTGATTCTCCTATTTATATGGAAATATTAAGGAGCAAAAATAGTCAGTGTAATCTTGAAGAAAATGAAAGTTGGAAGAATTGCTGATATCAAAATTTATGATAAAGGTATAGTAAGACAATGTCGTGTTGGAATAAGAGTTGATGAAAAGCCTATTAAAGTAGTATAGAGTCCTCAACCAGATTTACACATATGTGGAAACTTGATTTTGTAACGTAAGTGGTGATATGGAACAACAGAGATAGCTGTATGGATTACTTTTCTCTCGTTGCTGGGACAAAATACCCAACACCTAAAATGAAGGAAGGAAAGTAATTTAGCTCACAGTTAGTGGAGGTTTCAGTCCATATTTGACTGGCTCCAAGGCAGAGTGGCACAAGGCAGAGGGCAGCAGCTCATGGTGGTGGAAAACAGCAAGAGCAAAAGGGAGGAGTAGCAGCAACAAAATGGCTATAGAGAGCAAGTCTGTCTCCCACATGTTGCATTCAAGCTATCTGCCCCAGGCTGGATGCAGTGCTCATGCCCATAATCCTGGCAGCACCTATACCCATAATCCCAGCAGCATTTACACCCATAATCCCAGCAGCACTCACATCCTTAATCCCAGTAGCACATACACCCATAATCCTAGCAGCATTAACACCCATAATCCCAGTAGATCATTAGTTAATCATAAACTCTAGAAGTCTGCCCCTTGACTGCATGAGACTTTGGGAAGACTAAACATAAGCCATAACAATTGCTAATAGTTATAATAGAACATTCTGATCCATTGGTTGGCCTTATAGAGAAAGATAAATAGTGATTCCTTATCTCATACCACATGTAAGTATCAACTCCAAGTGGATTATAAGTTTAAATGTGAAAGGTAAAGTGGCACAGCTCCTAACATAAATATGTAAGTTTATTCTTGTGACCCTGAGGTAGGTAAAGATTTCTTAAGTAGGACCATTAATATAACTTCACTGAGAGATTGATGAATTGATCTCTATTATTACTAGGGACTTCTGTTACTAAAGGAAATTGTTTAGAAGTGAAAAAAGAAGTTACAGAATAGGAGATATTTGCAGCACATACAATGAAGCACTATTTCTGGAGTACCTAATATATCCTTGCAAATCAGAGGAAAAAGATTGAATTTCATAAATGCAAAAGACACAAATAGACATTTTCCAAACAGGATATCCAGCTGAACAGTAAACACAAGAAAGACGGTAAGCCTAAACAGACCCTAGGAAAATGCACATTCCCTGAGGTGCCACCTAAGGTGCCTCAACAGGATGGCTAAAGTTACATCCCGAAAGGAGGGCTAAAATTAAAAAGATTGACAGAGCCAAGTGTTGCTAACCATGTAGCACAACTGAAACTCAATGCGCAGCTATGGAAAATAGTAAAATTATTTTTTTCTCTTACTACCTTTTTAAAAAAATTAAAGAGAGTAATTGATGACATTAGGAATGGTACACATTTATAAGACCAAGATGACAGATATTCAACAAAGTTTTTGTATTACGCATTGCTGTCCTCAATGTAGTTGCTTAGTTCACAGATATCAGCATACAGAATTAGTCAAGGTGAAAATTCTATGCATTAACTATTTTCAAAAAACTGATGGAAATTATTAGTACAGTCACCTCAGCCATCTTGTATATATACTTGCATGTTTTCTCTCCCTACCTTTTTCCCTATCTTTTCTCCTTTCTCTCCTCTTTGTTGTATTATCCTTAAGTTCCATTTCTTTCTGTTTTACTGTATCTATTATACCTTTCAGGATAAAATTATTTTTGAAAACCACCTGACAGTGCCTTTTCAAGCTAAACATACATGTACTCTGTTAGCTAGCAATTTTACTCTCAAATGTAGTAGACCCTACAGAAATGTGAGTATGCGCATATGTGCACGGAAGGTCCTAAGTAGGAATGTTCATAGTCATAATCATAATAGCTAGGCGCTGGAAATACCTCAGATGGCTATCAGGAGAATAGACAAAGAGATTTTGGGTTATTCGTGTAATTGAATATTGTAAAAGCAAAGGAAATTAATTATTTCTACACAGGAAAAACATCCTGGATAAATCTCTTAAATGTAATGTTGAGCTAAAGATGAAAGACTCAAAATAATGCATACTATATGATTTTGATTATAAAAAGTTGAAAGGATGGCAAAACTGTAAGCTAGACAACTTCTTTGAAGATAACAATATGCAGTCTAACAACCATTGTTGATTTCCTATCATCTTGTTTTGAAATTCTGTATTTTTAATGACTCTTTTATTCTCTTTAAAATAAAGTAAGAAAACTTAATCTATAGTGTTATAAATCATCATATATGTAAGATCACACAGGGACATGGGCTAGTCCATTTCTTAAACTGGGTGAGGTTTTGTAAGGGTGTTCATTGTGTACTAAAGCTGTGTTATGGTTTGTGTCTAGTTGTCCCCCCAAAGCCTTATGTAAGTTATGGGGCAGACACAGCTGGAGGAGCAAAGAGTGGCTTGAGGAGTGGGGCCAGAAGACCAGGGTGGAGCCCTAGGGGCAGGGCCAGAGAGGCACAAGCTGTTACTAGCCTGTGCTTTCTGAGAGATGTGGAGAGGATCATCCTGGACACAGCAGTGTCTTGACATGGCAGCCTCTCCTCCAGTGTCTTAAAACCTTCAGTAACTGTGAGCTAAATAAAGCTTTCTTTCCTTCATTTTGAGTGTCGGGTATTTGTCCCACCAATAAGAGAAGAGTAACTAAGAACATATTGTGAGCCATGGTCTTTTTTTTTTTTTTTTTTTTTAATGTACTTGGTACAGGGTCTCACTACGCAGCTTGGACTCCTAGTGGTCCTCCTGTTTTCAGCCTCCCCAGTGCTGGGATTACATGTGTGCCCCACCACACCCAGACTGGGTTACCAGCCCAGTGTACCCGGGGGGTGGGGCCAACATAGCATATAGTGCTAGGGATTGAACTCTGGTCCCTGCGCTTGCTTAAGCAGGTGCTTAGAGCACTGTGCTGTCTCGCGGGCCCTGAGCTATGGTCTTAATTCCTTCTCTTTTCTGTGTGTATCTTGTATTTCTTCAGAGCCATTAATAAAAAAGAAAAGTTATAGGAGTTTTGCTCCAAGCCTTTCAAGTAAAGAGCACATAAGAAAATGAGTGTGGATAAAGAGCTTTAGAGGTACTTTTTTAAAAAAAGTGGGAAAGTGATTCACAAATGAGGTAAACAAATACTTTTAATTTAGCCATGAATTCATTGAGTGTACTACTGAAGATGTGGATAGCGGCCTTCATGTTGCAGGGCTCCACAGGCTTTGGTTCTCTGCCTCGGTAGACAGGGCTTGTGAGCCTGAAAGTCGGCAGAGCCCAAGGCCTGCAGTAGAGAGCGTAAGTCTAGTGAATTTTGAGCTGATGTTCAGCACAGATGCCGCTTCTTCCACAAAGCCCTCCCCAGCCCATCTTCTTGCACCATGTGTTCTCTCTGATGCCCCCACCATGTAATTCTTTGTTTACTCCATGATGTTTTAAACTTTATAAATGGAGTGGCATTGTTTGTTTATAATTAAAACTGTAGTGTCTAGCACAGTGCCTGTGACTGAATACATGAATGAATATTCGTGAGTCAGATGTTAATAACACAAGAGGTACCTGCGCATATTCTTTTAATAGATTTGATTATTTTGAAATACATAGTTCCTTTTGCCTTAAAAATTAGGATGGCAGATTTGAACACTTTTGTAGGCCCTTGTGTTTTGTTGTGTTTGTGGTTAAAATCTTATAATAAAATAGGAACTTAAAAGGCCTGTTATTCGTGGTTGTAGAACAAATCATTTTTCGCTAAGAATGTGCTTGTCTTGAAGTTCCTGTATAAGAATAAGAAATCGGTTTCTTTTCTGATAACATAGTGCTTAGTTCTAATTTGAAATTGCTCTTGAGTCATTTACAATGAAAAAAGAACTTTAGTGCAAAGTCATTATAGATAATAGTTTCTCAAATGTTTTGAGTTTTTGGTATTTCCTTTCTACACAAAGTTGAAATACGGACTTTACTGATAATTATAATCCAATAGAGAAGCCTGCTTGAATTTCCTATTTTCACACTGGTATAACTTCTGTCAAATTAACTGTGTTTTCAAAAAGCGAACGACAGTGGATTCATAAGAACAGATGTCTATACCCCACCACAAATACTGACTGTTTTTGGCAGTGCTAACTTGTTGTCAGCTAACACCACACAACCAGTGTGAAGACAAATGAAATCTCTCCTTTGTTTTGGTTGTTGGGGGAAAGTAATCACAGACATACTCTGTGTCCTGGGAGCAGGTATGTGGAATGAATGCAAGACCTTGAGTCTCACCGTTCTCTGCATTCAAAGGGATAGAAGAACAGAAGGACCTTTCATTTAGAAATCCTCACAGTTCTAGATGCAGTGGCTCTGCAGTGGGTTCAGTTGCCACTTTCTCTGGAGGCTTTGAGACCACATCCTCCCCAGTGAAGTAATTGTGTTTGCGTAGGTCGTTTTTATGTTTATGCTCTACCTACCAGATTTCCCAAGTGTTTGCTCGTTCTTTGGCTTTATGTTATTTTGTTTATTTGTTTTGTTCTTTGTTTTTATAATATCAGGACACACAGCTTTGGGGTACTTTGTTCCTCTTATTCATACTACGTTTGTAGAAGTTTCTTTGGTAAACTTAGTTTCGTTATATGCCTAAGAGAATTCTAAAATTGAGCCTTTTTCATACATAATTGTGTAGGAAATACTTTGAATATATGGAAGAGTGGCATGAAATGTATATTCAAGCCAACATGAATAATATTGGTTTGCCAAAAACTACATTTTTCATATATAAGTTGTCTGTCTTGAAGGCCATATAATGTGTCAATTTTCTAGTATATAACTCAGTCATGTTTGACTACATTATTAATAACTTACATACAATGTTTAATTATATTGCTATGAAGTGTGGAATAACTTTTCAAAGTCAAGGATACTTATTACAAATTTAAAAAGCCTTAGTTTTGTTAACTAAATTTATAATATTTAAACTTTTTTTTTGGTTTATCTTTTATATTTAGACTCATATCACCAGGCAAAGCTTTCTTGCTTTGCTATGCTATTTAGTTTTGGAAGATTTTCACTCTTCAGTAGTCCAGTGTTTTTCAGATTTATTTATCTGAGAAATGTTTTTGTCATGATGTCACGGTAAAACTCCAAAATGCTTCTCAATAAAATTATTGAAAAAAAAAAAAAACCCTCCAAAATGCATTGATAGGGCTGGTGAGATGGCTCAGTGGTCTAAAGCACCTACTTAGAACAAGCTTAGCAAAGCACAGGGACCGTGGTTCAATCCCCCAGCACCACA
>NW_004524596.1:13698521-13707367 GCF_000260255.1 Octodon degus
TTATTTTATTTATTTATTTTTTTGTGGAATTGGGGATTGAACTCATGCACTTGCACTTGCCAGGCAAGCACTTATTCTACTGAGTCATCTCCCCAGCCCTCTGAATTCTAATAAATAGAAGTTAAAATAGATTTAATTAAATAAGGGATATGTAATATTTTAGGTATTTGTTAGGCGTGGTATTATAGATCCTTATATTATAGATCCTTAGAGTTAGGGATCATTTGGGTGGTAGAGAAGACCTCAAATATGTTTGTAGCCAGTGAGGTGGCCATTGACTTTTTGCTAGGTTTTTTTTTTAGTACATAATGTTTACATTTATCATGGGGGCTAATGCATGTGCATAGCATGATTTTTTTGTCCTCTCCCCCTCCTACCCTCCATGACCTTTCTCTTTGTTCCCTACCCATTTGAAAAGACCTCCCTACTTCCAGTTATCTTTTATTTATAGTTTGGATTTCTCACATAAGAGAGACAGTGCATTATGATCTCAAAGTACATGTGTTTACCTACGGATGCTTGAAGTTTATCCTTCTTTATGGTAGGGTTGTACTTCATCATGCATAAGTGTCACCATTTCTTTATTCGTTCACTTATGATAGGCGTATGGTCCATTTCCAAGATTTAGCTGTTATAAATTTTGCTACTATAAAGATGGGCGTGCATGGGCGCCTTGTCATATGATGACTTTAGCTATTTCAGGACAAGAGAAGGGGAGTAGCTAGGTCAAATGCAATTTCTAGTTTGCTTTTTTGAGGAGTCTCTATCCTGAGTTCCATAGTGGTTGCACTAGTTTGCATTCCCACCAACAATGTAGGAAGGTTTCTTTTTCCACACGGCCTCACCAACATTTGTTATTGATTTCTTTTTTTTTTTTTTAATTTTTTATTAATTTGTGTGTGTGTGTGTGTGTGTGTGTGTCCAGCTCAGCCCACCAGGGGGCGGGCTGGCTGGCATGTGGTGCTGGGGGATTGAACTGTGGTCCCTGTGCTTTGCTAAGCTTGCTCTAAGTAGGTGCTTTAGACCACTGAGCCATCTCACCAGCCCCTGTTATTGATTTCTTGATGACAGCCATTCTTTCTGGAGTAAGATGGACTCTCAGTGTTGTTTTAATATGGATTAATCTAGGGAACAGAGATATTGGACATTTTTTATGTATTTATTGGGCACCTATACTTCTGAGAAGTATCCATTTCAGTTGCCTGTTTTTTGATTGGGGCTTTTATTTTTGGGGGTGTCTAATTTTTTTCAGTTCTTTATATATTCTAGATGTTAGTCCTCCATCTGAGGAATAGCTGACCCCTCGCCCCCAATCTGTAGGTTGTTTTTCATTCTGTTGGTTATTTTCTTTGCTGTACAGAAGAAGGTTTTTAAATTGATAAGATCTTTTTTGTTGATTTTTGGTACTATTTCTTATATCATTGGGGTTCTGTTCAGAAAGTTCTTACCTATACCTATGTCCTCAAGAGTTTTATCTATTTTATCTTCCAGCAGATTGTTTTTGTTTTAATGTTTAGATCTTTGAGACTGGTCGTGGTGGTGCGCGCCTGTAATCCCAGCTCTTGGGAGACTGTAAATAGGCGGATCACTACGAGTCCGATCTAGTAGTGAGACTCTGAACATTCTGTAGACCCTTCCCTAAAAAAAAAATTTAAAAAAATATTTGATCCATTTTTATTTTTATTTATTATTTTCATTGAGAAATAAATATGAATGAGACAGTTTCACAGCTGATTAATAGGACAGTTTTGATACTCAGTACACTGTACATTGTTATCTTCTTAGTGGTTATCCATAGTACAAGAAGCAGACAGGATACCCAGTCCAAACACTGTTAGTACACCTCTTTCTTCTCATTGAATTAAGCGAAAGTAGCTGTAAATTTATCGTAACTGTTTTGTATATATAAATACAAAATGATCTTTCCTTTATATCCTTTTTTTTGTCCTGTCAGAGGTGAATATTCTATTGGCATCTAAATACTATAGGTGTTTGAATTCAACTAAACAGTCTAACACTGTGTAGCAGCCTATAATATTAGTGGGTTATCCTCGGAAGTTATTGACTTGAGTCTCTTATAGCTCATCATATTAATATGGATTTACTCTATATACCTCGATTTTATACTTTTCTGCTGGACGGTTAAGACCAAGATATAGCAAGACCTGTATAACAAGAAATGTAACTTTTGTATCTGATAAGGTCAGCCAAGTACTCTCAGGATTTATCCTGTAGCCCTGTATTTATTTTAGTTTATTACATGGTGAATATATTGGTCTCAACCCCATCTTCTGCATGTGTGCATTGAATTTTCCAAGCACCATGTGTTAAAAGAAGCTATCTTCCCTCCAGTGAATGTTTTTGGCCCATTTGTCAAAAATCAAATAGCTCAATGTGCCTTGGGTTACTTCTGTTTCTTCTGTTCTGTTCCATTGATCTGAGTGTTTGTTTTAATGCTAGTACCGTGCTGTTTGTATCACTGCGGCTGTGTAGTAGTGTAACTTCAAATCTGGTACTGGGATGCTACTGGCTTTGCTTTTATCACCCAGAACTGCTTGTGCTATTCTGGGTCTCTTCTGGTTCCACAGAACTGTAGGATTAATTTCTTTAGGTCTGTGAGGAATGCTGTTGGTATTTTAAGTTAGGGTTCTGTTTAGTCTATGTATCAGTTTTGGAATAATAGCTATTTTTACTATATCAGTTCTAACCCTGATCCTAACCTTAACCCTAACCCTAACCCTAATCCTAATCTTAACCCTACTATTCAAAGTCCTCTACAATGAAAATTACATCACTCTGAAAAAGGAGATCAAAGAGTTTTTCCCCAGTTTTTAAAATGTCAACTTCATAATGACCTTGATAATGGTAGCTATTACCTTTTATATAAGCATTTGGGAAGCAAATTGGCATATTAGAATGAACATAAAGTCAGAATAGTAAGGTTAAGCATTTACCTGTGTGACTGTTTAAATCACTATTCTCTGAATCTTGGCTTTCTTGGGGCCTGCCTGTTAGCTCAGTTGTTTAAGCACCTGCTTATGCAAATGCAGTCAGGTGCAGGATACTGCGGTTCGATCCCCAGCTCCTCATGCCTTACCAGACCAGCCCTTAAGGCAGCCTGAGTCAGGGAAAAAAAAAATAAATCCTTGGCTTTCTTGCGTATAGACGAAGTGTTTATGTTTTCCCCAAAAGAATAAATAAGATATCCTATTTTATACAGCAAATGAAATTTGCTTTTGGTGTTCATTTGAACAGTTACGGTTTCTTTTGAAGATTAAATGAAATCATGTATAGAGATACCCTAGTAATTATTCAGAAATAATGGCAGTACTATGGTTGTTATGACGCTCATCTAATTTAAACTTGTCCAAGGTTTAAACTTGTGTATCACTCTTTACAACCATGTTTATACCAAAACATACTCTTGGAAAACATTTAATAATATAAATATTCTGCATTTCCTCTTTCATTTTAACAAATATTTATATACAATACAATGTAAGCCAGGTCCTGAGCATACAAAACTGACAGCTCTTACAGTGTAGAGTTGGTAGAGAGGGCAGAGAGGTATATGAGAGAAGACACTGCTTTTATTGAAATAATGCCAGCCAGAAAACTGTATTCTGGAGCCTAGATTTTAACAGACTTCTAATCTCCAAGTAGCAAGACCTAAGGCATGTGCTATGTTCATTTGTGCATACTAACTGTCTCCTTATCTAGTTACCAAGGCGTATTCTTTCTTGGCTGCATTAAGTCAGTACACATGTCCTTCCTAATTCTGCCCAGATTGATATGCAAGCTCAATTATCATCATGAGGAGTAAACCAGAAGAAAAGAAAGATGAGTACAGGCTGGCTGTAGCATTTGCTTTTATAATGTAATGAGTCTAAATGGGTGGTCGTACCTCCACATTTCAGTCATTGCCTTCTGGGTTTGGAGGAAGGAGGCAGAAGAAATGTTTCCACTGGTGAACTGCCACGTGCTAAATCTCACTCTCAGTACTACTGCAAAGAAAACCAGACACAGGATGATGACTGGTGGACATACCTTTTCTATTATGCATTAAGAACAAATGATAGACAATATATATAATAAACTGAGAAGTTTGTAATTGGAACAGCATTAGTAGATTTTGTTTTATTTACCAAATTACTAGTAATCTGTGTTTAAAAAGTTAAACATAGAATTACAGACAAGTGACATCTAAATAAATAATTGCTATTAGAAAAGGATCATTTTGGTAGATTAAATATCATAACTTTTGAAAAGAACAGTATATTTAGTATAATTTCATAGAAATCTCAATATTTAGTATATTTCATATTCCCTATTAAAATTCCATGTATTATAATTCCAAATAATTTAAATTTTAATGTGTGGATTTGGAGGGGGAACTATCTTAGAGAGAGTATAAGTTATATTAAGCAGGGCTGGGGAGATAGCCTGCCTGGCAAGTGCAAGGACCCAGGTTCAGTCCCCAGTACTGCGTGGCACACCAGCCCCGTGCTGAGCCGGCCACCGAAATCAGGCGTGGTGTCGCACACCTATAATCCCAGCACTGGGGAGGCTGAGACAGCAGGATCATGAGTCTGAGCCGTGTAGCGAGGCCCTGTACCAAGTAAATAAATAAAGATTAAAACAAATTTTTTAAAAAAAAGTTATATTAAGCAAATTCCACTTAATGTGGAGTAACTGAATCTGGACAATAAAACATTTGCAAAGATATTTTTTTTTCCTGTGTGGAAGCATATAGACATAAACTCTATGTGGAATTTTTTAGTTCAAGTTACCTGAAGTTATAAAATATAAAAACAACCTTTCATTCTCAGAGGATCTACATTTTAATGTGGAGTATGTAAACTATGCAGTAGAAACTCAAATCACATAATCTACAGTAATTTATGAAGAGAAAATCCAAGTGCCCAGGGCAGTAGTGCATTTTCCAGGATCACTGTCTCTGGAGCTGGACAGGATCATTACTAGAATGTCCATCATTAAGTTTGCTCTTCTTTTATAATTATCTTTGAACGAGCAAACAAACCAGTTGTTCAACTTAGAGATTATCCACGAGGTACCATCTAAATGGAATACCATTAAACAGCAGCTACATGACTTCTGTCACAGATCACCAGGCTTCTTGCGGCAGGTGATTATATTGGATGGATGAGGAGAGGAGGAAATGATCTGTTCGGGAACTACTTAGCTATACATGTGGGCAGGCATGTACTGTATGATCATCAACATAAATACCACATTTCTTTATAACTATCAACTGTCTTTTTTTTGAACTGTGCTTTGAATTTAATAAATATTTAGGGTATGAACTAAGGAGAGAAAACAACAATAAACTTGGATGTAAAACTACCTGATATTGGGTGATTTCTTTCAAAGAAAATATAACCAGGTAAACATGGAGATCGCTACTACTATTTTAATTCCAGTATGTCTGTCAACCCCAGTAGATCTCACATTTCTAAGGTAGTGACTACTTCCTTTTGATACAGATTCAGCAAAAAGCTGGGCTGGGTTTCTTTCCTTCCCTAAGCTGGCCCAGATAGTCCTCTTCTGTGTGTCAAATGACACTGTAATACCTCTATTCACTACATGAACACCACTGTAGATCAATGGTACTCTTAGTATTAACTGTTCTATTCTCATGTTTTCTCCAGTCTGCTAAAATATAAAATCCTCAACCCAATAAGTTTTCCTTATTCTGATACATAGAAGTCTCTTAGTAGAGATAGTTAACTGAGTAACATATATGATTTCAATGTGAAAACACTAGCCAGGCACAAGAATGATAAGACCTGAGATATAATGCTAGTTGTAATTCAGAAATATATTATTATTATTTGAACAAAACTTGGTTGTAGTATTTACCAAAATAATAAATCTTTAAAAAGGCAAAAATGTAATCCTTTGGTAGCATATCACTTTAATTTAACATTTACTATGATTTGTTTCTTATATACCTGTGAAGAGTTAATACATTTTATAAACATCTTATTTAAACTTCGTAGTAAACAAAGACTTAGCAAAAACAATGGAAAATAGTAGGACATGTTATCTTGAGTGAAGTATCGCCAAATGACAGTTGTTGTACATGGATAAGAACAGGTAGACATTGTTGAGGGGAACAACTGGTATACCCAAAGCAACTCTAGCAGCATTGTATATTTTATAAGGATAGCCTCCTAAAAGGAAGAGGGCTGTTGAATACCAAAATATTGTAAAGGAAAATTTCACTTGAAAACGTCATATGCAGAATCTCATTTAGCTTGGACTTAATGGAAGAATCTAGTGGGCCCTGAGCAGAGCCCTTCAAGTGCAAATGTCCTGAGACCGTACTGGCAGTGAACTGCCTCCCTATCTCTGTCCATTAAAGCTGAAACTTTAAGGATATCTTTTGAAATCTTGTCTTCTGTTTCTTTTTATACGATGTTTGGTAGGTGAAATGTCATTGCTTTTGATTTTTTTGTCTGTAAAACAGGACTAAATCCCTATTTAAAAGCAAAGAATGAGGTTACCTTGCTTGATGATACAAAGAAAAGACTTCTTCATAATATATTTAAGACATTCAAAATGCCTTTTGTCCTCAGGGTAGCATTGTAGTTCTTTGGTGCTTGAGTCGATATTGCAATTTAATACTGCACCTACAAAGAAAATTACAGTTTTTAAACTGTTTATTCTAAGTGCTTTCAAAATGAAGACACTTACAAAAGTGGTAAAAGTATGCTGAAAAAAATGAAGTAGAAGATTATTAATTCCTTAAAGACCAAGAATATTGCAAATTCAAATGATCCCACTCATTATCAACATGGGTTCCCTCTACAGGTTTGCATATTGTAATATGTTCTTAAAATGGATGCATAATGACTTTCTAGATCACCTATTTACGCTTCCTTGCTGCCAGCTCTTCTTGCTGTGAAGTATGTTCATGGGAAATATTTTTATCTTGTGAAATATTAATGTATATCAAGATGATAAGTGAAATGTTAAGTCTTGCTGTATTCAGGTTTTTAGAGATAGTACTTTATGCACTTCCAAGAATTTTGAGTGACTTACTTTTATAAAATAAATTATTTTGTGAAAAAAGCTTATTATCATGTGTTCCATGGAGCAGCTACTCAGTTTTTAAAAAGTTAAATCAATCCATAGGTGTTTAAAAGAAAGAGCACTTAATTTTTAATCCATAGGCCTGGTGGCCTTGGCAAGTCAAGTGATTTCTGTCCCTGCCCTGGCTTTCTTGTCTGTAAAGTGGGAATAATTTCGCAGAGTGTTGCCTAATGATCAATGCTTATGAGGAGAAAGCACCTATCATGTAACACATGGTGGGTATTAGCTATACCATGGGTTACTATTGGGATAGTGATAGGGAGCTTTTATACAATTATATTAAATATAGTTCTGGATCAGAGACCCTGAGAAATCATTATAATGAGAATATACGGAAGTTAGGAAGTTTTTTAAAATATATAAACAAAACATGAAAAACTGTAGAAATGTTTTACCACATACAATTATGTTTATGTGTCTAATCACTATCTTACTGAAAATACATATGGTAGCCAGCTGTGGTGTGCATGCCTGTAATCCCAACACTCCAGAGGCTGAGAAAGGATGATTGCTTTGAGTTTAAGGCCAGCCTGGGCTACAAAGTGAGTAAGGCAAGTTTGAACTAACAAAGCGAGACCATGTCTCAAAAAACAAAACAACTCATAATAATACACAAGAGAAGTCCAGTTTGCTGTGCTGTAGTCTAATTATTAAATTCATAGGACCATGAAGATTTGATTTTTGTAAAGCACATATGTATCACAAGAGCTCAAACCCATGAGGCCAGCAGTTTGGAGAAGCCTGAGACTGGAGTGTACACTGTATCCGTTGTAGGAACCAATGGATCCTTACACCCTAATCCTAGGGTATTAGTTCCAGTATAATATTGCTTACACAAATATATATCAAATAAATGCACTTACCTCTATTATAAATAAAACTTTTAAATATGTACTTCCTCATCCTGGTTTGGAAGTTAATAAAATAAAACTGAAAAACTTAATCTGTAATGATTTAATAAGTCGTTTAAAATAGTTTTGGTATATAGCTGGAAAAAATCCTAACAACTCAGTAGAGATTAACTCTAAAGCCCAGTCATTTCAGTTGTTAGTACATTTTCAGTTGAACACGTATAGCTTCTCCTATTCATCCTCTTTATCTAACTGCCAGTTTGCAACTATGAAAAGGATCAGAAGTCCACTAAAGCTTTTGTCAGGACACAGAATAGCCATTTGAAGATGGTGTCTGGCCAGACACAAGAAGGTATGTAAAGGAAAGAATTAAGGTGATAGGCCTAAATTCTGGACTGTTAGCATATTCATGATAGTGAAAGTGTTGGCTAAACCTGGTCCCAGGGGAAAGGTGGCAGTATGCGCCTTAACAGAGCGGCCTCACCAGAAGGATTGCTGGCACTTTTTGTGTCTGGTTCTTCCCAGCAAAAACAGCCTGTGTTCAGCTGCAGTGGCTGCTTATTTCAGTGGCCTTCACACTGTGGACGTGTACCATAGATTTAACATGTGAAAAGAAATACAGTGTTTATTTAATATTTTCTAGGAATCTTTGATTTCATCATCAGAGATCAGAGTGATGCATAAACTATGTTTCTTCTACAATAACATGATAAACTTCTGGATTAATGTTCACTTACAATTTTGGGAATATCAACATTTTATTTGATTTTTTTATAGCTTTGCATGTTGTATTATTTTGTTCTCTTACCCTAAGCCTTTTTTTTTTTTTTTTTTTTTTTTTTTGTTTTGGTTTTGGTTTTTGGCTGGTTTCTGTAAATG
>NW_004524596.1:13717392-13725564 GCF_000260255.1 Octodon degus
CCCGCCCCCTGGTGGGCTGAGCTGGCCACACACACACACACAAATAAATAAATAAAATTTAAAAAAAAATTACATTTAAAAAAATGCATAGATAAAATAGAATAGTAGATTGTGATGCTTTAATTAAAATTGACAATATCAGAATTTTGAAAACTTTGCTATGAGAAGCAGCAGTTGTGATCCTTTTGATTTAAAAAGTATTAATGGGATAGAAAAATAATGGAAACAGTGAGAATACTTGGATTATAATGAAAAGAACAAGAAAAATACAAATTTAAAGTGAAGTTTAAAAAAACTTTCAGTGAGAACAGTGTTTTGTTTTCATTTGTCCGTTTAGTATAAAGCGTTTCTTACTTGAATTTTTTTTATACCAGTTGCAAATCCAGTTGTCTTTTCTTTTTAATGCAAAAAAATGTGAAAATATCCTTTTTCATCCTGTGTTGAGTGAAAAGGGCAAAAGCCACACAGACTGTTTTGCAGTATTTAGGTCCTCTTGAATCAGCTGTCTATAGAGTACTTAGTTATTTCATTTTCAACAGCTTTCTTATTTTTCTAGAAGTTAAAAACCCTGGCAATTTATCTTCATTTTGAAGTATGTTCTGAAAGGAATATTTGATTAGATGACCAGTATTTTAGTTTACCTCAGCCTATCTTCCCATAAGATAAAATTCAGTTTTATTATCCTTCTTATAAGATGCTAAAAATTGAAAGATAGAAGTGGAAAAAGGAAGAGAACACTGATGAAGTCAGTTAAAAATGCTTAGTAAATGCAGAGTATGCCAGAGATTTTGACCAAAAAAAAAATTTTTTTTCCCCCTGGTATTTCTGTGCTCTGGGATTTCTGGCGGGATGTGCCGGCCTCTGAGCAAGCTCTCAGTGTCGGCCCAGGCTGGGGCAATAAGGTGCATTGGAGAATTTAAAAAACAGACAAGCAAACAGAAGCTCTACAAGATATTGAACGTTGATTTGTTTTTAATTATTATCATTTGCTAGAATTTTAAAAATACTAGTGATAAATTTTTCCTGCCGTGCCCTGCCCTTGGTAAGCCATTGATTTAAAGAAAATACAAAAAAAATGTGTTACAAAAATTTCAGAATATTGTAAGTGTGTTAATAAATTAACTCTTAGTTCCAGAAGCATTTGATCAAGCTATTTATAGGATAATTGCATCATTAATAAAATACAGATTTACAGTACACTGTGATGATGGCATGTGTTCTTGTGTTTCTTAGGACTTTTTCTTGCTTCTGTGACTGTGAGCTGGGAGTTACACTCTTTTCTTGTTGGTTTTTTTTTTTTTTTTCCCTTGCACCCCCTGTAGCAAAATAGGCCCTGTTTAGCTGGTAACTCACTGCCTTAAAGGGACCTTGAGAAGAAAGCATTCTATGAAACCAACCATAAATTTATAACAAAAGTATGAAAGCTGAAAAATACTTTCTTTTCTTCTGTTTTAAATTAAGGGGCTGAGGGCTAGCCAAAGAGCTCGGTGGATTAAAATGCCTACTTAGGCAGACTCAGGGCCAGGAGTTCATCCCTGGGCCTGCTGTGCAGCCCCACCCCCAGGGCGTGCTGAGATGGTGATTGAGACTGGGTGTGGGGGCACATGCTTGTGATCCCGTGCTTGGGAGGCTGAACACAGGAGAATCACAGTCTGATCTACAGAGTGAGACCCTGGAGATCCTGTCCTAAAATACAAAAAATTAATTAATTAATTACTTAATTAAGGGTCTGGGGATGTAGCTCAGTGGTACAGCACCTACCTGACAAGCATGAGGTAGTGGGTTTGATGCCTGGATGAAAAAATAAAATAAAACATTGCCAATGTTAGTGCTACTAACATTGATTCACTCTAAATCTAGATTTCATCTGAAATGTAATGTATTACCTAGTAGTTTGCACTGTACAGATGTGACATCTAGCTCTCTGACATGGTTTTATTGGTCATTTAATTTTGAAGGACAGAGGATAAAAGATAGGGACAAACATAAATCTCAGAGTGACTCTATGAGGAATAATTAAGTTACATCTCATAAACATTTGAATTCACATTTGTCTATAAAATACTGGCATGTGAGAGTAAGAAGGCTCTTTTTTGCATCTTCTAACATTTATTTGAAATGTTAACATGAGCAGATCATCTTTGGGAATGCAGTTTAACCTGTGGTTTATATTTTATTTCTTCTTAATGTTGTTATCAACTTCCATGAACTTAAATTGTTTTTTTGTTTTTTTTTTTTAAATCTTACTGTTTTTGGGTCAGTGTTATTTGCATTATGCACAATATTAAACTGTAAACTTTCTGAAATATTCCAAGATTCTCTGCTACTCTGAGGTGGTCTTGTGGGTTAGCTCAGTTGTTTAAAGCGCCTGCTTGGGCAGACTCAAGTCAGGTGCAGGGGACTGCGGTTTGATCCCTAGCTCCACATGCCACACCAGGCCCGCCATTGAGGCAACCTGAGCCAGCCAAAAGAAAAAGTTCTTCTACTACTCTGAAATGAGAAAACAAATTTTTGTTTAAATATCATAAGCAATATAAGTATTGTGTTGTACTTCGGGGCATGCATTTGGTGAGCATAAGGAGGACCAAGGATTACTGTGAAGTCATCTCTTGAGTCTTTCTTGGGCCTCGTGTCATTGATAATGTTGCCTCAGGAGGTGATCATTCACCACTTGGTCCATCTGCTAGGCCAAGCAGTAATTCATGGCAAGGTATTTTTACTTAATATTTATTAGCACTCACAGGGATATGGTTCTTATAGAGTACATGAAAAATATAGGCTTGCCCTCAAGACATTTGTACCTACTGTAATACTTTTCTTATAGCAGAACATGTTTCTTTAATTTTATTTATTAGTGCTAAATTATGTAATTTTTTTTTTTTAAATTTTTTTTAATTTTATTTATTTATTTGAGAGAGAGAGAGAGAGAGAGAGGCCAGCTCAGCCCACCAGGGGGCAGGGCTGGCCGGCATGTGGTGCTGGGGGATTGAACCGCGGTCCCTGATGCTTTTGCTAAGCTTGTTCTAAGTAGGTGCTTTAGACCACCGAGCCATCTCTCCAGCCCAAAAACATTTTTCTTTTTCTTTTTTTTTTTTTTTTTGGCAGAACTGGGGATTGAACTCAGACCCTTGCGCTTGCCGGGGAAGCGCTTATTCCACTAAGCCATCTCCCCAGCCCATAAATATTTCTCTTTTTTTTTTGTGGAGGAACCAGTGATTGAACTCAGGCCCTTGTGCTTGCCAGGCAAGCGCTTATTCTATTGAGCCGTCTCCCCGGCTGTAATCTTTTGAAGACACTGCATTTTAAATATTTGCTCTTGTAAGCAATAGTTAGAAAAAGACTTTCTTTTGACTCCTAAATAAGTTATAATACCTTTTAAAGACAGTCACTTGATGGCTAGGAATATAGCTCAGTGGTGTAAGTTCAAGGTCCTGAATTAAATTCCTGGTACCAAAAGAAAAAAGAAAATCACTTGATATCTCTAGATAAAAGTACAAAACTTTTTATCTTTAGGTCTTACTTTTGAGCTTCTAATTTTTGAACCTGCTGAAAAACTGACCTTTCTCTGTTAAGTCTAAGCAATTTAAATATATTGTATTTTTTATTTGTTTTACAAACTGCTATTCAATGCTAACAATTATTGAGGATAAAACATTATTTAATAATAATGACTTTTGATACTTTTTGTTATTCTCCATAAGATTTTTTTCCTAAACATTTTTGACCACCTGATTTTTACCCATTGCTATTGACTTTTTGTCTTTCTGAATTGTGACTAAGCTTTTGACAACTGTTTCATTGGTAATTCATAGACGAAAAAGCCTTCAGAAAAAAAATTTGTATTTGATTTTAAGGGGTAACTAAATTTCTTTGTTGTTTGTTTTTTGGATTTGTGTTAAAGAAAATTGTGAAATTGTAATGACTAAGTGCATATTTTTGAAGGTTTTTACTTTGTTTATTTCCTTCATCAAAAAAACAAGCAAACCAGTAACTGTTAACTCTAATTTATTTTTACTCTTCAAGTGACATTACTTTTAACTGGCATTTGGATAATAAAAGCCATGGATTTTAAACCACTTAGTAATTTGGTTTCATTTTTAACACAAATAACACCTTTTCATCCATTTTATATAAACTTCAAACAACATATGTTTTAACTTACTGCCAAATAAGAAGAAATGTGTTACATTAAAGTGCATGTTGTTTGCTTGCGCATTTGGAAATACCATTCATTTTATAGCAATTTTGAGTTATTTTTCTGTCACTTTGTATTCCTATTCAAAGAGACATACAGAAACCCTCACTCAAAACAACTCCCTTAGGGTTTACTCCTGGATGTCAGTAGACAGGAGCAGGAGGTGCAGTAAGTAGTGAGCTTAGGTCATGGAAATGTCACCTCACGGTGACTTGCATTTATTATTATCTTTTGATTCGTGCCCTCTTGAAAATCTGTGAGTGGTATTTTAATATATTTCTTTTATGTTTAGGTGAGCAAGAGATACCACGTCACATTTTTTGTTCTTCCCTCTGTTTACATAAAAATGCGAGATACTCTTGTTTTAGACAGTGAGGATTTAGTCCAAATTTTTAAGTGGTGTTTTGCTAAAGGATGATGGTCATGCAGAATGCAAAATGTTCATAACCAAAAAGCCCATGATATTAGATGGAAACTTTTTCAATATTAAGTTGCAATTTAAAGTAATGGCTTGGCTAGGATGCAGATGAATGTCCATTTTGTATCTGTGTATTCAAATGGCTAGGATTGATGTACAGTTACATTCTCTTAATGAATAGAGGGATTTGTTCTAATGGTGTTTGTAAGTAGGATATCATGTCCGCATCTTGTACAGCAATTAACCACTAGGAAGAATGTATGCAATGTGTTAATTATTGAAACTGTTCTACCAGTTTGGTTTGAAACTGTCTCATTGCTATTTGTTTGTCAATAAATTTATGGAAAAAAATAAAAAATAAAAATAAAAATAAATAAATAAAAATAAAGTAATGGCTTGTTTTTAAATTAACAAAGTGAAGCGTAGATACTAGAGAAATTCAGAGTAGAATAGATTTTGTTGTATTTTTGTTCCTTCAGCGCTTAGAGTTAGGTTTTTGGTTAGGGATTCTGAGGAATAAAGAAACTAGCAGATGTGGGTGGCTACTACTGTCTTTTTTATCTTTAATCACTTAGGTGACCTTTGGCAAGCTGTTACATTTTCTGAGCCCCAGGCTCTATATTTGTGAGGTTTAAGTTCAGATGCATCCATCACAAAGACAGTGTGAGAACACTCCAGGTTAACATTAGTAATCTCAGGGTCACCTGGAGACATGGCACCCGGAAGTACTGTGGAACTTAGTTATTAGAATCCTTAGTTCTCAAGGATTTACCAAAAGTAGTTGATCATGTGGATGCCTACTCTTTGTTTCACATTCCTCATAAAGTACAAGTTGAGTTTAGTAGCCATCAACAAAAGGTGGGTTAATATTTTTTCAAAGACTAAAACAGCATAGCTATTTTACTTCTGGATACAGTTCATATTCCTAGGATTTGAAAAGTTTGAGTTTGCTTTTTGTAGTCATACTGTGTGGCAGGTTACATGGCAAACTCCATGTCTCAAGAAAGCATTATTTTGTCATCTACGAGGATAGTTTCCCAGTTTATAGTCTACCCTGCCTACTTGTCTTTCTTCTACATTGGAGGTGGTTGGAGAACATCACAGGCTCAGATGTGTAGGAAAGACGGAGAGCACTATCACTATTCAATCTTTCCAGGGTTTTTTTTTTTTTTTTTTTGCGGAAGGTTTTTTTGTGGTCTAAGACAATGGCGTACCACTGAAAGTTTAGAAACAATCATTTCTCATGAAAAAAAAATTAAAAAGAAAATTGTTTCCCTTTGACATCTCAAGTTGTACCAGGAGAATGTGGCTGTTTTCCAAAAAGAAAGACTCCATTGAGGCAGAGAATGTTTAAATGAAATTTATAATTGGTAAGTGAAAAAATTAAAATAAATTCCCCAGGAAAATCTGTCTCACCTCTTACCGTTGCTGCACTAGATGCCCCTCGGTGCAGCTGTTGTAAACCAGAACTGTCTTACCCTGCTGAACACAACGTCATCAGTTATGAGCTCCTTGGATGCAGGAACTGGGTATTTGACTTGGTTTTCTCGTCCGTGGCACGAAGTAGTAGATACCGTGGAAGCGCGCATTGAGTGTCAGGGGCAGAGTGATGCTGGAAAAGTCCTAACTGTGAGTTAGACATCCGTGTAAAATCAAGACGAGCATTTTCTTTAGGTTTGAAAATGATCTCACTACCTTTTCATTATGAAACAAATGCCTCTATATTTTAAGGTAAAATTACAGTTTTGTAATATATTAACAATTATTAAAATGTTATTATATAATTCAAGTACTTTGACTTTTCTTTGAGTTTTTAAAAGCCTTTGTCGTCTTAATTTCAGTATTGTCCTTTCCTGATGAGCTAGCAGTCCGGAGAAATCCATTCTTACTTGCTACTCATTATTGGCAGTTATATGAACAGGGAAGATTTGGACCCCGGCTGAAGTAGCTGCTCTGGCTCCTTTCTTTAGGAAACAGCCGCAGTGCACGAGCAGGAGTGTGTAGATTTCTCATCCCCTAACTGTGAGCCCTCAAAGAAAGCCACCAGTAAAAAGCATCTGTCTAAGGGGTTTTTCCTTCTGTTGGGTTTCTGTTGAGTAGGTCCAATTTAATTTTTATTAATGGTTAAGTTGGATTTCGCCTTATAATTGCAGGACTTGGCAGAATCTCTTACTTTCTAATAAAAATCTAATCTCTAGGAACTCAAAGTAAAGAACAATAAATAATTCTACACTTTAAACTCAGCAAAGCGCTTTTCCCTCCATTTAGAATAAAACTGTCATTACACCGGGCTATAACTTAGTTCATGATTTTTAAAATGTCAGAGCATTTGACATTTTTCAGATTTGTGTGGCAAAAGTCCTCGGTACAGTTTTACACTATTGTTTATATTGACTGATCTAAAGATTTAACTATTAATATAACCAGCATTATTATACTTTTCCTCCAGAATAAATCGAGGCTTTTTAAATGAATTGATCCCTTACTGTCCTATAATAATAAAACATATTCAGCTGTCATATTTTTCAGATACTATTGCACTGCAATGTCAATACTTGCAGAGAAGAACAGCTGCTGCCTAGTGAGTGAGGGTTAAAGGTAAACATTCCCTACCAATTCAAAGAAACACAGGCACCCTATTTTATTATGTATGTGTAAGTCCAGCTCAAAAGAAAACATGGTCACGTTTCATGTATATTTCACAGAGGAACAGCAGTGTTTTCCACTTTAACTCATGCTGGCCATGAAGCCTATTCCTACAGTTGACTTGTACTATAAGCTTTAGAGGGACTCAAGAAATATTTGCTGCTGAATGTTCTTCAGCAGAATGTTCAAGAAGGTGAATGTTCTTCTTTCAGAGCTCAGTATACGAGATAACTCACCCTTTTAGGTAGAGTTACTTAATATCTGGCGATCTTCTATATTCCTAAGAAAATATGACTGAATGATCTTTCTTCATCATGTTGAATATGTCAAGTTACAGGTAGTGTCCCAATTTGGGGTTTGGGAAGCAATATTTCTGTGAGTAAAGGGAACACATGATAATGTAAGTGTTTTGTTGGCCTGTGGCTGAAATTATCTGCAACTCAAAGACCTCAGACATTTTCAGGCTTAGAGTTTTAAAAATGGAAATGGGGGAATATTTATTATTAGTAGTTACTATATATTTCTTGTCTTAAAAATGAGAAAAAAAAATTAAAGGCATGTATAGCTTTTAAAGCTCCAGAGTAAACTCTAAGGCTGGTTTGAGGTATCTTCAAAAATTATGTTCATCCCTCCTTCGTTCTTTGCCTCCCTCTGCCCCTCCCACCCTTCCTCTTCCTTCCTGGGATTAAACCCAGGATCTTAAGCATACTAGGCAAATACTTTACCACTTAGCTATACCCCAGCCCCTTTGGGTTTTGTATTTTAGGTAGGGTCTCACTAAAATGCCCCCACAGGCCTGGAAAAATATATATATATTTTATATAATATATACATATATACGCAAGAGTTAGGATAAATATACAGCTACTTTCTTTTAGTTCACTGAAAATAAAGGTTTGTACTAATATTGTTT
>NW_004524596.1:13725664-13744153 GCF_000260255.1 Octodon degus
ATATATTTTTTTCTCTCGTCTTTAACCATATATATATATATTTTAAGTCAGGGTCTTACTTATAGTTGCCAGGCTGGCCTCAGACTTTCCAACCCCTGCCAAGTGTGGTGGTACATGCTTGTAATCACAGAAGCTGAGGCAGGCAGGCAGGAGAATTTCTGTGATTTCAGGGTCAACCTGAGCTACAAACTTAGCTCAAGGCCAACCTGAACTGCATAGTGAGACCCTGTCTCAAAAAGACAAAGGGACATTCTTGCCAACTCCCTCCTCAGTCTCCCAGTAGCTGGAATTACAGATGTGTGCCACTGTGCATGAATATCTTAATTTATTTTGAGAAGTATATATTATTGTTGCATTTAAGGAAAAAAAATTAGGAAGCAGGCAAATAGTAAAAAAGGCAGTCACAGTTAGGCAAGAAAGTCAAAGACTGGACATGAAACAAGCACACATAATGCTGTGTGATGTTGTGTGTATTGTCATTTCAGATGCTTGTCAGCAGTAGGTGGGTGGACCCACACCAAGGACGAAGTAGAGGCCTGTGTTAATGAGTAGGACTGTAGCATGGAATATTGTTGTGGAATAAGGTTAGAAAGCTGTGGCCATTCATTATGGAGATAGCCTAAAATAAAGACATCAGTGATCATGGTTGGGTATAAGCATATTGTGACAAGAATGTTTCGCTTCTTTCTTTTAAAGTAAATTTGTACCCTGAAGAGCCTATGAAAGTTCGAGTTTGTATCTATGTAGAGAGGGCCCTTCTTGGTCCTCCTCTTGGTCTGGGCAGTTTATATTTGTAATCCCAAGTATATGTTATTGGATTCTCACCAAGTTAATTCCAGTCTAATGCTTCCAGTGCAACTCATGGAGAGAATAAAGACACTAAAGCATAGTTATAGTTATGGGGAGCCAAGGGGCCCTAAGTCCAGCCATGGTGATGGCTATCCAGGACAAAGGCCTTGACTCAAGGCTGAACCCAGGTTTTATTCAGTTATGAAAGAGGAGTGGCTTGAGGATGAATGACTGATAATGGCAGGAAGTAGGTGAGTACTAGGAGCTGGGCTAGGTAAGTAGGCTTGTATTTACCTCTGCAGTATGCAGAAAGAAGGATATGCAGAGAGTAATCTGCATTACACAACTGAGATAGTATCTAATGTTTTGGGGTCCAGTGCTTCAGCTCTGGTATGTAATCTTTCAAGCCCCAGGAAGTCAGAGCCTGTCTTGAGGCTTGATCCCATCCAACAACATGGAGCATTGACTCTTTGTCCCATCTAGACCTGACTCATATTGAAGAGCAGCAGGTGTGGGTTATCAGGGATACACGTGTGCTGTGTTCAGAGACTAGCACGAGCACCTCGGCTACACCAAGATGCATTGCCTAAAGCCAGTTGAAAGGATAGGGAAAAGCCCTAGCCAACTCTGTACATATTAACACATGGAAATAGGGTCAGGTACAGTCAAAATGGAGATAATTGCTCTTCTTTCAAGGAGAGTCACTCAGGTGGTCCTCTGCATCTGTAGAAAGATCAGTCATGGTGAGCTTTCCTATTACTAGTATCAGAAAAAGAGCAGTGCTTGATTTCTTATAGTGACAAGACTTCAGGTTGGAGAGTTGGTCAGGTTATAGCAGTATTTAGAAAGCTAGCTCTTAACTTTCTTACTTTTGGTGATGATCAGTTAAAATATTGGTTCAACCTAGATAATGTGAGGTTGGACATATACCTAGAAGTTGAAGTAAAAGAAGGTATTCATTGGCTAACAGAACAGGTTGATTAAGCCTTTGCTGTTATACATCCAGAACTACATCAATCTACATGGACACAGACAGAAACACATATATTGTTGATGTAAAGTGAAGATCTACAGAGCTAAATATATCATTAGTATCACTATGGAGATATTCTCTCTTGTTATTTCTTTTTGGCAAAAGTTAGCCATTTTGTTACCAGTGGTTTTGAAGATAAAATCCTGTAATTCAAGAGGTTGGCTTATTCAATCAAATAACTGCTACCTTGGGCAATGCTGGACCAATTGTGAGGGATCTGTTTTCTTGAGACCTGGAAAGCTGTTCTGTTTGCTAAACAAAAGGAATTGTTGATTTCAGTGATTTAATTCCCCTTTTGGCTAAAGGCTGCTGAATGAAAACAGTGCTTATTTGGGAAGGAATCTGTTGCTAAGGCAACTGATATCTCCTTAATTATTGGTCAATATTCCCATAGGAGATTGGTCTCTTTTGATAGTTGGAAATAGCCAAATTATCCCAAACACATTCAAGTCTTGAATTTGGCAATGATGTGATGGAGACATGGGGAGGACTTTTCTCAAATGTATAATCAGTCAACTTCTATTTGGTTGGCATAGTGAAAGCACTACATTTATGTGAATAAAAATACAGGTAACCACATGATATTAGCAAAATCTCTTTTATTGTAAGAGATCTTATTACTTAAGCTCAACTGCAGTTCTAAAATTAATGACCTATGTTCATTCTTTTTTAAAGAATTCAATTCTTTTTGTCTCTAAGAAAATGTAATATTTCTAATCAGTCTTTATCCTCAATAGGCAGATATCAGGAGAAATTTATGAGTACTATTTGAGTAATTATGCTAACAAGGATTGTCTTTAGAACTGGCTTCAGCCATTTGTGTGAAGTTCTCTTCTTAAATGTTTTTAGTGGTGCATATACTGATCTTGGAGGGTGACTTTTTCTGCCTGTTACTTTGTGGGGTCATGCAAAAGACCTAGCGTTTCTTGCCCCTTGGCATGCAGTTGTTTGATCATTTAAAATTAATTGAAGCTTCAGATAATAGTCAAGCTCAAGTTTTAAGCTTCATACTTGATAATTGTTCTCTGCTAGTATGAAGGACATGCGTACACTAAGGAAATCAGTACAGTTCTTAGAAAATGGTACCTTTTCTTTATAATTTTATATTTTTTAACTACTTAGTACAAATCACAGAGATCACATGTTGTCTCATGTCCATATACCAAAATGAGAATTTTGTTCTTTGGTACTTGTCATCTGACAATTCTGGTACAAATGGTGAAATTCTTTTAATATTATCCAGGGTGTCCCATATCTTCCAGTTGAGTGAATATGAGGTTGTGCAAGGTGATCCTGTGTGGTTTCTGTGCTGTGGAACCATGTGGGTTTTTCAGGAGTCTTACATGAAAGGCTTTTGGCACAATAGCACTGGATAAAATCTGTTTTGTCATACTTTTGGGCGATTTTGTAATTCTTACTCAGAATTAGTCTTTCCATGTTTCATTCATGGGGATGACATTAGATTTACACTTTAAGTTGAGTTGAATATGAAAAGCTTTATACTGTGTATTGGAAAATACTTGAGTTTTAGTTCATATACAAGCTTATTATCTATTCTAGACTCTTGGAATTTCATTTTTCATTTAAATAAGTTCAGGAAGTAAGTACAAATAAGGCTCACTTGATGAAAATATTGAAATACATGAGCAGGGACAATAGCCTGTAACACAGTTGACTAAAACATAAGTACAGAACCACAGAATATAGGTTTAAAGTGCTTGCTCGCCCCACATTATCTCTTTAATATCATTAATCAAGCTCTCATGAGTACGTTTTATAGAATCTACCAAAGTTCTTCCATCTGAGGCTACCAATACAAGCACACAGTTAATTCCCGGTGGTGACGAACTCCTCACGAGAACATGCCTCTTGCAAAAGATCTCCTTCATCCCTCTCCTGAGGAGGAGAAGAGGAAACACAAGAAGAAGCGCCTGGTGCAGAGCCCCAGTTCCTACTTCATGGACATGAAGTGCCCAGGATGCTGTAAAATCACCATGGTCTTTAGCCATGCACAGATGGTAGTTCTGTGTGTCGGCTGCTCCACTGTCCTGTGCCAGCCTACAGGAGGGAAAGCAAGGCTCACAGAAGGATGTTCCTTCAGGAGGAAGCAGCACTGACAGTACCCTCAATCAAGATGAGTGGGAAGCCATCCCAATAAACACATTTTGGATTTTAAAAAAAAAAAAAAGCACACAGTTAAATCTGGTACATTTGCAATTAGATTCTTTTTTTTTTTTTCCTTAATTGAAGAACTCTTTTGAACTTATGTCTTAGTTAAAATATGTTGAACTCTGGTTTTGTTTCTTCTTCTTCTTTTTTTTTTTTTTTTTTTTTTTTGCAGAACCAGGGATTGAACTCAGACCCTTGCGCTTGCTAGGGAAGCACTTACTCCACTGAGCCATCTCCCAGGCTCTGAACTCTGAACTGGTTTCTCGAAAAGTATTGTTGTGCCTTATTTTTCCATTCCATTGTATTTCTACATTTTTTCAAAATTTTCCTTGGTAGTCCATTTTATGACATGACTTTTTCCTGGATTATTGTAGGATAAAATAACTTTTAGAAAACTGTACAGGGACAGGGATGTAGCTCAGAGGCAGGTCTCTTGCTTAACATGTGTAAGGCTGAGGGTTTGGTCCCTAGCAATGCAAAAACAAACAAATGAATTAATTCGTGCATATCAATCTATAAATTTGTTTTATTATACAAGAGTTGATTTAATTTTAAAGAAAATATAGCATTTCATCATTTTCTCAGATTATTTAAAAATATCTTGTTAGCATTTTTTAACATTTACAAAACTTACATGTTTACCTATCCTCTCCAAGACTTACACTTGCTACTAAATTTCAATTTGTATGTACTGGTTGATACATTGTGTCAACTTGAGAAGTTTAGAAGCTTCATTAAGTTACTCAGCAGAGAGCCAGGATTCTTAGTTTGTAAACCTCCTCATCCTGTGTAAGAGGAGGGCATGGACACTGTGTGAGTTCTACACCCCCAACCCCAGGGTAGCTTGTTTATATATAATAAGGAGGAGAGAGAGGCTGGCTAGAGACCCTTCACTTTGCTCTTCGCTGTTTTCTGCTGCCATGAGCTACTGCCCTCTGCTGTGTGCCACTTTGCCTGCCAGCCAGCCAAGTATAGACTGAAACCTCCACAAACTATGAGCTGAATAAACCTTTCCTTCCTTCATTTTGAGTGGCTGGTATTTGTCTCAGCAAGGAGTAAAAAGGAACTGAGACACTATAATACGCATTTATGTAGTTGATATGGCTACATAGCAAACCATATCTTTATATACATCTGTATCACAGTGTTGTTTTGCTTTCTGTGGTGGTAGTGTTTTCTTGTAAACCCAGCTAACTCTTTGGGCAGTATTTTATTCATCTTTATTTGTAGCCGTGTTTGGTATCTTTGTTTGAGAAAGCTTTGATAGTCTGCGGCTGCCACCACTATCCCTGGGTGTTATGGTACAATGGACTGTGTATGATATGCACATGTCCATCAGAGAATGTAAAGGAATTTAGGAGAAATGTTCCATCAGAATTTTGAAAGGGTTGATTTAAAGTGCTATCCATTTCTAGTAGAATCTAGAATGGTAATTGGAATAGGAATAAGGAAAGAGAATGGTAGAGTTTCAATTTCCTTATCCCTGGTCTTTGTGTCCCATCCTATTTCATCTGTCTTAGTATTTTCTCCAACTGCTAGAATAACCTTTACTTAACCTTAGTTCAATTAAGGGCTTGGACAAATTGAAACCCTGAGTCTATTCAGGAAATATATTTATGGTGCAGTTCAAATATCTTGATTAGGTTATACAGTAGAAAATGTAAAGGCCATATAAGGTTTAATTCAAGCAAAAGGTATCATACAAATGCACCTTAACTTTTGGTGTTTCCCAACTTGTTAGGAATGCCTCATGGTTTAATTTCTAGTACTTTCGGTAAATCCTGTGGCTATGTATGTATGCTCTTGTACATTGTCTGATTAGGATCCTCTACTCTGTCTCCCTGGTAGCCTGCTCTCTTTTTCCTTTTTGTGCTGTAAGCCTTCCTACATCTGTAACTTCAAACCCTTTCTACTTCCTTTTTTCAATCCCTGTATGTTTTTTCTCATGGAAATAAATCCTATGGTTTGATCACCATTAAGTTGATACTACTTGATATATTACCCTTTTCTATTTTGCCATGTTGGTGAGAATATTGACTTATTCAACTCTGTGATGAAGAGCCTTTCAAAGTGATTTTACCTCTGGGCATGCCTATAATCCTAGCACTTGGGAGGCTGAGGCAGGAAGATCACTTGAGTTCAGCCAGCCTGGGCTACATAGAAGACCCTGTCACAAAACAAAACAAAACAAAGCAGTGTTTGTATCGCTTTGGTGGCTGGACATGGGTTCACATAACTGCTTCAGGCTCCTTCATTAAGAAATACTAAGAGCCTAGCAACCATCCCAACTTTTAAGATTTAATAATTTAAACATGAGGTTTGAACTGTTCTTTAAAGACAATTGGTTTTATAAGAGAAGCAGCAAAGCTATAATTCAATATTACAATCTGTTATAAAATATACACAGCTTCTATATTCTTAGCCAATTAAATGAAAATACTCTATTAATAAAATACACAGTTTTGAGGATTAGAAAGTAATTATTTTTTATTCATCTAATTATTTTTAGGCTTTGTGGTGATTACTGATTTACCCTGTGCAATTCTCAGTTTTTATTGAAAGCATATATTATATATAAACTGTTAAATTATAAAGGAGAATTTTTATTCTGTTCATGTTGTTTTCTTATAAAACAATGCAATAAAGGAAGAACTAAGGTCTATTTAAAAATTTTCATTATTAAAAATATTTCCTCCCTTGATTTTATATTCCTTTTGTTTGTATAATGGCTCCAATTTTTTCCAGATATTTGACTCCTCCCTTGTGTGTGTCAGTCAAGTTTGGCTCAATGGCAAGCAGTAGGAATACTTATGTCTTACGCCTTGTTAGAAACTCTGCATATGAAAATCAATTCTTAAAGAATCAGAGAAAGAAAGAATAAAGAAGATAAAATAAGTAGGACAGAGTGCTTTTTCCTAAGACATTATAGTCTATTGGGAAATTAGACAATCACGTAGCAAGCAGCCTATTAACAAGCCAGAGTGACTAAGTTCTAAGATATATGAAAAAGGTGATAATTTCAAGTTTCAGGGAAAAAAGAAATTATAACCAGTTCAAGAAATCAGAGAAGTTTCAGGCTGAACTTTGATGGACAATAAAAGAAGAAGGCTTTTTAGAATTCTCAGTTTAGCCTGCATGAAGGTACAAGCCCGTAGTCCCAACTGCTGGAGAGGCTAAGCAGGAAGAATGCTTGCACCTAGGAGTTGAAGGCCAACCTGAACAATGTAGTGGGGCTTGGTAAGGGAAAACAAAAGAAGAGGGAGAAAGAGGAAGAGGAGGAAGTGAGGAGATGGAGGAGGAGGAGGCAGAGGCAAAGGCAAAGGAAGAGGAGGAGATGGTGGCAGCTCACAGATTTCCTCATAGGACTGCATAAAGCCTGGCCAAACCCAGTGGCTGGGCTCTTCCCACTTATTAGTGCCCTGCACTTAGTAGTCAGTCCTTCCTGCTATTACAGAATACAGAATACCATAGAATGGCTGTCTTAAAAAGGCATGTTTATTTCTCCCTGTGCTGGAGGCTGAATGTCCAAGATCTAAGTGTAGGTTTGGTTTCTGGTGAGACTGCACTTCCTGGCTTGTCTTAAAAACTGTCTTCTCCTTACGTCCTCACAGGGCCTCTTACTGATGCATGCATTGCAGAAGGGAGTGATCACCTGTCTCTTCTTTTTCTTCTAAGGGCCCAAATCCCACCATGAAAGCTCTATCCTTCTGACACCTCATCTACACTGTATCAGTTCCTCAAACCCTGCCTCCAAATACCGTCATATTGGTGTTTAAGGTTTCAGCATATGAGATCTATAGAAATAAAGTTGTAGTGTACCCACAGATCAGCCCCGTCTTTGCACTGATTGCCTGTTGTCTGTCCCTCGGTTTCCTGAGAGATGAGCTCTACTGTCAGGACCTAGTCCAGACCTAATTTAGTGCTCTCGATTTAGGGTCATATATTTGTATTAGCTCAGATTTCAGCTATTTATAAATGTTTTTATATTATGTTTGACTTCTCTCAAAATTAACTGTTTTGAAGAAATTGACTCACCTTAAGATTCCATGAAAGTTAATATTTTGGCTTATATGAATGTAGTTTATTTAGTACTGCTTAATGGATGCCTACTATTCTGATTTGGGCCTAGGAGTTCATTCTATTTCCAGCCCTGTGCTTTTTACAAGGGCAGAATCAAAAGGCATTAGAGCACTTACTAGGGAATAGTTACAGTTATTACTATGACTTTTATAAACCTTCCATTCTTTTCAATTTTGAAAAAATTTTGCATAAATTATGTATGAAGTATTATGCTAAGTTGGGGGCTTGAAAATTTTCCTTAAAGGAGTGGCAGTAAATACTACAGGCTTTATGGACCACACATATTCTGCTCCACCACCAAGGTAGAAGTAGCCACAGACAATGCATATAAGAATGAGTATGTCTGTGCTCTAGTAAGAGGTGGGGAAATAAGCTGAGGAGGAGGCAGAAAGTGAAGAGAGAATTAGCAGAGAGCGTTGTCCTACATGCCAAGGGTGCTCATCAAGGTTTGTGAGGTGAAGCTGCAGTACCAACAAGAACCACGAAGAAGGAACACTGACATCTCATGGCTAAGCACAAAGGCCTATTTCTTCTCACACAAAGCCATGTCTGGCAATCACCTCTATCCTTTAGCCCCAGTGCCTGGAACTTGTGGCTCGCAAGTCTACCATTACAGTGGCAGGAGTAGAATGAGATGAAGAAGGGATGGAAGTTGTTCGCTTTAGCCTCAAAAGTACTTCTCAGGAAGCAGTGAGTAGTTCAGTAGTATCAGTACAGAAGAGAGGCCCGTCTAAGGAAATAATTTAAGAAATTTAAAGAAATGTGAGAATATTTCACATAAGGACACAATGAATGTTTCTAGAACCAATCCTATTTCCAAAGAAGAAATTGTAATGCTTCCCTTTATGTAGAAGGCATTTCTGGAATATTTTATTCCCCCAAATTATTATTATTTTTTTTCTAGTGAGCACCTCTATTTTTCCTGTGAATGTTTTCGTTATGTCAGAAGGAGCTTTGTGAATAGGAAAAAAAATAAATAAGAGGAAGCAAAGATTATTTTAGTGCTAAAATGGGAACATGTTCTTCTCTGCTTAGACAATGAAAAGCAACTCATGGATCAATTTTGCTTTCAGAGGTCAACATTTTAGGCTGCCAACATCTGTCTTTTCTCTATTATAAAGCAGGTTTAAATGTGTGATTTTCAACAAAGCAAAGCTCTGGTCTCATAGCCAAAAGATTGGGTTCTAGTTTAGATAACAATAGAATAGTCAATAAAAGAAAATACTGGATTCCATTGCAATAGTAAAGGTAAATATTATTTGAAACTTTTCTTTCTGTTACATATATGTGTATATTTATGTATTTATTCTCACATACACAAAACCAACTAATTTTATTTGTTTGTTTGTTTGTGTTTAAAAACAACTATTTTTATTTTGGGTCATAGACCAGAAAAGGCCAAGGTTAACAAACTAGCCTTGATGTCTTTTTAGGATTCAAGGACACTATCCCAGCATTGTGCGACCTGTGTAGTTCTCAGGCTGGAGCTGGAGCTCAGGGAAAGAGAACTAAGAGGCAGGAAGACACCAGCACTAGAGAAAGAGAGGAGGAGCTCTCTGTCCTTGAACACAGGAGCCTCCTTTGGTGACAGAGGAAAAAGATGGTCCCAGTTGTCTGGAGTCCTGCCTGTGTGAGGAGAGCCCCCATTTTATTTTGCTCATGATTCTGTGTGTTAGGTTTTGGGGCTGGGTCTCCTTTGGGGAGTGAATGTGCTTCTTGACTCGCACGTGAAGTGCTCCATGTCCTTGAGCCACATTTGTCATCTTCCATCCAATCAATGGCTTGATTTTTTTTTTTTTTTAATTCTAGTATGGTGGTTTCTGTATCATTTCATTACTTACATGGCAGTTGGCTTCCAGTCATGATTTCAAGAAGTAAAAAGTGCCAGTATGTTAGGGCCTGGGCCCAGAGATTGTCAGTGTCACTTCTGTGACATTCTAATGGTCAGGGCTATTATGGAATCCACCTAGATTCAGGAGAGAGAGAAACAAACTCACCTCTCAATGGAGCGAGCATAGAATAATTTGAGGCACTTTTAATGTGCCGCACTAAGTAATTTATGGTGATCCTCTTAAAAAGGTAGGTCTGTCCTAAAATAACCTAGCAAGATTTTTAGCTGCTTTTATTGCAGATGTTAAGATCAGAAATAATTACTTTACTCAACTACTATAATTTATTTAACTTATTTCCTTTTCTCTTACTTTAATTAAACTTTTGAGGTAATTGTTAGATTTGCATGTTGTGTAAGAAAACAGTGAAGGCCACCCTTTTCCTAGTTCTCCCAGGGGTAACCCTTGCAAAATACCAGGGCAGTATCACACCCCAGAAGTTGACATGAATCAGTTCTTCAACGGTATTCACATTTTTCCAATTTTACATGTACTCCTTTGAATATGTATTTAGTTCTACATAATTTTCTCATATGTAGGTTCACCACACATCAGTTACCAAATTGTGTTACACTGTCGCTTACCAAATTGGTATGCATTGAAGTAAATGAAGCAGATTTGTTACTTCAGGTAGCTTTCAAAGGACAATAGAAGCCTGGAATCTCCTTCTCACAGGTTCTCACAGTGCAGGAAAGCTGCCCAGAGTAAATGGAGTCTCAACTGTGGGTGTACCACTTGCCCGCAGCGGGAGAAACCTGAAAGAGCAGTTTCTTTGTGCCATGTACCTCAGTCCTGTGACCAGCAGGCTGAAATGTTGAAAGACATCTTGTTTTTAGGGGGACTGACCACAACTCTTTTGAGTAACCCTTCTTATCTCAGTGTTGCCTTCCCAGCATGTAATAACTGTTTCTAAGGACTACATGGGAGAGAGGGAGGAAAGTGAGGTCAGCCCATTGGCTACCTGAAAATTGTCATGTAGATACATGTGTCTACCCTCAGAGTAGATACAGAATAGCTCCACAGAGATCCTTCCTGTTCCCCTCTATGGCCTTATCTACCTCTTCTCATCCTTAATCTCTGGCAGTCACTACCTTTATCTTCATCTCTGTATATCTGATACTTCTAGAATGTTCTACAAATCAAATCATACAGCATATAAGCTATTAGTAGCTTTTTCTACTCAGCATAACTCCTTCACATTCACCCAAGCTGTCGTGTGTGTCAACAGTTTGTTTTTTGATGGCCCAGTGTCCTATGTCCTATGGTATGAATAGACTATAGTTTATTGAACCATTTGCCTACTGGAGGAGCTAGGTGTTTGCAGTTTAGGGCCTTTACTAATAAGGCCACCAGGATCATTCCTGTGTAGTTTTTTTTCTGAATGTAAGTTTTTGAAGTTTTATTTCTCAGAAATAAATATGGAACAGTACAAGTGTTGAGTTGTATGAGTATTTATAGGTTTTAGGGTATTATAACAGTTTTTTTCAGAGAGTCTATACCATTGTTTGTTTCCATTTGCATCCTTACCAACATTTGGTATTGACACTATTTTTTTTTTTTTTTACTTTAGCCATTTTGATAAGTGTGTCATTAATCTCATTATGGTTTGAATTTCATTCTTAATAACTAATGATATTAAGGATCTTTTCATATGCTTGTTTGATCTTCTGTATTTCTTTTTTGATGAAATGTCTGTTCATGCCTTTTGCCCATTCTAATTGGACTATTGGGGGTGTTTTTACAATTGAGTTTTGAAAGATTTATATATGTTCTATATACAAGTTCTTTGTTGGGTTATATCCTAGATTGTAGCCAATGATTTCATCTTTAAAAAAGGGTCCTTATACTCTGGTTTCTCTTCAGATCGTATAAATTTTTCACCTTTTAAAAAAGGGTCCTTTCATAAAATTTGATTTAATTTATTTTTTATTTGATTTTATTATTTCATTTTGAAAAGTAAAAGACAAAAGCAAGAACAAAAATTAGATACAGGGGCTGGGGAGATAACTCAGTAGAATAAGCACTTGCCGGGCAAGCACAGGGTCCTGAGTTCAATCCCTGGTACTGCAAAAAAAAAAAAAAAAAAAAAAAAAAAAAAAAAGATACAATGACACAGACAGAAATATACAACAATACATACATTACAGATTTTCAGAACAAGAATAGCTGATTAACAATGGTTGATATATTACCTATTTTTACCATAAAATCTGTTGTTGAGTAGGGTCTTTTCCTCAGCCAAGGTTTTCAATTTTGATGAAATACAAGTTCCAATTAAAATTTTGTTGGCTGTGTTTTGGCATTAAGTCTAACAATTCTTCTAGATCTAGATCCTCAAATTATTTTTCTGAATTTTTCCGAAGTTTATAGTTTCATATTTTGTATTGTCTGTGATCCAATTTGAGTTAATTTCTGCATAAATTATGAGGTTTTGGTTGACACTTTTTTGGTGATGGATGTCCAATTGCTCCATTCTTCAAGTCTTATTATCAGTGTTCTTTAAAATGCCAGTTTGTCTCAGTTAAAGGGTAGGAAGGAGTTTTATTCTGTGCTTGTTGCAAAGAGATATGGAGCAGAAGATGACTAGTCCCTGCATGGTTAGGGTATGAGGAGAGAACACTGCATAGGGACAGTTGGAGTTCAAGCGGAGCTGAAGGCTGAGGACCTGTAGACCTCATTTTGCTGCAGCCTGATTTCTAGTCAAGAATTTCCCTTGTTAGGGGCGTAGCTCAGCTTGTGCTTTGCATGCACAAGGTCCTGGGTCCAAATTTTTTTTTTTCATTCTTTGAGGATTTTTTTTTTTAACACAAAGAGATGTGATACAAAGAGGCTCTTTATATAAGACACATTTTAGTGATTTGTATTTAAAGATGTTGTTTTCCTTATTTATTCCTCATTATATTTGCTTTTAGACCTTTGGAGGCCATAGTAGTTGGTTTTAGCTAAGAGCTATATAATTTATTCCTTCTTTGATGTTGATATTATATTAAAAATTCTGATTCCAGCCTGTTTGCAATTTTTTTTCATTGTGGGAGAAGCGTATAAATACAGATACCTATAACCCCAGAGTATTATTGCTAATAATGAATAGCATGAGATAGTTCTCATACTATAAATATACTTTGAGAAATCTATCTTCTTATAGCAAATTGAATTTCTGTAATAAGTGTGCTTTACTGACTAATTTTCTTCCAAAATTAACTCTGTTTAAACCATTCTTGGTTTTTGTCATATTTCAAAATGTGTTAGCTGATATTACTTTAAATAATCAGGGTATCATTTTTATCTTGCAAATTTATGCTGATCAAAAAATCTTCAAATTTGAAGTGTTTATAAAAATTACTATGTGATATAATGGCAAACATGCTGTTTAAAAGATTTTAATTCTAAAATCTCATCAGATGTTTAGAAAGGTCACACCGCCAAGAAAAGTGTGGTTGTTAGTATTATTTATTACTTACCTGTTCATTTTGGAATTTGTAAATTCTTTCACTTAAAATTTTTTTGAATATGTGAGTCCTTATCATCAGAAAGGAACAGAAAAACGGAAGGCAGTTTGGAGCTGAATAGGAGTTATTAATGAGCTTAGCTTTGACTGAAATGACAGATTAATGGCTAAATTTTCTTCTATAGTGAGTCTGTTAAAACTTTTAGCTTGCTTCAGTAAATTCTTTTTGTCATTACAAATTGAAGGCAAGTGGCAAAGGTAGTTTTAATTTCAATTTTGGAACTCAGTCTTTAAATCTTTAGTGACCTGCACTCAGAGCCAGGAGTGGTTATTCTTTTTGGAGCACTTTCTTTTTTGAATTTTATGCACATCATAAGCATGTAATGCATCCCATTTTCTTCTTCTTTTTTTTTTAATTGACTTTTCCCCAAAACAACAAGGGCAAACATTTGGCTTCTAATTGATCTACTGAGCAATGCAGTATGCTTTTATATGCATGACCTGATTTTGTCTCCTTTTTTCTGACTTCCTAATCATTTTAGGTATCTTGTGATAACAGTAATAATAATTACTATTAATATTGATTTGGTCCTCTTATAAGCCCTCTATATTAGGTTTTTAATGTTTAACATTCCTAGAGACTCCCTCTTGTTTTCCTTATTTTACCGAGGAAATATGGTGTAGCATTACTCAGAGTACTAGATTTCAGCGAGTTTAGGAGCTTTTCTCAGAATTCAATCAATGGTGTTGCTTCCTTCAGGAATTTCCTGCTATGGCTGTCTATGGTGGTACACCCCTGTAGTCCCAGCACTCGAGAGGCTGAGGCAGGAAGATTGTGAGTTCAAGACTAGTTGGGCTACATAATGAATTCAAGACCAGTCTGAGCAACACAGTAATACCCTGTCTGAAAAAAAAAAAAAAAAATCTGCCTTGAAAAACTTGTCAGTTGTTAAGAACCTTACTTAGGCAACACTTGCTGTTAGTCTAGAGACCAAATTTGAGGAGCATTGTTCTCTAGAATGATTCACAAACTACCTGTGGTGAAGGACCTTAGTGTGTAAGTTTCTTTTTAAATGTTTAACACTTACAGACTGAGGCTCTGAAGACGTGATGATGTGAAAATTTTCTGTGTACTGTATGTACTGAGCTTGTCTTAGCTTGTCTTGAACAAGTAACAGCTTACTGATAGGCACAGGCAAGCCTTGCTTGAGTAGCACAGTTGGGGATTTTCAATTGCAATTCTAGGTCCTAGTAGAACTAGAGTATCTTGTGCAGCATTAACATATGAGTGTTGCCTAATTTGTATTGGCCATGCTGATGGGACACAGTGGAGTAAACATCTAGGAATCCAGTCCATGTATGGCCAGGTCATCAGAGTGCATCAGTTTGCACGTAGCCAGCCATAAGGAGGGAGTAAATGAAAATAGAAAACAACAAGAAGAAACAAACCACAGGAGAATGGGAAGTCCCCAGTGTAGAGGCCTTGCGCCCCATGTAGGACTGCATGTTTCTCTGCTGCCCTCATACTCAAGGTGTGTCAGGCTGAAAGTTCTGATCTAATGAAAGTCCTCAAGTGGGCTCTCATTTCCCGAGATAGCCACAAGAGGAGAGAGCATCAGTGACGGAGAAGCTTCTAGAGTTTTCAGTGATACAAACAGCCCACCACTGCATGTGTGCCATAGGTCCACTGCCACTCATTGATACCTACAAGGGATCATTGTAGATGCCCAGGTAGAACTTTTTTTTTTTTTGTATTTTAGGGAAGGATCTACAGGGTATTCAGGGTCTCATTACTAAATCAGACTCTTAGTGATCCGCCGGTTACAACTTCCCAAGTACTAAGATTACAGGCAGTGTGCCCAGTCTCAATTGCCATCTCAGTGCACCCCGGGGGCAGGGCCAGCACTACAGACTGGGGATCGAAACCCTGGCACCTGAGCCTGCTTGCAGGTACTTTAATCCACTGAGCTATTTGGCTGGCTTGCCCACCTAGAACTTAAAGTACTGTGCATGTGACCCATGTCTCAAGGGAATCTATGTCCATGTATCTGTGTGTAATAATAAGAACATTTGGGGTTGGGAATATAGCTCAGCAACGTATGTGCCTGCCTGGAAGGCACAGGTCCTGAGTTTGATCCCTGCAGACTATGTCAGACTGTGTCAGAGTGTTGTTTCCCATTATGTTCTTTCCATGGTCTGTGAGTCAATCTAAGCCAGTATTGACTTTTTTTAAAAAATGTCTTTCTAAATCTGTAACAATTCCTGAGTCTTTCCCTGCTTTTAGAAGAATATTTGTCAGGTGTTTTGTAGTATGTTCCTTAATGTGGGTTTATTTGGTGTTTTCTGTATAGTATAGTAAGGTTTGGGCACAATAGTACAGAAGTGATATCAGGTAATCTGACTGGTGATTTAAATTGTGCTCACTCATTTAAGAAGGTGTCTTTTAGGGTTCTCCACCGTAGTACTATTTTTCCTTTGTAATTTGTATGTATGTCACTAGGAGATACTTTTTTGCACTTTATTTACTTTAAAGAGAATTAAAAATAAGAAAAAAATACAAGGGGCTGGTGAGATGGCTCAGTGGTCTAAAGCACCTACTTAGAACAAGCTCAGCAAAGCACAGAGACCGCGGTTCAATCCCCCAGCACCACATGGCAGCCTGCCCCGCCCCCTGGTGGGCTGAGCTGGCCACACACACACACACACACACACACACACACACACACAAATTAAAAAAAAAATACAGAATTGCTTGATAGGAAATTAACAATGGTGGTTATATTGCATATTATTATCTTCAAAGTAGTTGCTCAGATTACCAGATATGGGCATGCAAGAGTGATCACACAAGCATTAACTATTCTTTTCAATAAACCAATAGAAATTGATAGTATAGTTATTTTAGCTGTATGTGTGTATATATATATATATATATTTTTCCCCCCTTCCTTTTCTCCTTTCCCCCATCCCAGTTATTCTTTCCTTTTGAGCGGTTTCTTTCCCTTTCACAATATCTATTGTACCTTTTGGATTTTATTTACTCTTTCAGTTTCTTATACTAGGGAAACAATACGATATTTACACTTGTGAGTCTGATTTATGTCACTTAGGAGTATGGTCTCAACTTGTATCCATTTACCTATAAAATTTATATCGAATTTATCTTTCTTTATAGCTGACTAATACTCCATTGTATAAAAATGCCACAGCTTTTTTATTCATCCCTCAGTTGATGGGCATTTGGGCTGTTTCTAATTTTTAGCTCTAACATGGGTGCACGTGTATTGCTTTGGCATGATATTTTCAATTTTTCTGGAAAAATGTCCAGAAGGGGAATAGCTGGGTCAAATAGGACCTCTAATCCTAGTTATTTAGGAATCTCCACACTGATTTCCACAGTGGTTGCACTGGTCGATACTCCCACTAATTGTAGAGAAGGTTCCTTTTTCGTCATAGCCCCTCCAGCATTTGTTACTAGTTGATTTCTTAATGACAGCCATTCTTTATGGAATCTTGGTGGTGTTTTACTTTGCATTTCTCGAGTGACCGGTGGTGTTGAACATTTTTTCATATATTTATATGTATGTTTATTTGCCATTTGCATTTCTTCGTCTCAGATGTCTATTTTTGGATTGGGTCTTTGAATTTTGGGTGCCTGATTTTTAAATATTCTTTATATGCTCTGAATAGAAGTCTTTTGTCTGGGGTTAGGTTGGCTAAATTTTTTTATTAGGAGATATCTTGAAACTATGCAGGTAATCCTGCTTCCCATCATTCTTTTCCTTTGGATTTTAGCATCCTCTGATTACCATTACCTTCTTAATCATTAATTTGAACTTGTGTAAGTTTTCTGAATTTGAAGAGATTGCAGCTGAGAGGAGAAAGTTCTGTCGCTTGAAACGATCTGGTGCTTGGGCTCCAGCCGTGCAGCCCGGCTCCTCTTGGTGTGTCCTTCCCCTAGCCTTTGCTCTTCCCCGGGCCCCTCTCCTTAAGCTTTTGTACCAATTTGACCTTTTCAGTGAGGCCTCCTCTACTGCCCTGTGTAGCAAGACTGCGAAGCACCCCGGGCAGCGTCCTCACGCCACCTCCGCCCCTCCCTGGTCCTCAGCATGGCTTTGCTTTTCTGCTTTCATGGCTCCTCTAACATTTCTACCCAGTTTGCTTCCCCGGGCTCTGCTTCTTTCCGCTCTTAGAGATTGCTGTCTTTAGAACCACGAGGTATTAAGCCAACATTCGGAGAACTTCTCGGCTTGTGGTGAGGAAGGAGTGCTCAGCGAGGGTGCCCACCCGCTGGGCCCTCTGGGTTACTGCAGCCACCACTTCCCAAAGGGCTCAGCTTCCAGGCTGCCACGACCTTGTAGTACAAAATCATCTGATGCTTGAGCTTCTTTTTGTAATTTTGTACACTGAACAAAATTTCTTCCTATTTTCTTCCTGTGGTTTCTTTTTTGGTCCTCTTTTCTCTTTGGGGAGCCAGTACTATAATGTTTAAAAATGACATAAATTTACTAGCTCCTCCTCTTAACCAACATGTTGACTTCAGACAAATAACTTCACCTTTCTGTGTCTTATTTTCTTCATCAACTGAGCCTAATAAATCAGGTTTGCTGTAAGGATGAAATAGGAAAACATACATAAAGCACTTAGCATGGCGCTGGCATGTTGTAGCCACTCAATGAGTGGCAGCTGTTGTTATTATTATCTAGCTTTTATAGCTGCATTTTAAGCATGTCACAAAATTGTACTTTCATTTATCTCATTTTGACAGTATACCTCTTCTTCTGACCCACATGTACCTAAATTTAAAGAACATTTTCCCTACCCTTTCATTATTGCTTTCAAGAGTCTCCTACCTTTTTGCTGGGTCTCAGTTCCTGGGATATGATGTGTCCAAAATATAATAAAGGAAAGCTAGTAGTTTTTCTATATTAAAGGCCAACTGGTTAAATATAACATGAAAATATTCCTACCTAAATGTATGTCTGCTTAAAATTTTGAAAGATGCAATATATAGCAAACTTCAAGTGGGCTTTGTTATTACAATTCTTTTATATATATATATATATATATTTTTTTTTTTT
>NW_004524596.1:13744253-13802273 GCF_000260255.1 Octodon degus
TTCAATTTAGGATAGGGTCTACAGGGTCCCACTATGTAGATTGGTCTCATAGTGATCCTCATGTGTTCAGCCTCCCAAGCACTGGGATTATAGGCACTCACCACCACGCAGTCTCAATCTCCATCTCAGCATGCCCTGGGGGCAGGGCTGGCTTGGCATGCCAGGGATCAAACCCTGACCTCTGTGCTCTGCCTAAGCAGGTGCTTTAGTTTGCTGAGCTATCAGGCTGGCCCTGTATGTATTTTTTTTCTTAAAATAAATGTAAACAAAAAGAAATGAAATATCAGTATTCCTGGCATTTCCAGAGAGATTTGGAATGATGTGATACATGACATTCCCCATCTCTGTGCATGAAGTCGGTTTATTTTATTTATTTATTTATTTATTTTTGTGGAACCAGGGATTGAACTCAGGCTTGAGTTCAGGCCTTTGTGCTTGCCAGGCAAGCGCTTATTCTACTGAGCTATCTCCCCAGCCCCTGAAGTTGGTTTAGGAAAACAAAAATAAAAATTCATTTAAAAAATAATCTGTAAAAAAATAATCTGTATAATAATATTGATGTTCATGTCATTCTTGTATTTCATGGAATTAAGATGAGGACTTTCTGGTTAGAGCTTTAGTAATGTGTGTGGTTATTTTTGTGGTTGGTGCTGGCCATTGATCATAATGGCCACGCCAGCAAGGAGAAGCAGCACTCGCAGGAAGCCCTTCTGTGTGCCCTTACAGCGACCCTGTTCTAAGCCCCGACTTCTTCATACAGAATGAGATGTGGGCCGGAGAAGAAGCTGGAGCCTTTCAATGTCATCTGTACATGGTACCAATTCAATAATTGTTATCAAATTAATCAATAGAAAGTTACATTTTCAACTTGTCAGCAGGCCAGAGCTAAACATGCGAAGCATGCTTCCAGTTAGGATAGGTTTCAAATACATTTTTCTCTTTATTCTTAATTATTTTAAAATTTTTATTTTCCTGCTCTGTGGATGCTTTGATATCATAAACTCTCTCAGTACTTGGACAATGGGACATAAGAAGATTGCTTCTAAGTTCTTGGTGGACAGTTACAGCAAGCTTTTAGGAGAGCTCCTCTAATCAGAAGTGCATCACTTGCTTATCTCTTTTCTTTGTGGGGAGGAGCACTTGAAAGACATCTTTTGATCCCTATAGACCTTGGCTTACCCTGACAGTGTAGGCTGGATTACCATAAAAGCTGGAAAAGATATTTCCTCCAATTTCCAAGACAAAATATTCATAAATACCTCAGTGCTTAGAGAAGTCAGAGGGTTAATGGTTACAGAGAAGCCAACAAGAAAAACACCACTAGAAAAGAAGTATCTGAATTATTGTCAATGGATAGGGAGTAAGATCAAATTTAATTAAACTTTGTGCCAAGTAATGTACCCAAATACCCATGGTCAGACATTGTTTGACTGAGTTGATAGACAGGTTGGCACACAGGTGAGCATGGGAGAATGAAGTGTTTCTTATGAGAGCACGCCATGAAAGACCCAGAAAGTCCACTTGTGTCTGATGTCTCTCCTTTCTAAGGGCTGAGCCTAGGGCTGCCCTGCTCTGAAAGTTGGTGAGCCTTTGTTTATGTTTGCTAGTGAGCCCGAGATAGGAAGGCAAAAGAGGAAGTGTGCAGATTAAAGAAGAGAATCAACTTTCAAAGTGAAAGATGCTGAGACAGTCAAAAAGGCAAAGGAAGCACTAATGAGAATGTAAATGCCATGAACGCGGAGACCTTTTCTGTTTTATTCACTGTTCTATTTCTATCTCCTAGTCTTGGGCCTGACATATGGTAGGAGCTCAGTAAGTAGGTTTGAATGATTACATTAGTAGGAGAAACTTCTGACAGATTAAGTGCAAGGTCAATTACATGCAAGGGTTATTGCTATAGCAATGATATTCATGCCTAGAAAACTCCCAGATCATCCCTGAATATTTTAAGATAATTAACTATATTCTGAGTGAGTATGTTGGATAACCATAAATAAAGGTTAGAGTTGCTGTGACTTATGGGATGGGACAAGGGACAGCTTAGAATATTCACAAGGGAGAGAACTGTTAGTTTTGTACCCTGAAGACCCTCTGGGAAGTTGTGTAATCTTCCTCAGGCCACTCACTTACTTGTACCAGCCTCAAATGCAAAAAAGCTGACCTGATACAATTTTATGATTAATCTTTATACAAATCCAGCTCCCTTCTTCTTCATGGAGATGAACAGACATCTTTTGATCCATATAGACCTTGACTTATCCTCCCAGTGTAGGACAGAATACCATAAAAGCTGGGATAGACACTTCTCCAATTTCTGAGACAGAAAATGTTCATAAATCCCTCAGTGCTTGGAGAAGTGAGTTGCAAGAGAAAGGCAGGGGTTTTATAGGGTTACCGTCATGATGCCGTCTGTAAAGATTATATCCACCCGTAAATGAGCCTGATGCATATGTGGTTTCTATAATGGGAGACTTGATCTACTTCCAGATTGGTTTTTCAGATTCTGATTTTGTGTCTGAAGTATTTTGGGGAATTACTAGTACAGGTTTTTGGAGGTACCAGGAGTTAGGAAGAACTTTGGATTTAGGTACAAGGCTACTTGGGAGTGTGGCAAAGGTAAATCTTCAGAGCCTGGTGAGAGAGACCTACAGCTTCAGTGGCATAGCCTAGAGCACACAGAATTAGGGGAGTTCACTGATGAAGGGATTAAGATTAGGCAATCAGGTCACTTGCGTCCAACCTGAGTTCTAGGAAAAGCTAAAAGCTGCTACCTTGAAAAGCTGGGCAACAGTGGCATCAGTGAGCGAGTCAGTGATCTGGGAGGGGGAATGTGTTTGTGAGGAAGGATGGTTATTCTGGTTTTAGAAATTTGGTGTTAAAGCTACAGTGCATGTTAAAATGCACAGTAGGTAACCAGTTCCTATTAAAGTTTAGGTGAGAAGACAAGTTAGGAGCTGTGTTAGCTGCTTTCTTCTTTGTCCAACTCTGTGAAGCAATGAATTAGAGATTCCAGCTGAGGGCTGTGGTTACTTGGGTTTTTATTTATTTATTTATTTATTTATTTATTTATTTTTATGTATTTGGTACAGGGTCTCACTATGTAGCTCTAACTTGGACTCATAGTGAGCCTCCTGTTTTCAGCCTCCCCAGTGCTGGGATTACAGTTGTGTGCCACCATGCCCAGGCTCAGTGGCTCAGTGGCTCAGCGTGCCCTGGGGCTGGGCCAGCATTGCATATGGTGCAGGGATCGAACCCCGATGCCTGCGCTTGCCTAAGGAGCTGTTTAGTCTGCTGAGCTATCTCGCTGACCCACTAGGGTTTTTAGGCCCTTTACCTATTTGTACTCTAGGAGTATTGGATCATTCATGTGAAAAATGACATGGTGAGAGCACAAAGCACCATCTATCTTTTAGAAAGAGCAAGAGTCTCAAGGACAAGAGTCACAGATAAGCGATTTTCTTTGCTACTTTTTGTGCTCAGAACTTCTTGCTATTAGGTTCTCTCAGGAAATACATGCTCAAAGCCAAGCAAAAATTTTTTCTTGCTTCTGATGGGTGGAAAAGCAGGCCTCATATGAAACAGCAAATGTTCCAGTAATCCTGCTCCACACCACACCGATTTACTTGAAATTACTTTTGCAGTTCTTACTAGACTCATGCAGTAAGTAAATTAAGTACCTTTCCCACTGGGAGTTTTTTAGCAGTGCTTAATGAAGTAAATGCTGCAGTGTTCAGACAGGGTGGAGGGATGCTATTGCATTATTTTTAGTACACATTTACACTTTTTGTTGGTTTCTTTTGATCTGGGCTTGGGTGTTAGCCAGAGGCGTGGTTTTGGGGGATAGAGGATGTGGGTGAGAGAGATTTGGCTTTAATGTTTAGTGCATATAACCAAGGGATACTTTATCTCCTCCAAAGGTTAAAAAATTTAATTTAGTAGGATTACCTCTGTAAATATCAAAAGAGCTGTATTTTGCATAGCAAAAAAGATACACTATTAATTCATTATCTTTAAATGTTTGCAAAAATTCTGTATGTTTAATTTTAATTATAGTCTTTCAAGAAAATCATTACAAACTTTTTTAAACACAACATAAAATTATTTTAAATACAGTGTAATCTTTATATTAAGAAACCTTGTCTAAGGGCTTTGAGGCATCACTTTGAGAATTACATGATTATTATATCATAAATATGTGTGTCTGTTGAGTTTGTGATTAATAGAATTTCTTTAAAACAGCAACAAATACAAAAAATAACCACATTCTTTGAGTAACCAAAAACAGTTTCTATAAAGACCAAAAATAAGTTTCTTAAAACCTTTCTGAGTGAAGACAGTGCTTCAGAGAAAATGCTTGTACCTGGAAGCAATCTACGTTTGGGGGATGCTCACAGTGGTGATTAATGTACCTTCTGAGCAACTGAAGAATTAATGAAATAAACAGATAAATTATAAAAATACTTTTTCATCACTAATTTGTTCAGCAGACTTTTGTCACTGAAAGATGGTTTTCTTTCTGCATAGAGCTCTGATTCGTCTGTAACTGCCCCAACAGGAAGAGGTGCTCTTCGTTTTATCTGGAGGCCAGTAGTGAGGACTTGCCAGCCTTTGTGGAATCTTCACATGATCTAGAACTATTGAAAGTTGCAGACAAAGTAGAAAACTGCTGTATTGTAAGTTTCGGGCGAAAGATTTTGACAGCCACACACCTTTCAACTCTGAAGGTCCTAATGCTGCTGTGTGAGAACACTTTAGTTAGAAAGATCATTGACATTCAGGTGAGATCTCTGTCATACCTATTACTGAGTTGAAATTTCCTTAACATGAATAAGAGGTTTTGATTGACATTTAACTGTTTAATTAATTTGTTTCCCAAAGTGAACAAGGTTTTTTTTTTTTTAATTAAAAAGAAATCTTTTATCTATTTAAATTTGGTACAGGATCTCGCTAAGCAGCTCCGACTTGTAGTGAACCTCCTATCTCAGCCTCCCCAGTGCTGGTTTCAGTGGCCTGCTGGGTGTGGGGCCAGCGTGGCATGCAGTACCAGGGACTGACTCTGGTCTTTGCGCTTGCCAGGCAAGTGCTTAGACCACTGAGCTATGTCGCCAGCCTGAACAAGGTTTTATACAGTGATTTTTCCAAAATGTCATTTCCATACACTTGAATTGTTTTCTTTTGCTTTTCTTGGGGTAACTATTTTAGTTTCCTTTTTAGCTAAACTATTGCCTATCATCCTGGCTGTGGTGCCAGCTACTGTGCTATAAGGCTTAGGAGTAGGAATGGGAAAACTGGGAAAGTTATATAGGTCTTCCTCTGCTACTTGGCCTAGGGAGAGAGACAGTGAAGGAACATGGAAAAGGAAGAGTGAAGCACTTACAAAGAGAAACTTTGAGGCATTGTTGTTGTTGTTGTTGTTGTTGTTGTTGTTATTGTTAAAGCAAAATATGAATGTTGTCTCTGATCCCTCTGGTCATGGAGGATGACCAGTGGCCCTTGGCCCCAAGGCATAATTGTGTCCACTCTCTGTTATATGACACTGACTTTGTTGATTTCTGAGCACCTTCAAGAGATGTTGCACAGTAATGTGATATATACAGTGCTGTGTTTTGAAAAGAATGTTTCTAAAGGTCACTTCTTAAACAGTTGCTGTGAAAGTAGAAGGAATAATCTAGTGTGACTATAGAAAGCATGAATTCAGGGGCTGGGGAGATGGCTCCATGGAATAAGCGCTTCCCTGGCAAGCACAAGGGCCTGAGTTCAATCCCTGGTTCTGCCCCCCACAAAAAAAATAAATAAAAAATAAATAAATAAAATAAGAGAAGAAGAAGAAAGCATGAATTTACTGTGTTTTTGAATACACAATCTTTTGAAAAATTAGTGCACTTGATTAAATTATCTACTCTAATTGCCCTATACAAACCTCAGAAATCACCTACTTTTCATACTCCCCTTCAAAACAGATTTTAAATAAAGACATGTGGAAAAGCTGCTTCCCCTCCACTCAAGCCTGGAGGACATGAAGGTAAATGATAGTCTGTGTTCTCTGACGCATACATGTTCTTAACTGCCTGCCTCAGGTGTGTATTTCTGATGGATGGTGCTAGCTAGGAGACATACCCATGAGAAGTCACATGAGTGCTTGCCCATGACAGGCGTGAGCGGGAGAGTGCCTCAGAACGTGGCGCTCTACAGACACAACTCTGAGGTCGAGGATGAAGTACCGAAAGGGAAGCTAGGCTCCAGCTTTGGAGAAAGGTAGCCCGGAACGTACATCCTGTGGGGTGTTCCTTTCCTTATTATCTGTTCTTATTGTGTAATGCACTATGAGAAATAAAATAGGTGCCACCACTTTATTTAGCTTTAGGTCAAATACGATACAAGTGATAAGGAACTGATTTTTTAACTATTAAACCTTTAGAATGAGTAAACTTTTTTAAAAATTTATTTTTAAAGAGAGTATAAGACAGTCTTAAAACAAAAATTACAAATGATACAGAATTTCACTCAACAAAATAATATGAATTTCACAGTATTTGTTGTATTACATAGTGTTGTCTTCAAATTAGATGTTCCTATTACCAGATACATGCATGCAAAGTTGGAAGAAGAAAGAAAAAAAAGAAGAAATGCATAAGAAATAAAGAGAAAAATTGAAAAAAAGGAGACAAAACAAATTGAACAGCAACTGCTTAGGATCAGTCACCTTTTAGTGGTAGTAAAAGCACTATGCAATGTTTCCATCTAACAGGGTGCGAGCAAAGATCAAACTATTGGGATTGTGGATGTCAAATTCGTTGAAATTGTTCCAGACCCATTGAGAACTGGCTTCCTTCCTCTGATGGCAACGGAGCCCCATGTTGCCCCCACATATGTGTTTGTAAATAAGCTCAAACTTCCTTTGGCATGTACTTTGAAGCAGATATACGGTTCTAGAATATTATAAGTGTTATTTCAAGGTCTCTGTTTTCAAAACAGTATTTTCCAAAACAAAGTTCCCTTTAATAATTTTGAACTTGTATAATTTTTTTAAAATTTTTTTAAGCTTACATAATTTTCAATGATTTTTCTCTTCCTCTGAATTAAAATGGAAACACTTCATATTCATTTTTATTAAGAACGTTTCCCTCTGCCTATAGATGCCTTACTTTATACATAACAAAAGGTTCAGGATAATTTCATAAAGATAATTAAATATATACCTTGAATGATTTTCATTACAAACACCTCAGAAGTGAAAATAACCACAACCTTGGCATCAGGTGTAGGAGATGTATGTTTGCTGAATGTACAGTTAGCGCTAGGCACTATACTTAGAACTCAACAGGCATTATTTCACATGGCTCCAATAATCCAATGGGGTAGGTGTTGTTTTCATTTTGTACATGAGGAAACTGATCATTTTTAAATACTGTACCATTAAGTGGCTCTGTACCGTTAGCTGATTATATCACATAGAGAAGTTACTGAGGCTTTATTGTTGCTTTTTTTTTTTTTTTTTTTTTTTTTTTGAGACAGGGTCCGACTATGTAGTTCACGCTATCCCTGAACTTACTATGTAGTCCAGTCTGGCCTTGAACTCACAACAGTCCTCCTTCCTCAGTGTACCGAGTACTAGGATTATAGGCGTGCACCACCACATTCGACTATTTTTTTAAAATCTAGAATCTTGCCCCCCAATTCCTGCACCAGTTGATCATCTTGCCTCAGCCTCCCTCTAGCTAAGACTACAAACACACACTGTCATATAGGGCTTTGCTTAGGCTTTAGGAGAAGCAGTTTCTGTACCTGTTAAGTGATGGTCATGATATTTTCTCTTTTTATTTCAATGTGGCACAACAGGAAGAGCACTAGATTTAGAGTCAGAGAATATGGATTTGAAGTTCACTTTATGAATCATTAGCTCTATGTTGCTGGATTATATTCCCAGTATCTCTAAGCTTGTTTCTTCTTCAGCGTGTACCATTAGAATAATATTTGTCTCTTAACTGAGACCCAGATTCAAAGTGCTGTAAATGCAGGTGGATGCACGTTGTGGCCAAGCACATGGATCTGCATTTTTTGGGTGCTCTCCCTGTGGCAAATACTGCTGAAAACCTCGGACGCTTCATCTTAGGTTTGCACAACGACTTTACATGGTCAGTATCTCCACACTGTTGTATGGCCTTTTTTTATTTTGTACTCTGTCCCTTTCAGCCTAAATTGCTATAGTTCCTTTAAAAATGATTGTAGATTTTAGTATGTGTGCTGCTCAAGGTTTACTCTGCTTGTTATAATCTATAGTGCTAGACAAAATCCACTGCCCTTTTCTATGTTCAGTTCCCTGTGAGGAGGCAGCTGTGGGACTGAACCCTTAGATAGAAGCACTGTTTGCCATCTTGAGAAGGTCTAGGCATGGCTTGAAGTCCATTAGGAGGTTTTGTCTGCCTGAAAATGTTTATGATGCATTCTTCAATCATTCTGAATTGTTAAAGGATTTCACAGTCGCACTGTGAGATGCTTTTACTCTGAGATGCTTCCCTGACAGCACCTTGGATTTAATCTTTCCTTGACGGCATGTCTTAATTTGAAAAGTATTTCCTGTCATGAGAGTCTAAAAATGAGAAACAGTTTTTCAACCTGGCAAGTCCTGGAAACTTTATATCTCCTCTACATTTTGCTTAAAAATGGAGCAGCTTGTTCTCCACTTCATTTTTCTCCTCTCACATTTATCATAGGAAGAAGTCAGGGGGCACCTGCAGTGTTCTGCCCTGAGATTTCCTGAGCAGGCTCACTAAGTTTTTTAACTACATTTCTTATTTTTACTCCTACTGCTAGAGTACTATTACATTGCCAAATTATAAGTCAACACAACAGGAAACTCTTCCAGGTTCCAGTGACATCTTTGCCACCTTCTTGGTTTGAGCCCTGATATTCGTGTCCTGAGTTCTGAAACCATTGCCATGTGTTTTGGTGATTGCTACAGAGGTACCCCCTTCCAGGAGTGAAATTGGTTCGGGTTATCTTTGCTACATTAATTTAAAAAAATCATACTTACCTTAGTGGTGTAAAACCACAACTATTTAATTTTGTGTATAGATTGTTTAGGTCAGAATTTGGGAAAACACAGTGGGGATGACCCTTATGTGTTGTGTGATGTCTGGGGTTTCCAAAGCTGGTAAAAATGTGAATGATGGGCCTGGATGGTTTACTTCTACCATGGTTTCTTGCTCCTGTCTATGTCCCTGAACTGGAGTGACATAGAAGTTGCTTGATTGGGACCACAGACTGGAGCACCTCAGAGTGACCTTTCTGTGTGTCCCAGGCTTCTTGCATGGTTTGCTGGGTTCTGAGAGGAGGGTCCTGAGAGGGCCTTTGGAGAGCAAGCATTCCGAAGGGGCCAGGCAGAGGTCTGTGACCTTTTCCAAGTCACAGAGAATTACTTCCACTGACCTCTGATGACTGAAGCAGTCACAACTATGCTCAGATTCAAGAAAGGGCACTTAGTAGTTACCTCTTGATGGGAAGTTATAGCAAAGAACTCAGGTTCATATTTTAAAACTACAAAGGGGTGTTACAATTCAGGGGAATTACGGTCTTCATGGTTTAGTAACAGTTCTCTCCAATCCTCCCATTCCATAGTTAGAAATTTTTCTTCCAGTGTCAGTTGTGGTGGTTTCAAGGTATTCTTTTATTAAGGATGAGAACAAGGCTGGGAGTTCTAGCTCTGGGATGGTGTGATAGGGCCCTTCCTGACTTGGGGTGGGAACTTCTTACAGTGTCGTGATGTTAGACTCTGGGTACCCAAGTGTTGTTCTGACATAATGCTAATGTAAATCATATGCAACCAGACTGTGGGATGTTAGCATATGTCCATATATGGGAGACAAAGGCTCAAAAATTGTGTAAAAGGATGCAACAACACCACGTTTGACCCTTAGCCTATGTGGATACAAATCCTGAGTCAGTGCTGACTTGCATAAAGTTGCCCCCTGGCAAAAAGCTAGTGTCCTGTATCCCTAGGTGGATATCTACCCCAGTAGAACACCTGACCAACACGTGTGAAGCCTTGGATTCAATCCCCAGCACTGAAAAGAACAAAAACAAAAAAAACCTGAACCTCCCCGCCAACAGGAAAACATTTCTATCCAAAGAGATATTACTGCTGTTACTTCTTAATTTTCTCTCCTTCCCTTTTTCCTCTCTATTCTTGATCCTCCTCCTCCCTTTTTCTCTTCCTGCTCCTCATTTCTCTGCTTCTCTTCCTCCGTCCTTCTCTATCTTTTTACCAAGCATATGCACCCAACATTACTTAGTATCTGGTTGTATTTTGTTGGTGTCATTTTGGTTAGAATTAGTTCTAAAGATAATCACAAATCTATAATATATCTCAAACTGAAGAAATCTGAAAAGGACAACTACTGCTGATTTCTGTTTTTGGAAAGGAAGAGTTCGTGCTTAAATATTTCTGATCAATTTTGCATGCTTATATCTGGTAGCATAAATAACTTATTGGAAGATAATATATAACAACTATTGAATTCCTATCGTCTTATTTAATGAAATTCTGTATCATTTCTAATTTTTTAAATTATTTTTTATTCTCTTTTAAAACAAAAAAAATAGAATTGAAAAATGAATAGACACAAAAGCTGGAATGAACACTGCAGAGCATTTTCATCTTACAAATGCACAATGTCAGGAGGAAAGCTGAAGGAAATGCTCATAAAATGGGACCTCCTTGCTTCCAGGGGGCGAAGGCACGAGAGGCAGCTCCCCACAGATAGCCGATACGCAGTATTTCTAGTATAAGCGAAAGAAACTCTTAGCTTCAGGCAGGTGTTTTTGTGCTGTTGGTAGAGATCACTTGAAATGTGGATCAAATTAGAGAATACATATTGAGTAGAAAAATCTGTAAATGTTCCATGAATTTAAGAAAATACAAGTAAGGGTCCAGGGAGACAGCTCAGTGTGCATAAGTGCCTCACTGGCATGCACAAGGTCCCAAGTTCGATCTCTGGTACTTCAAAAAAAAAAAAAAGAAAAAGAAAAAGAAATTAAAAATTAAGACACAAGTTTATAGTATTCCTTTCTTAAGATCTTGATAGAGTCAAGTTTTAGGCACAGTAACGAAGGGGTAGAGTGATATGGCTTCTAAAAAAATGTTGCAGATTCTGTGAGGTTTATGCTTTCCTTAATTTATACTGTGTAAGCCCATGACAATTTATAATGTAAGAGGTGAACTATTTACAGCAGGCAAGTGATGAGTTATTAGCTTGATATTTTAAACTTTAAACTCATAATCTACTCAATGGACAATGCCAGGCCGGCCAAATAGCTCAATGGATTAAAGCACCTGCAAGCAGGCACAGGGGCCAGGGGCTCAATCCCTGGGCCTGCCTTGCCAGTCCTGCCCCTGGGGTGTGCTGAGATGGCAGTTGAGACTGGGTGTGGTGATATGTGCCTGTAATCCCAGCTCTTGGGAGGCTGTAAACAGGCAGATCACTATGAGTCTGATCTAGTAGTGAGACCCTGAACATCCTGTAGACCTTCCCTAAGATACAGAGAAAACAAACAAACAAACAAAAGACAATGCTTTTGGAAAAAAATAGGAGGACTTTGGAAATTAGATAATAGCAGGATACTTTATATAAAATTGAATTTTAAATCATCACTTCTTAGTAATTCAGAACAACTTGCCTCAGACTTACAAAAACCCACAAGAGTTGTAAAGGTCAAGTCAAACTTACTGTCTTGAGATTTTTTCCTCACGTTTTTGTTAACACCGATTTTGTGCTGACTCTTTTAAGGCATTAATGTAATTGTGTATGTTGTGTGTTTTCCAGTCAGATTGGAAGCCCCGTAGAGACGCTGGGTCTGCCTTGGCTACCTCTGTATCAGCATCTTTACGTATTTGGTGAAAAGAGCACCTGGGGCTGGGTAGTACCCACACTGGTGAGGGCCATCTTTTTCCCTCACACTTATCAATTCAAATGCTAAGCTCTCCCAGACACCCAAAAATAATGTGTGACCTGCTGTCTGGGCATTCCCTAGCCTAGTAAAATTGACACATAGCAATTAATCATCACAAAAGTACCTACCTTTTTTTTTAAGTCAGAGCTTTATTAAGTTATAATCAACAAGCTATACAATTCACAATTTAAAGAGTATAGGGCTGGTGAGATAGCTCAGCGGACTAAGAGCCTGCTTAGGCAAGTGCAGGGACTAGGATTCCATGCCCAGCATCACATGCAGCCCTGCCCCTGGGGCACACTGAGGTGGCTATGGAGACTGGGCGTGGTGATGCATGCCTGCAGTTCCAGTGCTGGGGAGGCTGAAAACAGGAGGATCACTGCTAGTCTAAGCTGTGCAGTGAGACTCTGTGCCAAATACATTTAAAAAAAAGTATAGTGCAGTGGTTTTCAATATGTATATAGTGTTGTGTAATCATTTTAGAACATGATTACAACCAAATCTGGAGCATTCTCACCCCCTATAAAGAAGCTACAGACCCACCAGCCATCACTGCCCCTTATCCTTGGCAACCACGCCAGATCTTCTTGTTAATGTCTTAAGATTATTTATGGGCAGGTATAATCAGAGCTTTAAGAAATAGCAGTTCATAAGTAATTTATAGTTCTTTTTTCTTTTAACATCATTTTATTTTTAGAGCAATTTAAGGTTTGTAGCAAAATTGAGAAAAAGGCACAAAGTATTCTCATTTGTCCCTACACTCACGTGTGCAACCCCCCCCAAGTGTCAGCATTATCCAGTGTGTGTTTCATTTATTATCTACACACTGAACTCACTTTGTCACGTTATCACTCAAAGTGCATAGTTCACTATAGGCTTTGCCTTTCATGTCATATTGTGTGGAATTTGACATATGGATAAGTACCATGTGTTCATCATCATAGTAGCTTGCAGAATAGGATCACTCCCTAAAAGCTATGCTTTACCTATTCATCCTTTTAGTTTTTTTTAAAACTGTAGAATTATAAAAATTTTTAATGGAAAGAGATTGAGATTATTTGTGAGAATTCTGGCTCTTCTGTTAAACTTGTTCTATGCTTTCTTATTGACTATTATAGATATAAATGCTTTTTGTAGTTGTTCCCCTCTTGCTGCAAATAGTTATTTTCAATTTTATTATAACTTAGGCAGTACATTTTAGAATTTAACAAAATACACCAGCATTTTCTTGATTCTTTTTTCTTTTAGACATTATTTTATGTATAATGAGTTTTTTGTGATAAAACATTTTAAAAATATGTAGATAAGGGCTGGCCAGATAGCTTACCTGACTAAAACACCTGCTTAGGCAGAGGCAGTGACCGGGGTTCAATCCCTGGTGTGCAGTGCCAGTCCCGCAGCTGGGGTGTGTTGAGATGGTGACTGAGACTGGGCTTGGTGGCACATGCACACCTGTAATCCCAGTGCTTGGGAGGCTGAAAACAGGAGGATCACTACAAGTCTGATTGTGTAGTGAAACCCTGTAGGCTTTGTACTAAATTAAAAAAAAATGCAGATATTAGAGAACACAGTGTATAGTAAATTGGACCCATGTGTATGCATTTTCCCCAGTGGTCAACACTTGGCCAACCCCTTTTCCTTTCTTACCCATTGCTCCTCTCCAGTCAAATGAATTGTTTCGGAATGAATCACAGGTATCCTGCCATTTTCTCTATGCATAATTTCTGTGTGTATTTTTAAAAGATTCTTTAGAGGAGAAAAACCCATTAACACAGCACCAATATTATGTCTTAAAAATTGCAAATAATTGCTTAAAATCATAAAAAATCTAATCTCTGTTCAAATTTTCCCAGTGTGTCAAATTTTTTTTTTTTTTTTTTTTTTTGGTCAATTTGTTTGAATCATGTCTGAATATACTGTATTTGTCTTGTTAAATCTCTATTTCCTCTGTTTCCCTCCTCTTTTGCTTATTTGTTAAAGAAACTGGTGTTTCTTATTTCCTTCACTCTGGTGTTTCTCACTGCAGGATTTGCTCATCCACATCTGTGGTGTTTTCAGGGCATTTTTCTTCTGTATTCTGATAGCTAACTCAAAAAGCTTCTTCTGATTCAGGTTTATTTTCCTACCTTTACCATTTCACAGATGATAGGCTGCATTTTCATTTCAGGATAGCATTTGTCTCCGTTTCATGACGTTAAGAGCCTTTATTTCATTAGTAGTTTGCAAAGTGGTAAAATCCAAATGCATTTGTCTTCATTAGCCAGAGTACCTCTGTAAAGAGAAACTTTTTCTTATCAATAACCTGAGTTATATTCCATATATAAAAGTCAGATTAGATGGTTGATTTTATTCCATCTTCCTGTTTTCCGAATAATGAATTGGCTTCCTGGCATACTCCAAAGACCAACCGGGTTCTTTTTGTTTGTTTGCTTGGTTTTGGTTTTTGTCTTTTTATTATCATTATGAACTTCTGGATTTTTAACTTGTTTCATTGTTTTGATCCATTACAATTGTCATTCTGTTAATATTTGAACTTGAAAGTAAACATAAAATTGAGAAATTGGAGCTGATTATATTGCAAATGGTTTCATCATAGAATTATTAAATGTAAAATTTCCCCATGCAGTTACACAGAGGCTTCGGGACTACGTCTGCTGCCGCCAAAGTGGGCCAGATCTGCGTGAGGCTTTCTTGGCAGATCTGCACCTCGAGGAATATGTTGGTGTGTACTTCTAAGACTGTAGGCTATCCTAAGGAATGATTGATTACATGTTCTCTTTGAAGAAGAAATCCCTGCTCATTTGTCTCGGCTGGCGTTGTTTTGAGGTGACAGCCATTCTGCGGCAGCCCTTCCAGACCTTAGAAAGCCAGCACAGGCCCGTTGGGGTGCATTCTGCAGCCTGCCCGCAGGAGGGGACAGGCACGTGCTCCGCAGACTTGTGGGGCTCGCTTGCATTTTTGTCATATTCCTATCAAAGAAATTTGTCCTAAGTGTCAAATTGCTGATTTTTTTCAGTGACTGAAAGGTTTCATGGGGATTTCTGTTGTTATTTACATGTATATGGAGAAAATTGCAATCTGTGAGTAATTTGAGAAATTTCAACAGTTTCAGCAGTAGTGATCTAGAAATTGAATGGGTTTTAAATACAATATTCCAGTGCAGCGCTGCATATATAATGTATGTGCAGCATATGCTGAGGTCTTTTTCAAAACATTTACATTAAACCTGTCAGGTATTTATGAATAGCAAAAATTAATTTCCCCTAGTTCTGTCATCAGTTAGAGAAATAGATTTTAGCATATAAGACTGTCAGTATTTCCTGCATACCAGAGCAGCTCACTTCAATGTCATAGTATTACACCAGGTGGCCTTCTAAGCGTCAGCTTAATGTGATTTCAAATGATAGGGTAGAGAATGTGAGGGAAATTAAAATAGTATCATACTTATGATTTAAAAGCAAGTTAATTACAAGGGCTTGTTAATAAACAAAGAAAAATTTTGAATGTATTATCTGTTATATAGCATATCAATAACAAGTGTAATGCTTTGAAAACAAAAAAATCTACCACTATGTGACTTTGAGATGACTTTAAAATATCTAATTAAATTGTTGACAAATGTGTTAGTCTACTAATGGCCTTACAGCATTTGAAAGAAGTTTTAGATATTCATTTTAGCTTTTAAAGCTCTACTAAAAGCATTGTTTAACTGAAAAGATTAGCTACATTGTTGGCATTTTATTTAGAAAATCACTGATGCTGTGTTTGATGTGAATGATTCTAACAGCACTGTGCTTGTCTAGGTGCAGTCAGTGCATTCTCCCTAGCTGGACGTTTTTAAGGCTCTTAAAGGGGCAAAGCACCTGCATTGTCATTATTACTAAAATAAGATATTTGATGAATGATTGAATAGGTTTTAATGGTTGCAGTTTATGTGCCTCCTCGATGGTCTTATCTTTGTGGGGAAAAAAAGGGGAGCACATCTGCTTTAATTTTAAGAAATTAAATTCATATTTTAAAAATTTCTGAAATTTTAGTATAAAGAAAATATTAAACTGCCCGCTTTTTGGAAAACCTGACGATTTCACAGTGCAGTACCTACAAATCTAGGTTCTTTTTAAAAATGACTGTTAATAATTTCTATTGGCAGCCTTAGAGGGAACAAGAAAAGATCTTCTTGATTATGCATGTGAATTTTCTGGGAAGCTAATATATCTTTATTTTTAAATATATCTTTTTGTATTTGTGTGAAAAGACTGATTTTTGAATATATATATGACCTATGAAAATTTCATTTTTTGATCAGAAGACAAACTGAGGATAATTATTCTCTCTGGTGTACACTGTTAAGTAGTTAATAGAGCTATTCTGTTAAAGATTATTTCAAGGGATTGTAATTGTTTCTATCCTACTCTGTAAGGTTAAGAATTAAGTGCATTTCGTAAGAAGTCTCCTTTAAAATACAAGAAGGTAATATAGATTTTAAAATAGTGATATAATATAGAAGTATATGGCTCTACTATATAATATATCTTTAAAATCAGTGGAGAACTAAGATACTTCGTAACAAAGAACAACTGAAGAAATTCATAACTCTCAAAGAAGCACTGCAAAATATTCTGAAGGAAATTTTATTATTAACTTTTCTTTTTATTTATTGGACACAGGGTCTCACTATGCAGTAGATCACTTGTGATCCTCCTGTCTCAGCCTCCCCAGAGCTGGGATTATAGGCATGTGCCACCATGTTCGGTTTCAGGGCCGGCATAACATGTGGTACTTGGATATCAAACCTGGGTCCTTGCACTTGCCAGGAAGGCACTTCGACTGCTGAGCTATCTCCCTAGCCCCTGAAAGAAAAGGATCACAAAGACCACAATTGTAAGAACACCACTAGAAAGAAGCCACCAACCAAGGCTAGTTAGATAGAGGGGAAAGACAAACGAACACAGGAAAATAATATGACAAGTATAAGTCAATATATTTTAGTTGTAACCATCAATGTAAATTGTCTCAGTTCACAAATCAAAAGAAACAGACTAGCAGAATGGAAAAAGAAATGAAGTCCAACATTATGCTGTATAGAAGGAACACATTTAACTCAAAAAGAAATTCATAGACTGAAATACAAAGAGTGGAAAACAATACTTCATGTGACAGAAACCTGGAAAAAGGCAGAGATAGCTATTTTATTTGTAGACAAAATGAACTTCAAGTGAAGACTGATCAAAGGGATGAAAAAGGGAAAACCTCAAGTAGAGGAGATGACAGTCACGATTATATATGCACCAAATACCCCACATCCAACTATAGAAAATATTAAAGGACATGAAAAATAACATAAGCGCTAATAAGATTGTAATGAGGGATTCAACATCACACTATCACAGACAGATTAACTAAAAGATGAATCAACAGCAAGTTATCAGAATCCAGTCTTTTGAACAAATGGACTTAGTACATGTCAACAGAGTGTTCCACCCACAAACATCAGAATACACACTCTTAATGCAGAGTGGGAAAAAAATTTTAGTCAAGCAGCCTTCAGAAAGAAGACTTTTATGTAGAACATATGAAGAACTGAAAACAAGTTAGAGACCCCAAGTTTAATGACCAAATCCAAAAATGGGCATTGGAGATAAATATGCACTTCTCAGAAGAAATATAAATGACAAATACATGAAGAAATGTTCAACATCATTGATCATTCAAAAGATGCAAATTAAAACAACACTGAGATTCCATCTCACCCTGCGACAAATGGCTGTCATTAAGAAACCAACCAAGAACAAACGCTGGGGGGCTGTGGGGAGAAAGGAACCTTTCTCCACTGTTTATGGGAGTGTAGACTGGTGCAACCACTGTGGAAATCAGAGTGGAGATTCCTCACAAAACTAGAATTGGAGCCCATTTGACCCGGCTGTCCCTCTTCTGGGTATCTTCCCAGAAGAATTAACATCATACCACAGTGATATATATATGCACCCATATTTATTGCAGCACGATTTGTAATACCTACATCTTGGAAACAACCCAAATGCCCATCAGTCAAGGAATGGATAAAAATGATTTTTTTTTTTATGCAATGGAGAGCTACTCAGCTATAAAGAAGGATCAACTAGAGACTTTTATGGATGCAACCTGAGACCATATTCATAAGTGAAATAAATCATTTCCACATGTATAAACATTGCATTGTCTCCTTTGTGTAAGAAGCTTGAAAGAATAAAATCTAAAATGTACAATAAATATTGTAAAATGGGAAAAGGAACTAAGATGGTGAAAGGGTAAAAGGGCAGAAGGATAAAGGGAAAAATGCAAGTCAGTTATACTATCAGTGTCTCTGTTCATTGAAAGGGAGTTTGTGCTAATACCGATTGGATAAATTTTATGCTGATGTCTTGTATTCTCAGAAACTCCTTTAAAGATAACAACATGCAGTATATTAACTATTTCTATTTTCCTATTATTTTGTTTTGAATTCTTGTTTTACCTTTTTCCATACAAAAAAGAATATAGTCTTCCAAGCCACAGGCCAACATTTTCCAAAATAGACCACATACGAGCTCATAGAACATGCTTAAGTAAATGCAAAGGAATTGAAAATAACTCCTGCATATTGACAGACTATAGTGCAATGAAATTGGAAGTCAGTGGGAAAAGAAAGCACAAAAACTTCATAAAAACATGGCAATTAAATAATACATCCTGAACAGCCAATTGGTCACAGATGAAATTAAGAAATTAGACAGTTTCTACATTTAAACTGTGATGTCCATAGAACATACTGAAACTTATGGGACATAATGAAAGCAGTCCTCTGTGGGAAATTTATAGAGGTAAATTCTCATATCAGGAAAATAGAACAAGCTCAAATGAAGAAACTAATATTAAATGTCAAATTTCTAGAAAAAAAGAATAACTCAAGCCCAAAGCCCATATGAGGGAGGAAATTATAAAGATCAGAGCAGAAATTAATTCAGTGGAGACTAATAAAACAATATAAAGAATCAATGAATTGAAGAGTTTGTTCTTTGGAAGATCCTTATCAAAAAAAAAAAAAAAAGAATCAAATTCATGTCATTAGGAATAAAAAGGGTGAAAACACAATGGATCCTGTGGAAATCTAGATTACCAATACTTCAAGAATGTTTAACGTTAACATGAAAAACAGAAGAAATGGACAGATTCCTACATACATATGATTATCAAAGTTGAATCAAGAAGATATTAAAATTCTAAATAAGAGCAGTCAGTGAAATTGCAAATGTAATAAAAACTTAACAACACAGAAAAACCCAGGTCTTGATGGACTCACTGCTGAATTATACAAGAAATTTAAAGATGTAATGCCATTACTCCTCAAACTCTAATGAAATCAAAAGAAAAGCAATACTCCCACAGTCCTTCATGGAAACAAATAGTACCCTGATACTAAAACCAGAGAAGGGCCCAACCGAAAAGGAGAAGATATAGACCAATTTCCCTAGTGAATATGGACCCAAAAATCTTCAGTAAGATACTGGAAAACAAATGCATCAGGGCCAGGGAGATAGCTCCTGCCTGGCAAGCACAAGGTTCTGAGTGCAATCTCTGGTACTGCAAAAATAAAACAAAACAAAGGAATCAAATCATCAGCAAGATTATATACCATGATGAAGTAGAATTTATCCCAGGGATGCAGGGATGATTCAACATATGCAAATCGATAAATGTAATACACTGTATTAACAGAGCCAAAGACAAAACCAAAAATGTCCATTATCACCACTCCTGTTCAATATAGTTCTTGAAACATTAGCCAGAGCAATTAGAAAAGACAGAGAAAAGGAATAAGGATAGAAAAGGAAAGGAAGAAGTTAAATTATTATTTGCATACAACATGATCCCCAAAACTCCACCAAACAACTTCTAGATTTAATAACCAAATTTAGTAGTGTAGTATTATTCAACGTCAGTGCTTTTACAACAGCATAAAAAAAAAAAAATAAAAAAATAAATCAACAGCATACCTGTACACAAACAACAAACTTACTCAGGGAGAAGTTAGAGAACCAACATCTTTCACAACAGCATTCAGAAAAATGAAATAATTAGGAATCAATCTAACAAAGCAAGTAGAAGATTTATACATTGAAAACTATAGTAGTCTAAGAGATGATTGAGCCTTAAATTTAACATATAAATAAACTGACATGAAAGCAAAAATACACAAACACAAAACAAAATAAAAATGCTCAGATTTCACGAAGTGGTTAATTCTGTAAAATAAGGTCACAGGGCTGAGGGTGTAGTTCAGTGGTAAAATCCTTGGCTTGCAAATGTGAGGTCCAGGGTTTGGTACCCAGAACTGAAAATAAGTAAGTAAATAACATACTATTTAAAAATGGGGGATGGGGAGATAGCTCAGAGGTTTAAGAGGCTGCCTGGCAAGCCCAAGTTTGATCCCTGGTACTGCATGCCATACAGGCCCTAGAACCCCAGGTGTGCCATGTCAGCCACCAAAACTGGGTGTCTCAGCACTGGGGAGCCAGAGATGAGGATCACTATGAGTCCAAGCAGCATAGCGGGACCCTGTAGCAGATAAATAAATACATAAATAAATAAAAGATAAAGAATAAAAATATGGTATCACTTATAGAAATAAAAAATCAAGGAAGGTATAGTGAATTGAAGCATGAGTTGGAAAAGCCCAGCAGAAGAAATAAAACAAAAACTATTACATAAATTAAAGTATATGTTATAAAGTGACACCATAATTTATCATTCCAATCTAGACAGTTTTTGATTCTGTTAATAACCTGCCAAAAGCACTGGCATAAATTAGGATGCCCTGGGCAAAGCGGGGCCTATGATTTCTCATTTTGTTGCTGTAGAATAACTGAGAGTAACTTCAGTGTCCTACTGATCATTTGTTTCAACCCACAAAAAAGAAATTTCTTATGGGATGATTGATTCTCTGTCCAGCCATTTGATCTCTTGGGTTCTCATTTGTTTTTCTTACACTAACATGACCAATATATTCAGTGTATTTTGCTGCATTCCTTTCCCTGAGGGTAAATTGTCCTTTCTTTCCAGTTTTCAATGTCATTTGTGTTGACTCCTTCTTTCTCATTGATGCCTATTAGTCTCACATTGTTCATCTTTGCATCATCTTGCAGGTATGAATTATTCTTTCCTGCATCCTCGTTGTTTTTAAGAGATCCTTTCTTACCTTTTCACTAGCTACACCAGCATCTTCAAGATCTGAAACTCTTCACATTCACTTAAACGGTTTTGCAAGCTTGTGATTGAGAGTTTCATTTCCTCTATATCTCTTTGACTCTGCTTCATGCAATCTATTTCTTTCCTGTATTGCTCATTCAAGGAATCCGTCATTTTTCTAATCTCCTCTATTTTTTTTTTTATCAATATCTTCCTTAGAAGCAGTTAGAAATTCTTTTACTGCAGTGTTTTTTTTTTCAGATTGGGTTTCCTTGTAATGTTTCTGTAGTTGCTTCTTTACTTCATCTGCTACGAGTTCTGAGAGTTCTTTTTTTATTTCAGAAAAGAATTACGCTCTGATTTCCTCTATATCTTTCTGCTGTTGCTTATTTACTATCGACGCTCTTGATTCATGCATTTGAGCCGAGCTAGTGTCCTCTGCACTTGTTCTGGTTGGGCACTGGGTTGCTTCCATATGTTTCTGCATTTGATTCTTTAGTGCAGATGTTATTAATTCAGGGATTTCTTTTTTCATTTCCAATCTGAGGTCTTCTATATCTTTGTGCAGCTGTTTTATTTCAGAAGCTGTTGATTCATTGCTTTCAGCGTGTGATTTCCAATTTGTTCTGCGTTAGTGTCCTCTGCACTTGTTACGGGTGGGCTTGGGTTCTGAGGTTGCATTTTGTTCCTTCTCGTCATTTTGTGTAGCACTGTCTTCTACCCTTTGTTGTAGATCTTTGCTGTAGTTATAACCTTCACACGTACTGAAGTTCAGGTGGAGCTCTACAGAGTTTGGACTTATCCAGCTGCATCTGGCTTAGGTCTGGCTGCTGTGCTCAGTTCCTTCCCGCTGCGGACCTGGGCTAGGACTGGGTCTGGGGGTTCCCAGAAGTCGGCAGAAAGTCCTACTCGGCGGGAGGGATGGGGAGGTATGGCGGAGTGGTGGGGGGCGGCCCGAGGGGTTGGGAGAGGGTCCGGCCCACGCTGCGCCTGGGCTGAGACTGATCCCGCCGGCGCAGGGTAGCAGGAAGCTCTCCACACACTCACCGGACCTGGGCTAGGACTGGGTCTCTCTTTCCAGTTTTCAAAGTTGTCTCCTAGTTGACTCTGGATCTTCTCATTGGGAAATGGCCATTGCCTCTGAAGTCCTTCCCGGGAAAGTGTGATATGGTCCATATTCACACACACGCCCCCATATATTATGTACCTAGTGTGCATACTTTAAGAAATTCAGCTTCAAATATGAGAAATGTATGCTACATACCCTTGACTTATTATTTACACCTGCCTCATATTTCTGTCTTCCTCTCTCATAGATGTGTGTAATACATCTTTCTGTACCTTTTTAGTGTCTGTCTTATTTTGCTGAAGTATTTGCAAGTTAACTTGAAGATTTGATGTCCCTTGAATCGTAAATGCTTCGGGGTTGATTTTTTTTTTTTTAATGTATTTGGTACAGGGTCTCACTACACAGTTGGACTCCTGGTGATCCTCCTATTTTCAGCCTCCCCAGCGCTGAGGTTACAGGTGTGTGCCACCATGTCCAGTCTTGCTGGCTGGTTCTGCGCACCAGAGGGTGGGGCTGGCACAGCATGTGATGCTGGGGATTGAACCCCAGTTCCTGTGCTTGCCTCAGCACACACTTTGTCCGTTGAGCTACCTCATCAGCGCTCAGTCTGAATTTTTGAAGAACAAGAATATTCTCATGCAACTACAGAACAACCATACAGATCAGGAAGCTTGACATTAGTGTAATACTGTTATCTAATACATGATCCACATTCAGATTTTGTAAGTTATCTCAATGGTACTTTATAGCATTTGCTCCACACTATTATCCCTTTCACTCATACATTTCATTCACCTTCCATGTCTATTTAGTCTCCTTTCAACCAGAATATTTTCTCAGTCTTTCTCAGTTCCTTGTCTCTTTGATGTTTGCATTTTTTGAAGAGTAAGGGGTGGTGATTTTGTTGAATGATCTTCACTCTGGGGTTTGTCTTTTATTTTCTTATGGTAAAATTCAAGTTATGCTTTCATAGCAGGCATATTAAAGAAGTGATGATGTCTTTATCAATGCCTTATATCTGAGATACATGTTAATTTTTTCCATTATTAGTGACATTGACTTTGATCACTGAGGGATGATAAAGATGACAGCTTCTAAGTTGTCCACTGCTATAGTTACTGTTTTTCTTTTCATAATTAATAAGCAATTATAAGCAGGTACTTGGAGATGATTTAAATTTACTATTCCTTATAAAACTTTTATATACCAATTTTTACAACCATGAATGAATGTCTAAATAAATTGCTACTGTAATGTTTGCCAAAATGTTATTTCTTGCACATTTATGAGTTGGCATTCTATTATAATAAAGATTCTCCCGTTCCTCCCCTCTAGTATGTGCATATGTATATATGTATATTATGGGATGCATCTACTTGTTCCTCCTCCCCAAAGCCACCTGTGGTCATATTTGGGGAGTATGAAAGGTGGCTGGATTAGGGTGTGGTAGTGGGAGGGTTAGAAGGGTGGGTAATAGAAGCCTCTACCACCCAAATGTGTTGTGTCCTAGATGAGATAAAAGGGAAAGGGAGGTTGCTGCTTCTGGTGCTGCTTGCTGCTTTTCTGTCTCTTAACCTGCTTGCCATGGACTATTTCTTCCCTCTACCATGCCTGTCTTGCTTGGCAGTCAAGTATGAACTGAAACCTCTATAAACTGTGAGCAGAAATAAGTATTTCTTCCTTTAACTTTGGGTGCTAGTTATTGTATTTTGTCCAAGCAATACTAAAAGTAACTAAGACAGTGTGTATGAGTGTGTGTTAAGGTAGATTCATAGATTCTTATTTTCTGAATTAAGGTTTTTCTTCCATTATTTATTCTAATGGTCAAATTGTCACAGATTTTGTGGGAGCTTCTTCAAACCAGCCCATTAGTCCTTTTGGCATGGATTTGTCATTTCTTGCACAAGTTGAAATAATTGTGTTCATAAGTTACTTGAGTTAGGTCTCCTTTGCAAAATTTATTACACCTGGATTTTAAGTCATGTTTAGTCTTTATATTTAGTCTTCCCTTATAAAGGAATAAAAACTTAAAAAGAACCTTTTTCACACAATAAGGTATCCCAAGCTCATCTTATTCTTTCTTTGTCTCAGTCATAGAAACAGTCAGTCGTCTTAGGAGCATTGGTTCTTTTTAGTGAAAAATTTTAGTTAACAACTCAGATATGCATTCTAGATGTGTTTATTGTCATTTGGATATAGTTGCTTTTAGCCCATAGTGTGAGACAAAACAAAATATGTATATGTATATATGAAAATGTGTTGCTGATATCTCTCCAATCTCATTCTAGCATTGCAATATTCATTTTGTTTTTTCTTTTGCATGTTTGTCGCTATTTTATAAGTGAGAGCCTGGATCTCTTTACCCTCAATACAGTAATTTGCCAATCCCAATAATATATTCAGCATTAATAACCTATCAACATTGTAAACAACAAGTGCACTGAAATAGAAAGTTGAAATAATTGTGTTCATAAGTTACTTGAGTTAGGTCTCCTTTGCAAAATTTATTACACCTGGATTTTAAGTCATGTTTAGTCTTTATATTTAGTCTTCCCTTATAAAGGAATTTATCCATATTTTCTTATTTATGTAGTTTAAATTTTTACATTTGAATCTCTGATCTGTTTGAAATTTATTCTTGTGTGTGCTGTGAGATATATATGTTATTATATATTTATTCTAAACAGCTCTACAATTGTCTTAGTTACTTTTTTCATGGCTGAGACAAATACCTCTCAACCAAAGTTTTAGGAGGAAAGATTGATTTGGGCTCACAGTTTCTACAGGTTTCATTTCATAGTTGCAAAGCTCCTAGGCAAGGTGGCATGGCAGAGGGGCAGAAGAGAGGAGAAGGCAGGAGGCAGTGAAGCACCAAAGTAGCAAAAAAGCAACAAGGAGCAAGCGGCAAGCAGCAGTAACCAGCACCAGGCAACCCTCTTTATGTCCCTCAGATTCTACTCAGGCTACATGCCCCTACAGCAGGTAGCACTCTTGTCCAGTGTGGACTTTTCCATTTTCCACACCCAGAACTGTGCCAAACCAATAGTGGAATAATTTAGTAATCACACATCTTTGATTCAGCGTCACTGTAGATCCAGACACCTCTGAAAAGCCTCACTTAAGACTGCATGATGCATTGGGGGGAACATCTAGACGTGAGCCGTGACAACAATTATTTCATACCATTTACTGAGAAGTCCATCTTTCCATAACTGGGCATGTCAGTTTTATTATATGCTACATTCCTATCTGTACTCTGATCTATTTCTGAATCTTTTATTATATTCTATTGTCCATCTATTCATGTGACAGTGTCAGAATATTTTAGTTATAAGGCTTTATTTTATATTTTACTATCTGGTCCCATCTTTCTTTTATATGTTTTCCTGACTAATCTTACATGCTGCTCTTCCATTTGAACTTTAACAACTTAGCTAGTTCCTTAAAAAGTGGTTAGTATTTTCACTGAGGTTTAATTGAGTTTGTATATCAAGTTTGGAAGAACAAACATCTTTATGATGTTGAGTCATCGTGCTCTAGGATAGCACTGTCCTTCCAGGTTCCCCAGAAGAATTTTAAACTTCCTCAAAAAGATTTTACACAGTTCTTGCAAGCTTGATCTATACTTATTTCATTTGTTGCTATTCAAAGGAGATTTCTTTACCTTACATCCTTGAACTGTAGGTTATTACATACATACTTGAAAGTTATCTGTTTCTGTATGTAATTTTATTTTTTATTTCAAAGAGAAACAATAAAACAAAATTTCAAAACAAGATAATAGGAGGTTAATTAATAATGGTTAATACATTGTATGCTGTTATCTTTAAATTAGTTAATCAGAATTCAAGATGTAGACTAACAATATTAGCACTTTTTTTCTTCTTTTTTATGTGTTTAGTACAGAGTCTACAGGGTCTCACTACACTGATTGGACTCATAGTGATCCTCCTGTTTTCAGCCTCCCAAGTGCTGGGATTACAGGTGTGCAGCACCACGACCAGTTTTAATTGCTGTCTCAGCATGCCCCAGGGGCGGGGCCAGCACAGCCTGCCAGGGATTGAACCCAGGTCCCTGTGCTTGCCTAAGCAGGTGCTTTAGTCTGCTGAGCTATCTGACTGGCCCACAGACTTTTTTTTCAGTGAACTAAGATAAATTAGTTAGTATAACTATCTTCTTATAGTAGTATAACTATCTTGAATATATTTTTTGCAGTCTCTCTAATATATATATAAAATTATATAATTCTGTATAACATATTATATAATTATGTGTATATAGATAGATATAGATATTACATTTTGGATCTTATTTATTCTTTCAGCTTCTCATACTAGGAAGACAATATGATGTTTGTCCATGTGTATCTGATTTATTTTATTTATTTATTTTACTTATGAGTATGGTCTCAAGTTGCATCCATAAAAGTCTTCAGTTTATTCTTCTTTATTGCTGAATAATACTCCATTGTATAAAAAGACCACATCTTTTTTTTATCCGTTCCTCAGTTGATGGGCATTCGGGTTGCATACGAGATCTAGCTATTGCAAATTGTGCTGCTGTAAGCATGGGTGCACATACATCTTTGTGAAATGTTTTAAATTCTTCTGGGAAGTTACCCAGCAGGAGAATAGCTAAGTCAAATGGGCCCTTCAGTCCTAGTTTTTTGAGGAATCTCCACACTAATTTTCACAGTGGTTGTACCAGTCTGCACTCACACCAATAGTGGAAAGGCTTCCTTTTGCCCCTCCTATGTGTAACTTTATATCATGACACCTAATTTAATTTTTATGGCTTTAGCATACATATGTATTATCATTAAGAATATTACTTTCACATAGCTCCTGAAAATAGTCAACAAAATACAATCAGCTCAAATCTAAGTCTTCTCTATGTACATAAGTCACTTTAAAGTATTGTTTTGTTTTTAAGGAGGCTCATAACTTTCTTCTTTCTGTCATTTGCAGTTCAACTATAATGTGGTTATGCAAACTAGTTTTTCCATAGGAAGTCCTTAAAAATCAACTAGAAAGACCTAAAACAAATATTTATTGTGGGGAGGGAAGACAAGAGAGGGATTGCTCCATGAATACTAAGTTATACATAGACAAGAGTAAGGAATTCTGATGTGCAGAGCAGGGTAATTATAGATAATAAACTACATATTTCAAAATCTAGAAGGGGTTTGAAATGTTTTCACCATGAATAAATAATAAATATTAGAAAATATAGATATCTTTAATTTAAATACTACACAATGTATAATACCTGCATCGAAAAGCCACATCTACTGCAGTTGTTCAGAGCCTAATTATGGAGCTAAGAGTGCTGACAGCCCGGGGGTGTTGTCCTGAGGGTGATGGTCAGACTGCAGTTGCAGAAGAGCAGCTAGGAAACACAGAGGACGAGGACCAAGTAAAAGGTCACCTCCACCTGGCTTCCTCTGGTCAGCTGAGGAGGGGAGAAGGAAGCTGAGGGCTAGACTGAAGGGTCCAATGGTGGGAGATCCTGGGTACCAGGTAGGGAGCCTGGATGCTGTTGCTGTTGTCCTTCATACCTTAGCCTCATTAAGCTTTTAAAAGCCAGTTTTCTTCTTGTAGTAAAGAAATGGGTTCTTACTAATTAGTAAATCAGGTAATGAAATAGAAGTAAGACGTGGCATTCATCCATTTTGTCATAGTCTAGTTGTAGTGCCGGCCGGCCGTGAGCTCCTGGGCTCCAGGAATCTTCCTGGATCCACACCCTGGGTAGCTGGGCCTACAAACATGCACCACTGTGCCTGGCTTAGCACATGGAGTTTTGGATGGTTTATGAATGATTTTCTCATATTTTGATGAATGCTTCAAAGTGAAGCGTTGGGGGCTTTCTCCCAAATAAAGAAAGAGCCTCAGTGCCTTTTGGGGGTCATAAAGAAAACCCGAACATTTGCAGAGATGCCTTGGTGCAATTAGTGGCCCAGGTACTGGTGTAAGCAGCCCTGCTCCATGCAGTGTGCAAGCCACGCAGTGCGTCTGTGACTGTAGGTGGCGAGGCGGAGCAGACATTTCCTTGTATCAAAACAGTGAGTTCGGGGCTGGCGAGATAGCTCAGCGGCCTACGTACCTGCCTGGCAAGCGCAAGGTCCTGAGTTTGACCCTGGTACCAAAAAACAAAACAAAAAGTAACAACAACAACAACAAATCCCAGTGAGTTCATGAGGGAGGCTGTTCTCTGAATTATACATTTTCATGTTGATAAAAAGTGCTCTTTTTAGAATCAAACACCCTTGTGGCCTCTGGAAATCTGCAAGGATGGAGACTGAGCCGTGATTCTAGGCTGCACTGAGCCAATTGTGATGTTTAGGATAGTTATCAGTGGAGATTAAGAGACTCTGACATTTTCATTCAGATTATTATTATTTTCATGGCTAACAGCCACTGAAAAATTTTGAGTTGTTTGACCCTACCCTGTTTTTGTCATAAACTCTGTTATTTTGGGGGGTATACAGTTTTGCAGAATGTAAAGAATTTTAGGAAAGACTATGTGTTGGTTTACATAGCAACAATTTCAAATGATTATGAAGTAGATACACAGCATAGTTTATCTAATTCAGAATCATATACTTTATTTCTTTTACAATTATATCCTCACTTAGGAGGATTCTCAATACTATTTCTAACATCTTATCAAATGAACTTTCATTATTTGTTCAGTAATTTTTTAAAAAATGGAAATCCATGTAGGATTGAGTTAGCATAAATATATTAATCTCTGATCAGAAGGTGATGAATCAAAGATAAGGGGAAAGGCAGGCCAAATGAAGAGTTTTGAGTGTATGAGATCCTAGGAATTTTGTTAGACAAAGTCTCCTAGGCTATTATTAAAAACAACCCTTTAAAATAAATATTTTGGGCAAGGCTTAATAGCTTAATTTAATGTCCCCCTAAAAAGGGATATGACAAAATATAATTTCAATTTTAGTATTGTATTAAATACAACCTGTGTTTATTTCTAAAATAGTTGAGACAATTCTTTTATATTATGAGATAGTTTGCCTGAACGTTAGGCCAATGTGACTGTTTAACATCACTGATTAGTCTATTGCTGGCCTCACAGTGCATGTTTGTATAAATAAAGAGGCATTTCCAAAAGCTCGAGCCTTTTTTTCTTTTTCTTTTTAAGCTGGTAGAGTCAATGGTGAAAGGACAAAAATTCTAAATTGATTGAGTTACAAATGAATACAGTGTTAATTAAGCCAGGCCATTGTCTTTAAAGTGGAGTCAGTACATTGGAAGTCAGATTTCTCTTGCTGTTTAGTCAAACTGCCTAGGGCTGCAACCACTTCCTTATTAGGTTACTGGCTATGGGGAGATGTCATTGTTTGATGCTGGCAAGGCTTTCTGTTAAAAATCACAGCATGAGGCTTAAACTGCTGCAACCATTATCCAGTGCTAACGTGTCACTAAAGGTCTGCTAATAGAACAAGAGGAAAAATATCAATCTTTAATTTTAGAACAGCTGAGTAACCTGTAGCACCTGTTCATTTTCTCTCATCAGGCCATTTAGAACAAGACTAAAGTGATCTTTTGATAGGCAGGTTGTAAGTACCATTTCCCTTCCTTTCACTTTAATTTCAAATTTAAGTGAGACTGAAGTGAAAAATAAGCAGATTTCTCGCCCAAGTTTTGTGTAACAGGAGGATCGGATGCAGTCTGATGATGATTATGCTCCAAATAATTTTTTTACAAAATAGTTTTAATTTTCTACAGTTTGTTTTGTAGATAAAAGCTAAGCAATGAGGATGTACTACAGGGGTGAGAGTGTATTTTCTATAGTGAATGAAAACTCTTTCAAGCATTAGATAACAACCAACTTACATGTACCTATTCAAATATAATAAACAGAATTAGAACTTAGCAGCTGCTGGCTTTCCCTTATGTGACAAGCAAGGCTTCATCACAGTATGGGGCAAAATTAAAGAAGGCATTGTGGCCTGCTCTTAGGAGAGGCGGGAGGAAGGGATTGCTCCTGTAAACCTCCATTAGCAGGGCGAGTTCCAGAACATTCCTTACAAAGCTAGACCATACTCATGCTTGGCAAATAAATACCTAATAAAGTAATATACAATGTAGTAAACCCTTACAGTCTCAAAATGTATCTCATCTTCTGTGTAGCTTAATTGAGAAATAAATTACTACACTGAGCCTATTACTTTACTGGATATTGTGAATGTCAAAATGAGTCCTAATGCATGTACCCTGCCACAAGTGCCTTTTGGACTTGCGATCTAATACTAACCCTGCATGTAGGAGCTGGCTGCAGAGCAGGTATACATATAGTGTTCGCTCCCTTGTTGGTTGGGTTTTGGGTTGTTTGCTAGTGAGGAAATTAAGCTTTAGGAGAGTTGTGACTTGCCTGTGATTACACGATATATGACAGAATAAAGAGGGGAAGGAACCTCATGATCTGACTTCAGGATGAATTCTTTAGTAAAAGCTTTGAAGATAAAGACAGCAGAAGAGTGAGAGGGCTTATGAAGACAGTTGTGGATTTATAAGAATGATATAATAATAAGAGGTATTTAATACAGAAACTAATTTTAATGTTGTAAATCAGGAAACCAGATATAATACTAGTATCTTTAAAAGGAGTTGTCAACTGAATGACAACCACATCTTTCACACAGCAGTTACCTTTTATCTTAACATTTATTAGTATCTGATCACATGTCTTTTGGGCTTGGCTATATGAAATACCTTACACTGCAATGACATACTCCTACATGTGCATACACACACACACCCCTACAACTATGACCATTTTCACTTGTAGTATTTGACCTTTAGTCCTAGAATCTCCTTAGCCAAAAGCTGCTGTTGTCCTTGTCCTGGGCATTCCAACTTCTACGTTTTCTCCAATGATCACGCATGTGGTACATCTCTCCTGAGGTCCACGTCAGAGCAGGCTCAGCCTCATTCTGCCACGACCATTTCCATCATCACAAGTACTTGATCTGTTTCACGTTTTATGGAATCGATAAATCTCATCCCTAAAGAGTCCAGCAGGCCTTTGATTCCTGACCTGACATTTGCTAATGCTATTCCTGATGACCTGCCACCACGGATCTGCAGCACTGCACTCTGTGTTTGACAACACTCATAATATGAATCAATATTCAGCATTCAGTAAGTGAGCTGGGGAGTCATTGCCCTGCTGCAAAAGGCTGCATTGCCCCTGGGCAGCTGTCAGAAATGGGTAGTTATTAATAGCCCTCTCTTTTCACTTAGCATAGTCAGTAGGGGTCAGGCATGAAATGATTTAATCAGTTTATGATATCTGTGACAGAGAGCACTTAAAATGTAATCACAAAATTTAGGTAGAAGTGTCCCTAGGCTGTTGTAATGTTTTCCTCACTTAATTTTACCTAATGCTGATATAGTGCAGTATACAGTAACGATGGACATACAACCAAATGACACAAGACTTAGTGTCAGTTTCATTTCTTCCTCAGTAAAATTGACTCTTTAGTGAGATTGAAAAAACAACAACAACCCTGTAAAGTGTAGGCTGTACATCACTAGGGACAAGTATGGATAAGTCCCTTGAATTGGCCTGGTTGTCTCTGCAGAATGTGTCTGGTGTTCAGGGGTCTGGAGATTGGAGAACATGTGACTGGGCAGAAGACACTGAAGCTCAGATATTCTCAAAGACAATGTGGATTTGATGAAAATTCTGAGGATATTATGCAGATCCAGGAACGCTCCAGAGTAGTGTTGCTGTTGGGACCCTAGCTCGTGGGTCACTGGGCTGTTGCTGAGATGAGCTGGGCAGAAGTCCTGCGGTGGTGCTTGGCAGCATGCTGTTCTGGTAGGCATAGGTCAAGCTGGGAAGTCAGGGTTTGAGCAGAGTGGGTTAAGGAATAGTAGATTAAAGATTAACCTGCAACTTCAAAGACAGTGAATAAAATCATTACAGCTTAATGATTATCAATCCATGGAACAAGATTCATACAGTGTCTGGGGCTTGGAGTCAGAAATTCTCAGATTCTAATCCCTTTCTTGGGCCACAGTTTACTTATTTGCAATAATACTCATAGGGGTATAATGAGAATTAAATAAGAACTTTTGGAACTTGTCTGACACATAGGAGATGCTCAAATGATACGACTTCCTTCTTTTATCTTTAATGGCCTAAATTTATTTAATTATAATACAGTAAGGAAGATAGTTTTGTACTAGAGTTCAAGTGCAAGGGAATCATTGCCAGCAGCTGTCCCTAGTTGTCCCCGTTAGAGGACTGGCCCAGCCAGGGCTGCTTGGCCATCAGAGGCACACTGATAACCCTAAATGTCCTGGTGGGGCATAGAGCAAAGGCATAACTGATGATATTTTTATGCAAATTTAGGGAAATGGAAGAAAGATGAAAATGTAGAATAGGATGAGTTTAAATTTATGATTCTAACATAATTAATATGGCCTTTAAATAAGTTTGGCCCTAGTTCTTTTTGGTCAACAAATATTTACTTAGCAATTTTTGTAAGTGCTTAGGATTGAACCTGGGGCCCTAAACACGCTAGACAAGCACTGTACCACACAGCCACACCCTAAATTAGTGACAGTGAGCCTTTTAGAGACTGAGCCCCCAATCTGCAACCCAGAACCCACTGATTTATTACAAAGTACCAACATTGCAATTAAACCTGGATACTGAAAAAAAAAATTCAAACATTAACATCTTTTGTTTTAAAAGAAAAACACAATAACAGAGCTTCCAATGATATGACCAGCTTTTTATTGAAAGGTAAAAATTTTGGTGTGCTTTTGCATAATTAATGTGATTTTTGCTGTTGTATGTATGCTGATAATATGTCAAACCTTGGCTGATACTTCCTTAGTCTGAGGGCAACACATGCAGCAATCAGGTCATCTGTTAGTCTGGGCAACGTGGCTTGCGTACCCACAGAGGGGTCTCTGCGTTACGGCTGCAACACGTGTGTCATAGGCTTGTCACCACTGCCCTAAGCCTACAGCAAGTTCTCTAGTTCAACAGTTATTTACTTAGTACCCTGCTGTGTACTTTCTTTACAGCAGCAGAGTTTATGGGGATATTCAGCTGTCAGTTCCCTCTTAACTCTGTTAAATATCATAGAATGAAGGTAAGACAAAGAGATACTTCCCTTCTACATTTCTTTGTGATTCAGAAACTTAAAAGTTTTACCATTGTTCAAAACTTATTTCTAAGTGCATTAGTTTGACTGATACTTTGCCTGTCTTTGCCATGTATGTACCACAATCCCTGATAGCAGGTATTTTCCATGATAGACAAATATCTAAGCTAGCCCCCAAGATTCTTGTCCCTTTGGAGCAGCACCTCCCAAGCATTCAGCCAAATACTGCCTAGGACTACAGCAGGAAGATTTGCAGCTAAGGTTCGTGGTCACTTGGCTTTCAGGCAGGGAGATGACCTGGGTGCACCTGACTTAATGACATAAATACTTTAAATCTGGGTGTAGAGGTCAGAAGTGGAGGGAGTCAGAGTCTGGAAGCAGAAGGACATGCTAGCTTGGGAAGGAAGGAGCCACTTACAGAGAGTGTGGATGGCTTCAGGAGCTGGGATTGACCCTTGAGTGACAGCCAGAGCAAATACATGAGCCTGTATTCTATACCTGTATGGAGCTGAATTCTACTAGTAAGAGGGAGCCTGGGAACAGATTTTTATTCAGAATCCTCAGATGAAAACACAGCCTGGTAACCACCTTGCTTTTAACCCAGTGATATCCTGGGTGGAGAAGTCAACATGTTCTGCAGACTTCTGGTCTACTGAACTGTGAGCTCATAAGTGGGTGCTGGTTAAAATGCTAAATTTGTGGTGATTAATTATATATTAATAAAAGCCAGTATGTATCTTTTCTTTGAATCATGCCAGTTCTGCATTAACTTCCTCCTAAACGAGAGAAAAGTTTGATTTCCTTTCACTGTTTTCAAGCTTATATCCACCATCTACCAAGCCTTTCTTTCTATTGTGGAAAAATATTCTGTGTTCATTTGCATACAGAAATGATTACAATCTTCAGAAACTATGAACTGTGAAACTTTCTTACTAGTTGGCCAACTGCACCCACTCGGTTGGGTTTTCTTTGGTGACTAACCACTCAAACACCTCTGTGGCCATGCCCTGGAGGGATTTGTTTGCTAGAGTACTGTGATTATAATTCTAACATCACTGATCATGTACAGTGAATGGCAAACATAATTCACCCCACTGGGAGAGAATTATCTTTGAACAGCAGGAAGACTGTGTTTTCCTGTCTTACTACCTGCCGCAGTCTCTTGAGCTACTCATATATTTTAACACTGTTTTGGGCTGTTATTATTTTTTGGTTTACTGGCCCATCTTAAGCCACCCACTTTCCACCCACAACTTTGTACTCCAGTAAGCCTGTGTCTGATGTCATCTACCTTTCTGCCTCCTAGCGTTTCATCCTAGAAGGACAGCTAAGTCTTCCTAAACTCTGACCATGATCATGATAAAAGTCATGGGATTATATGAAGAACATCTTTTTTCTGTCCTTCCCTCAGTGAAGAGTGCTGGATAGATTCTAGAAGTTTTGAAATAAGGCATATTTATTTGGATCTGCTGAATTAGAAGTGACTTAAAAGGTGAACAGAGAAGAGGAGGGGAGCTGTACAGAAAAAGGATTGTATAGGGAAAGTCATATTCTCAATGATTCCTTACTCAAGATCCAGTACCATCCCAACAACATCAGCATATAGCTTTTTAAGACTGGTAGCCATGTAAGTACATTTACATATGAAATGCACATATGGGAAATTTCATATATGAAGATGGTGAAAAAGAACAATTGTAGAATTCTATAGAAGTGCTAAGCTAGACTCTTTTGGAACCACTCAGACCATGGAATTTATATGCTGCGCATAGCCTTTTTTGTGTCTCCATGTGTAGATGTAAGAGAAGACAGTTATCAAATAGTATCTGTTGAGAGTCTACCTGCTGACTTTTGACCCAAAGGAGTTTTCCAACATGTACAGTTTCTGGATGAATCAAATTCTATTGTTCCTTCTTTTCCAGTTGGTCTATAATTTAGGGTTATTCTTTGAGGAAACAATCAATTATTGATTAAGTGAAGACTGGTGCAAGTTATATCAAAGGAACTGTGGGTGTTCTATGTATTTGTTGCATATATTAATAGAGACTGCCAAAATGGGGCTTGAGGGTAAAGTTTGAAATGATCCATCCGTGAATGTCCATCTACCTGAATTCCTGTACATCATATAGGACAACTTTCAAGACCTGAAAGTGACCTGAATGTCAATAGCTTTTTAGAGCATGTTCTTCAATATTTTGTTTTGTAAAAAGTGCAATCTATTCTACTTTGCCACACAATTCCAGGTGATTTTCCAGGGCTCAGGGTAGAGTATGTGATAGTAATCTAATCACATGATTATGCAGTCTTATTTAAATGGGGCAGAAACCCACATCTGTAAGATCTTTATTCTCTTTCATAGATTGCTGAGACAAAGGCCTGGATGCAGGGCTTCACACAATTTCACGCAATGGGTGGGTATGCCTTATATTCACATTCATTGAATTCATAAATTTACTCCAGAAACCTGAGCATGAAGAACTTAAATTCTCATTGTCCAGGTGACTCTAAGCAGATGGCTTATGCATAATATTGGAAGATGTGGAGGTTCTAAAGGGAATTGTGCATGTTGCCCTTTGTGTTCTGTTGGCCATTACCAATGGGCCTTGAAGCTCCCTGGAGTTTTATGCATAAGAAAGAAAGATGTCAAATTTGCCTTCTTGAGTAGTTTTATCAGGGTCACCTGTGATCTGCATTTAGCATTCAGTTGCAAGAAAGAGTTTCCAACAAAAAGATCCTGGAACACAGCCAGTCCATTAGCATCGAGGCTTTGCTTTCTTCAGAATATCCTGGGCTCTAAACCAAAGAATGCTTTTTAAATGGCAGCAGTGGAAAAGATTAGTTGAAAACTCATGTCACTATAGATGAGTTTGCATGGAAGAATAGAGATCATTATCAGCCCAGTAAACTTTGGGACATCACAGTGAGACACAGTGCTAAGCAGTTTTGTGTGTTATTTCATTTAATCTTCATAACAGCTGTGGAAATCACATGATATTACTTCCATTTTACACAAGACAAAACTGAGGCCTATAAATGACCTACCTCTGTGCAGCATATCCATTACGAACTTCCCCAAATGGTGAGTTGGCATATGTAAGAACCAGCCTAGCTTACTTGAGGCAAAATGTAACATGGTAGATTCACAGTTGTATGGAATGATATTTTGTCTGTAGCCATTGCTACTGCTAAATTTTTAAATTAGATTCAAGAGAGAAAATATTTTTTAAAGACTCATTTTCCCATGAACAAGCCATGCAAACTGAGCCAAATTACCTACAGTCCATAACAAATCCAAAATTCTAAAATTGTACAACTGGGGTCCCTTCCTACAAAATAGAGAGTTTTCCATGTGTATCTTTGGGAGTTTGGTTCCAGGCTCTTATAGATATCAAAGTATGCAGATGCTTAAGACCCTGAATAAAATGGCATGTTATTTGCATATAACCTATGCAATCCTCTCATCTATTTTATTTTATTTTTTTAAAATTATTTATTTATTTGTTTATTTATTTTTGTGTGTGGCCAGCTCAGCCCACCAGGGGGCGGGGCTGGCTGGCATGTGGTGCTGGGGGATTGAACTGCGATCCCTGTGCTTTGCTTGGCTTAGCTTGTTCTAAGTGGGTGCTTTGGACCACTGAGCCATCTCACCAGCCCTCATCTATTTTAAATTATATTATTCATAACACCTGGTACAATGTAAACACTATGTGAATAGTTGTTATGCTGTGCTATCGTGACAAGGGAAAAAGGGTGTATGCGTTGAGAACAAATGACTTGTGATTGGATGAATCCAGAGATAGCAAACTCATGGATATTGAGAGCCGGTGTGTGGAAGCTGGCGCCTAGAATCTCACTTAAAAATTCCCATTTATGAACTACTTATTGTTTGGGGGAACCATGCTCTGATGCTAAGCAATTTATATACATCATCTTATTTAAATCTTACAACCATGCTTATAAGGTCATTCCTGTTTTACAAATGAGGAACTCAGACACAGAAGATAAGGAATTTGTCCGGAGTCACACAGAATATGACCACAGAGCTGAGATATGAGAAACACAAAGCCGGCCTTTAACCATCAGGCTACTTGATTTTCAGTATTCAGCTTTAAGGACAGAATCATCTTGTGTCCTCTGGGCAGGGTGTTTCACCTTGATACACATCCCAGAAAACAGCAATGATTTTAGGAAAAAACTAGACAAATATTTTAGAGGAAGGGATTAGGAGATTAAGTACACATAAGAAAGGACAAGTTGACTTCTAACCTCTGTTATAAGTTTTATCCATTAGAAGGACATGGCATCTTTTTTTCAGAATGAAGATTTTTTACCAAGTTAGAAATATGCCTTAAGAATGACATTTCTTCCCTGTGATTTATAGTTGGATGTTAAGATATTCAGTAGTTGCATCCTTTTTCATTCTACTGTAATAAGTAATGCAATTATTTTCATGTTCTGGAGGAATTTCTAACTATAATTGTATTTAAATAAAAAGGATAGCTTACAGAGGGAGATAGTTTAATGAATTTAAACTTCATGACATTACGCCCATAAAATAGCTTTGATGTAATAGTATTTTCGTTACTTTCATTGTTTAGGTGGGTATTATGATTTTATAACACCCCTGCCACATTTTTAAACCTTCTAGTCATTAATATTAAGTCATTTGCAAATACAGAGTTACAGAGAATTTCAGGATTTTAAAAAATGTTTTCTTACTCATTATGACCTTTTTTCCCCCCCACCTCACTAATTTAGTCAACAAATACCTGCTGCCAGTTTGCTCAGTAGCAGTTATTGGGATCAATACTAGACATTCAAAGACAAAATATAGTTGCTGCCTTCAAGAAGCTGTCTCGGGGCTGGGGAGATGGCTCAGTGGAATAAGTGCTTGCCTGGCAAGCACAGGGGCCTGAGTTCAATCCCTGGTTCTGAAAAAAAAAAAACAAAAAAAAACCTGTCTCATAGGAGCCATGGCCAAGAGAGGAAAATGCCGTGGCTAGGTGTTAGGGTAGAAGTCCGCCCTGGACGGTGTGGGGACAGCAAATGTTCTGAGTGGTGAAGCTTGTGGCAGCTGGACCTGGATCACCTGGATCTCAATCTTGGCTTTGCCTCTCATTGCTTATAAGGCCTTGGACAAGTTACTTGGCCTTTTTGTACTCTATTTTTTCATCTGCAAGAGAAAAGTAGTAATAGTGCCTTCCACATGGGTTGTTAGGCATACTAAAGGCATTAATATTTATAAAGTCTTTAGAACAGAGTTGGTACCTAATCTTCATCAGGGTCTCTTAAGTAAGGTCATTAAACAGAGCAGTAGGAATCAAGCAGATGAAGGGTGTTTGGGGTGGAGCCCCAGTGGGGAAGGTGGGATAGTTCCAGCAGGAGAAGCTGCAGTAGTGGCCTTGGCAAGGGGTCTTGGAGCTGATGAAAAGGGTGGAAGGAGACAGTATCAGGAAGATAAACTGCCACCGCAAGCACGAGCTGCACTGTAGTCCTTTGTGAGTGTGGCAAGGATTTGCATAAAAGCTGGATTGGAGGGGCGGGAATAGTCCAGAGGCAGGGAAATGTGTCACAGGCTGTGGATCAATTTTGATTAAAGATGACTGTGGTACTGGCGGTAGAGCCAGAGAGAAGGGAGTAGGTTTGAGAGCTTTTCGGGAAGTACAGCTGTTAGGACTTGGTGACTGAGGAAGTGTGGAATAAGGGCCAAGCAGGAACTGAATGTGACTCCCAGGCTGCTGGCTGGTTTGGCAAGGAATGCTCCAGCAGGGAGCACAGGGAAAGCACATTTGGGTGCAGGTGGGAAAGGACAGTGGGTTTTGTTTTTGATGTTTTGAGTGTGTGGGGCTCTCACAAGAGCTGCCCTGTAGGTGTTTGGCTGTTGGGGTGGTCTGGGGGTGGGATGGGGTTGAGAGAGGTCTCAGCTGGAGAAATTAATTTGAGAATTTCAAATGAATATGGTACAAAGCCATGGGAGTGGGTGATATTATTTAGAGGAGGAAAAAAGAAAAAAAGAATTTAGGATGAATTCCTAGTGATCACTAATTTGAAAGGTGGGAATAGCAAAAAAAAAAAAAAAGAAAAGAAAAAAAAAAAATGCCCACGAGAAACAGACTGAAAAGTAATGCCCAGAGAGGAGAAAAATCAGGAGAAGGGTGTTGTCATAGAAACCAGGGAAGAGAAACTTTCAAGAGTGAAAGAGTGGTCAACCATGTCAAATCCTGCAGAGCTGTTGGGTAGGATGAGGACAGAAAAATGTCCATTGAATTTAGCAACAAAGAAGTCATTATTGATTTTGGCCAGAGAGGCCTGCAGGGGAAGGAAGGAGTGGCAGCCAGATTGCAGTGGTGTGCAGACTGAGAGAATGGGAGGAGCGGAAGTGGCTCCTCTGTGAAGGAAAGCCCAGGCGTGGGGCAGGGGAAAGGGGCCCTGGGGTCACACCTGTCTGTGTCACTGCTGGCATCTTTGTTGCAAAGCGAAAGACTGTTAGAACACAGGTGTAGAATAGGAAGAGATGAGTTTATTTCCGGGAGAAAATGTACAAAAAGTACCTCTTTCCAGAGAATGCCACAGCTGGGAAGTTCCTCTTTTGGACTCTCACTTTTGTGGTTGGCTTTGACTCTTTCCATTGAGGAAATGCCTTGCTTATTATTTTACCTAGATAAAGGATCATTCCTAATTAATGATAATTGGGTTTGGAAGTGGTATTTGTCACAGAAGTGTCCAACAGAAGCAATAATGGTAATAATCCTTCTGGTGTCATTAGAATCTTACTTGTAGATCTGTGAGAGGATAGCATTCAGAGGTGAGCATTATGAGCATTTTCTGGTTTTGTTCTAGATTTTTTTCTTTTTTTCTGCAGATGTTTAAATGCTCATGTATTCCTTCACTGAAGGAAATAAGTCTAACACATGAAACAAATAGGAAGCAATACTAAGCAGTACTTAAGGCATTTAATTTTATGGCAATGTAAGGGTAGTCTTTTGTTTGTTCATTTGTTTGGTGGAACTGGGGATTGAACTCAGGTCCTTGAGCTTGCCAGGTAAGTACTTATTCTACTGAGTTATCTCCCCAGCCTCTATAAGGGTAGTCTTTTTAAAAAAAATTTTTAAAAATGTATGTATGTATGTATATGTGTTATTTGATACAGGGTCTCGCTACATAGCTCGGCTTGTAGTGATCCTCCTGTCTCAGCACTGGGGTTACAGGTGTGCACCGCCATGCCTGGTTTTGGGGTGGTACAGGGCGTCATAGTTCTGGAGCTGGCTTGGAGTGCAGTAGCAGGATCGAACTCATAGCCTTGTGCTGGTCAAGTAGGTGCTTAGATTGCTGAGCTATCTCCCTAGCTCAAGGGCGGTCTTTTTGTTTGTTTGTTTGTTTGAGGGCAATCGTGTTTTTAATGAGGAGAATATTAATAGGAAGATCTGGTGGTGGTGTCCTGGAACCCTTGCTGGAAGACCCTAAACAAATGTGTTAACTTTTTCTTTTCTTTCCTCCCTCTTTCCCTCTATTTCTCCCTTCCTGCTTTTTTTTTTATCATTCTCACTTCTTTCATATATAAAACAAATAATAATAATAGTGTCTTTAAGAAAGTCTTGAGAAGAAAATCTCTAAATAATGAAATGATGGTTAGTAGTGCATTTGTTTTTCTAGGTGGGCAAGGGGAAGCAGTGCTAGGGATTGAACCCAGGACCTCACACTTGCTAGGAACCACTCTCTCTACACTGAGCTACAGCCCTGGCTCCTAGGACTATATTTCTGAGTCATTGTCCATTTACTTGTTCCCAGTGGGTGATCACTTTATGTGGAGAGACAATTTTTTTCAAAAGCACTTTTAATAGTTTTTCTAGGCTTTTCCATTCTCTGTTGCTATTTATACACTATAAAGGAGAGACAAAGGAAGAAGTTTACGAATTAGATTAGCAGTGGCTGGAGAGTGCTGATATAGAGCTGGAGAACTTGCTATCATTTTAGGTTGCCCCCCACTGCCCACCACACGTCTCAGTCGATTTGAAGTGTCTGTGAGCAGGACCCTGACTGGCCTTAAAGGAAAGCGTAGGTAATGCATTTCTCCCTGGGATGATCACCTGCAGTACTACTGTCAGTTTTTCTCAGAGCCCCATTGAAGTGTCCCAGCTTCGGTGGTGCTTGCTAAGTGTAGGCCTGATGATGGGCCAATTTACATAGAGGGAGGACTCGGGGAACACTGTGATCTTCTGTTGTAGCCTCAAATGGTGTTTCCTAAGGCAGAAGTCCATCTGCAATACACAAGACTCAGAGAGACTCATTAATTAATTTCCAGTGTCTACACCAGATGATTCTTCAGAGACCAAGGGCCACTACAGCCACTCAACTTGAGTACAGTTGGATTAGAGGCACAATCTGATAACAGTGTTGTTAGGACGCATGGGATGGTGATGTTGGAAGGGGCCACCCAGTCATCTGTTCCAGCTTCTCTCCAGGGGAAGAGCCCCTTCCAGAGCATCGGGCACCTTGGTGAGCACCTCCGCTGACAGGAAGTGCCTTTCTTTTGAGGTAGCACATATGTAAATGTTAGCAGGTGTGAGGAAATGTGGAATGAGCTGAAAAGTCTCTCTTTTCTAACATACACTCTGTTCTGTTGCTTCTACCCCATTCTTATGAGAGTCCAACTATTTGAATGCCATTTTATGGCTTTTCTACATTCTTTAGATTAAGAATTTCTATTTTTTAATCACATTTTCCACATCTTCAGACTTTTCACCCACTGCTCTACCAAATTCTGTCATTGCTTTGAAAGACATGTTTTGCACAGGTTCCAGGGTACAAGGCTATTATGTCTGGCTGTCTAGGCCCCCGTCCTAATGTACTTACTATAGCCTAATTAGAGAGTAGGTGAAATAGAAGGCACACATCTGTAATCCCAGCACTTGGAAGGCTGAGGCAGGAGTTCAAGACCAGCCTGAGCTGCATAGTGAAACCCTGTCTCAAAAAGACAAGAGACAACAGCAACAAAAAACCCAACTTGTCAGCTCCCTCCTTTTTATTAATATTCCCATTTTTCTCTCAACCAGTTCAGCCAATTTTTTAAATAAACACACTCCTTATAGGAGGTGAATTATATCCCTTGTCAGGAGTTTTTCAATTTATTAGCTTAAACTATACATATAGAAAAAGCAGTGTATGAGGCCTACAGCAAGTAGTGACAAAGAGGTTGATGGTGCAGTAGCATAGCTGTTGACAGCAATGACAGCTAACACTTTGTGTGCTCCTGTTATGAACAAGATACAAATATTTACTCTTTAACCCTCACAGGGGCCATTGAAGTAGATATCATTATTTCCACTTCATAGATGAGGAAACTGGGGTTTAGAGAAGCTCAGTAACTTGCCTAAGGTCGTGCGGCTAGTAAGCCAGGATTATTTGCATATTTCTCTGTAGCCAGGCTTTTACTATCCTAGTGCCATCTGCCTGCCCTGCTTAAGAGGATTCAGATCAATCAGCACTTGTGATGCTACTCTCCGTGGTAGGGTATGGATAAAATGATAAAGGATGCATTTCACAATCTACAAACATGGTTTTCTTTTTACAAGACATATCTTTTTATCTAAATGACAATCCTGTGCTATAACTATTATTATTCCTATTTTACAGAAGAAAAAAATTAGTTTGAGAGATTAAATTTTTTTTCTTCTAAAAATAATCTTTTTGGTGTTCAAGTGCACAGTAGGTAGCAATAGTTAACAGTAATATATTGTATATTTCTAAATAGCTAGAAGAAATGTTGTTGAACGCTCTTACTATGAAGAAGTGGTAAATGACTGCAGTAATGGATATGCTAATTATCTTGACTTGCTTATCATACAGTGTATATACCTTTATTGAAATACTGCATCGTTGGGCTGGTGAGATAGCTCAGCAGTCTAAAGTGCCTGCTCAGGCAAGCTTAGGCAGCTGTTCGATCCCCGGCACCACATGCCATGCCAGCCCTGCCCCCAGGGCAGGCTGAGCTGGCCAAAAAAAAAAAATAAAATAAAGAAAGAAATACCACATCGTACCCCAGTACCATGTATAGTCATTGTGTGTCAAGAGGAAAGGTCGTATAGTCCCACTACATACAGGTGTCTATTTTTAACATTTCAGGACATATTTTCCACAATTGTATATAAAAATTTGTATTTCTTTTTTTAAAAAAATAGGCCAATACACTACATGGGCTATTTTATAATCTACCCTTCTTTTATTTAAAAAATATATTGTGAGCATTTTCAATGGAGTTAAATATTTCCCTACAGTATTGTCTTAGTGTTGTATTGCATTTCCTTAAGTGGATGATCCACATAAGCCTGTGTGCTTCTGATTTAGTCTCGTGGGAGAAAATAGGAAGGATGTTGTGCAAAGGGATAACACCAAGTCAGTGATCTTACAGAATATTAGTCATACAGTTGAGATCCTCAGCATTTAGTTGATTAGAACTTTATGCTTAGTGAGTGATTCTTGGTTGGGCTTTGTTTTATCATTGCTTCTATGTAAGTGTTCACCATTATTTCTAAGTGCATTGTGGCTAATTTTATTGTTTTACTTTTTTGATACAGGGTCTGGCCATGTAGTTCAGACTTGTGATGATTTTCCTGTCTCAGCCTTCCCAGCACTGGGATTACAGGCGTGTGCCACCATGCCTGGCTTTGATGGCTAGCACCATGCACCCGGGGTGGGGCTGGCATGGCATAGGTACTGGGGATCAAACCTGGGTCCTTGCACTTGCCAGGCAGGCACATATCCTGCTGAGCTATCGCCCCAGCCCTCTAAGTGCATTGCAAACCGAGCCACCGCAGTTTGGCAGTGTTGTGCAGGATGACATCATAATCCTAAGAGAACTGGGCAGGGCCATCCAATTTCCTCACTAGGTCTTTCTAGCTTCAGAGTCATTTGTGTCTTGTCTTTACTTTTTCTGTTAGATTGAGGATTTTTTTTTTTTTTTGGTCTCAATGCTTTTATGCTTTTATTTGAAGCAAGTAGTTGCAGTAAGCAAGATCTTATTTTTTTCAATTCCAACGAAAAACAGACAACAGACTTCATTTGATAACACAGTTCCAATAATGTGAACATCCTCCAACACATTGTGCTTGGGGTAACTTTTTTTTTTTATCAGCAGTTGCTCTTATGGAAAATATTACCCCAGACTACTGTGTTTCACCAGAAGTGGTCTCAGTTCTGTGTGTGGAGGAGCATGTTCTGTGTGCTAAAAACTTGAGAGAAGCACAAACACAACCACTCTTTTAAAAAACTAAATTTGAAGTAGAATTTCAATTCCCTCATCTCCTATAATAAAAAGTAGTGCTGGGATCTAGCCCCCAGATTTAGTGGAGTCCCCCCGACCTGCATCGTTAGGGTTATGAATACTAGTTCATTCACTGTGACGCCGGCTGGATTTCCTCCTCCCTCTTCTTCCTGCTCATGCTCATGTTCCCTGAGGTGGCTGCTATCTGAGGGTCTGTTAGAGCCACCAGGCTGTTTGGCTTCTTCCAAAACTTTGTTCAGACCAAAAGGATCTTCTTCTAACTGAACAGGTCCTTCTTGGCCTCTCTCATGGTCAGAACCAGAAAATTCTTTGTTAAGAACAAATTTGTTGGTCTTTGTTCTGGCTTCTAGGTTATCACCATGTGTGTCCAGATTTTTACTAAGCGTAGAGATGCTGTGAGCCATGTCTTTACCACCCCTCCTCTCCAGGCTTGGTCATAAATATTTTAAATTTCATTTCCTCCACCTGCAAATCCACTGTCCATACCCTTCGATTGGTTGAAGAGCCTTTGGTCATATTGGACTTCATTTGAAATTTGAGGATGGGGCACACCAAGAGGAATGACTTCACTGATACCTCGATGTTTATTTCTCTGCAATCTTGACCTCTTATCTGGAGCTACCCTGGAAGGGTTCCCATCACGCTATTTCTCTTTTCATCTGTCATACAGATTTCTTCTTTCTGTGTTCCTCTCCATCCTCTTTTTCCACATGGGTTTTGATACCAGCCCTCCTCTCCCTAGCTTTTTGGGCTATTTCTCTAAGTTTCTCTTCATATGTTGCCTTTTCTTTTTGAGCGCTCTTCCGTTCCACCTGGTCATACATTTCTACAGCTTCATGAGCCTTCCGATCAGCAATGTTGAGAGCGTCAGCCAGTCTGGCAAGATTTTCACTTTTGTGTGTCATCAGAAGAAGCACTCTTCCATCAGCAGCTAGACATTTGTCTCATGGAATTGTATAACCTTTAGCATTTTTCCGGTTGGAAATACAAGGAAGGATCTTCCATTCATTCTTGTTGTTTCTTTACAGTCATCTTACTAGGAGAATGCATGACAGGTGCAGGAGGAGAAGTTGGTCCCTGAGGAATTTTCTTATTAATCTTGAACCTTGATGGCTCCATTGTATCTTTGTGCATTTCTGTCATTCGAATAACCCTCTGATTAGCTCCAGGATTAAGAGCCATTCTCTGCTGGGATGGTGCATGTTGAATATACTGAGCAGGAGCCAGTTTGTTAGCAGCTCATCCTGGCATGGCTGCAGCAACCTTCTGTGAGGCTTTCTCCAAGGCTACCCCTGCTTTTTCTGTTATCTCTTTAATAGCTTCCTCATAGGGTCTCTGCAGATCTGGATCATCTGCATGCATGACCGCTTTTGGATTCAGGTGGGTGTGTTTGCTATAAATAACTTTGTCTTTTGACTCTCCTTGTTGAGCAGTTGCATCAGATTTAGTTTTTCCTTCAGGATGCACCTGAATAGCCAATGCATTTGACATTGTTTTCTGTCCCCCAGTATCCAGTGGACACTGGACTATGTGGGTCTCTGGAAAAGCACCCATCTCCAAAATCCTCTAACAACCGAGGTATCCAACCTTTCCTTTATCTGTGCTGGGGGAGGTTCTCTTTGGGAGGAAACCAGTGAGGCCTGCTGTGCTCTCTGAGACCTTGCTTTTTCCTCAGCCTCAAGTTGGTGCTAAGATAGTTGAGTAGGTACAGGTAAAAAGCTGATGAGCACCATCTTCTTCCACTTCTTCCAATGCAGAATGAAGATTTTCAGGGAACACTTTCTCTGGTCTATCTTAGTATCTCTTATATTTCCTGCCTAGCAAAAGGCCGCCATCTCAAGTGGCTTAACTTTAATACATATTCACTTAATATGGCAGAGGCAATACCTTCAAGCATATTAACCCATAAATATTGTGTATCAATAAATTGGATTCATCAATAAAATTATGGAAAAATAAATAAATAAATAAATAAATAAATTGGATACAATTATTGGGAAAGTAATCAAAAGAAAAATAAAAGAACTTAAAAAAAGAAGTAGTGAGGCAGTGTGGTTTCTCAGAAAAAATGCTGGTTGGAGCAAGAAGATGTAGCTATGAAACTTTGCCACAAATTCACTGAGACCTCTTGAAAACATCACCTGCAACGTCCAGGTTTCCCTCTTCTTTCTGGAATAGGTGGCTATTGTATGAGGTGATTTCTGGATCCTTTCCACAAGTGTTATGTGGGGACTCCATAATTTAATACCATTTAATCTCATCCTTGCTCCATAAAAACAACACAGATTCTGAAGCAGTTTTTCTGAAATTTGGATGTACGTTGGAATCCACCCACAATACTGATGCTAGGATCCTGCTGTAGGGAAATTGATACAAAAGAGAACTGGAACGTGACTTGAATCTGGAATTTAAAAAAAAAAAAAAAGGACAATATGAAAACAAGTTTCTCTGGGACTCAGTGGTGGTGCATCTGTGACCCGCATGTCACAGCAGGCTGTTCGTATCATTGAAGGTTCTGAAAGGTTCGCCATCACTCCAGAGTCTGAGTGTTTGTATGTACAGCTCAAACCACTGTTTCTCAAACATTGCTCCCTGTCATATTAGTAAGTGATCAATTCCTGGTCATGCCCCAGGTATTATCATTTCAGCCTAAAAAATAAATAGAAAGGCTGAATTCTAAGGTTGGTCGTGCGATTTCAGCACTATTCACATAGGGACAGTTTGCCATACACTGTTGTTCTGTCGTATGTGTTTGTGTGGGAGTGTACATGCATGTGTATATGACCTATAAATCTGTTGGTAAGTTAGATGGGGCTAGAAAGAAACTGAGGATAACAAGTTAGCTCTACTGACTGTTGAATATTGCATGTCAATTAAACATCGTGTAAAAACCAAGTATGGTATTATGATCCACTCATAAGTATTACAAGACTGGCACATCTCCATGCAGCAATCGCCATTGCTGGGGCTACTCTATTACCCTGGCATGAATCATAATAAATTGGGATCCCCCTGGACATAATGAACAGTAATATAATTTTGTAGTTATTCTCCTAGTAAGATGAAGCAGCAAGCCAAATTGAGTTTCTAGATAAATTTTGACATAAGGGTCTTATTCCTAGAGAAAACGAGCTATTGTTGTTTTGGCTTTCTTCCAGAATTCTGTAGAAATCCACATGGTAGCTTTATTGTATTACAAAAAGGTACTACAAGTATTTTTTCATGAAAAAGAATAAATCGCTAAGTTCAATTAGTCCTTTGGGGCAGAATTTGGAATGTCTTTTAAGTCTGGCTGCTGTATCCCATGGGAGCTATTGTTTGACCCACATGGGGACAGTGAACCCCAGTGAACCCCCAGGCCACTGGTAATGGTGGGAGAATCAAGTGGCCCTCTTCCCCATGGCCACAAAACACGATGTTAACATCATTAAAACAAACAAACAATCATCCATAAGAAAGGGAGTTAAGAAGTTGTTTCAGCATCTAAAATCTAGGTTTTCACTTGACATGTATGAGTGGATGTGGTTTAAGGACTAATGTAACAGTAATCAGTTAAAAGCTGTTTTCAATTAAATGAAAAGAAACTGAAAATGTACGTGTAAAAATATCTCAGTTAGCATCACTTTTTCTGCATAAATGTAAACCTGTACTTAAGAGGTGGGCCTTGATCTGCATGTATTGCTCAGGGAGATAGGGGTCTAGGGTGAAACACCAGTGGGTAGAAGAAAGCACAACTGTGGGGTCATTGTGTAGCCAAATTCAGAAGCTTGATGGGGAAGAACAGCTACCCAAGAGGTCAGTATTCTAGAAGGAAATTCTGCTTGAATTTTCAGTTGACCTAAAGATGCCTATGTAGGTTGGTAAAAAGTGTCAAATCTAGTGTTCACAGTATATCATTGGTAAGGTAATATAATGAAGAGCAGAAATTTTTCTGCAGGTCTTTAAGAAGTAATATTTGGGTATTGAATTATCCAGTGAACTCTCAGATGGGCCTTAGTGACATTAATTTACGTCTTCTACAGGCCTGTGGGACACAAGCAATTTGACCATCAAGCAGTGGCATAATAAAGTGCTGCAGAGCTGTAGGTGACTTCTGCATAGACACAGTGTTTGCCAACCGGGAATACTCATATTCCTGCCCTGAGCAGAGAGCAACAGCTATCATCTGCAATAGGAAAAAGTACTCTCATTCAGCAGTATTGAAATGCCGTGCTTCTCTCCTGTGTAAATTCTTTGCAATAGCAAGGGAAAACACATTTTGGATTAGTTTCTATGCGAAATGCACTGATGATGTACTAGGGACCCATTTAGAGAAAGCTCCATTTGGGGTTCAACTTGTTTTCTAGAAGCAAAAATAGCTGTTTGACAGAGACAGACACGGGAGGGATTGTAACTGAAAGAACCAATAAAATGAAGCACTTCCATAGCAGATTTCTTTTGAGGTTGTGTCTATCTTGGCATGTTCTGGTAGCATGACTTCTGGTAAATCCTAACATTTGGGAGAAAAGAAGGCAATGGCAGTGTTTCTTCAAAAGCACAACCAGGACTGGCGAGATAGCTCAGTGACTAAAGCCCCTGCTTAGGCAAGAGCTGGGACCAGGGTTTGATCCCCGGCCACCTTCCCTGCCAGCCCTGCCCCCGGGGGTGCTGAGCCAGCCACAGAGTCCAGGCATAGTAGCACACGCCTGTAATCCCAGCACTGGGGAGACTGAAGACAGGAGGATCACTGTGAGTCCGAGCTGCGTAGTGAGAGCCTGTAACAACCAAATACATTAAAAACAAAACAAACAAACAAAAAAAAAACCACAGCCATAGGAGCTGGTGTCAAAGTTGGCTGTTTTTGCTCTCCTCAACCTGTCATCCATTTGGCACATATTTATTGAGTGCTACTTAACACCAGGGAAACTCATGAGGCAAAATGCCATTCCTGTCCCTATGGGGTTTACAAGTAAGTTGAGAAGATAGAGATTAATTGTTTTCTTGTCATTGTGATAAAAGTGGTCTCGGATATTATAATGAAGGAATCCATGAGCAAGTATCAGTCCCTGAGGATGTAACATTTATCATAGCTGAAGGCTGACTGGAGATAGCAGCAAAGGGGTAGCAAAGTGCTCTAGGTAGCAGGAAGAGCACGTGCCAAGTGCAATAGGTAGCAAGAAGGTTGCTACTGAAGGAACTAAGAGTCTCAAAGGCCATCCTGCCTGGGATAGCTCAGCAAGACAGGAGAGGAGGGAGGAAGGGACCAAAAGTGTGCAGAGCCTCAGAGGCAGGGCAGGGGTTTTGTCTTTATCTTTTTGCTTATTTATTTAGATAGCTCAGTAGAATAAGCGCTTGCCTGCCAAGCATAGGATCCTGAGTTCAATCCCTGGTACAGCAAAAAAGAAAAAGCAAGCAAGCAAGCAAAAGAGAAAATGAACCCCTGGTTACAGACAGCACTAAAAAATAAAGCCAGAATGGGGTATGGTTTCTGAGAGGCCAGGTGGAAACTACCGCAGAAATCCCAATCAGAGAGCTGGCATGAAGGAAAGAAGGTGGTGGAGGGAGATGTGGAAGCTTCCGGGCATATTTATGGGCGGAATGCTCTGTTCTTGGCAGTGATGGTGGTGGGGATGTCCACTTCCAGACTGTCTCAGAAGGTCACCTTACTGCTCTGGCCATTGTATCTCAGTCTGGGCTTGAGATGATGCTAGCCAGGTAGAGCCCCAAACTCTCTATGTGCTCTCGGAGACTCTGCCTCATGAATAAAAATCATGTGCTCCTGTGATTTTTATTCATGGAACAATTGTACCTAGAGACAACTCAATAGGAAAACTATTAATAACTGGTGATAATATCATCTCACTGCTCCGAAATAAACGTTTTTCATTTTCAAAAGTTCTAAGTTCAGTTGCTTTCAATATTTCTGCTCACATGGCCAAGGTACATAAATCAAGATGCAAATATCATAGGCTTCTTATGGCTTATTATAAGGATGGCTATTTTCTTGGAATTATTTTGCTGAATTTGCATATGTAATCCAATGGAATATATTTATTTCCAATGCTTCTGAGAGGGCTTTTCATTTTTTTTCCTATTTTAAAAATGAGTTTTGTTTAATAACCTTACATTCCCAGTCTCTACATTACTGTTGTTACTCGCCCTCAGCAGTTCTGTAAACCTCTTCCAGCACTCAAGTTTCACAGTTTTCCTTTGGGCCATCTCTCTTATCGTTCTTTGCTTCTCCTCTCCCTGTTGCCCAGTTTTTCTCTTTGTGAAGGTGGCAGCCGGCCCGAGAGACCTGAGTGAGAATGCTGGGGGGGTGCGGATACCGAGGGGAGCCCAGGACCAGTCGTGGCCAATCCCTTTTCCTCCATTTCCTGTGTGCATTAACTTCAAGTGCAGTCATTACTCATTTAGCCCTCACATAAAATGCTTTTTGTGGCGATGACAGTTTCTCTCTAGTCTAAGGCAAAATGGCCTATCAGCCTGATGATGTGGGTTTTATAGCAATTGGCAGATTTTATTTATGTGGGGAGTTTTTATAGTTCTTGGTTACCATTTTTTTTAAGTTGCCATTTGAATCAAGAGGGATTTTATTTCTTAACTAGGATTATTTCTTATCAGTATTAATTTAGAAGTGTTTTTTTCTGTAAATGCTAAATTCATAGAGATGCTACATAGTTAATTTCCCCCTTTTTAACTAGATTATCCCCATATCAACTATTTCCTAAAGCTAGGATAAATGTACTTAAGTGAAAATATCCATCTTATAAGTAATATTTCCCCCAAGTAGAATGAGGCCCATTTTAAATGAATACCTGAAATAAAAATAATCCTAGTGATGGATATAATATACTTGTATCAGACCCTTTGAGTTCCTTTAAACCCTATTCAATAAATGCCTGATTAATAAATAATCTTGTTAAATGAATAAAACCCCAGTGTGCCAAATGGAGGCATACAAAGCAATCATGATCAGACTTGTTATGGGAGGATGATAGATGAATAAAACTACTGTGCAATTAATTTATGACTGAACTCTGATGAAATCCATGTGGCAAACTGAATCTGTTAGAGGAATAGATTTGTCCTGTTCTTTCAAACAATTGCATTTCAGGACCTTAACAGGAATATTATTACCTGAATTTCATCATAAATGAGGAATCTGCTCGTTTAGGTTGGGAAGAAATAGTAGTGCTGCATGAACATTTGCTGTTATTACTGCTACCTACAAGAGCAATGCATGATGCAAACTGTGAAAGCTGATAGCTGCTTCTATTTCTTCAAACTCGATCAAAGTTGCCTAATTTTTAGATTGTTTGTTAGGAATAATTCTTTTGAAAATACGCAGTGCAGCCACCAAAAGCTGGCTGTGTGATATTTTGAAGGCAATCTGTATGCATATAAATAATATGGTCCCTCTTAACTTTTGAAAACCCAGATTTGGAGTCTATGGTTTAAGATCATTGGGGGTAGGTAGGATATGACCAATTACTGCATATGTTGGCTTCAAAAGACAACTTCATTGTGTTTTAGATTAGTTTAGGCACTTATTTACACAGAACAAAACAACCCTTCCTCAAATCCCACAAACCTGAAGCAAGAAAAAATTTTGAATTGAAAGTTAAATAATCTAAATTTATGAGATGCAGAACATGGCAAATTAAAAGAGAGGTAAGGGTCAAGAAACAAGGCCATTTTAATGTACTCTTTGCTTATGGGGAAACTAGAGCTGCTATTTTAAATCTGGTCCTCTTTGTCGTAGAAGGCAGTTTAAGAAGTCTGAATGAAGACCGGGATGTGTACAGAGGTTAGAAAAGGTATGGCCTTCAACACGGGGTTTTGCGTTTTCCATGTAGAATTTTGTAGTGGTAAGGAAGGAAAGAAGAAAGAGATTTTCTTAAAACTTGAAGAATTTATCCTATGGAAATAATATTTTAAATCAGATTTTATTAAGGTTTTAATATGTGTTCAAGAAAATGATCTATGCAAATGGAACTAACACATCATCTAAATTTTAATTTAATTTGCTATTTTTGCTGTGAGTAGCTGAGATTCATAAAGATTTTTATTTTTATAATACCTGTACATAGCACTGCCATGTAGTTTCTTGTTTCTAGGACTTAATGAATAGCAAATACTTTACAAATCCATTTGGGTAGAGGGCATCATTTACTTCCACAGTGATTCATGATCAATATTATGTATATAGGATTTTCCTAAGGAATTCTGTGATATGGAATCTTCAGTAGAAGAAAAAGAAAGAAAAGCTATGACTTATAGACTTACACTTGTGATTATATTAATATATAAAATAATCATCAGAACATTGTGCTGGACATATGAACTTATGATTACCTACATGAATTATTGCTAAATCCTCTGCCATTTACAAACAATTTTATTGTGATGAGACACACATACAGCATATTTCCTCAAATCTGGGAAGTAAGTGTGAGAGGGCAATAGAGAAAAGATGGTTAACAGATATGTAAGTATAGTTATTTGTAACGGTTATTTGTATATTTGAAAACACCTAGCAAGAGATTTTGAATTTTTTTCACAGAAAGAAATGATAAATGTTTGAGGTAATGGATAGGCCAATTACTCTATATTCTAATCATTATATATTCATATGCCTGTAATATCACACTGTATCCCCAAAATATGTTCTACTGTTATGTCAATTAAAAAGAAAAATAATTGAAAAATTTCATTTTAACCAACTGTATAGTGCAGCAGCATTAAGTATATTCATATTGTCGTGCGACTGTCAATACTATCCATCTCTAGAATGTTTTTCTCTTTCCAAACTGAAATTCTATTCATCTAATAATAACTCACTATTCCTCCTTCTCCCCAGCCCCTGGCAACCACTATTGTACTTTTGTCTCCGTGAATTTCACCTAGGTAGAATTATAAAATATCTACCCTTTATAGACTGGCTTATTTCATGTAATGCCCTCAAAGTTTACTTGAATTTTAACATGAGTCCAGATTTCACTCCTTTTTAAGGATGAATATTATTCCATTGTATGTGTATACTCATTTTTGCAATCATTTATCCAGTGATGGATATTGAGTTGTTTCCATTTTTGGCTCTAGTGAGCAATGCTGTTATGAATGTGAGTGTAACGGTATCTGTTGGAGTCTCTGCTTCCATTTCTTTTGTATATATAGTTAGAAGTGAGTTCTTTTTTTCTTAAGAGTACAAAATGGTAAAAAAAAATTAGAAATAATACAAAATTTCATTGAACAGAGTAGGGATTCCACAATGATTGTTGTGTTACATCATGTTATCTACAGATTAGTTGTGTAGGTTACTAGATATAAACCTGCAAAGTTGGTTTTAAAAAGTCGTAAGAAATTGAAAAGAGAAAAACAAAATAAGCATTAACTGCTCCTTTCAACAGACCAGCAAAAATAAGCAGCACAATTATCCAAAGTATCCTGCTTACATACATAGATATATGTTTTTACCCAATGCCCTCTCCTGTCCTCAACTCAGTAATTCCTTCATTTTTTTTCTTTGTTTGTGTATTTGGTACATGGTCTCACTATGCAGATTGGACTTCTCTGTTTTCAGCCTCCCCAGCGCTGGGATTGCAGGCGTGGACCACCACACCCGGACTCTGTCACTGCTCAGTGTGCCCAGGGGTGGCGCTGGTGCCGCATGTGGGACCAGGAATCAAACCCTGGTTCCTGTGCTTGCCAAAGCAGGTGCTCAGTCCGCTGAGCTATCTCGCCAGCCAAATTCCTTCCTTTTGAACAAGTTCATTCCCTTTTCCCAGTATCTACTGTATCCTTCAGATTTTATTTTTCTCTTTCAGGTTCTCACACTAAGGAAACAATATGATGTTTGCACATGCAGGTCTGAGTTATTTTACTTAATAGTATGGTCTCTAATTGCATCTGTTTACTGATAAAAGCCTGAAATCTATCCTTTTTTATAGCTGAATAATGCTCTATTGTGTAAGAACACCACATCGTCTTTATCCATTCCTCAGTTGATGGACATTTGGGTTTCTTCTAAGATTTAGCTATGACAAATTGTGCTGCTGTAAACATGGATTCACATTTATCACTGTGGCATGATGTTTTCAGTTCTTCAGGAAAACTACCCAGGAGGGGAATAGCTGGGTTGAATGGGACCTCCAATCCTAGCTTTTTGAGGAATCTCCACACTGATTTTCATAGTAGTTGTACCAGTCTGCACTCCCGCCAACAGTGGAGAAGGGTTCCTTTTTCCACACAGCCCTCCCAGCATTTTTAATGGATGACTTCTTGATGTTAGCCATTCTTTCTGGGGTGAAATGGAATCTCAGTGTTGCCTTAATTTGCATTTCTCAAATGACTAATGATGTTGAACATTTTTTCTTGTACATGTTAAGCACATGCTCTATCACTGAACTACATCTCCAATCCCAAATATAAGAAAATACTGAATCACTAAAATAGAACACAAATATCACTTTCTGTATGTAGAACACAATATTCTTGTAAAGACCAATGTTATATTAGAATTTTAAAAAAATTATTATGCTTCAGACTAGTATAGTGTATATTCTTCTTTGGGAGATATTTCTATAGAAAGAACAGAGAAACTGGGCATGGGGGACATGCCTGTAATTTGAGCTACTTGGGAAGCTAGGGTAGGAAGATTGAGTTCAAAGCTAACCTTGGTAACATATCAAAATTGCATCCCAAAAAGAAAGGAAAAGAAGAGAAAAAGAAAGGAAGAAAGGGAATGAGAGAGGGAGGGGAAGAGAGAGAGAGAGAGAGAGAGAGAGAGAGAGAGAGAGAGAGAGAGAGAGAAACATAAAACAAGAGAGGCCCAGTCCTTCAGGAAGCCTTAAGCATAATAGATGAACAAGGTGCGTATAAGATATTTCGTAGTAGTACATCTAATATGAACAAAACTTCTGTAGGAATTCATAAGTACTGTATAGATTATTTTCTGCCTGGAGGCGGTTGAGAGGGAATTTAAGGTCAGATTTCATAGGGAAGGTATATTTGAGATAAGTCTCAAAGAACCAGAAAGGTCTTAGCAGATATAAAATGGAGAGAAACGTGAGCAACTATGAGGCTTTAGAAAAGGAAAACATATATTTGGCAAATGACCAGCCTAATCCAGTCTGATTAAAGTTTGGGAATTATGAGAAATAAGGCATAAGTCTGTGCTTCAAATATTTTGTCCCAGCTGTCTTATCTTTTAACATCATCTTTGATTTTTCTTTCAAGGCTTTTGTTTTTCTATCTTATTGAGGAAGTCCTTCCCCATCATAAGGTCAGAAGGATACTTTTTATATATCTTTAAATATTTCTATAATAAACATTTGGTTCTATAATTCCATCTGGAGTGTAGTTGTGTATATTATGTAAGGATTCCAGTTAATTTTTTTCTGTATGGGTGTTCATTTACTCAAATGAAATACATTTAAAAACAAAATAGTAGGATACAGAATCAGTGCACAAAAATGGGTAGTTTTCCTGTACCCTAGTAATGAGTCCACTGGAGAAAGAAATCTGGAAAACAAGTCCATTCATTATAGCTTCAGTAACAATTAAATGTTGAGGAAAGACCTTTCAGTAATGAAAACTAGAACTCTGAAGAAAGAGGACATTTGAAAACAGGAAGATATCCTCCATTCTTGAATAGGCAGAATTAATATCATTAAATTAGTCGTATTTCCAAAAATGGCATATAAATTTAATATATCTTCATTAAAATGACAGTATTCTTCACACAACTTGAAGAAACAATCCTAAAATTTAAAGAGGACTCAAAATTGCCTTAGACTATCCAGAGCAATTCTGAGGAACAGGAGCAAAGCAGTAAGCATCGCAGTTCCAGATTTCAAGGTATTTTACAAACTGTAGTAGCAAAACAGCTTGGTACTGGCACAAAAGTAAGCATACAGGCCAGTGAACAGAACAGAAGATGAAGGAGGAGCCCCAGCCCCTTTGGCCATCTGATTTTTTACAAAAGGGCTACAGACATACACTGAGAACAGAGAGCCTCTTCAGCAAACGGTGCAGAAAACGTGGTTATCCATGTGCAGAATGAAACTGGACCATATGTCTCACTCAGTACTAAGTGAGATAAAAATGGTTCAGAGATCTTTACCGAGGTGCAAAAATCGAAAGCTGAAATTGCTGGAAGACAGTACTCGAAGCCGCAGGCACAGGCAAGGACACTGAACAGAGCTGCAATAGCACAAGAAATACCGAGAATAAACGAATTAGACTACATCAAGTTAAAAATCTTCTGCACAGCAAAGAAAATAATCAACACAGAGAAGAGACCACCTAAAGAATGGGGAACAAAATTGCCAGCTAATCTTCTGACACAGGGCTAGTATCAGGAATATATTAAAAAATTTTTAAAAATAGATTTTTCCCCAAAACGAATGACCCAATAAGAAAACAGGAAAATTGAGTAGATGCTTTTCAAAAAGAAGCAGTGCAGGTAACCAGTAAGCATGAAAACTGTTAATCAGTTTTATCCTTTGAGATTCCATTTTGCTCCAGTTAGAATGACTATCATTCAGAAGACAAAAAACCGACAAATGGTGTCTAGAATGTGGGGGAAAATGAACTCTGTCTACACTATTGGTGGGATTGTGAACTATTGTATCCACTGTGGAAATCGGCATGGGGAGTCCTCAAGAAACTAAAAGTAGAAATTCCATTTGACCCATCTATTCCCCTCTAGGTGTATTCCTAAAAGAGTTGAAAGCATCACACTGTGTGTACCCTTGTTTATAGCAGCACAGCTCATAAGAGATAACTTTGGAAGCAGCCTAGATGCTCATCAATGCGTGGTAAAGAAAATACGGTATTTATACACCATTGAATACTATTCAGCCATAAGGAAAAGGAAATCCTGGCTTATGGAGGATCATGGGTGGGGTTTGAGATCTTAATGATGAGTAAAGTAAGTCTGACACAGCAAGCTAAATGTTGTGTAGTTTCTCCTACATGAGAAACCCAAATAGAAGTAAATTAAAGAGTTACATAAAGGAGCGATGGCAGGTGGCATGGAGATGGACTTTTAGAGAGGCAAGAGGGATGTGGGGGAGGGGGTGGGAGAGAAGGGTAAGGAAATTGAAAAGGACCAAGATCACAAATTATCATCACACTAACAAAAAATGTTTTGATCTTTTACACCACCAATAATTTAGTTTTATATATAATATAAAATTCCAAATTCAGGGCTGCAGAGATAGCTTAGGCTGAAACAGGATGATCACTGTGAGTCTAAGCTGCACAGTGAGAGCCTGTACCAAATACATACAATTTTTTAAAAAGTCCAAATTCATTTTTTCTATATAATGCATATTTGTAGTGGGGATCAAACTCAGGATCTTTCACTTGCCAGGCAGGTGCAAA
>NW_004524596.1:13802373-13808546 GCF_000260255.1 Octodon degus
TGTTTGCTTTTCTTTTTGTATTTTAGGGAAGGGCCTACAGGGTATATATTTTTTTTTGTATTTTAGGGAAGGGCCTACAGGGTATTCAGGATCTTACTACTAAATCAGACTTGTAGTTATCTGCCTGTTTGCAGCCTCCTCAGAGCTGGGATTACAAATAAAACATTATATGGTTAATTTTTACTCCTCTTAAAATACAACCTTTATCATATAATATATTCATATATGGAAGTGTGTTTTTCTGCATGCTTTACTATGTTTCGCTCATTTGTCAGGTTTTTTTTTATTCCCTGTATGTTTACAGTTATATTTTGATTTCTGACAAGGCAGATTGCCTCTCATTCACCTATTCAAATTTTTTCTCGATTATTCATATTTATTCTTCCAGATTAGCATTGGAATCTACATATTAGATTTTTAAGAGTACAGTGGTGTATTACATTGTAGCAAGGACTTGCTTTAATCAGGTGTGGAAAGGCACACCAGCATGGAAATGATCATCGTGAGAGAAATTTACACTCACAGGTCCCAGACTGAGCCGTGGGAAGCACCCGTGTGAGTCAGGGGGCTGCAGGGCCCAAGTCCTGATTAGCGATTTCATGGAAGCCATGGGGGAGGCAAGGTAGGTATGCTGGAAAAGCTGAAGGTTGTGTAATTTGGGTGACTTGAGGTTTTTCGAGTGCTCACTAGTTGTCCGGTAGCTGCTCATGGGCTGATGAGAGCAGCAGGAGTGTGCTTGGTGTGTGAGTTTGACTGTGAAGTTGGTTGAGTGTGTGGGCTCTAGAGTGGTTGGTTTAGAAATGAAAGGCAGCTGTAGGAATTAGCTTGCTCTAGGAAGGGTGCTCGCCCATACTTTAGGGTGCCAGAATATTAAGGATACAGAAAATCAAAACATGTTGAGATTTTGATTGAGATTGCATCAATTTATAGAGTAATTTGGTATTGGCAATTTTGCAGCATTGAATACTCCCATCTAGGAACATAGCTTAGTTACATTATCTACTTTTTCTTGTATAGATTTTGACTACTGTTTCTGGGTTTCTTTTCATAAATATTCTTATAATTTTTTCCTATGGCTTCACAGAGCATGAAATCTTTAGAGAATCTTATTCAGCATTTATTTATTCTTTTTTGCCATCAAATATTTAAAAGTATGGGTCATAGTCTAAGGTAGCATAAGGCAGTCTCTTTCTGGTGGCCTTCTATGCCCTGATCGGGGAGATGTGGGAGTGCCTGTGAGACACTGAACACACAGAGGACCCAGATTGTGGAACAGATCTCCGAGCACTCAAGAACAGATGGGAACAAGATTGTAAGTAGAAGAACCTGGGCATATATCCAAAAGAAATAAAATCAGGGTGTTGAAGAGGCATCTGCATTCTCACTTATTAAAATACTACAATTCATCAACCAATGAATCAATTTAAAAGAAGATGGCACATATGATGAAGTATTATTCAACCATAAAAAGAGTTAAATCCTGCCATTCATTACAGTGTGGCTAGTGACCATTTTGTTAAGTGAAACGAGCCAAGCACAGAAAAACCAGTACCACATGATCACACCATGGATGAAATCTGTAAGTATTTCTCTTGGAGAAGTTGAGAGTACAGTGGTGGGGAAGAGTTGGGAAGAGGTTGATCCATGGGTACTAAGTTATAGATATGAGTAAATGTGGTATGCTGAGCTGGGTGTAGTGGGCACGCCTGTAACGCCAGCACTTGGGAAGCTGACACAGGAGGTTTGTTGGGAGTCCAAGACCAGGCTTGGCTGCAAAGTGAGCTCAAGTTCAACCTGAACTGCATAGTGAGACCCTGTCTCAGAAAGAAAAAATATCTGGTATATTGTCACGCAGTAAGGTGACAATATTTAACAATTATATACTGTATACAGTACTTTAAAAATTAGAAGAAAGGATTTTGAATACTTTTACCTTAAATGATAAAAATTTGAGAACATAATTTCTATTGTAATTATCTGATTTAAGCATTATAAATGCATGCATGTATTACATCATATTGTATCCCATTAATGTACAACATTCTAATATTTTAATGCATCTATTAAAATGAAACCTACTTCTCTAATATTCTCTAGGTAGAAGCAAAGAAAGGCAGGAAATCTGAAGTGAAGAGGGCAGAAGTTCAGAAACATAATGTCCAGCAGCCTTGGTACATTTCAGTAACTTAAGATGCAGCCATCTAGGAGTAATGAAGGGGTCGAGGTAAATGTGAGTGGTGGAGAGCATTCACTGTAATAGAAATAGCCTATTGGATTACACGGAGTCCATGTTGAATGTGATCAATGGTCAAAGTCAATATGATCTCGTGACTTACATTGGCAAAATTCAGCAACCACAGGAGTAGGTGAAGAGAATATAATTTATGAGATTTTCCAGACCTGAAGAGTAAGTAGCAAGTTAGGACTCAGGAGAATGAGGAATAGACGGGGTCAAGAATAATAGTGCACTGTTGAGGGTGGAGGGTGCTTTCGATTTGCTCAGAAATAGTCTCACATGCAGTTTTAAAAATGTAATGCAAAAGATAATCAGACACTGGAATAGCCCTCCAGCTCCACACCAATCGTAACCAAAGCACAAGTATTGTAAAGAACATAAATATATTCTGATTCTGTGGAAAGAGTGCCTCTATTACCTTCTGGACCTGTATTCAAGGAGTTGATTTTGTTGGACCATTTATTTATATCATGTCTTCCTGTGTAAGCATTCTAGTTAAATAATTGCTGAGGGTGGTCACATCACTTTGATCCTGGTTGTCCCAAGGAAAAGCTCTGAATTCACAGATATCTTTTAAATATAGAAGAATTACAATGACAAAAGTAATAGCACTTTTAGAATGTCTCATTTTTTTATTATAGCTTTATACAAAGTCAGCCAGTGAATAATGCTTGAAGGTAAATTAACATTGTTAAGAAGGATATACCATAATATAAAGTAATTTAACATTTATAATGCAAGAGACCATTTATTAAAGAAAATACTATTATGTAATAATGAGGCTCATAATTTCCTATGGAAATAATACTGCATTAATTTGATGTATTCATACTAATAGTGAACATGATATTTAAAATTTTGCTGTCACATAATTATGCTGCTACTTTATGAAATGTTATACTGTCACCTAGAAAAACCCTTCTTTGAATGTGGATCTGTGATCTTCAGCTTTAGATGGCAGGTTGTAATGTTTCTGAGGTATTTTTAAGTGAAGAGGTGGGACAAACTCCTGGCTGAGTCATGAAGCTGAGGGTTCTTTCTTTCCCACTCTCCTGCCAGAGCAAGTCTCTCCAGCATCACACTAGCCTTCAGCAAAGAACGAGAACAACTTTCTAGTTCTAGGCAGCAAACTGGGTCAGTGGATTAGCCTTGGACTTCAGAGCTATTTTAAGCATGGTCTGTAAAGATGTGCTTAAAAAGACAAAGCAAAAAATACTCAAAGGGGAAGTGAGAGCTAGAAGGATTTAAAGACTTAATAATCCTGTACTAAACTGCAAGCACTAGTATGACATGACTGACATTTGATATAGGCTTCTTAGCTCCAGGATTCTGTTTATTACCTATGCGCTTTAAGGAGTGTGTTTCTGTAAGAGAAATGAATGCTTACGAAAGTAACCGATTAAAAAGTGAAAAGTAATTGATTCATGGGGCATTGGAATAAATAATGGCTCAATGTTTACTCGTGGTGGAGATGAAACCAAAATACAAAGCCACATCTTTGACGAGAGTTTGCTAACATTTCAGGAAGTAGTTTGAAGTGATAGTGTGTCATGCGAAGAGCAGACAGTTCTGGCCATGATATTTTTCAGCTGTCCCTGGCAGTGTGTTTTCTTAAACTGATATCCACTACTATTTGTACACTCACAATTTCTGGTCAGATTAGGGTGGAAGGTTGTGGTACCCATGTATAGAAAATAGTATAATAATGTTCTATTCTTTTTGGAACAAATTTGTTATATGAAATGTCAGATGAGTCATTTTGTTCATGTCAGATATTTGAAAGTAATGGAAAGATGCCAACGTGGAAGCCCAGTAATTCATGCACTGGTGTAATGGAGCAAATGAAATGCAAAGCTCTTGTACAGGTCCAATTTCAGCACCAAACGCTTACCTGTCAGTCAGCAAAATTGTCCCTGAATAAAAATGAACCCCATCTGAGAGGCAAAGCATTTTAATATACATCACATTCTTTGACTCTATTGCGAGGTAGAAGCTGCATGGAAAGAAAGAGAATGCTGTTGAAAAAGACATTTAACAGCAAGCCCTGAGCATGCTGAAAATCTTGCTCGCACTGATGCCCACAAAAGGTTTTTGGTTTGCCCTTTCTCTCCCAAGCTATTGACAAACTCTTTAGCCTGCTCTCCTCCTCCCCTGTATCTCTTATCTCCATGGAAAGGCAACTGATTTATCCTAGACAAGAGGCGATTTGGCCACTCAGGGATGTGGAGACCAAGTTGTAGACAGGTAACTTTATTGCTTTCTGGGTGCAGCTGGGGGATGTTATTTATGGAAGTGACAATTAAAAATGTGTGTCACACAAATCGAAAGTCAGACATACCCTTGTAGGAACGATGATTATGGCCCAGAGTGACTGCCAGTCTCCTGAAAGCCTTTCATTTGGAATCGGTTCCCACTTTTCTATATGAGCAAGCATTGTACAGAAATGAGGTGTCCTACTTATTATTTTTTTTTAGACCCAATTCCTGTGGTTTTTAAAAAGCAAATAGGAAAGTTAAGAGTTTGTGTGCTTCAGTGCTCACGCACCCAGGGCTTCTTGTACCCCACCTCTAGGACTCATGATTTGCCCTACCTTTGAAATGTCTGTTTTCCATTTCTGTGTTTTAAGACTCAAAGTGCTTATAGGAACCCAAGCAGCTATTGAAAACCAGTAATGACTAGTTCTTCTAAATGCTAATGATTGAGAATGAACTAGCAATCAGGGCGCAAAAATAAAATAAAATAAAGTGTGCTGTATTAGAGGCGATAATAATTAAATCAAGCCAAGGTGCCCTATACTTATGACTGTACTAATGCTTGAAAAATTATGAGTATGAAGAAAATTTACATAAATCCACTTTAAATGATGTATATGGAAAAAAGAAAGAAAGAAAATCCATGGTCACAGGACTGAATTTATTTTAATCCCCTGGTTCAAGTGGTCCTAGAAATAATCATACTTGTATCAATCTATATTGCATGACTTTTGTAAGATGTGAAAATAGTGTTTTACACTAAATTGTCACTTATTATTGTTCATTTAGGGCCACTAACATAGAAAAATGTCTCAGCTACAGTGTCAAAAGAATAGGGACAATTTGATGTTTTCTTTTGATGCTGTTTGTTGATATCTAGACCACTGTAGCTTGATTGCCTAACATTAAACCTATAATAACAGTGCAATCATAGCAGTATCATCATGAATGTTGTTACAATAGAAACAACATTTACACGGCTTCAGAATAGTAATTATCAAACTTTTTGTCATGAAGCGCTTATTTGCTAGCATTGATCTGCCCCGGTCAGTTGTTAGCTCTTTTCATCTGAGGTGTATTGATTGTATAATCAGTAGATAGAGGCTGTGGGCAGATGAAATTCAGTGTTGTTGGGCAAATTATTGGCTGCTTGCCTGTTGACCTGGACCCTGCTGGTTGTACCTCAGATGCTGGTGGGATTATTACTCATTTCAGTGACCCTACTTTATGACAGAGCACTCTATATGATTATAAAAGATAAATGCCATCCTGCTTGCTGTGCTTGTGGTTGACTACACAAATGTCAGAATATAGCAAGTTCGGAAACTAGACAGCACAAGGATGTTTCAGAAGAGATCAAAAAGAAACATTTTCAAGGACTTTACCCTTTCTGGAGTTGTCTTCCCATGTGATTGTGATGATTAAAACACCTATGTGCATCTATCTGATAATAGCAAGATCTTTCCTATGTACAGCATTTTACCATGTAGTAGGGGGAGGGATGCTGAGTCAAGTACTAATTTTATTTTACCATTAAAATCACTAACTAGGTCCTAGATTAAGGGAGACAAATGAGGTCAGACCACATGGTCACTTAGCAGCAAGGGGAGGAATTAAACTGTTTTCTCTAAATATAAGTTGAATTTATATTCTGTTACTCTACTATATTAGACTATCCAACTTAG
>NW_004524596.1:13808646-13848368 GCF_000260255.1 Octodon degus
AAAAAGACTTCAACATTATTTGAATATGTAATTGTATATGTCTTGAAGCTGTTTATGCTATTGATAATTCCAGCTTCCAGCTTCTCTAGCAACAATGGAACACCTATCTCTGACAAAACAAAACAAAAAAGGGGGATATAAATAAAGGACTGTTTTGTAGTAAAAAAATACATATAAATATATATATGTGATAGTTAGGTTAGATGTACAGCTACTTTCTCTTAGTTCAATAAGAAGAAAGGTTTGTACTAATAGTACTTAGACAAGATATCATATCTATATCTTGTCCTCTGAATAACTACTATTAATTCAATATGCAATGTATTAATTATTATAACTGTCCTACTAACCTGTTTTGAAACGTTTCATTACTATTTTATCTTTTTTTCATTAAAATAAATACAAAATTTGAAAAAAATTCCAACTTCCAAAGACAAGGAAAGTTTTTATAGGCAAAACTATTTTGTAGGTGATATAAAGGACCATTTTGTATTAAAAAATTTTTTTATATATGTATATAAAAAATACTTAGCATAGCTATATAGCTACTTTCTCTTAGTTCAGTGAGAGGAAAGGTTTGTAATAATACTGTTTAGACAAGATATCATGCCAGCGTCTTGTCCTCTGAATAACAACTATGAAGACAACAATATGCATTGTATTAATTTTTGTAACTGTCCTACTAACCTGTTTTGAAACTCTTTCATTGCTAGTTTTTCTCATCAAAATGAATAAAAAACATTTTGTATAAAGAGAAATGTGTATTTTATTTTCAGTGTGGATTGCAGTTGATATAAAGGGCAGTCTGAAGTTTATTTCTTTCGCCATGTTGTGTTTTCCTTGATCTGTCCTCCTGTATGGTACTATCATTCCGACCATCGGAGGTGACTACAGGCTGGCATCGTGCCCTAAGACCTATACCAGGCCTTTCTGACACTATATGGAAACAGAAAGAATGTCTTGGGCCCTTTTTGGTATTCAAATCACTCCACTAATACAGTTTTTAAAATCTGACATTATTCGCAATGGCATATTCACCCTTTTTCTCTGAAAAGAAAAGGGTATAATAATGCAATGCCGTAAGACTATTAGTGTTTTGGAATTGATCATTTGAATCTCCAAATACTAATAAAGATGAAGGACATTTACACGTAGTCCTGCCTTTCTAAATGCACTGGGGTGTGCCTGGGAACCTGCCTCATTCTTTCGTCAACTCCTCGGCCATTGTTTCATAAAGGTCACTGGTTACCTGCTCATTGTATTTTAAAGGCATGTTCACAGCACGTAGTCTTAGAAGCAAGTCCAGAGCGACCACATTCCTCTTTGGGCTTACATTTTTGCAGCTGTTGAATCATGATGGGACAATGCTTTTTCCCTCTTGAAAACTATTTTATGTCCTGACTCTAAAAAAACCAAATGACTGATCTCTTACCCCCGCCCCATGACTGGAAATGATAGGTAAAGTACATGAAAGTTACACGGAGTTTTAAGGTGGATTTATGAGATTTAGTAGTTTCTCTATGAGCCCTGAAGAAAATAGTTGTTCAAGTTCCCTTTTAACAGACTGCTAACCTAAACTAGACAGATAACTAAAAAAGTAACTCCAAATCTCTGAGATTTCAAGCTGTTCAGCAAGAATTTTGGACACTTGCCATAGGCTCCAGCAGACCAGACCAAGCCAAAATGGAGTCACTTATGCTAAATGCCACGGAACCAAAGCAAAACTTTAAAAAGGTGGATAGAGCCCCAAATAAGCCAGTTTTTCTTGAAAACAGATGACTCCAGTTTACGTCAATTAATTTAATAATGAAATACTGCTTTGATCTTTTAAAAAAGTAACCTGAAATAACCAGATATTGACATTGGGGTTTTGTTTTCCTGTTGTGCTGTTCTATTTCCACCTTATAAATCTGTTGCCTACCATTGCCTGTCAGGAGCTTTCATTGTATTTTGCAGAATGGATCATGAATCACATGAATCACAATTAAAGCCAATTAGATGTATAACTAAATTTGTTGTAATTTTGTTTTTCACAAAGCCTTTCAAGAGAAGCCTAAATTTGTGTGCATATTCTTTCCTTTATCATATGGCTGCTACAATACACACTGTCTATCAGAGTAGTATTTTTAAAAATACAATTTACTTTTTCAGAAATTTTAACTATCCTGATATCCTCCTCCCCACAGAAATCACTGAAATATATACAATACTTATGTAGTACTATTTGTGTGCTGAGTGTATTATGCTAGTAGTTTACTATCTGTGCTATTTTAGTACTTCTGGTGTTTCTTAATACTATGTTTTGTATGTAGAAGAAACTTAAAATCTGACTAAAATGGACTGGACATTATTTCAACAAGTAGCTATTAAATGCAACTGTGTATGAGGCAGAGTGGTAGGCATCAGACACAGCAATCTCTTAACAAGACAGTTCCTGATCTTAAGAGCTCATGATGGAAAAATGATGAGACAGACATTAAATGAATAATTACATAATTATTTTTAAATATAATTATTACTTTGTTAACCACTAGGAAGAATGTATGCAATGTGTTAATTATTGAAACTGTCCTACCAATTTGATTTGAAACTGTCTCATTGCTATTTGTTTATCAATAAAATTATGGGAAAAAAAAGAAGTGATTATGTCACTAAAGTTTTGTATATTTCTTGAAAAACTATCATCTATTTTTTAATCAGTGAGTATTTGTAATAGCAAAATCTTGAATTTTATCAAAACTATTTTTCTCCATCTATTACAGAGATCATATATTTCTCTTTTGTATATACTAAGGTAAATTAAATTGTTTTCTGTTAATCCCACTCAGACTTGCATTCTTACATAACACCAATCCAATATTATCTTTCTCATACATTACATGATTAATATCATTATTATTTTGTCTATGACTTTTTTATCTCTGTGTAAAATGAAACATTGCCTGCATTACGTTGTATAAAATTGGAATAATTTATCCCCTAAATATTACATAATCCTCTGAATAAATTACCTGAGATTAAAAAAAAATCATTACTTTAATGTTATATGCCTAAACACAATTGAAGACGTTAGAAGTTTTCCCAATAAGAAATCAGATCAATCTTATGAATCTGTAGGATAAGCACCTTTAATGAAAAATCAGCCTTAAAATCTCAATTTATTGCATTTAAAAATACGATACATACCTTCTAAATATGTATTTGAATGAGTTTATGCAGGTACGTACAAATACATTATCCATATACTAGTGTATATGTAAGGATATATATATGCATATACAACTAGATGTACATATAAACGTATACATGTATACATACCCACTATTACATTCCTCATTTCTCAGTCAAGACATAGGATATTTACTCACCCAAAAAGTCTTTGTGCTTTCCCCCAGAATGCAACCCATGGCTTTTCCTGGGCTCCTGGCTTTCTTTCTAGAGTTTGATAAGTGAAATCTTGTGGTAAACATCCTTTGTATCTGACGTCTTTTGCTCATTCTGATGTTTCTGATATATACTCATGCTCCTCTCGGCAGCAGTAGCATTCTCTTATGGATGTATCACTATTTGTTCATTTACCTCTTCATTGCCAAATCAGCTCCTTAAGCTTATTGTCCACAAGCTTAATATGAAAGTAGTGGTACTTTTTTTTTTTTTTTTTTGGTTGTGGAAATGTGCCAGAATACCTAGGATATTCCCTTATTTTTACTATATATGAATAGTATCAAATGAAAGCTGTGGTAAAGATAAGCGCATCCTATAGAAACAATTTCACTGATAATAGTAAGTGTTCTCTAACTTGTTGAGTAGAATTCTGAGCTAACATGTGAGACACTAAAATTATCATAATACTTTACATTGTGAGCTATTTATGGAATGTAGCAATGTTTGTAATTCAAATTCAAGTCAACAACTATTTGTGTTTGTTATACATAGAGCATGTTATACATAAAGTGTAGTATTCAATTCCATGAAGCAGTTACGATAAGCAAGACAGGTTCTTTCCCTGGAGATCCTCTAGTTTAAAGTGGGAAATCGGGTATCTGTGTGAAATGATAAAAACCAATACAAAGGCTTGTTGATTAAACTGAGCAGTTTCAGTGCCTAGCTTTTAAAAAGGGGAGCAAATTATACCTCCTCTAAGCTAGGCAGGTTAATTTTGATACTTTAAAGATTCTGGGCTAGATGAAATCATTGAACAACCAATTAGTCACCACATAGGAAGCACTGAGTAGTCACTATCTTGGCTTTGCAAAGAGCAAATTGTACTGGATCGATTTAATTTCCTTCTTCAAGAGATTGACAGTTTATATAGACATTTAGGAAGCAGGATATGTAATTTATCTGAACTTCAGAAAGGATTTTGATTCAGCCACACATGACATTTTAGCACTAACTCAAAGGATATGGTGCAGTCCAGACCATACTCATGTAGAAAGAGACCCACTTCACCGGCAGGTCACATTTGAAAAGCATTATCAAAGGCTCAATGTCAACAATGATTCTTGTTTTATAAATGCACATCCTAATGCTAGAGTTATTCTGAGTTTCTATGCCACTGGTAAATAATTAAAAATAAGCTCACATTGTTGGAAGAAAGTCTTGGTACAAATACTGTGATAGTTATAGATTGAATGAAAGGACCTTAAACTGTGCATGTGAACCACTGTATACTCTATGAAGGACAATGGAACTAAGTTCAAAATAACACATTGTGCTGATTATAAGCAGGACCAAAGTGTTGTAGTTTGGGGTTTTGCAAGGGGAATAATACAATGCAGGACACATTTTATAAGGTTATTTTATAATAGTCACCCAAAGAATCATATAGAAAGAGAGGGCAGGAAATCTGTTCATATGCTAAAGACCGAAGAACCAGCTGAGGGCCTGGATCCCACCGTACTGTCCTGCATGTTTCCAGCTAAAGACCTAGAGCTCATAACAATGCCTCCAGCAGTTCACCTGGAGGCCTAGAGCCCGCAACAATGTCTCATTCAGGCCAGTATCATAGATCTGCTCTGGGAAGGCCCAAAGGTCAGTGGTGGAAGCTAGGAAATCCGTGCCAAGGTGATGAAGGATCTGTGCTAGCAGGCTGAGGGATCTGCAGTGGAACCAGGAAGTGACATCAAAGACCAGAACTCCCCTCAAAAGTACCACCACCATCCTTAGTGACAATGAGGTCCTGAGCTCATTGAGGAAAAGAGAGCAAAGTACCATGGCCATTCATAGTGACAATGAAATCCTGAGCTCATTGAGCAAGAGAGATTGGCTGAGTCTATATCAGGATGGCCAGTGTGACAAACTTCCCCAAGAGAATGAATAACATACCATTGTCCCCTCCCAAGCCAGGAAAAGGGGCAGGGGAGATGGCTCAGTAGAATAAGCGCTTGCCTGGCAAGTGTAAGGGCCTGAGTTCAATTCCTGGTTCCACCAAAACAAACAAACAAACAAACAAAAAAACAGAGCCAGGAAGCAATGCTCAGAGAAAGGGCCAGAGTTCTCCCAAAATCAACTGTAGCCATTCCCAGTGGTTCCAAGCTCCCAAGCTCCTTCAGCAGTGAGAACAGCCAAGGTCACCAGGAAAGCCAGCGTGACAGGGTTCTCCAACAGCAACGCCAGAAGAACCAACAGCTCCCAACAGCTTGCCTTCTCCAGTGCTGCCTCTTCTGCTGCCAGCAACAATCCTCGGGTGGGCCTCTCACACCCAGCATCATGCTGCTTAGTTCAGGTGGGTGTTACAAGTTCACCACCAGTTATCAATCCACCACACAAAGATAGATTTGAAATGAGAGCCTTGACTGTAAATACGACTTGAGAGTCATAGTACAACTCAATCCATGTATCACACAGCAATTCAGGGCTGCTATTTATAAGCAACACATAATATTGGGTTGTATAAGAGGAATGTGATTTACAGTCATGCGGAGCTCAGAAGTCATTACTGTGCAATAGTTTTAATCACAACTCTCAGACTATTCTAATTTTACACTGCAGGGAAGCTAGAAGGTCCAGAGAAAAACATTCTAAGTATGTAAGAAGATGAATAGATTTTTTTTTTAAAGTTCAGACTAAAGAGATTGTGCAATGATGTCATTTCATTTTGTATTCATTTATTGAGTAGCCAGTCGCATTCAGCTATTCATGATAAGGATATAGAACAATTATTTTAATTTTCACAAAGGAAAATACCAAACAAATAAGCTTAAATGTAACAAGTGTTCAATTAGATAAATGAACTCCTTCACTAGTAAAATCATTAGACACTAAATCATGTCATCAGAGAATTTCTGCAGCATTTTTTCTTGAGAGCTGAAAACAGAATGGACAGCCGTTAGCACAGTGTGGCCTACGTGTTGAAGCCTTTGGTTCAGTCCAGTGTTTCCAAAATCTGACAGTGGCAGGATGACTTGCATGGAGCCTTATAAAATATAGCTTTACTAAGGCATCATTGACCTCCTATAAATGCACATACCTTAAGTGGCAATTTGTAAGCTTTGACATATATTCATCCATATTCATGAAATTATTACCACAGTCAGGAGAATGAATACATTTATCCTTTCCCCAAACTTCCGCATGCATTTTGGTATTCCTTCTTTCCATCCTCCGTAGGCAAAAGTTATCTTTATTTTGTCACTACACATTAGTTCTACAAGTTTGTATGACTAGAACAGTTTGTCCTTTATTTCACCTGACCTCTTACAGTCACCGTAATTATTTTGAGGTGGATTCATGTGGTAGTATGTTTCCTAATTCATTCTTTTTTTATCGCACAGTAGTATTCCATTATTTGGAGATATATGTAGGTTTTCTTTGTGGCTGTCTTAATCTATTGAGTTACTTCAGAATATTCATGGCGATTTCTGTCAAGGAAAAACATTGTGCTCTGTCCTCATGCATCGTATTCACTGAATCCCGCACTATGCGACTTCTGGCTGTTCCCCAAAGTCAAAATGATCGTGAAAGGTAAACGTGAATTGATTCAGAACATTGAGACAGCCATAGCAGCGTAGCTCACGAGAGAAGACTTCCACAGCTGCTTCAGAAGGTGCAAGAGTGATGGGGGGTGAGGCCAAAGCCAAAGGAAGGGGGGCCTGCCCATGAGCTCAGGTGTGGAAGTGCCTGCTGAAACAAAGCCAAAGCAGGTATTGAGGTGGACTAAAGGCCCGGAGTCTTTTACTGTAAACAAATTTAAACATTCCCCATATTTTTCAATCCTATGTCTCCCATATAAAGTATTCACTCCTTTAGAAAGTTTCTAGGTTTTGTGGGTTATAATTTGCTCTGACATTTACGTATAAGTTTTGTATGAACATACTGTGATTCCTTATAGGGTCCTTAGGTGTGAAATTCTTTGTTCTTTTTATTGCAGTACTGGGGATTGAACTCAGGACCCTGTGCTTGCCAGGCAAGCGCTTATTCTACTGAGATATCTCTCCGGACCCCTGAATTCTTGAACGCTATGACATATATGTGTGTAACTTTTTGAGAAACTGCTAAATTGTTTTCCAAAATAGTGGCTTTATTTTACAGCACCAGTGTTAGGAGAGTTATGTCAAAACTTGGATGGCAGGTCTTTTTAATTTTAATGATTCCAATAGATATGTACTGATCTCTCATTGTAATTTTAATTTAAGCTTTCCAAATGGCCAAAGATGTTGAGCTGTTCTTCATGTGCTTATTTGTTGTCTACATATCTTCTGTCATGAAGTGCCTGACCAGTTTTTTCCACAGCTTAAAAATTTTGTTGGTTGTTTTGTTATTAAGTTCTTTATATATTCTGAATACAAGTCCCTTAGCAGATAAATGATTTGCAAGTAACTCCTCCAAATAATTGTCTTTTATAGGGCAGAGGTTTTCAATTTTGATGAAGTCCAACTCATCTTACCTTTTATTTTATGGTGCGTACTTTTGGTTTCATGTCAAGGAACTCTCTAACCAAAGGTTATAAATGTTCCCTACTTTGTTTCTTATATACCTTCTAAGGTTCTAAATTTTACAGTTATATCTGTGATATACTTTGGTAGGTGGTATAGCATATGAGTCAAGATTCTTATTTTTAATGTAAATTTGTAATTGTTTCAGCATTATCTGTTGAAAGGACTGACTCTTCTGTGCTTCCTTTATGGATGATTCTTTGGGTGACTATTATAAATAATCTTATAGAATATGTGCCCTGTATTATATTGTTCCCTTAGTAAAACCCCAAACTACAACAGGACCTAATATACCTAGTTCTATACGTGATTCTGTGTCAATCAGTGATATCACCAGCTAATGATCTGCAGCTTACAGAGGGAGGATTTCACTTTCTGGACTGTTTGTTATTCATGATTTACATTTCAGTAAAACAAGTAAAGGTATGATATGTGGTACATAAGTACGTATTTCCATCACCCCTCTAGTTCAGAGGTTCTTAATTCTTTTAGATGCCCTGAGTGCTTTGGTAAATCATGCTGTAGTCTATGGATCTTTTCTCAAAATACTATCTTATATGTATTAAACTTAAAATATAGGAAACCAAAAATTGCATTGAAATAGTTTTCAAAATGTGTATATGATATTTGTGATAATAATGTCTCTTTATTAATGCAATAAAATAACATCTAGTTGTAGCTGTAATAACTATTTTACTGTTTCACTATGAATGAATACCACTTTGAAATGACTACAGAAAGTATAATGTTAAATGAAAATACCAGTTGATAGTCCACACTTGTAACAGAAGGAGATGTCAAATTTTGGTTAGGTTAATAAAAAGAAGGTTTTTTTGCCCCCAAATTTGTGGGCCACCAGAATTCTCTTGTAAGTGCTAAGAACCCTGTCTCTTTATTATTTCTTAATGAAAACTTAGTTTTGAATCACAAAAACCAAATTAGGGAAAAATAAAATGAAAAAACTAAAGTTCCAGTTTCCTTGTGCAAATGGTTTAAAGGTTTTATTCAACATTAGAATATACTTTTTTCTTTTTTCGACATTCCATTACTTCCTTCTGGAATTAGTATTGTCCTCTTCAACGAGCCACTAATGAAAAGCCTTACATGTATGACTTAATCATGTATCACTTGTAATTTGTGAAACCTATTTGGTATGTTAGCACAAAATAGAAATACAATGATACAAGAAGAAAATTACATACCATAATGAAATCTCAGCTGAGGAGAATCTGCTACGAAGCAGTTTTCCCTTAAAATCAGAATTCTTTTGGGTCTTATCTTAGAAACTTACTTGTCAGAGGCTCTGGCTGGGGAGAAGTGTTGCGGGGAGAGAAAATATTAAAAAATGAAAATAAGCAATGAAGTTATGTTTCATAAAAGAGGAGTTTCCAAAGAGTTCTACCCAGTTCCAGCTGTTCAGTTACATATGCCAAACCTCGTATCTGCAAGTTGCTAACTGGGAATGCATGATTAGATTGAATAATTGCAGATGTCGATAAAAAGCCATAATTACCTAAGAAAAATGTCTGCATTTTATCTTTGTAGAGTTCATGCATTTGTATGTCCTTTGAAGTTTGGTCAATTATAAATCTATTAGCAATATAGGTAATAAAAGCCTGTATTTTCTATGATGTTGACACATACGGATTCTTGATCTTTGCTTAGTAAACAATCACTTTTAACATTTAAAATAGAATGGAAAAAACAGGTAAACCTAAGTAAGCATTGCTTAGCTAAAAGAAGCTTTGGGATTTTGTTAGAAATTCCATGGTTCTCCATTTCTCAAACATTGTGGCAATAATAACTCATGGTTTATTTACAGATGGAAAGTAACACTTCATAATACCTGGCAGCTTTAAAAACTAGATTATATCTGTCCTTGCCTGAAGGACTCCAGTAACACTACTGTACAATATTTTCTTCTGACCATCTGGCAGTTCTTACGAACCAATCTCTCTCAACATTTTATAGCTACTGCACTGGTTACAGCTAATCCTTTCAATGAATGAGCTGGAAGATGTAGATACATCAATATCATATTCTTTTAGAGCCCATTTAATCCATGGCCTATTATTATTTCTTTTAATAGGGCCATTATCGTCTGTGTAAATGAAAAGTAATTTGTCAGAATCATTTCTTAAAAATCCCATAGATTTAAAAGAAATCTTGAACATGTTCATTAAAAATCTAAAAAATGGGAATCTTTGGTTAAGTTCTCATACATGTTTTTTTTTAATTTTTTTTTATTTTTTATTTTTATTTTTATTTATTTATTTGTGTGTGTGTGTGTGTGTGTGTGGCCAGCTCAGCCCACCAGGGGGCGGGGCTGGCTGGCACGTGGTGCTGGGGGATTGAACCGCAGTCCCTGTGCTTTGCTTAGCTTAGCTTGTTCTAAGTAGGTGCTTTAGACCACTGAGCCATCTCACCAGCCCTCATACATGTTTCTAGGTATTCTTTTCCAATCTGGGGAAAATGGTTGGTGCACTACCCATGCTCGGGCTGGGCTGCCTGCACTCCTGAGGAAGAGTGTATGTTAAGAGTGGAGTTGACACCTCAACAAGGATGCTAAAAACAATGTGTACGTGTCTCTTACTGTTTGCTTTTAGAATTTAGGAGGAAACTCTTCAGTATAGGGATTTTGTAAGTATTCCTTCAAAATAATGTGATATTTTAACCTTTTTTTTTAATTTTGTAGAACTGGGGATTGAACTTCGGCCCTTGTGCTTGCCAGGGAAGCGCTTATCCACTGAGCCATCTCCCCAGCCCCAATAATGCGATATTCTATGGACCTTGAATAACATAATTAATGGCTTTTGAATGCTTTATGAGTATTTTATACTTTATGAATGAGTTGTGAAAATTTTCTAATGTTTTCATTTTAACCTATATTTTACCTCATGAAAAACCAATATTGTTCGAATAATTTTGTTTAAAAGTCTAATTATTTCTACATTCTGAAATTTATATTTATCATTGCTTTCAGATGGGAAAAAGGATTTATGCTTTTTTAAGGTTCCGAATTTAGAACCATTCCATTTACACCACAATCATCATAAGACCAAGTTTTTGACAGAAAACCTCTTTCTCTAAATGATTTGAACTTTCATACGTAGGAATTTTAACTTGGGGGGAAAAAGGAATTTCAACTTAGGAAAGTTTATCTGTATGTTAAATGAACACACACATACAAGCATATGTGCCTACAAATACTGTAATATTTCTACAGTCTATAGATGAGTTTTCCTTTAATTAGAAAAATACCAAAAAAAGAAAATAAAATTTCTATGCATCTTATGAACTACTTGATCAATTTGAAGCTATTCTCAATAAAACTCCATAAGACTTCTGTTTGAAATAAACTATTAAAGAAATATCAGATAAATATTTTTGTGTTTTATGTTTGGATCCACATTGTCAAATATATTCCTTTTACAAAATCAAATATCTACTACTTTCTTCAATGTGAACTTTAGAGTAGCTTCTAACATACTAGCCCTAAGTGATCCCTATTGTGATTAGAAACTATATTTCTAAAATGTCTGTTTTGTAAAATGATTTGGAAAAAAAGAGCTGGTGAGAAAATTAAATGACAATGCCTGATCCCTCAGAGAAAGACAATGACTGAAAAAATTACCTCTCAACATGACAAGTATCTTTTTCTATTTAAATAACCTGAAGGATCTAACATTTAGAGAGCCAGAAGGTCTTAGATTCCGATTCACACTCACAGTTAGAAGAGGCTATCGGGTAGTGGTATCTAAATGCCAGTCTTCAACCCAGTACCAGCTTGTGACAATCTTTTAGCTTATCACCTGTGAACTGAGAGAATGGAAGATGATGTGCTGAGGTTATTGTAAGTTTTTTTACCCAGCTTTTTATTATTAATATGCCATTCTTGAAATTGCAGTGATTTATTTTTATAGTGTTAGCAAAGTTAGGTCCCTAAACTTCAAAAATATATGGTCTACCCTTTCAGAATGTAAAGGGCCTATTTTAAATTCTTATACGAAAGGAATAAATAAATTACTTGACAGTATTTTAATATACTGTTATTCAAGGTCCATCGAATATCACATTATTTTGAAGGAATATTTACAAAATCCCTCCCCCAAGGTTAATCTAAGAGTTTGGTCTTCTACCATTTGTCTTTAAAACTTTACAATCGTTGTATCTAAGCAGTGATTTTTACCTGTTCCTTTTTTTGTAACCAACCTGTACTCTTCTTTGAGCCTCAGGCTGCTTATATAGATTTTGAATTGTTTGTCAGTATTAGTGACTCATAATTAATTGTGACTTATTATGTAGCAGTACTGTTCTGGGCTTTCAAAAGTTATTTTGGTAGCAATTTCTTAATGATCAGAAGGAACATTTTGCCTCAATAGGAAATTCTATTCTGCGCAGACAGGCTGCAAATTCCCATGACAGGGCAGGCTCATCTGTCAAAGAATATTTTTTATTCTCATTTACCTCTTTGATTGCATTTAGCATGCCCCAGTAATGCTGATGAGATTGTTCTTACTCTTAAGGATCTATTCCTCATGTTGCCACCATTTCTAATAACACAAAAGGCTTAAATCATAGTGAAATGATAGAATTTTTTTTTTATTTTTCCTGTTGGGAAACTATTTTAGGGGCAGACTGTTAATATATGAATCTTTAAAAATATTTTTAAAATTAGCCCTACCTGTGTTTCTTTTTTTTTTTTTTTTTTTTTTTTTGCGGAACCGGGAATTGAACTCAGGCCCTCGTGCTTGCCAGAGAAGTGCTTATTCTACGGAGCCATCTCCCCAGCCCCTGTGTCCTGTGTTTGTTTTTTAAGTGAACATTAAGTTGCTCCTCCATGTGTCACATTTGCATATCCTGTGAGTCCCAAGAGTGAACAGTCGAGGCTCCAGTGACTGACACAGAGAAAGTGTTTTCTGTTTATTTTCCAACAAAGAATTGAAAGAATGAGAAATAACTATGAATGCTACTCTCAGTGTTTAATAAGAACCAAATAAGTAAGCACTGGCTATAGTGATTTAAGTGCAGAAATGTATAATTGATGCAATTAGATACCTCATTGGCATTTTAAATGAAATCTGTGTATGTATCTATGGGAGTAATTATAATTTGAAAATCCTCTGTTTTCCTTAAATTTTTCAAAAATATAATACAGTATATATACTCAGTGTTTGTATCAAAAAATTTAAAACAATCAGGAAAGTATAGTAAACAGTATAATGAAACAAAAATATGCATTACCCACTTAGTAATCAAAACATGGCCAATCTCATTTATATCATCTCCCACCAATGGAATATGTGAAATCAAATGTCAGATATGGTTTCATTCTGAAATACCTTCATCTATAATTACATATCAGTAATACGTCTAAGATGTTTTCCTCGATGCGATCAAACATACAGAATATTCAAATTTCCCTCTTGAGGGCTTCATATTATTTTTACAATTTTTTTTCAATCTGGATGCAGAGACCACATATTGTATTTGGGTAATACTCTTCCTGAATCTCTTAAATTTAAATTTCTTCCTCCTCCATCCTTTATTTTCTTGTCAGTTGTTTTTGAAGGAAACTGTCGTTTGTCCTGTAGAATTGCCATATCCTGAATTTTGTGAAATTTCTCTGAGGATATAGTTAATGGGTGCTTCTAAACTGTTAGTTTTAATATCTTACTTTATTTTCATTTTTTACTTTGAGCATAACCTATCTTCATTTCTTTAAGTAAAGTCCAATCTGATATCAAATTTGTTCTTACTATACCAGCCAATTACATTTACAGCTATTTTAGGAGAAAAAAAATACATGTTAAAAGAGATTAATCAATGGAAAAACTTAGGTTTTTCTTACCTTTGAGTGGCTAGAGTTTCCCAGAAGAGTACAGTGGCTATTTAGAGACCTGTAGGTGAGTCTCTGAAAGAATCTCGTTATGGTCAGAAATAATTATTAAGAGCATTGTTGACTTTTTTTTTTTTTTTTTTTGTATTTTTAGGGAAGAGTCTACAGGATGTTCAGGGTCTCACTTCTAGATTGGGCTCATAGTGATCCACCTGTTTACAGCCTCCCAAGAGCTGAGAGTACGGTCATGTGCCACCATGCCCAGTCTGAATTGCTGTCTCAGCATGCCCCGGGGGTCAGGCTGGCACGGCCTTGTTGACTATAGTGATTGTGCAGAATTTGGTTTCTGAAATTATAAAATGTGTTGTAGTGGGCTAATTCTCTTCCTAACTATTTGAATGTAGTTTTTCTCTGCTTGCTGGGAGGAATGGGGAGAGGGCTCCTATCCTGAAGGAGGCAGTGGAATCACTTATAGGGCTTTTCATGCCCTCTGCTCTTCTCCATCCCCCAGCCGCACAGCCCCTGCTGAAGGGAGGGTTACCATTGTAATGACACTCTGTTGCTCATGGACTCATGAAACTTCAGAGTGTGCCTACATACACCTCTAGGAAGAAGTGTGTCTTCATCCCTAGCCTATCTAATTATATATAATAAGCCTGTTTCCTCAAAGGGAAAGGAGGGTCATTATTTTCCATGACCTTCATTTGTTTGTTTCGATAGTATCTTAGGCTAGGATGTCTTTGGAAGTGAACAGGCTACATTTCAGCTTTACATAGCAACTTTCCCAGGAAAATCATATAAATAAGCTAGAGTGGTATTCAGCCTTTCTTCCACTCAAGCAAATCTGAAGAATCTACTTGCTAGTGAATTTTATAAATCTCAGAAAGGGAAAGGAAACAACAACAACAACAAAAAAGTATGTCTCTTTCCTCTGAGAACTTATAGTTTAATTGAGAGAGTCAGAAATAGAAGAGTTAAATAAAAATGAAAGCTAATATTTAAACATTACAATTTAGCACGATAGCAAAGCATGGTAGCATCTGCCTATAATCCCAAGATTCTGGGTGGTCAAGGCAGGAGAATCACAAGTTTGAGCCCAGTCTGGCCAACTCACCAAGATTGTCTAAAAAGAAGGGGAAGGGCTGGGGTGTAGCTTGATAGAAGGTCCCTGGGTTCAGTCACCAATACTGCAATCAATCAGTCAATCGGTCAATCACTAAGAGGCCTGGGGTACAGCTCAGTGTGAAGGCCTTTGGTTCAACTTCAGCACTAGACAATAATAATCATAATGTTGATAGAAGAATTGGGAATAAAATGTATAGGAAGCACAGTGAAGGTGAAAGTAAGGGCCAAAGGAATTCTTTGGAACTTTGGGGCCTCAGTTTGGGAAATAGTACCTTTATCATGTGAAGTGAAATTAGTAACTCTCCCAAATCTCTAAGTTTCTTCCATATTTTTGATTCATACAAGAAAATTACCCAAATTACCAAAATCTACAGTTCCAATGAACAAAAGCTGTCAGTACAACCAAAATAATGTAACCCTTTCAATTAAACTGACAGGCTACGCTTGCAATGTGTTTGTTAAAACTAAATGAAATAGCTCAAGGTAAAACTAAAGTATGACTCGGAGGCTTTAGTCGTGTTCTGCTACTTATGTGAGGGTGGGGAAAATACAGTAGTTCTTAACCTTTTCGTGTGGGGGAATCTGTGGAGAAGGATGAAAGCTATCCTTGTATTTACATACAGAATATTGCACACATGTCAGGGCTCTGTGAAGCTACCACGTGACTTCATTTCTTGCAAAATCTGACATGTAAAAATAAAAAAAGAATCACTGGGTATGGGGCACATGCCTGTAATCCCAGCACTTGGGAAGCTGAGATAAGATTGCCATAAATTTGAGGCTGGCCTGGGGTACATAAGTGAGTTCAAGGCCAGCCTGTATTACATAGAGTCCCTGTCTCAAAAAAATTAAAAAAAAAAAAAAAAGAAAAGAAAACAGAATCAAAGTTTCTAATCTCCCTCCAGTGGTTAAAAAAAAAGGGAAGCAGGCTCAATGGTGCAGGTATTTTAACAAATATAAAGGACCAAGAAATAGACCTAGTAGGCAGAAACAAAGTGACTGAAGTTGGAGCGCTTATCGGGAGTGTAAGCAGGGGCTGGAGCCTAAGCATGTCCACTATTAGGGTTAATCCATTTCAGGAGCGTGTAGTGACATATGTACCTTAAAGAGAATACAGAGTAATTTTGACATTGCTAGTGAAAAATAAACAAAATTTCAAAGGATAGTACACTAACCATAGCAGTTTTAAAATAAAACCCGTGCCCTGAAGTACTCACAAAGAGGGTGTTCAATTAATTCTTCTCTTCTACTCTTTGGGCCTGGATAAATTACAAATTATGTATGCAATGCTTCAGTAGTATCCTGTATAACATTAAAAGTATTTTATCTAAATTTTATGCACTAAAATTATTGTTTAAGCCTAACAGCTGTTCCCATTAGAAAGATCAAAACTATAATATGAGATGAAAGGTAAAGTTTGACAGGAATTACCCTTGAACAGGTGGGATAACCAGACCACATGGCACTGCCATTTTGAAGAGGGAGTAGCTATCAACATATTCATAACCATAATCTTAGTTATCAGAAATAATATATTATTGACTAAATTCACCCTTCAAAAAAGCAGAGAGTTACCCTTGCAGAAGTACTGATTATGGAATTTTAGTAGTAGTAATTTCCTCTTATTCTCAATAACTGTACAGTTATGGATATATCCTACTCTTATGACTAAATATTTAGTTAATAGTTATCTGCTTTGGAGACATGCCTTAATAACTAATTCTTAGTGTAATAATAAAAATTGGCTTCCTTGCAATTTGATTAGCTCACTAAAAAATCAGTAACAGTACCAGCCTTGTGCAGATGAAAGGCTCATTCATGTGTTTAAATGCAAAGTTTACTAACGCATGTGCATTGAAGTCTGCACAGGGACCCCAAAGTGACCTTAAAGCCAATTAATGGCTAACTAGTCCCGACTGTTTCACTTAGTGTTGTGCTTACTTTTCTCCCTCACTCATTAATATCATTGACATTAAAAGCCTAAAGCAAGGTTTTCTTCATGGCTGAGTAAGACTTTGCCAGTTTACTCTCTGTGCTGTGTGTTAGTTTCTTCCAGACACAATGTATAGCAAGAGGAGGAGCTGTGAAGAGGAAACAGTGCTGGGGCTAAGTCAATGAGTATCCCATGGTACTTCTTTTAAATTTACATAAGATGTAATGAGTCTTTGGGGAGCAATATAAGATTTCTACCTGACATTATTTTGATAAGTTAAAATGTCATTGGCATTTGTGTTTTTACTTATATGATTAGTGTGTGAGTGTCTGCTCTTTACAGGGCACTCAGTGGTTCACAATAGCTCACACTAGTTGTTAAAATATTGAAATGTCTTTGTGATGATTGAGAAATATTTTTATAATGGCTGGGAAATAGCGCCCTCCTGGACAGCATCCCCTATTTCCTATGCTCTGGGAATCTCCAGTTCTTTTCCTTGTGTGTGACCCAAAACATGAAAGAAAAATGAACAACCCAGTATAGGCTCTTCAGAACCCTAAGCTAGCCCCAGGACAGCTGTGTTCTGATTGGTCATGAATCTCTTCTGTACTGTTTGTTAAAATATTTAACTTGCGTATAGCTTTGGCTATACACAGGACTTTGTGCTTAACTCACCAGAGAATAAAAAGGTGAAGACATGACACGCCAGCTCTCGGGGAGTTTGCAGATGAGTCAGTACTAACAATCGTAACAATTTACTGAGCACTTACTAGAAGCCGCCATAGTTTGAAGTTCTTTTCATATTTCATTAAATTTCATAATATCCTTAGGGGTTTATTTTCTCTTTTATAGCTGAGAAAGGTGAGTTATAGAAAAATTAAGAATTTTTCCAAGGCCATACAGTTAGTGATGTGGGAGCGACATGTCAGTTTGACTCCAGAGTTCTAATTGGCACTAGTTGTATAAGCCTCAAGTTTTCAGGCCCATCACTTGTGGAGTGAGAAGTGTGGATTACATGAAACCTAACAGTCTGAAAAATCTGCCTCTATAGGAATATTAAGATAAATATTTGAAATCACAATTCAAGGCAGAATACTGAAACCCATATAAAAGTGATAAATACAAAATATAATAAAGATTATAGATAGACTACTTCCTGAAAACCTGTAATGCTCTTTTTTCTTTCATCCCTCTTTTTCAATTAAAATAATTCCTGGGGAGAAGAAATCATAGATCTTCTGTTAAAATGTATGGTTTTTATCTACAACTTGAAGATGAAAAATGAAAGAGTACATCTTAGGCACAGAAGACAACATGAAACCAGAAGTGTTTCCCTGAGAAGTGAGAGAAATCTCACTCAAGAGTCTTCTCTGTGCCAGGGACCATGTTATGTTCTAGGAGCATAAAGCTGACTGAAGTCCATTTCCTGTCCAATGAGGAGGAACAGAGAAGTCAATAGTAATAATATCGGGGACTAGGAGAGGTGCATGGCATCCTGACCTATTCAAGGCGCCTGGTTACTGACGGCCTGTGTTCTGAGGCACACTGGAGATGCCAAAGATATCAGAGAACAAAATATACCAAACTCTCAGCTCTCATGAAGTCTATATTTTTATGAGTGAGATAAACGAAAATAAATAAAATATAGATTGTGATAAATAGTGATAACATTGAAGATAAACAAAGGAGAAGGAGGATGAGGTCTGCTGGAGCTGGGTGGCATGGGTTGCAATTTCAATACATAGGTCAAGAAAACCCTCATTGAGGAGACGTTTGAATAAAATGCTGAAAGCCATGTTGGGAGCAGCCCTGTGGCTCTAGAGTAGTAGAATATTCAAGGCAGAAAAAGTACTGAATGGAAATTCGCAATGCAGAAGTCGCTTGGCATGTTCATAGTATAGTAGCAAGGAGGTTACCTGGAAGGTGGGAGCGAGTCAGGGACATATTGATGCTGTAAAAGAAAGAGGGGCAAATTGTGTGTGAGGCCTCCTAAGACATGACTGTGGGGAAGGTGCAGAGACCAGATCATCAAGGATCTTATGAATTATTTTAAGGCGCTGGGAACAAAAGACAAACTTTAAGCAGAACAGCGATAGGCCTGGCTGCTGTACAAAGACTGACCTCAAATGATGGAAGCCCAAAGTCAGAGAGACCATTTGGGGGTGGGAGGAGAGCAATAATGAGGGGAGGGGGAGGTTGTCAGCTGAACTTGGCTAAAGGAAGAGCAAAGAGTAGACAGACTGAGGGAGGCTTAGACCAGAAATAAATTGCTAGCACTTTGTGATCACTTGGAATCAAAACTAAAGTAACTAAAGAGTGAAGACTCAGGGATTCCCTGGCTTCTGCCTTGGGTAACAGCATGGAAAATGATGCTTTCTTCTGAGTAAGGTAAAGTTTTGGAGGCATTTACACGAGGCATTGCGTGGAGCTTAGGGTATGTTCTGGTGATAACGTTGAAGAGAAACAAAGGGCAAGGAGGACGAGATCCACTGGAGCTGGGTGGCATTGGTGGCCATTTCAATACATAGGTCAAGAAAACCCTCATTGGGGCTGGTGAGATGGCTCAGTGGTCTAAAGCACCTACTTAGAACAAGCTTAGCTAAAGCACAGGGACCGCGGTTCAATCCCCCAGCACCACATGCCAGCCAGCCCCGCCCCTGGTGGGCTGAGCTGGCCACACACACACACACACACACACACATATAAATAAATGAATAAAATTTAAAAAAAAGAAAACCCTCATTGAGGAGAGAAGGAGCAGAATATGGGTTAAAGAGGAGAATGTCCATTTAATTTCTAGTTGATATTTAAAAGTATTGTCATGGGGCCAGGGAGATGGCTCAGTAGAATAAACACTTGCCTGGCAAGCACAAGGGCCTGAGTTCAATCTCCAGTTCCGAATAAAACAAACAAACAAACAAAAAACTATTGTCATGTATGTTTGCCCACACTTATAATTGCACCATAGGACCTTGATAAAGAGAATCATAGGGAGCCCTGTTACAGAAGGCCTCCTGAAGATGGTGGCCTACCAGGGGAGACCCGAAGAAGATGAGGCTCTGGCTGCTATGGAGTTAGGGATGAGGACTCCAGGCAGGGGCACAGCAGGCACAGGGGTGCTCACTGCAGGGCCAGTGCACCTGGTGCCAATGCTCAGAACTGAGTGACAACCCTATACTCTGTCCATTGCCCTCCATCAGGTCTTCTAGATGAGAGAGGAAAGCTTCTATGCAGCCAGTCCCCACTCTAGAAGCCCAGAGCTCAGCCTGAGCGCCCCTTCTCCCTCAGCTTCCACTCACAGGTCCAGTGGGTCGTCTTTGGAGCGCAGTCTTTGCTACTTCCCCTCTGCTGTGTCCTAGTGATAGTGCCTCTTCCAAGCTGTGAAGCTGCGCCCTCCAGACTGCCCACCTTTATTCTCGTGCACTTTACAAATCAGTCTCCATATTCTGCAGAGTGGTGTCAGACAAATGCAAGTTTGTTCCTATCTGTCCCCCATGGGTTTTTACAAACAAATCCTAAGATATTGAGTCTCACACCATCTCATTTTATGCCTTTAAAATTTTTTATATTTCTCTGCTAAGCAATTGTAAGAGACGAGCTCTAGTGACTACTTTGTTCCTTTGTTGTCTCTAATTCTGGTATTCCATAACCCTCATATGTTTTTATTATTGTCATTTGATTTAGATGACTTAAAAGCTTTTCATTAAAAGTCATACATACTAATAGAACAGCCTTCAAGAATTTTTTTTTATTCACCAGAAACAGTGATCATAACAGTAATGCTTCTTGTTCTCAGCTCAACCTCATTATAACTACATATTTGAGCAAACTAAGATATCCTCAGAAATGAGTCACCTTATCCCAGGGTTCAACTGACACGAAGAATTACCTTATTTTAGTCAGAAAACCTTAATTAGATTAAGTTGGCCTTTCTGAACTTCATGTGTTGCTACATCCAGGAGTTAAAAACCTTGATCTATGCATATCACACAAATCAGGAGAAAAACAAATGAAAGCAGAAATGAACTCATGTTTCCATATGCAGCTGCTTTGATGAAGATATTTCAAACAGAAACCAGAAAACCAGAGGCATGAAACTAAGGAGATAATAGCCAATGAAGGGGAGAAGTGATTAATTCAGATCAGGAAAAAGCTGCAGAGTTCAAAGAGACTATGATGAAATTATTAGGGGCTGTTGGAGATGTAATCCATATCTCCTTGTCACATGTGTCCTGTGTGATAGTGCCAGGAATGTCATGGGAGAAAATTAATGCCTTACAAAATAAACACGTTTAAACTTTATGAAAAATGCCCACACAAGAGACTGATATACATACACTCAGAGGTGGACGCATTTGTCTCTACAAGGAAAATCATTTGCTACATGGCGAGAGCAGCTGCCAATCAGGGCCCTCCAAGTCGCATGAGTCACAACGCTAGCAGAACCTTTTATTAATATTGACCCATAATTATGGCTCTGTAGAAATTTTATCTCAATCTTTCTATATAATGTCCCTTGTAATATGATGAAGCACCTTTAAATTATTGTTGTTGAATTGCAAATAAATGAATCTTAAACATACATTCTTTAGGTAAGGGAAGAGGCCACTGGTGCTGTCCTTTGCTCTTGACATCTAGTGAAAAAAGTGCTATCCAATTTTCTTTTACTTGAAAAAAAGCACCTTTATGGTGTTGATTACTTTTTTAAATTATTTTAAAATTCTTGGTTAGTAGAAGAGTTTTAATCTTCAAGATGAGAAGCTTGAATGTGAAATATGAACATGAATGTTTCTCTCTCTATATATAACTATATATATATATATATATTTATAACAATATAACTATATAGTTTTCTTTAGTAACTTGGAAGTTTCGTGGAGTTCTGCCTGATCATAGCTGTGACTGATGTATATGGATGGGTGAAGAAAACCGTGTAAATAAAAAGAGCCTTGCGGCTTTAAAGAATGGAGTGCCTTTTCCCAGAATGAGCATTCGTGATTTTCTGCAGGAAGGTAAATGCCATAGGACAGCATATTACTTCATTTTGATTGAGGGTTGAATTAATGTTGTAGTGCCAGCGCTTTGTCTGTACACAGGCAACAAATAAATGAGTATGTGATATGGACGTGGAAACCTGGGGTGTAGATGGCTTATATAAGAACTGAATACAGTAGAGCATAGCAGAATCCTAAAACTATCCAACTTTATTGAGACATCAAAAAACATCCTATCTGAGCTGTCTGTTCTTTAAAATCTCATTTCTGTTTTCCCTGCAGTGCTTGCTATGTACATCTAATAGTAGGAAGCATCCTATCTCAGCTGTCCTTTTTAAAAATCTCATTTCTGTTTTTGCCTGCAATGCTTTATATGCACATCTAATAGTTAAACTGATTTTAGTGGATGAAGTTGCATTTAAAAGTAAAAAATGATGTTCTCGTTCTAAGCAGCAGGTGTGTTTTTAATCTTTAATAGGTCACCTTCCCAAGTGCAAGCAGGCAAGCTGTTATTGATCAAAGAGGTTTTGTTGGGTAGCTCTCAGATTATTGAGTGACAAACTTTATTGAATTTGACTTAACAGAAGTCAGGAGACAGCTGAAGCATAAGAGCTTGCACTGCCATCAGAGTCATTTTACGACAGCCAGGGAGCAAAGCTCAGAGATGGATACTGAGCTCTTTGCTGGCCCTTGGAGATTAACTGAACAGCCTTCCTACCAATTCCCAAGCCTGTCAGCAGAACCAATTAGATTTTCAACCAGTAGACAAGAAGGGTGGCACTTGGGGACCTTTTTGCTTTAGGTCGAAGGCTTTTCAGACTGCGATGAGATGACATTGATGATGACACGTTGAGCATTGGTTGGTTTTAAGACAAGTTAAATTAGCAGTCTTGAAATGATTCCAACTGTCTCCTGACTTCTCACTGTTGCCATATTCAGTGGATCCTGTCAGGAGCAAGTTGATGACTTAATAGTCTTTCTTGAGTGGATTTGAGCACTTTGGCTGTGTGTTTATGTGTAGTTGTCATGCTTAAAATATTCATATGAAGGTTTGAAATATTTATTTGAAGGCGCCTTCTGCAGAGTTCAGCAGTAAGGTTCTCGGCGTTTCTATCTACTTTTTATTTTTTATTTTTTGCTTTTCTAAGCAGTTATTTTGTACAACCACCTTTTCTTCTATTTCATGTAATTATTGGTAAGTTCATTTATGATAAAGTTAAAAAGCCTTCTTGAGATCGCACATCTCTTCTTGACTGTTATACATTCAGATCTGTTTCTTGTAACAGTTTGGGAACCACTGTGGACTGGGAAGGGCTCCGTTGTTTTCACTCTGTGACCTTTGGTCCAAGAAAACTAAGGCAACTTTTAGTGGAAGGGATGTAAACAACAGGATGGAGGTGTGTATGTAGTATAATGCAGTTAGGGTTAAATAATAGAGGAAGACATCTTTAAGAAGCTTCATATTTGACCTTGCAAAAGTTTTACAGGATATTTATTTGAGATACTGAAAATGCTACTACTCAAGTCAGCTTTTGCACTTAAAAGTTGCTGAATAGTCTTAACATTCACTTGACTTAGACATTTTTATGAGTTTATTTCTGTCTTATACAAATAGTAGAGATTTTGAATGGTCCCATTTCAAGTGTTTTTTGGTTTTTTTTTTTTTTTTTTTTGGCGGAACTGGGGATTGAACTCAGGCCCTTGTGCTTGCCAGGAAACACTTATTCTACTGAGCCATCTCCCTGCCCCCCAATTTCAAGTTTTTGATACTGAATAAAATTACCTGGCATAGAATTCATTTAAAATAATTTGCAGTTTGTTGTACTTCACTTCTTGACATTTTTATAAGTGAACATTATATGTGTGTGTGTGTGTGTGTGTGTGCATAAATATAGATACAAATTTGTTTTTTGACAAAATTCTCTACTTTCTACAGTTATTATCCTGTGCTATTACTTGAAAGTGGCAACCACTCAGAAGGAATGAAAATGAAAATATTTTATACTTAGAAATTCTTTTAGCTACTTTTTTACTAAAGTAGACCCAAAACTTTATAGCTAGTTCCTTGGTGACTTACAGTGATTATGTCCTTTTTGAAGAGCTTGATTTACAGGCAGGGTAAGTTTAATTTTTGTATTTAACATTGGATTTGACAGTCTGGCCCTATGATTTGAGACCTTATAATGCTCAGGGTGGCACTTACAGTATGTAGAAAATAAATATTTCAACCAGAATTGTATTTTTAAATGGATTCTTCTACAGTAGAATAAGTGCTTGCTGGCAAGTGCAGGGTCCTGAGTTCAATCCCCCATACCCACAAAAAAAAAAAAAAAAAAAAAAAAAAAAAGGATTCTTTTAGATGCTGGGTGTGTGTGTGTGTGTGTGTGTGTGTGTGTGTGTGTTACTGAGGGTTCAACCCGGAGCCTTTTTACTGAGTTACATACCCAGTCTTCTTGAAATTTCCATTTTCATCATTTTTAAAAAATTTTGAGATAGGATCTCACTAGTTTGCAAAGTTACCCAGACTGGGCTTGAATTCGCAATCCTCCTTCCTCATCTTCCCAAAGTGCTGGGATTATAGGTGTGTGTCACCATGGCTGGTTGCTAGATATTTTTAAGGTAGCGACTGGTCAGTTCCAACAAACATCGCATGGACAAATCTTGCCCACTGAAAACTTCATTCACTTCTTTTCTTATGTAATATTAAAGGATATCCAAGATAGCCATATAAATTTCTTGTCATATTTCAGTGTCTACCTTTAAAGGGTAACAACCGCAATTTTGTTAATATATCTGAAAAATTTAACAGTAATTACTTAATGCCATCAAAAATGGAGTCATTATTCACTGTTACCCAGAATTACTAATAGTTAAGATATTGTTACATTTTTCCTTTTTTTCCTAAACATTCACATTTTTGTCCTTAAAACTATTATCATATTGTCCTTAGGTACATATTTTTTACTCCATCCCACATGCCCAGCCCTGGCCTATTGTTGAATGTTTCATTCATACTTTCCTTAGTGCCTTAAATTCTGCCACCCCTTGAGCCTCTTTTGTCCTTAATCATCCACTCACCAACCCCAGATAAGCTAAAGTTAATTTTCTCTGCTCTTGATCTGTCAGATACAGATGAAGAAAAATGTATGACTGTTGATGGGCCCAGTCTCACACTGATGATTTTCAGCCCGTTGGTTCCACCTGGTAGTCATTTGTCTGTTCCCCACAAGAACTATTTCAGAACTGTGTGTCTTTCCCCCACCCATTCTTGGGGAAAAAAATGGTTTAGCCAATATATTCAGGCACAATAGATGATGTGAATTTCTGTTGCTCTAAGGAAGACAATATTTAAGAGTTATTTTAAAAATCTTTTCTTCTTCCATTTTGAAATATGTCTTTATCTTGAATTTCTTTCCCATTTCAAAAGAAAAAGATTCCTTCATCCAAAACGGTTAATGCTTAAGAGCAAGGCCTCTGGAGCCAGCTTGCTGGTTTGGAATCCCAGCTCCACCCCTTCTGGGCTGTGCGTCTGTGCGAGTGGTGGGCCTTGTTTGTGCTTCAGTTTTCTCATCTGGGAAGTGACTATTTTAGTGCCCACCTATAGGGTTGCCAAGAGGATTCAGTCATTTAATGTGCAAAGATCCTAAAACGGAGGCTGGCACACAAGAGAGCAGAATACATGTAGGAGCCGTTGATATTGCTGGTATCTTTCGGAGATTACTTTGATTCCTGCCTCGGGTCTTTTCAAGGCTTGACCTGTGTTCCTAGTTCTCATAATTTGCATGCAAGAAGTGGACAGGGAAAGGCTTCTTTACACTGAATGACCAGGAGAGCCTGTGTGAGGCTGTGGCGGTGAGCTGAGATTGGTAGACTCTTTCGACCAATTTTACACGCTTATATTTGGTAACCTGAACAGCTACATTGAAGACAACAATGTGCAATATCACAGCCATTGTTGAATATCTATCATCTTTTATTTTTAAAAATTGTGTATCATTTCTAATGTCTTACTTAGTATTTTTGTATTCTCTTTAATTTTAAAGAGAATTTTAAATTTTAAAATTCTGTTTTGTTTTGTTTTAATGTATTTTAGTACAGCATCTACAGGGTCTCACTACACAGATCTGACTCATAGTGATCCGCCTGTTTTCAGCCTCCCAAGCGCTGGGATTACAAGTGTGCGCCACCACGCCCAGTCTCAGTCAGTGTCTCAGCATGCTCTAGGGGCAGGGCTGGCAAGGCATGCTGGGGATCGAACCCCGGTCACTGTGCCTGCCTTAAACAGGTGCTTTATTCTGCTGAGCTGTCTGGCCTGCCCTAAAAGTTTATTTTAAAATTAAAAAAAAAAAAAAATAGACCCTTCAAGTGAAAAGCTGAGAAAACATGTTACACAGAGGAAATAAATGCCAAGTCCCTGAAAGAAGACAACTGGTTACTCTGAGGAGATGAAAAGAAGCTAATAAAGCTTTTGTAGGGTAGGAAGCGTGATAATGGCTCACGAAGAAGCCGGACAGAAAAGCTGTGGACCAGTCATATGGGGCCTTGTAGACCACGCTAAAGGACGTGGATTTTACTCTAAATGCAGTGGTACACTAACAGAGAGTTCTAGCGAGAGGGAAAGTGTGATCTAATTTGTGTCTTCTGAGATCACTCTCTGTGCCAGAGAAAGTGGATTGTTAGAAAAGCAAGAGCACGGTGGGGAGAGATTGATGGAAGACAATTACGTTATTCTAAATGAAAGACGATAGTGATTTGGACTGGTGGTGGCAGGAGCAGTGAGTTGAAATGGATGAATTCAAGATGGGATTCAGAGGTAGAATTCAGGACGTAGTGAGACAGGAGAAGTGGGAGAGTAAAGGAAGATAAGAATAAAGTAAAACTTCTACCTTACTGGCTTGAAAAATAAAATGGCTGATAAGTTAATTTGCATCAGTCATTCTCCAGTCGCACAAAAATAAGGGTAAGAAATAACTCCAGGATCAGTGTGCCAGCTGTCCGTTGCTATGACGAAATGCTTGAGGTAAACAACATAAAAGGAGACAACATTTGTTTGGGCTAAAATTTCGGAAGTTTCATTCCATGTCCCTTGGCCCTGCTGTCCTTGAGCCTGTGGTGTCATAGTGCATCACGGCAGCGAGCATGTGACAGAGGACCCTTCTAACATGGTGGTTGGGAAAGCCAAAAGAGAGAGAGGAAGGGGTGAAGGCCAATATCCTCTTCTCCGTCACACCCCTGGTGACCTACTGTCCCCCGCTAGGCTCCACCTCTGCAGTGACCCACTTCCTGCCAGAAGCATCACAGGCAGGTGGCTAATCCTTCCACGCATGGCTTTTGGGGGACATTTGAGATCTGAATCAGAACAGAGGATGACCACAGAGTATTTCATTTTGCTTTCAAAAAGGCTTTCATTTCTTATTCTTTATAGTATGATAAATAGTAAAGAAAACTTGCACTTGTTTCTGTTCTAGTGCCTTTTGTTACTTTAAAAAGTCAACTTCATGCAAACACAATTTATGTGACATCAGTACATCCATTTTAAATGGACATTTCAAGAGCGTTTGAATATTTGTGTACTTGTGTAACCACTACTCCAGGTTATAAAGTGTTTCTGTCACTCTGAAAAGTGCTGTTGGTAATGGTATTTATTTTTATTTCATCTGGCTTCTTGCTAACAGAAAGAAAATTCAGTTGTATATATTTACTTTGAATGCTGTAACTTGGCTAGATTCACTTGTTCTAATAATTTTTTAAGGCTTTCGTAGATTTTTTTTTTTATGTTTAAGACTGTTGTAGTCCATTTAAGCTGCTGTGTTAAAGTGCTGTAGTTTTAAAACAATAGAAATACATTTCTCAGTTCTAGCGGCTTGGAAGTCCAAGGAGGTATCAGGAGACTCTGAGTCCGTTGAGGGCCAGTCAGTCCTCACGGATTTCAGTCCTTGCCGTCTCCTCACCTGGTAGAAAGGGTGAGCTAACTCTCCTGGTCTCTTTTCTTTTACAAGGGCTCTAATTGTGTCCCTGAGTCCTCCGTCTTCATGGCGTGCTCACCTCCTGAACGAGCTGCTCCTCATGCCATCACCTTGAGGGTTAGGGCGTCATCATAGGAATTTGAGGACGCAGAGGTTCAGGCTGTAGGCCACGACTGTGTTTTCTATGAGGAAAGACAGCTTAATTCAGCCTTTGGCGTTTGTATGCCTTGATTGTCCTTTCTTACTCGCTGCACTGGCTTGGGAATGTGCCATACTGCGGAGAGATGTAGACAGTAAATACACTGGGCTTGGCTCTGTCTCATAGAAAAGCATTTCCTGCTTCCCTGTGAAGATGCCACGTATTGGGCCGCCCGTTACCAAATAAGACATGTCCTTCTACTTCTCTATTATTATTTTATTTTTAATTGATAAATAATAATTTATACATTTGTGGACTGCAATGTGGTTTGTAATAAGTGTGGAATGCTTAAATCAAGCAAATTAACATATCCATCACATCATTGTTGTGATAAGATATTCGAAATTTACTCGTAGTTTTTTGAAATATTTTATGTATTATTTTGGGTGGGTATTTGTTTATGTTTTTTTGTTTGTTTGTTTTTGTTTTTGGTACTGGGGATCAAACTCAGGACCTCGTACTTGCCAAGTAGGTGCTTAAGGTGCTGAGCTATCTCCCCGGCTCTTTATATATTATTTTGACTATAGTCACCTTTGCTGTCCAGTAAACCTAAAAAGTTATTCTTCATGCCCAACTGTAACTTTGTATCCTGGGACCCCCTGTTTCTGCCCTCCCTTTCCAGCCTCAAATTTGCTTTTTAAAATTCTGCATATATCTTACTGTACCTTTTAATGGACACGATTAATTCCATAGCTTGGCTGTTATGAATAATACTACAACGAATATAAGGGACAAATATCTCTCTGATATATTGATTTCAGGTCCTTTGCATTTATACTTGGAGGCGGAATTTCTGGGTCATTGAGAATTTTCGTTATGAGTATGTGTTGAATTTTGTCAAATTATTTTTCTGCATTTTTTGAGATAATTGTATAATTTTGCCCTTTACTTTTACTATGATAAATTATATTGATTTTCTCAATGTTAACCTAAACTTGGAAATAAATAAATCCTATTTTGTCATAAGGGGTTAGCATTTTAGATGTTGTTGAATTAGATTTGCTATTATGTTGCTAAGGATTATGTCTTCTGTTTATAAACTAATCTTGAAATTTTGTGGTACTTTCTTTCTCTGGTTTTGGTATCAGGAAATGGTTGGACTCATAAAAACATTCACAACTATTCTTTTCTCTTTTCTTCTCAAGGAATTTGTATAAGATTGCTAGTAATTTTTCTCTAAGTCCCTGATGGAATTAGGATTAAGCAGTGAGCCCATCTGAACCTGGAATATTCTTTGGAGAAAAGTTTTATTTATAGAGTCCATTAAATGGGTTGAGGCCATCTAGCATTCTTAAATTGCTTCTTTTGTCCATTTTGACAATTTACGTCTTTGAAGAAAGTTATTTCATGTAATTTTTCAAGTTTACTAGCATAACGTTATTGAAAACATTCAATTATCATCCTCTACTGTCTGTAGGATCTGTAGAGATGCCTCCTGTTTTATTTCTGACACTGGTTCTCCTTTCATGTCTTTGTTGTCTCTCCTTTGAGCAGTCTAGCTAAAGGTTATTGATTTTTCCAAACAATTAATTTTCAATTTCATTGATTTTTTCTGTTTTATTTTTTATTGCTTTTCATTTGTCTTTTTAATTTCTATTTTTTTATTGCTTTCTGTTTAACATGCTCTTCTTTTTTAGCTTCTGAAAGTGGAAGGTTAGGTTATTAATTTCACATCCTTATTCCTTTCTAATGTGAGCAGTTAAAGTTGCACTTTTCTCCCCTAAGTATTACACACCCAAAAAATATCAGTATGCTTCATATAATTACTGCTCAGTTCAAAATATTTTTACTTCTTCTGATTTATTCTTTGGTCTATGGATCATTTGTTGATGTGGTTGTGTTTGTTCTTGTGGTGCTGGGGAGTGAATATATTGCCTTATGCACACAAGGCAAATACAGTATTTTAACGGCTAGCTGTCCTTTACTTAGACAGGACTATGCTATGTTGTCAGGGCTGGTTTCAAACTTTTGACTCGAGTGACCCACCTGAGCCTCCCGGGTGCTGGGATGACAGTGGCGCACCACCATGATGCATGGTTTTATCTGCATATTCATTCCCAAAACTTGGAGATTTTTCACGACATCCTCTGTTACTGATTTTTAACTTAACTTTTATTTGGTTAGAGAATGAATACTGAATAATTTTGACATTTTAAATTCTAATTTTGTTGTACACCACATGATTATCTTTGTAATTGTTCCATGTGCAATTGAAAAAAATGTGCATTCTGGCAGTGGTGCACTGTTTTTTTTTAAATTTTATTATTTAAATTTTTTTTAAAATTTGGTACAGTGTCTCGCTACGCAGCTCAGACTTATAGTGATCCTCCTGTCTAAGCCTCCCTAGCACTTGGATTACAGGCATGCGCCAGCACCCCCAGTTTTGGTGGTCAGCTTGGTTGTCCCAGGCTGGCACAGCATGTGGTACCAGGGTCAGTACCAGGGATTGAACCAGGGTCTTTGTGCTTGCCAGGCAGATGCTTAAACCACCGAGCTATCTCCCTTGCCCCTGATGTACTGTTTTATTTTATTTTATTTATTTATTTATTTTTTGAAATACAAAGCATTTAGTCATATTAGACTAATGTCCCCTTCAGTGTTTTGGATATGGCCCCATGGTAAGCAAGGGGCACTGCCAAGGGATTTTTCCTTTCAACACTGTGGCTTTGAGTTCTACATCACAAATATAATACCTGGCTCTATCTATAGGCCCAAAGCTATTGGACACTGTGTAGCCAGTGTCTTTAGGACATTTTTATGCTGACAGGTTGTTACTTGTCCTTGGGAAGCTGTTTTAACTAGTGAAATACTTTAAGTCTTACACATGAATAACAATATATTACATTTGTAAAACAGTCTCATCATCATCATTTAGTAAACAACCTGAATATATTGCATTACCTCAGTTACAGCTAAAGCAATATACCTTCTAAAGTCTGTCTCTGTTGAGGTACAATGACTGGAAGGAAGGTTAGGGCTGGAGAAGGACAAAGAGACCTGTGCCAGTGTCCAGCAATAGGCTGGGTTTCTTTTCCCTCCTATAGTCACGATTACTCAGGGCTCCTCCATGGAGATGACAGGTAGAACAGTCTGGCCAGAGGGAAGAGGCAGGCCCAGGGCCCTTCAGTCCTACTGGACCACCTGGGAAGCTGAGTCTGAGTTCTGGGACCTCCGCCTCAGAGCGCAGTCTCACTTTTAGTGGCTGCCTTGGCAGTCAGGGCATGGCCTGTGGGCCTCTTATGGCAGTCCCTCTTACAGTGGCCTGGCTTCTGACAGCAGTAGCAGATGAATGTCATCACTGAGCTCTTCTTGGAGCCAAGAGAATCAGACATAGGGTCTGTTTTGAGGCCACAATAATAGCAGCCATTTTTGTTCTCTTTGTTTTCTCTCCCTGGTTTTCTCCCAGTTCCAATTATAGGAAACTTAAACAGTTTTTACCAAAGTATCAAATGAATGGTATGGAGCAAAAGCTATCTTTTGTAGCTCCTGAACCTATCTATGAGTAATCTCTCTATTGAATTAACATCTCAAAGTATGCTTTACCAGTCCCTCTATTAAACATTTAGAGAAATCAGAGGGGTATTCATCTTTTTCCTGGTAAATAGCTAAAATTTAATAACTGAAGGCTTGGTTCTAGTTCTTAGACCTTCAAGAATACACACTTGGAAAAAAAAAAAAAGAATACACACTTGAAAGAAAAAGTCTTTTCCACTCTTCTGCCTGGCTATTAGCAGCAGGGCTTGGACTGGTTGGGCTCCAGTGGGAACAAGTAATTTTACTGGTTGTCCATCTTTTGAGTCCTTATAACAATATAATATTCCTCTTCAAATGCAGTAGCAGCTTTTAATGCTGTCCATATTTCCACTGAAGTCAAAGCTTGGGGGCTGGGGAGATGGCTCAGTGGAATAAACGCTTCCCTGGCAAGTGCAAGGGCCTGAGTTCGATGCCTGGTTCTCCGTCCAGTGATCTCAGTGGGAAACTCCAAAATGATACAGGGAGAAAAACTGGTCTCGGGTGGGTGACCTCCAAACAATATAGGGAACCTCCAAATGACATAGAGAAAAACGATCTCTGGACCTGACCTGTACGAGTTTGTGTTCTCTAAAACCAAAGAATGAATTTTAGGAACAAACGGAGGTTATGAGCAGAATATATTTATTGAGAGAAAACTCCTGTCCGAGAGAGGGACAGGAGGGGAGGCCCAAGTGGGTAGTATCCCCCCGATGTACTGTTTTATAAATGTCAACTAAATTAAGTTCATTCATAATGTTACCCTCATATTCTATAGCCTTACTAATTTTCTGTCTACTTGTTCTATCAATTATTAGGAGAGGACTAGTGAAATATCTTCATTATAATTACGTATTTATCTATTTTCCTTTTCCTGTCTGTTAATTTTTGCTTCATCTATTTTGAAGTTCATGCTATGGCATGTACATTTGTGATTGTCACCAAGCTTTTTTTTTTTTTTTTTTTTTTTTTTGTGGAATTGGGGATTGAACTCAGGCCCTTGTGCTTGCCAGGCAAGCACTTATTCTACTGAGCTATCTCCCCAGCCTGTGATTGTCATGTCTTTTTGGTGAATTAATTTTTTTCTACTTGTGAATTATCTTTATTTTGGTACCATTCCTTGTTGAAAGTTTATTTTGCTGATAGAAATATAACTATTCTAACTTTATTGTTAGCGTTCACTTAGTATATTTGTTCCCATCCACTTATGTTTCATGATTAAGTTTCACATGCGTTTCTATGGACAGTTATATAGTTGGGTCCTGAAATTTGAGTCTGTCTGATGAATCTTGCTTTTTAATTAGATTGATTGAATCATATATAATTGATGTGCTTAAGTTTACTGTCTTATTTTTTTCTACTTGTTTTACCTCTTTGTTCTATCCAATCTTGTGCCTTTATTATTTTTTAATATTTTATTTTTTGTATTAGTTCTTTAGTGGCTATATTTTGTTATTTAAAGTTTAGTAGTGACTCTAAGGCTTGAACTGTACAATGTTGACTTATCTCTGCTGTTAAGTCATATAATATCATTTCACATATAATATTGGCACCTCTAAGGCTCTCTTGTCCACCCTGTTTTTAATGCTATCATATATTTTACTTATACATCATATTATAAATCTCATAGTGCGGTGTTACCATTTTTGATTTGAACAGTTTAAACCTTTTAGCAACCTAAAATTTAAAAAAATTATATTTGTTCTTGTGTTGACTATCTGCATTGTACTTCATTCCTCCAAGCTTCTAGGAAGTATCATTTTCCATTAGCTAAAAGGATTGAAGTCCTTTAATAACCTCTTACTATGCAGGTCTGCTGGCAATGACTTCTGTGATCTTTTGTTTGTCCAGAAAAGTCTTTATTTTTCTGTCATGATTGAGGCATTTTTAACTGAACATAGAATTTTAGGTAGACAGTGGTTTTTTATTTTCTTAAACATTTTTCTCTGGATAAAGGATTTTCATTTGATGTTTTGTTTTGTGTAACATTAAACACATTTTCCTCCATTGTTGCCTGGCTTCTGCTGTCGAGGAGAAGTCAGAGATGAGTGCTGTCTTTGTCTTTCTACATATACTCTGTCCTTTGGGGTGAGAGACTGATGCTAAGAGTTTCTCTTTCTCACCAGTTTTGAGGACTCTGAGTGTGACCCACCTTCGTGTGCTTTTCTTTGTGTCTTCCCTGCTTGTGATTTGTTGGCTTTGTGGGTCTTTTGGTTGGTAATTTTTATCAGGTTGTGAGCTTAGATTTTTGAATAGATTCCTGCCTTATTTATCTTCCTTGTCCTCTTAGGGCTTCAAAGATATATATGTTAGATACATAATGTTAATAGTGTCACTTGATATTGTCCCACATGTCACTGAAGCTCTGTTCCTTTGGTTTTTACATTTTTTTCTTTCTCCTATTATGGTTAATTTCTATAATCATCGTAAGTCTTCCCTTTGCACTAACTAACGTGAAGCACTCTCAGGTAATATTTATTTAAGATATATATTTTTGGCTCCAAGAGATTCATCTGCTTCCTTTTTCATTTTTTTTTCTTCTTTTCATATTTTTTTAGGGAAGGGTCTACAGGGTGTTCAGGGTCTCACCACTAGATCAGACTCATAGTGATCCACCTGCTTACGGCCTTCCAAGAGCTGGGATTACAGGTGCACGCCACCAAACCCAGTCTCAATTGCCCCGGGGGCGGGGCCCACACAGCAGGCCTGGGGATTGAACCCCTAGCCCCTGAGCCTGCTTGCAGGCACTTTAATCCATTGAGCTATTCGGCCGGCCTTTGCTTCCTTTTTTAATAGTTTCCATTTTTATAGCTTTATAGTTTCATTTATTATGTGTATGTCCTCCTTAATTCTTGAATATGTTTTCAGTATTTTTTCTTTTTATAATTCTGTTTTCTGCTATATTCTTTCTTTCTTCTTGGCTTGCTTGCTTGCTTTCTTTGACAGAGAATCTCATTGTGTAGTTCAGGCTGGCCGTAAACTGCCTGTGTAGCTGAAGCTGGCCTTGAGTTTGTAGCAGTCCTCTTGCCTCAGCCTCCCAGGTGCTGAGATTACAGGTGTGCACGGCCATACTCAGCAAGGTAGATTTTGGGTTTTGTTGTTTTTGCCTTTTATCTTATTTGGTACTGGGATTCGAATCCAGGGCCTCACACTTCTGGGCAGGTGCCACACTGCAGAGCTATATCCTTAGCCCTTAGACTCAGGAGCATTCAAAGAGGTTCGTGTTCCAGTTTCTGAAACTCAACTTATCTACATACTCTTACGTCATCATTCACTTAATGATGTATCTTTAGTGTCTACCAGACACCGTGCAGTGTGCTGAGCATCATGTATCCAGAGCGAGTAGAGGGTTCATGATTCCTGCCTTCCAAGATTGTGTGCTGTAGCAGTTCAGTGTGAGTGGAGCACAGTGTGTCTGACAGGTTAATGTGTGTGGACAATGGAGCAGGAGTGGCGAGATGACGTCCTGTTGGGAGGTGCCTTAGATGTTCCACTAAGGGGTTAGTAATTGTCCTGGAAGACTGCGAACCTCTTTGATTGCACATCCTCTCTGTAAAGTATTTTTCATATTTATTGAAACATGTATATAATAATTTATTGTTAATAAACTGTGTGTGTTCATATGTATACTATAAATTATACCAAGAAAGAAACTGTAAATGGAAGAATGAAATCCTCATATTCTCTTTCTACGTCGCTTGATTTACCTTGCATATCTTGGGTTCACATCCCTTACTTTGTAAACCACAATGTAATAAGAAACTTTCAAGAATCTTATACAGGAAAAGAAATGGATCAAAATTCTATTTTATAGATTCTGAACATGGCTTGTATTCTAGCCATGCTGAATAATGCTTTTGAATGCAGAGAAGAAGCTGAACTAATGTGATTCCTTCCAATTCCAGGGTCAAATATCTGTGGCTGCTCCTTTGAGGAACTCAGAATTGTAACCTAATGTTGTCATGTGTTGCTTTATTAAGACACAATACACACACACATATACAAGATAGTAAGATAACTGTACTATTTTTTTAGTTCATGGAAAAGGAAGGTGCGTGTTTGTATCATTTGATCAATTTTTCATACCTGTATCGTGTGATGAGAAACTACTTTGAAGATAACAATAAGCAATGTATTAACCATTATTACTCTCCTACTATCTTATTTTGAAATTTTGTATCATTGGTTTTATTGTGGTATTTTTCTCTTTAAAATTAAAAAAAAAGGACATAATCCCTGAACTGACCAATTGACTTAAAGTAGTAGGTTATCCAATACTAGCTTGGTGTTCCCTGCAGTGAAATTGATTTTGTTATGTGCAAAACACCTCTGATAAGCAAGAGTTCTAGCAGGCACAGCCTCGCTGAGATCTAGCTGCAGTTTCCCATGCAGTTATTGTCATGGGATGTCTCTGCTTTCATAGATATGCTATGCTTTGTTTTTAATGAGAGAGAGAGAGAGAGAGAGAGAGAGAGAGAGACAGACAGACAGACAGACAGACAGAGACAGAGAGAGACAGAGACAGACAGAGAGAGAGAGACAGAGAGAGACAGAGAGACAGAAAAGAGAAACACAAAGACAGAAACATAGATCTGATTTGTAGTTACTTTTCACATGAAAGTAGTAAATCTGACACTGATATTTTCCTAAATAAGCATAGGCAAATCACCTCTTTGTCCTGTGTTATGCTCAGAAGTGGAGAAATAATGGCTGAGCACACTACACAAGAAGCTGGACTAAGGAGGCAGAGTCAGGCAATGCCACATTTCCCTGAAATTAACAGTCCTGGCTGATAAGAAAGCCAGGCCAGGTGCTTAGAGACGTGAGGTGACTGAGAAGGCACCGGTTTCAAAGGCCAGTAGCCAGAGTTAGGATCTAGATGTGCCTGAACTTGGAGAATGGAGGTGAAGAACCAGGCCTAAGGAAAATCTCAGTGACTCATGAGGTGACTTGCTTCAGCTCCAGAGTCTCTGCTGTCACTGTGGCAGCAGTTACCAAGGTAACATAGGAGCCCCCAAGAACTTAGCAGGGTAACTTGGGTGCAGGTAAGAACCTGACTGGGTTGGGACCCAGCAGGGATGAAAGAAAGATGGTTTGCAAGAAGTCAGTGTGAGGCTGGCAACATAGCTCAGTGAACTAAAATGCCTGCTTAGGAAAGTGTAGGGACTGCAGTTCGATCCCCGGCACCACCCGCTGCACAAGCCCCACCCCCGGGCACACACCTGTAATCCTAGTGCTAGGGAGGCCGAAAGCAGAAGGATCATGAGTCCGAGCTGCATAGTGAGACCCTGCAACAACCAAATACATAAAAATTTATATATATATATTATATAGTATTATATATAATATATATTATATATGTTTATATATATATATATATATATATTTAAAAAGAAATTTAAAAAGGAAATCTGTGTGTCCCAAGTTTATCCTCTTAATGAAACACTTCCACTCATTTTGAATTCATAACAATTCTATTTAGACTAAAAATATTTTCATATTAAAAAGTTCTCCCTAAATTACATGAGAATGTATTAAATGTATCTTTGTTTGCTTGTTTGTTTTGAAGCAGGGTCTCACTATAGATTAGGCTGACCTTGAACTCATTATGTAGCATAGGCTGGCCTTGAATTCACAGCAACCCTCCTGCCTCGGCCTTCTGAGTTCTGGGATCACAGGCTGCAACACCATGCCCAGATCTAAATGTATCTTTATATGTATATTTCTTATAAAATTTAAGAGCAAAGATGCAACCAAGTATGGTGGTACAGGGGCCAGGGAGATGGCTCAGTAGAATAAGCACTTACCTGGCAAGCGCAAGTTCAATCCCTGAGTTCAATCCCTGGTTCTGCTAAAAAAATAAGTAAATAAATAAAAATAAAAATAAAATAAACATAAAAAGTATGGTGGTGCATGTCAGTAATCCTAGCACTCTGGGAGGCTTAGGCAGAAGGATTGTAAGTTCAAGTCCCACTTGGGCAGTTTAGGGAGATCTTGCCTCAAAATAAAAAGGGCTGGGATGTAGCTCAGTGTGAAGCCATGGGTTCAATCCCAAATACCGTGCCCTCTCACACAATAAGCTCTGTCCAGAATACTTACTTATGGCAAGTATGAGAGTATTAATCTGAGCAACTACTTTGAAGATAACAATAAGCAACATCTATTATTGCCTTTTCCAGCTTTTCTCCACATTTGATTTTTGTCCCCTGCCTGAATTGTTTTTCTCAAATCTACCATTTTCTTCCTACATTTTGCCTAACCTATCTCAAACAACTGAGCTAACACCACAGTAGAAGCTGAGAACATTCTCTCTTCTGAGTCTACCTGGCAGTAGATAGAGCAGTACTCTAAATTGACAGGCATTGTAACAGGAAAGAGGGAAAACTCGAGTTGCCAAAGTACTTGACACCCTGCTATTGAAAGCTGTCCGAAGGCTGGTGGGTGTTCAGGAAAACCGAAGTGGGCCGTGGCCAGGGGCACCTGTAGAATGCTAATGGCCATCATTTAGCTGTCATTCATTTCTCAGTTCAAATTATTTTTAAATACCTTGTTAGTTCAAAATGTGTTTGCTTAAGTCATTTCAGTAGTAATACTTTTCTGCAGGAGGCAATTAGGTATTCTTCATTTTATAGCTCTTGAATAATAGCAGAGAAAGCTGCAGTTGCACAAGCAAATCGCAGATAAACTCCAGATTATCATATTAAAGTCTTTATTAGTCTGTCAGAAGAATTTTTTTGCACTGAATGCTTTTTAGTTTTTTATTATCCTTCTTAAAAAAATCAGAAAAACTTCTCAATGTTACTTTAGTTTTAAGAAAATTATTGAAGTCTCCATTTTTATAGGAAACTTAATCTTTTTTCTACTCCTGCCCCCACATCACTTTACTGAAGTAGCAAATTTTCCTTTTAAACTTTTAAAGATGTACAACTGTTTTAATTATTTCTCCGAGCTATCCGACAGCCTCTGGGTTTCATGCTTTATTAGAAAAGGCAACCTCTTGATTTGGCAGTAGCATTAGAAAGTTTGTTAGCATGACAGTAGTTGTTTAAAATAATGCTCTCTTCCACCTATTTACAAAGTCTCTTTTGTATTTGAAAAGTCATCAAATTAAAGTGTTCTTAAATTTACAGACATATTTATATTTTACCTGTTGGAACCATAGATACTCTTTTTTAATTTTTTTTATTTTTTGCGGAACCGAAGATTGAACTCAGGCCCTTGCACTTGCCAGGGAAGCGCTTATTCCACTGAGCCATCTCCCCAGCCCCATAACAACAGTACTTTGCCTGTGCTATAAGGAGGCTATCTTTTGCCTGAGAATTTTTCTTTCCTTTTTTTTTTTTTTGTCAGAACCGGGGATTGAACTCAGGCCCTTGTGCTTGCCAGGCAAGCACTTATTCCACTGAGCCATCTCCCCGGCCCCTCTTTTTTTAATTTGTAAAATTTTTTATTAGTACTTGTTTGCACAATGTAATTGCATTATTTGTCAGGAGTTGGTGCATGTACATAACATATGTGTTCCTTTTGTTAATGTATTTGGTACAGGGTCTCACTGTGCAGCTTGGACTTGTAGTGATCCTCCTGTTTTCAGCCTCCCCAGTGCTGGGATTACAGGCTTACGCCACCATGCCTTGACTCAGTGCCCCTGGGGGTGGGGCTGGCGGGGCATGTAGTTTCAGGAATAAGACCTGGTCCCTGCACTTGCCTAAGAAGGGACCGCTGAACTATCTTGTGGTCCTCATGGGTCCTTTCTTAATTTATTTTTTCATCTGTTTCCCCTCCTCCCTCCCTCCCCCTCCACCTTTTTCCCCTTCCCATTTGAGGAGGTCCTGTCTCCCAGCATCCTGTCCCCTAGCCTTTATTTTGGTCTCTGATGCTTTTGTTTTCAGCTGTGGTCTCATCTCTGAGACAGACTGTGTCTTAAATGGATATTTCTCTTTTGTTTCTTTAGAGTTCCCAGGCAGTGAAAGTTAAGTTATTCAATATTGTTTCATTTCTATTTGAACTAGGGCTTTGGGTCCCCAGGATTTTAGGGGAATATGCAGAACTCTTCTTCCAGCCCCCCAGCCCCCAGTGAAATCTACCTTCCCTTTATTAAAGCCATCCTATCAGGAGAGAGAGAGAGAGGGAGAGAGAGAGAGAGAGAGAGAGAGAGAGAGAGAGAGAGAGAGAGAGAGGAAGAAGAAGAAGAAGAAGAAGAAGAAGAAGAAGAAGAAGAA
>NW_004524596.1:13848468-13857441 GCF_000260255.1 Octodon degus
AGAGAGAGAGAGAGAGAGAGAGGAAGAAGAAGAAGAAGAAGAAGAAGAAGAAGAAGAAGAAGAAGAAGAAGAAGAAGAAGAAGAAGAAGAAGAAAGAAAGAAAGAAAGAAAGAAAGAAAGAAAGAAAGAAAGAAAGAAAGAAAGAAAGAGCTGAAGTTACTTCAGAGTCAGAAGAAATTACTGTGAAGTCTAAAATCCTACCATCTGCTTTGTGTGAAAACTGCTCTAGAAAGAACCTGAGCGAAAAGCTAGATGTTTCTTCTCCTTTTTCCTCATGGATAGTGTTGCTTAGCTTTCACATGGAACCAAGCTGTCTCATGTAAAAGGAAATACTCCTCCAAAAGAAATGGTAGAATACAGTATAATTCATGATTTGTTTTCTTTTACAATAAAATTACATTATATCTTCACTGACTGCTCATTAACTGTAAGTCCGTCCATGAAGAATATTGTCTAGACAAGAGAAATACACAAGTCGCAGACACATTCTACTCCTTCAGATACTGTCTGATGAATTTCCTCCGACTTGCGTGCCCTTTGCCTGTTCTGGCACATGTGATCAATGACCGAGGCCTTGACTGCCAGCTCTGCTTCCTTAGGTAGAACTGACACATCTGTAGCCACTGGCAAGCCCAAGGCCCCAAGTGGTGGAGAAGATTATCTCTGGATTGTCTGAGCTGCCACTTTAGCTCCTTCAATGGTTTGTTCCACAGCAAGTTTGATCTTTTCATTACATCCAAAAATACATGGATAGCCTTTGGCTTTTGACATCAACAATATAGACCCTCCTTGACTTACAATAGTTATATCTCAATAAACTCATGGAGAAGTGAAAATTTTGTAAGTCTATAATGTATTCAATAAACACAAACTACCAACATCCCAGCTTAGCAGTGCAGTGCACTGTAGGGTACCCGCTGTTTTCCCCACATGATTGCATGGCTGATGCGGAGCTACCACTGGCCTCATTGCCCAAGTATCTTGAACAAAGCATTCACAGATCTGGGAAAAGATCACCATTCAGACTTCCATGTACACCAGAAAACAAACTACCCTGGCTCTCTAGTATTTCATAGGATGAGTACATTAACAAGCCAAATTAGTATATTAACAAAGGTAATTCAGGTCAGAATATGTAACTTAAATGACCAGTTGGTAGAAAAACTAGTTCATTTATTGTGTTCTTCTGAATTTCCATTGGCTTATGTCAAAATAGTAGATACAACTGACTGCAGTTTGCTTGTTGCATAAATAGCAAGTAGTATCTCTCATGTGTCCCAGAAGATTATATTTCATTTTTATAGACAGTGTAGCATAAAAGTTTCTTTCTGTGCTTTAGTTTCCTCATCTGTAATATGTGAATAATCATGGGACTTGTATCCTGAAGCTGCAGTCGGCTCTTGTAAATGATTTAACAAAGCGCTTGGGGTAGTGCCTCGTAGATGCCATACACATTTCACTGTGGCAGTGGCATGTTTTAGATAATGTTATTAGGATCATTGTCAGCATCAGCTTTTATCTCCTGTGGTTGGATATTTTGAGTTGGATGTTTTGAGGCTATTTCAAATACATTTCAAATCTGGGATATTTTATTCTGTTCAATCAATGTCTGTGGATACTCCATTTAATAGAAGTTGCTTGTATGCTTTGAAAAATGCAAGATAATTTTATTGATCATATATTGACACCACTGATAGCCATTTGTAAATGTCTGGTATGGGTTTATTCTTTGGCTGATCTCAACAGTTCACACCCTACTCTATCTTGGTTGGCCCAGGGAACATACTGATTTGTGGTAGCCTTGTGCTTTCACCCTGCATAATACATCTAATGAGCACCCATTTTCCTTTTGTTTGAAAACTGTACCTTCCTTGTGGAATTCAATCCCAGGATTTTGAATATTCATAATGAGCAACAGACAAGTTAAGTCATTTTATTATTGATGTATAGTCATACAAGAATATGAGTATCAATAATATGACCCTTGGTAAAATGGAATAGAAAGAGTACTTTTTTCATGTATGTATTTGGTACAGGGTCTCACTGTGCAACTCAGACTTATAATGATCCTCCTGTTTTCAGCCTCCTCAGTGCTGGGATTACTTCCCAGACTCGATGGCCAGTTCAGTGCGCCCAGGGGGATGGGTTGGCGCCACATGTGGGGCTGGGGATCGAACCCCAGTCTCTGCACATGCCTATGTAGACACTTAGTCCACTGAGCTATCTTCCAGTCCTAGAAAGAGTACTTTGAATTGAAACATCAAAAATGAAATGAACAGCGGTTCCTTAATGTTTTTTAAACACCATTTTAATAATGCAATTTGGGAAATATCTCCTCTGAATTTGTTCTCGTTTTATGTGTGGCTTTGCTTTAAAAGATACGATTTTAAGGATCTCAGTGGGGCCAGGGAGATGGCTCAGTAGAATAAGCACTTCCCTGGCAAGCACAAAGGCCTGAGTTCAATCCCCAGTTCTGCCCCCCGAAAAAAAAGGATCTGAGTGCCTGAAGCCCTCTACATGTTAGCTTCTGGATATAAACATGCACGTGCTCACTGGGTAGCACAGGACAGAGCATGTGAGCGTGGAGTTACAGCACCTAGCTGCATGGATTTGGCCCTTCACTAGCTTTGGGATTTGGGGAAGTTACTTAACTCTACAGACCTCAGTTTCCTCATACCTAAAATGGAGATGCTTGCCCCGTTACAGTACTGTGAGAATGAAATGCAATAATCAATAAAATGCAACACAGTGTCAGACTGAGTCAGAATGTTAGTTGCTGCTAACTAGCACTATGATACCAGTACTGATAATGTCATTTTCCTGTTATTGTACTGGTGTGTATGATGACATGTTTTCAACCCAGATTTTTGTTGGTAACAGAATTACTGTGGAAATTGTGGAGACTATAGCTTTATTGCACTGTTGATATTGAAAAGCTTCCTTTCATGCCCCAGAGCTAATCTGTTATCCATGAACTTGCTCAAAACCTTTTTAAACTTCTGAACCAGTGCCACCTCTTAGAGTAGTGAGTCCCATAGGCTCATCTTGTTCTGCACAAACCTGACATGAAATCACCAAGGCCAGCAGTTCTACCTTCTGGAGAGTGCCTTCTACCCTCTTATGTTTGGACATGGTGAACATGTCACTTTCGGTCTTCAATCACAGTGGTTTTTGCTTTGTTTTGTCTTTAAAATAAATCCCTGTTGTCTAGTTTATTTCACCTATGAAATTTAAGAATCTTTGAAGTCATGGTATGAAAAACACCAATATTTTCTTAAAGGTCAGCTTTTCCATCATTTCTGGCTTTACTGGATCTTAGCATAGACAACTCTTTCTCTAATGTTCATCCTTTCAAGTTCCTTTCAAAGAATTAAAGGGCAAGATGATCTTAGGAGATCGTTCAACCTGATCATTTACTTAGACAAACATACCTTTCTCTGTGTCAGAAGTAGCAGTGTTTTCATAGGAGAGGATAGTATAGCCCTAGTCTTACAAAATCACCCAGCTCATATTGCTGGGTCCACATATGTGTCATGTAGACTCATGTATCTGACCGTCACTTGCTGTTGCAGTATAAGATCGTGTTTCATTGTTCAGAATTTTGTGATTTTTTCTGATTTCTGATATGAATCAGAGCTTTAGAAGAGAAGCATCATTCTTGTGCCAATATTCCTATCATTTTCCCCAGTATCTCCTCAGCTATCCTCACGCATCTTGCCACTTGGCATCCTGAAAATTTTATGAAAAATTTCTCAGCTTCTGAGTACTGTTCTTAAAGTACTTATAAGTACTATTTGTAAAGGTCTATGTTCTTTCCAGACCTCTTAACTTGATAGTTCATATGTTGTCACACATGTAATAGTCATGATATATTATTTTGCTTTTGCTGCTTTCTATGCAAAAATGTTACTAGAAAACTGTTGTCAAGAGAAGGCACCTTTATCTGTGTTGGTTAAAAGTCATCCGAATGATGGAGTGCCGTCTGAATGATGCCGTGGTTGACACAGGCAGACCACAGGAAAGTAGACATACACAGAACAAACAGGGAGAAAAGAAGAATGTAAATGCAACAGAGGCTCATCTGGTGGGAGGAATTAAAGTGCCCTTTGAAAGTGCCTCAAGTGCTTCCTCGTGGCAGCTTCCATAAGGCAGCTGTGTTGAGCCTCAGCCAAATGTCTTCTTGACCTCCACTGTTTCCTGGGGCTGAAAGGGTACAGGTCCTTCATACACATTCATTATGATTCAGGAAATGAGCGTGATCCAGGTATTTGACAAGAAGACTGGTTGTCAGGAAGCATTCTTTCTGCTTGCCTACATTGTGTCTGGGGTTATGTGTGTGATTCTGGGAGAAGTCTCCGACCCGCCTGTTGGGGAGATGAGGCACACCCCACCCAGTGAGGGTGTTGGCAAGCCTGACGAAGGTGTCTGAACTACACTGGGGAAGGGCATGGGGCTGAGCAGAGGGCGTGCCCTTGGGGTTGATCTTTCCAGAGCAAAATAGGAAGTGCCACTCTGGGGCCCAGCTGCTTTGAGGCTCTGGGAGGGCTCAGTGAAAGACTCCATCCAGCAGTTATTCTGAACAAACACAGTACGTACAATTACCCATGGATGGTATTCAAGGGAGACGGACAGACAGAAGGACAGACATCAAACTGAATAAATGAATTTACTAGAGTCAGTCAGCAACATGTCTTACTACCTTACTTTTGTTTAATATATTTTCTGCTTTTAAAAAAAAAACCTTCTAAGTAAATTATTTTCTATGAGTATATTAGAAGTGGTTCCTTTGCAAAACTTCAGCTATTCCACCATCCCTTCAGCGTATTCTTTAGGGAACACTGGTGAATACAAGGTAGGCCAGCCAGTCAGGTAGATTTGGTGGTGCCAGCAAGATGTGGAGAGAGTGACAGAGGAGAGAACTTATTCAAAGCACTGGATTATCAGTGGCGCACTATGAAACAGTTAAGAAATTTGAGAAGGTATGTAATTATATGCTAGTCTAAGGAGTGGACTACACTGAAGTTATTCAATGGAGAAGACTTGTGTGATAGGTTGGAGAAGTGAGGGAGGGCTGGATAGGGGAAAAAGAGCTCGAGCCAGTTCTTAAATGATGTGGGTGAAGACAAGAAGAGAGAGCTGTCTAGACAAAGGAAATGATAACTAAACTGCAAAACTAGTTAAAGATTTTTAATGAAAAAAGCCATACTCATTCATATTTTTTTACTGGTAGAAATGAATAAAATATTTCCAAAGGAATTTAGAAAAAATTTAATTATACGAAATTTCTGTGTTTATCTTAGAAATATATCCTTCTGTTTAAAATACCCTTTAGCCCTTCCAGTGTGATCCAGAAATGCTCCTGTATTTCAGTATCATTTTGACTACATAATTACACTTTTCCTGCTCTGAGCCTGAAGGATAAGATGCTAGTATCACACCTGGGATCGGTTAACATTTCTATAATCTATAGATAGGATTGATGTTAATACATTGTGATAAAACAGACACACTAAAGATAGTGCCCAAGTGCTGAAAGGTGGTATTGGTGAAGTACTGTCTCTGCCACAGCCCTCTCAGGGAGCGATCACCTTCTGTGACAAAAGACAGTGTCTTTCTATTTTTCCCTTGCATGAATGTGGGTAGAGATGTTTTTAAATAACACAAGTGTGATCATTTTTGTGGCATTATTAAGTTGTTCATGGGGCTCGTATTGTATGAGTGCAGAGGAACCTGAATCCGATCCCGAGCTGTCAGCAGCGAATGTCAGTCATTTCAGCAAATCGCCCCCGTAGTGTCATCATGTATAATTCTTTAATTTTAGGCCTGCAAATCTGTGAAAGAAATACGGTATAAAATGTACCAAAAGAACTGCCTTGTTTAATACATTTGATATTGTGCTTGGCAATAAAAACAAACCCGACAGCACTTAAAGTCTATAAGTTGATTTTGCCAGCGTACTCAGATAGGATGGTAACCCATTGCCTAAGCCTGTATGTTCTTCAAAAAATATTTCACGTTTTCAAATTATTCATTTTATTTAACCTATTTTAACACATAGAAGTTTTGATATAGTTTCCTTTCTTAGTCACTTCCAAAGAGTCAAAAATGATTATCAAAGCTGAAAAGGCTTTTTGTATTTTCTTCAAATGGTAAAGCCATGTATGTGAACAACAAGGCTGGTGAATTTGCTGTTCTATTTAGTTGACATTTTAATTCAAAGTGTAAACTGAAGTTTCTTTTCATTTCATCGCACTATTAATATTATTCTGTTTTTGGTTAGCTTGGGTAAAAATCGTTCACTGGTGTCATTTTTGATAATTAGCCTTTTATATCTTGGGGTTTTTGGTAAGCAAATAAATATTTTAAATGTAATTGGTGCAATTACTGTATGTGCATTGAACAACTTTATATTGAGCTTCATGTCATGTCACATTTTTATGCTAGTGGGTTTTTATGATTTTTTTTAATTGTATGTGGTATTCTTCTGAAGTATATAATTACCAGCTCAGCCTTGAGTTGGAGAAGCAAGAGTTCTGTCGTTCTTGCAAGCAGATTTGTATTGAAAGATACAGAAAAGCTTGCATTTTTTTCTTCTAACATTCCTTCCCCATCGATAAAAGTAGTTCATGTCTGAATATTAATGTTGTTTTTACATCCCGTATAGTCCCAGCACCACATTGTCCTGGTAGGGGTTCAAGCAAATAATTTAAGCCCAGTCCAGAGTTCACTGGTGAGAAACTAGAAGGTTGGGAACGGAAAATAAGAGGTGGTCGTGGTTAGGAGACCAGACACAGAAGCAGAAATGAACGAGAACAAAAGAGTCATTAGCAACAGTGCCCTGTGCTGGGGGCAGCACAGAGCTCAGAGGCGCTGCCAGGTGGCCTGTGCTCTCGTCCACCGTCTCACATTCCAGCTACTTGCAGGCCAGGCAGAGGGGCAGGGCCAACGGTCTGTGTAAAGGGGAGCAAGAGAAAGGAGCAGCTTTCCCCCGAGCTCTCGGAGCTATAGGAGAGGTTTGTGAATAGCTGGACAGAAAAGCGTTACACAAAACCAAAAGTGAGTTGGAAAAGGCCTTGTGAACATAAGGCATTACTCCCCACCCCCCCAAAAAAATCTATTAAGAGTAAAAGCAGAACATGTGGACAATTTGGGGCCCCCGCTAGTACCATCCTCCAAGGGTTAGGAAGGCTGCCTGGTGAAGGAAGGTGGCATCCTACTGAAGGGCTAGTGAAGTTATCTTTGCTCGCTATGGGACAATTGTGCTACAGAGCACTGTAAACTTCCGAGACACACGGCGCCATTATTACCCTATGTGGGTGCCCGCTGCGTGCTTTAGGAGTTTTTCTGCTTTAAAATACTAGCACCACCCTCCATCTTCTGCTCCCAACCTCTTCATTGCTTCCAAATCAAATATGGACTAGACTGAGGAGAAAATGTAGATTCATGCCTATGAACCTCAGTTGTGACACTGTACTCTGCCTGAATCATGACAAAATTATTGGACGTAAAGGCACACCACAGGAACGTTCCTAGTGGTGTAGCATTTCCAATTGGAATGAGAATATGGATCCCGTCTCCCAAATGGAATAGGTCAGCGCGGACCAAGATGAATGACAACTCCATGGTTTTCAGCTGCTTCTTGCATGCTTGTACTGTAACTTTAAAAAGTTAGGTATTTGTGAGGAACATTTTTTTTCCCAAAACAATACTGAATTCTGTAACACTTGTGAAGACTGCCACAGATGGCTAACTCTACGTGTGTCATGATAGAAAAATAAGGGTCAGAGGGAAAGAGAAACCTTACCAAATTTCTTACAATTCTATCTAGGGATTCTGAAACTGAATTCTTACTGACTGATAAAACCCAATAGATGATTTCTTTTCTTTACCACCTAGAAGAGTGAATTCTGTCAGATTTTCCAACATCTGTACATTTCATATTAAGGTGACCATTTGTCTAGTATGCTTTTTAAGCTGCCCTAGAGCATCTTCCCATAAGAAACTTTCTAATTTTTTATCCTAATACTGTGGAATCTTAGCAAACTTATATTTATTATAATTTGATATATTTTATTCAAATTGCTTTAAAGAAAACCAACACCCAACACTAAGCATTGTTTCCTTAGTGAGAAGCCAAATACCTTAGAGGTGTTACATTCTCTAGGAAGATTTATTTATATTTTTATTTTGTGGAGTGGGGGATGAGTAGGGCTTGAACCATCTCAGTCCTTTTAAATTTCATTTTGAGCCAGACTCTTGCTGACTTGCCCAGAACATCCTCGATCCTGTGATGCTCTCGCTTCAGTGTCTTGTGAATAGCTATGATCACAGCTGTGCGTCACCACACCCTACTCTTATTTGTGCTTTTTAAAGAGCTATAGCTTGTCTCATTGGTAACTTTTTTAGATGGTTTTAATGTTTCAGCTGAGAGGAAGGTGAGAGCCAGAGGATCTGTTCTCCAGCTGGATGGAAGGGGAGAGTCTCACAAAGGTCTCAGTGTTGTAGGAAGTCTAGCCTCTGAGAGTGCCAGCTCCCTAGCTGCTCAGACCCTTGGTTGGAAAGGGCAGGTCTATAGGTGGACCTGGCTTGAAATCAGGATTCAGCATTTTTCCATTGCAGGATTTTAATTAAGGTTTAGTTCTTTGAGTTTTAGGGGTTTTTTTAATTTTTAAAATTATTTATTTGGTACAGGGTCTCCCTACGCAGCTGGAACTCGTAGTGATCCTCCTGTCTCAGCTTCCCCAACACTGGGATTACAGGGGTATGCCACCACTCCCAGTTTTGGTGGCTGGCATGGTGCCAGGGCTGGCACAGCATGCGGTACTGGGGATTGAACCCAGGTCCTTATGCTTGCCAGGCAGGTGCTTAGACCACTGAGCTATTGGCCCAGGCTCTGAGTTTTAGTGTTTTTTAATCTGCAAATCAGAATGGTGAAAGAATCTGATGCATAGAACTAATGGAAAGATTAAAGCA
>NW_004524596.1:13857541-13859245 GCF_000260255.1 Octodon degus
ATATATATTTATGAGCAGAATATATTTATTGAGAGAAAGAAAGCTCCTGTCCCGAGAGAGGGTTGGGGGGGCTGAGTGGGTAGTTCCTCCCCAGTACGTGGTATATTGAAAGTATTGGAAAATAGTATCCATAATGATAATGTATCATTTATTACTTTTGTGTCATCACATACCATGTTCAAGGACGAGGAAAAGAGGACTCTAGCATTGTGTTTTGCTGAGTCTTCAGTTTTGTTCTCATTTGAAATTGTGTTAATGATAAAAATATACAAATATTCTCATCTAGTCTACTGAGAAAATGCTCTGGTGGACAGAATTCAAGTTCTCGATTGGATAGTAGAGCAAGGGATTAAGCACAAGACTGGTTCTCAGAGCTGTAAGGGGGCCTCTGAAGCTAGTTCTCCCAGAGTAGAGTAGACAGAGTAGTCCTAGCAATATTAATAGCATGAAGTTCTACAAAGTGCTGGGGTGCTCGTACAAAGTAGTGCAGAGTAGTAGGAGATAAATATGATGTAATTGTATAACCACATAGGTAAAAAGTATTGAGAAGTTTTGAGCGATGAGGCAAAGATAATGCCTTCCTAGCTGCCTTAGCCAAACCATTGCGTCTCCAGGTGGTTCTTTGCTCCTGGGGTATAAGTCAGTGGCAGGGGCTTGTGCGTGTGTGCAGAGCTCCAAGGTCAATCCCTGGCCCTGCAAACAAAGACACGAATGACATGATACCTTCTTTGCTTTTTTTGGTCATGATTAGCTCGCTCGTAACTGTCTTCAGTTCTGAGGGCCACACTTTAAGAGACACGTGGACGCCCACTTCCAGAGTTGCTTTCAGTGGATGGCTCCATTCCCTGGCACTTGGAAAAAAATATAACTTCCCTGTAATCTTTCTTTTTCTTTTTTTTTACATAATAACTGGACATATTTATGGCGTATAATATATTTTGATGCATTATACAGTGTTCATCATGACTTCCAGGTAATTAGTGTATCCATCTCACCAAGCAGTTATCATTTATTTGTATCAAGTACATTCACGATCTCTTTTGCCTGTTTGAAAAATACCGCAATTCACTTTTGTTATTATACCGGGCTATAGAACACTAGAACTTGTGGCTCAGATTTAACCATAATTTTGTGAGCTATAGTTTTTAATGTTATAGGAAAAAAAGGTTACTCTGATATCTCTTGAATGGGAATGTTGCTATTTTAAGGGACAGTGTGATAGCACCTATCAAAATAAGAATACTAATGCAAGGGCCAGGGAGCTGGCTCAGTGGAATAAGCGCTTCCCTGGCAAGCGCAAGGGCCTGAGTTCAATCTCTGGTTCCTCAGAAAAAAAAAAAAAGAATACTAATGCCCACACTCTCTGAGTTAATGCTCCACTTCTAAGTGTCTATCCAAAAGAAATATTCAAGTTAAGTATGGTGAATCTAAGTTCTAGGCACTTCTCATTTTCTGCAGTAGTGTAAGACTATAAAATGTATATAAATTGAAACTGTGCAGATTAATCTTAATAATCAGTGGAAAAATTGTAGTTATTTCTTGATCTTTAAAAATTTTCGTAAAAAGCATTGAAAACTTTCTCTGTGCTTATAAATGTATAAAAAATGGGGAAGAGACCCAGTCCTAGCCCAGGTCCGGTGAGTGTGCGGAGAGTTTCCTGCTACCCTGCGCCGGCGGGACCAGTCCCAGCCCAGGCGCAGCGTG
>NW_004524596.1:13865268-13867084 GCF_000260255.1 Octodon degus
TTTGGTGGTACCATGGATTGAACGCAGGACCTTGCACTTGCCAGGAAGGGGTTATTCTATTGAGCTATCTCCCTGGCCCTTTGGATCTTAAAACACTTTGGATGTCATAAGATATCTTGCAAAATTCTTTTAATCTATTTTTTTTTTTTTTTTGCCAGTGCTCCATCCTCTGGGATACCTTCATCCTTTGTGTCACAGCCACTTTCCTCATTCTGTCAGTACATTTCCTTTCACCCCATTCCTCACACTCATGCTGAGGTAGAGACTTCATGCAGGCAGCAGTTGTTGATGTTTCCACGGTCAGCACCTTCTCAGTACATAACTTGTTAGTGTTCAATTCAGATTTCACTATACTGTTACCATTTATTTTTCTCTTCTGCTTCACTTTTTGGTGGCCATTTCCCCTTTGAAAATTCTTTTTTGTCGCATGTCATTTGGGAGATGGAGGTAAAACAACTACATGCTTTGTCCTCTGTGCATGAAGTGAAGCACAATGCGTGACTACCCATAGACTTTAAAAGAGATGATGTGATTGGTTACGAATCATGATGTTCTTGTATTACTTATAGGACAATTTGTATGCTGGAGGGCTAGCAAGAAACTTTATACTTTGTGCCATTACTCATAATTAATACATTGGCATCTGAAATCTGAACTGTGTTGCTGAGGGACACGTGTGTAACAGAAATTTGCACATACTGGAATCATGAAAGGCAAAGATTCCTTGCGTAAGATGTTGAACACACGATTGTTTATAATAGAAAAAAATAGAAATGAGAACCTAAATCAAGAAACAAGTAAAAGCAAATTTCCACTATGTAGTCGTTGAACGCAGTGAGGTAGATCTTCTATGTTTTGGCACAGAAAATTGTCTATGATGTATTAGTCGGTGAAAGAAGTGTGTTGTAGAACATTGTGGTATAATATCATGTGTATTTTTATTTTCTTTTATTTTTTGGTCATATTTTTTTAAAAAGTTTTTGAAGAGAAACAATGATACAGAATTTCAGAACAAGATGGTAGGAGAGCAACATAGTACATTGCTTATTGTTATCTGCAAAGTAGTTTCTCAGATTATAAGATGTTGACATGAAAAATTGATCAAATAATATAAGCATAAATCATTCTTTTTGAGCTCCATGGGCCGCCTCTTTGGGCGCGCAGCACTGTGGGCTCTGTTCTCCGGGCCGTGCGCCCCGGGCCCGCGCCTGCTCGTACGGCCCAGCTCGGGCACCTGAGAACATCCTTGCTGAGCACTACCAGGACCTACAGAGGAAGCCCTTCTACCCAGCCCTCATCAGCTATATGAGCTCTGGGCCTGTGGTGGCCATGGTCTGGGAGGGATACAATGTGGTCCATGCCTCAAGAGTGATGGTACGACACACAGACTCCACTGAGTCTGCCCCTGGAACCATCCGGGGAGATTTCAGCATTCGTATCAGCAGGAACATCATTCATGCCAGCGACTCTGTGGAAGGAGCTCAGAGGGAGATCCAGCTGTGGTTCCAGAATAGTGAGCTGGTGAATTGGGCAGACGGTGGCCACGATAGCAGCACCTACCCAGCCTGAGGGCTCATGCCACCCTTGGCACTCCATTGTCCACCAAGAACCAACTACCTCGGTCAACAAGAACTCAAGCCTACACCTTGCCTGTCTCTCCTAAACCACTTCCTTGTTCACCTTCTGCCCCACACCACCCCACAGGAGTTTGAACTTCAACTTTACGTGCCTTTCTGTGTCCTATGCCAGCACAAAATTAGACCAAATCCTGTATCAAAGTGCCAGACAACTTTTGGGGTGTCTTTAGAGGTGACCT
>NW_004524596.1:13867284-13880923 GCF_000260255.1 Octodon degus
CAGGTTCTTGCTCATTTTGAATGTTTTTTTTCCATTCCCCAGTATCTGTTGTGCATTCTCTATCTTATTTACTCCTTCAGCTTCTTATATTAGAAGGCAATGAAATGTTTATACATGCAAGCTTGATCTATTTCACTTACTAGTATGGTCTCAAGTTGCATCTATTTACCTGTAAGTCTCCAGCTTATCCTTCTTTATAACGGAGTTGTACTCCATTGTATAAAAATATTACATCTTTTTTATCCATTCCTCAGTGACGGGCATTCAGGTTGTTTCTAAGATTTAGCTATTACAGGGCTGGTGAGATAGCTCAGTGGACTAAGCCCCTGCTTAGGCAGAGCACAGGGACCAGGGTTCAATCCCGACACCACATGCCGTGATGGCCCCGTCCCCCGGGCACACTGAGCCGGCTGCCAAGACCAGGCCTGGTGGCGCATGCCTATAATGCCAGCACTGGGGAAGTTGAAAACAGGAGGATTACCATGAATCTGAGCTGTGTAGTGAGACCTCATACCAGATTTATTAAAAAACAAACAGATGTAGCAGGCCTGGAGTAATTTTATAGGACACCAAGTTTTAAAGACTGTTCTTAGCAGTGTGATGCGTTTGGCGCTGTATTAACTGTGCTCAGTGCCTTTCTTGGAACAGATTGCTTTGTCTTGCTTATAAGAATTTGGACCCAGCCTGCTTCTGCTGTTTGCAGGACTGCAAAGCAGGATTCTGAGTCAGTCTGCTGGAGTCTAACTCCTGTAGCACATCACTTGCTAACCTGGAGTGTGTGCTTTACCTTTCTATGTCTGAGCTTTCACATCTGCAAAATGTGTTAATAAAACTAACTATACTACTGAGAGCAGTGACATCTTTAAGGTGGAATTGGGGTTGTTCATGTCTTCCCCTTCCACATCCCCTATCAGCTCGTGCCCAAGCCACGCCAAGTAAACATGCAATCTAAGTTTTAATATGTGGACTGCTAGGCCAACATGCTTCCAGACAAGTACGCAGTTATCCATGTCTAACTGAATTCTAATTATAAATCTTGACTTGTGCAAAGTTATTTAGAGACACTGCTGCCTCAAAAGGTTTTTGAGGGGATTAAATGAGATAATTAACATAAGGCTTTCAGCATAATAGCGCATAATAAATAAAAATTGTACTAAGTTAATAAAAATCCCCACTAAGTGATAGTGTTATCATAAGTGATGATATTTTGAAGAACTGGGGCATGTGTTTGTCACATTTTCCATTCAATGAATGGGGGAAAGATGGGTTGGTAGTTAAACATCTGGCACACTCTTGTTCTCTTAGATCATATTTCAGTTTTCCAATTCTTGAGTGTCAGTGGCTTGTTTCACTCCAGTGTTCACTCACTGATCCCTTACTGAGTTCCAGGTTTGGTTCTAAGTGATACCAGTACCAGGTGAAAAAACAGGAGCTGTATAATCAGGTTGCTCTAGTAAGGATTAGAAAGGAGTTCAGAAAATTGCAGTGTGATGTGATTCAGGTTAAAAATAAAAATGTGCAGGGGCCGGGAAGATCACTCAGTTGAATAAATGCTTGCCTGGCAAGCGCAAGGGCCTGAGTTCAATCCCCGGTACTGCAAAAAATAAAATAATAATAATAATAATAATAATAATGTGCAAATGATAAGAATGAAGCAGAAAAGTGTGCTGGGAGCTCCAGGGGCGCAATAGGCTGGCGGGCAGTACCTACACAGAGAAGTGGGGAGTCAGAGAAAACTTCATGAAAGAGGCAACACCAGAACTGGAGCTTGAAGGTGGGACAAGACTTGGCTGGGTGGAAGCCTGCTTTTGGTGTGTGCAGACATACTGTGCAACGTTTGCTGTGAGATTCTCCATGCTGTTTATAAGACTGAACCAACACAAGGTTTGGTTTTTCTTCTTCTCGATGTGTGACTGCATTAGACAGAATGTCTCATTAGATAGAATGGTGTCACATGGTTATCTTGAGTTGCCAGGGAGACTAAAAATCATTTTGGCAGAATAAGGTAAAGAAAAGGAGTTGGTGAATGGTATTTGCCAAATGACAGTGACTGCCAGAGCAAGAAATGCAACTTGCCCATCAGTGGTAGTGCAGTGGCAAGCGGGGACACCGAAACGACACCCAGGATCTAGGGGCTGACTTACTTATGTCGATAGGCACTGAGTGGGATCATTCCCAGAATATCAGGCCCTGATCTCTGATCGTCTACAGCTTTTATGGGATGAGCAAGCAGGAAATACAGGGGCAGAATGGCGCGTTAACTGGGATGGGTTTACACAATGTGCATCACAGTGACCAGCCATCTCTATGAGACAGAAACAACCAGAACTGGAACAGGAACTGTTACCTGGGCAACTAAAAAACTGAAGTATATGGCTGGGGTGGGACATTTTCTGTTCTGTTTCCCAGCAAATCTTTTCTGAGTATATTACATGTGATCTTTTGAGACAAGACCCATCTACAAACAGTAACATTAGAGGTGTCATGATCCTAGGATGGACGCTGGCCAAGCTTCCCAGGATTGTCCTATTACAGAGCTTTTCCTAAATTGTTTTTAGGAGAAGACATCATTCAGGCCTGTCTGTCCTGTATCATCACTCTGGCAAGGTAGCGAGGGAGTCCATCTGACCTAGGAGAGTGCCCAGTGTGCCTTGGATGCTCATCCACTCATCCAGTTTGATTGACTCTTCTGTTGTCTTGGGTCAACCATCCATTGAATTTAAGGCAAAAGCCACAGCCAGCAGGAGGCAGGGAAGCAAGGACTGGGGTGAGCAGCCTAAAAAGACACAAAAATGAAGGGGACTAGGTACAGAGCAAGGCTGTGAATGGTGTCCTCAGGCTTCAGCCATACGTGGACTGATCAGCATCCAGAGTGAGCAGAGTAGGCCTTTGAGGGCATTGTCTCTTCAGAGTGAGGCCTGGAGGAGGAGCTGTCCGGGTGGACTCTCCAGCACACCCAAGGCTGGATTTCTACACTTGCTGATGCACTTCATGTGTGCCTGGGTCGTGTGTATGTGCAGCAGTGTCCAGCAGATCTAGCTGCATTAGTTTCCTCGAGCTGCCGTAACACAGCACCATACCCTGGGCTACTTCAAACAGCAGGGATGCATTCTTTTGCCATTCCAGAGGCCACAAGACCAAAGTCTAGATGCAGAGCCATACTCCATCTGAAATTTTAGGGACCTTCCCCTTACATCTTCATAGCCTCTGCTGATTTGCTGGAGTCTTTGGGTCCCTTCGCTTGCAGCTGCGTCATTCCAGTGCCTCTTTTGTGGCCACACAGTGGTCTTGTGTGCGTCTGTCTTCACGTGGCCAGTCATTCTGGATCAAAGGCCCACTCCAGAGTAACTCCAGCAAACTTAGGTCAACAACTGTATTTCCGAATAAGGTCATATTATAAGATATTAAAGGTTGGGGCCTCAATGTACCTTTTTCTTTTTAAGGGGGGATAGATACAACTTAATCTATAACATCATACTTTGCACTTAATATATAAATAAGAAATGTTCTGTTTCCAAATTCTGCTTTGTTATACATAGATTTTTGTAATGATGTTTGAAAGCCATATTTTTATTCCTAATAATTCCTGAGAAATAATTACTTAACTCCAAAACTGTGGCCAGAAATGAGATTATAAGATAATTCCTTTTCAAATATCTAGTTACAAATTTAGGGGGGAAATCTATTCTTTATCATATGCCCCACAAAAAAATTTACAAATGTTTTAGAGTTAAATATTGCGTAGAACTTTAGGAAAGAAAGTTCCTAAAGTTCCTGGTCTTTTGAGTAGTTGTGCAGTTAAAAAGAACAGTTGACATAATAAGTGTCAACTGTTCTAACTATTTGAAAATGTAAAACAGTTGGGCTTATGTCACACATCTATAATCCCAGCTCTTGGAAGACTGAGGCAGGAGGGTCACAAGTTCAAGTCTACTCTGCACAACTTAGAGAGACCCTGTCTCAAATAAAAAGAGCTGAGGACATAGCTCAATGCCAAGGTCCTGTACTCTAAATACTACTACAAATAATAATAATGGTAATAATGTATAAAACATTTTGTCCAAGAAAAAGTAACACAATGGGAGAAATGGTAGACTGAGAAGCATTATAACAAATTAAACAGATTAAACAATTGACAAAGCTATTGAGACCTCCAAAAGCTAGATGGTTAGGTAGGTGGATGTGCCTTGTCTGTCAGAACATCAGTTTATTAAGTAGTCACGTGGAAAACATTCTCAGTAATCATTTAAAAGTGCAATTTAAACTGCGCTGCCAATGATAAATTATACATTGCTGACAGTGGTATAAATTGATATAGCATTTCACTTCTATATCTAGAGCTATAAAAATATCATACCACTAATATTTCTGGAAACTTAGTCTAAGGAGGTAGGTTAAAAAAGGAAAAAGGCTGTATCTAAGAAGCTATTAATTGAAGAATCATTTGCAATAGTGAAAACTTGGAAGCAGTCTAGTTGTCTGAAAGTAAGGGAATAATTGACTGGGTTGTTACGCATCCCTGTGTTGAAATATGCTGTCTTGGAAAGATTTTGTAGTGAAGATATAGATATGGATATGGATATGGATAGAGATATAGATATAGGTGTAGATATATAATGCAGCCATTAAGAAGAATGAAATCGGGGCTGGTGAGATGGCTCAGTGGTCTAAAGCACCTACTTAGAACAAGCTTAGCAAAGCACAGGGACCGCGGTTCAATCCCCCAGCCCCGCATGCCAGCCAGCCCCGCCCCCTGGTGGGCTGAGCTGGCCACACACACACACACACACACACACACACACATAAATAAGAAGAATGAAATCATGTCATTTTCAGGAAAGTGGACAGAACTAGAGATACAAAATAAAGCAGACTCTGAGAGATAATTATTGCATATTTTCTCCTATATGTGAAATCTAAAACAAAACAAGACAAAATCAGAGAGAAGACATGACAGTCAGAAAGAGATTAAAAGGGAATAAGGAAGGAGCAAGGTGCGTGATGGGTTAGGGGAAATGATCAAAGTACGGTGTACATATTTAAGAGTCTGCCAGGGCGGGGAGATAGCTCAGTGGAGTAAGTACTTGCTTGGTAAGCACAAGGCCCTGAGTTCAATCCCTGGTACCAGCAAAAAAACAAAAACAAACAAACAAAAAACCAGTCTGCCAACATGAATTCCATTAATCTGTGTAACTGATATTCACTAAACAAAAAAGAATGGTATAATAATGGAGATCTGTGCAAATATTTATGTTTCAAAGCTGTGTGTTTCCTAATGTGCCAAATATGACTCCTACAATTATGTAAAATTTAAAAGTATGCCTTTGAGAAAAACCAGGTATCAAGGAGCATGTAGTTGTTTTAAGATGTTATCATTATGAGTCATTTTCCATTCTTTTTCAAACTTTTGTATAATTAAAAAATCTCAACATGTTCAACTTACTATGGTTTTGAAAACCTTCAGGACTTCTTGCATGTTAATGAAACTCTTGGAAAGAAAGGAGAATTAAATGAACTTTCTGGGAGAAAAATAATTTTACCCATAGAAATTGAATAAATCACAGATGTTTTTCTTTCATAAATAAATCCCGTACTAAGAGGCGAGATTCTTCTGACATGAACAAGTGACATTTGATGAAAGGTCTAATGTAGCATATGTGCAGAGTGGGGATGTTTTTGACTTGTGAGGTAATTATTTTAATCTTATCTCATCATTCACTTTGGTTTTGGTTTTGTGGCTGAGACTTTAAAACTATTTTTTCAAAGAAAATAACTTACACAGGCTGGAGAGAAATAAATTTGCTGGCAGGAGGGCAAATGATCCCTTCTAACTTTTATAGTTATGACTTAGTGTGGATTTAATGCCGAGCGATTAACACAGGTGCTAATATCTTAGCAGTTTTTTTATTTGCATTTTATGAAGAGAACTTGCTCCTCCCTTCTCATTGGCAGAGTTTATAAGGATTGTAAAAAAAAAAAAAAAGGGGGCTGGGGAGATGGCTCAGTAGAATAAGTGTTTCCCTGGCAAGCACAAGGGCCTGAGTTCAATCCCCGGTTCCGCAAAAAAAAAAAAAAAAAAAAAATGCAGGATTGTAAAAAAAAAAAAAATGATCTCGCTGCTTTTCCCTGGCGAGGTGCTCCTAGCATGTTCCAGAGGCTTGCTGGAAGGCTCGCTCTCCCCAGGAGAACATAGGCACTGTCTGTCTCTGGGAGTATGAGAAGTAACCAGGGATGACAACCCCTCAGGGATCTCCCCTGCTAAGGCTGGATTCAATTATGCCTCCATGGTTGACTGGGCTTTGCATTCACGAGTCTGCATTTACTACCTGAAGATTAAAGTTGAGTGGTAGTACATCTCCTTATTCCCTCCCCAATAACACACACACACACACACACACACACACACACACACGTCCTTGCACACCAGCTTATTGTGAAACAACTAATTGATGTCCTTTAAAAGAAAAGAAGGAGCCTGGCGGTGTGGGTGTGGGAGTGATGATGGAAAGGAGTTAATCCATGTCTCCAAAGCAAAGACCAGACAATGGACATCCATGCCGAGCAGTGCTAGACTATTGACATCTACTGACTCCCTAGCGAAATGCAGCCCGCCCTCCACTATTCAAGGAGCGGATCATCCGAAATGTACATTATCCTGGCCATATGCTTCTCCTCCTTTGCCATCTGGCTCGTTGCCTGCTTCCCTTCTTGTTAACGTGGAAAATATTCAAAATACTCTAATCCAGTTCTGCCAAACCATTTCTACTGCCTTTATCAACCCTCCCCTTGCAGTTACACAGTGCACTTCCTGGTCCAGGATGGTCCCCTGGCATACTCTGATTCCTCACAGGCCACATTGGTGAGTTTCTAATGTACAGTGTTGTGCTTGTTGATCTTTGCTTTAGAAGAGTCCTTTAGTATCCTTCGTATTTATTATTTATCACTTCAACTAGCTGGTGAACTCCTTTAAAGCAAGGGACATCCCCTCTGCCTTTAGTATCCTCTTCAGCTGGCCCAGAGAGCTCCATTTCACAAGACAGGTGTGGGACAAGTGTTGTTGGCTAAGTACTATTCATCCTCATTTCAACCTGGTAAGGCACAAGACAGTCACAACAGTGAAGAAGCAATAGCTGAAATACAATTTTCTATAAAAATCAACAGAAATGAAATGCCAGGCTTTCATAACTGGAAGGAGCATTAAAGAAAATTCTGTCTTCTTGCAGCAAAGGTGGGCCCTAGAATAATTAAGTAACTCATCGTTGGTCACCCATAGTATTTGCAGCAGCACTAGGGGTAGAATTCACACCTACAGAGCTCACTTTGTTTATCCTCCACACTTTCAAGGGCTATGTAGAAGTGGACATATATAAAAGGTACATAGGAAAAAAGTAGCTTAGATGAGGTTGTAGGAAGAAAAAGTCTATATTAATGCTAAATTAACAAGATTAAAGAAAAATTTATCCCCCTTTTGTAGTATCCTTTTGGATTATAGGTGCCATAATAATTATTTGTTTTAGATAATGTTCTAAGAATTGAAAAGACCTCATCCAAGTGCCTAGAACAAAACTAGCACATAATATGTAGGCATTGGGCCAGCGAGATAGCTCAGTGGGCCGAGCTGCGTAGGCAAGCTCGGGTGGGGTCTGATCCCCGACACCACATGCTACACTGGCCTTGCCCCCAGGTGCGCTGAGCCAGCCACTGAGACGGGGTGCGGTGGTGCACACCTGTAATCCCAGGGCAGGGGAGGCTGAAAACAGGAGGATCAGTATGAGTCCGATCTGCATAGTGAGACCCTGTACCAAACACGTTTTTTTTTTTTTTTATAAGTAGGCATTGATCAATATCTGTTAAGTGAGAGAATAAATATAAAATGTTTTCATTTTCAGTGGGACAAGTATTCACTAGTTGCAATATAATCAAACTCACTTATAAAAAAATTAGAGTCTTTGTATCAAATTTTAGTTTTGCAATAGATTTTAACTGACTGAACAGTTTAGCCACAAATCACAATAAACTTATTATGTATCTGTAGATGTCATAAATTATTAGAGGAAGCTAATGCCTCATCCTCAACTATTTTATAAGCTTAGCCTGAACATTTTTTATATGATCAGTGTAAATTTCCAAGGCGAATCTTAAAGGTCAAATAATATTTCCCATTCTAGTTAAAGGAGAGAAAAAAGCCTAATATAATTTTACATAGAATGTAGGTTTAGAATGCTATAATTCATAAAAGTTCACATGAAAACAAAATTTTATTTTGCTTTCTTAAAAATTTTATTTGCATTACTCAGATAATGCAGGTTTATTGTAGAAAATGAGAAGATAAAGATCATCATGATAAAGAATAAAGCTACTCAACCCTAGAAGTCGAAGATTAACAGTTACCATGTACTTGTGTGTCCTTTTGGACCTTTCTTCTGTGCTTAATCATCTTGTCACATAGTGCAAGCCATTAATACTTGACTTATTACTCAATATCAATAAATGTTTCTCGGAACCATTCTTGACAGTTGCAGAATATCTCAGCAGATACATGTATCAAAACTTATTTAGCTCCTTTTTTTGGATAGTGTATTAGTTACCCTTCTCTCCTTGCTGGGACAAATACCCAACCATTCGAAATGAGGGAAGGAAAGGTTTATTTAGCTCACAGTTACTGGAGGTTTCAAGACACTGGAGGAGAGGCTGGGGCACTGCTGTGTCCAGGATGACCCTCTCCAGACCTCTGAGAAAGTGCAGACTAGCCAGTTTTACCCATCACACCTCTCAGGCCCCACCCCTCGGGCCCCACCCTGACCCTCTGGCCCCACCCCTCAAGCCACTTGTTGCTCTTCCAAAAGCTGTGTCTGTCCCATAACTTACATGAGGCTTTGGGGGGACAACTAGACACAAACCATAACAGATATTTATGTTATTTTAATTTCTCTCCCATTTTTTCACTATTTATAGATGGTGGTTTGGTGAATATTTTTATGTATACATCTTGACTCATATGTTCAATAACGTTCTTGGAATGAATTCCTTTGACTTTTAAAGGTAGGAATCTGAATTCTTAGGTGCCAAAGAGATTGCCTTCTTGTAGACTTTGAAATGTTAGTTTTGAGTGACTTAGCACTTTCTTGTGATTTGTTATTTATATTTTTTTGTGGTACCAGGGATTGAACTCAGGACCTTGTGCTTAGCAGGCAAGCACTTATTCCACTGAGCTGTCTCCCCAGAACTTTTGATTATTCATAACAATCTTATACATTTTCTTATTATGCATTAATACAATTGTATTTAACAATTGATAAACTTCAAAGCACATAGTTTTAAGTATGTAAATATTTTACATAGTATTGTTCTTTAATAATAACAATAATGATAAAAACAAATTATGCTGACCAGTTTCCTCCTGATTTTCCAAGCCTGGATGCTTTGTTTGGCTGGTTGACATGAGGCAGTTTCTTGCTAGAGGAAAAATGTCACTGGACTGGTCACTAATCCTCCCCCAATCCTGCCCATTTCTGTGCTGATTATATGAACAATAAGGTGTTGTCTTGTTAATTAAATGAAAGTAGCTCATTAAAGCTGCTTTTCATCCATCTGAACTTATCTCCCAACTGGGTCTTCCATTATCTATACCCAATGAGAATAGGATTGTTTGGGAAAGGCCCCTCTAGGAGAATATTTAAAACAAGGAACCAAGAGCCTTCTCCACTTAGGAGAGAAGACACAGGGGTGAGGAGAGAGAGGCCTTGCTTAAGCCTCTCAACTTGTGACTGTTCAACATGGTGACCTTATGATTTTCTTGATAAAGTTTGCAGTAAACTTTATCTTTTTGTATTTAATTTAACAGCCTTGGAACCTGGAGAAGCCAGCAGGACCTTATTTATTATGTAGCAAACATCAACCTCTTCTGGTACAATTTTTTTGTGTGCTAACTAAAAGAGACATGAGGGGCTGGTGAGATGGCTCAGTGGTCTAAAGCACCTACTTAGAACAAGCTAAACAAAGCACAGGGACCGCAGTTCAATCCCCCAGCACCACATGCCAGCCAGCCCCGCCCCCTGGTGGGCTGAGCTGGCCACACACACACACACACACACACACACACACACAAATAAATAAAATTTTAAAAAAAGTTACTTAAAAAAAAGATGTTAAATAAAAGAGACATGAAATTAAAAATAGGTCAGAAGGGGCCGGGGAGATGGCTCAGTGGAATAAGCGCTTCCCTGGCAAGCGCAAGGGCCTGAGTTCAATCCCCGGTTCTGCCAAAAATAAAAAAAAATTAAAAAAAAAAAACTTCTCAGACCCAAAAGCTACAACTCTTGTTGCATAGGTCCTGCTTTACCTTGGTCTTAACCATCCAGTAGAAAAGTATGAAGACGAAATATAGGAAGTAAAGCCATGCTGTTATGTTGAGCTGTGGGGGACCCAGGTCAATAATTTCTGGCATTGCCAGTTAAACAGAAGACCCAGTGCTATTATGGGCTACTGGACTCTTTTAGAATATTTTGCTGAGTTTACACACCTATAATATTCAAATAATGGAACTTAACAAAAAAGGGGATACAGATGAATGTCCATTTTGTATCTGTGTATTCAAAGTGGTTAGGACAGATATATAGTTACATTCTCTTAATGAATAGAATGATTTGTTCTAATGGTGTTTGTAAATAGGATCTCAAGTCCGCATCTTGTACAGCAATTAACCACTAAGAAGAATATATGCAGTGTGTTAGTTATTGAAACTGTCATACCGATTTGATTTGAAACTGTCTCATTGCTATCTGTTTATCAATAAAATTATGGAAAAAAAATAGGTCAGAAAGCTATCCTGGGGCTGGGGAGATGGTTCAGTAGAATAAGTGCTTGACTGGCAAGAGTAAGGGCCTGAGTTCAATCCCCGGTTCCACCACAAAAAAAGAAAGACAGAAAGAAAAGAAAAGAAAAGAAAAGAAAAGAAAAGAAAAGAAAAGAAAAGAAAAGAAAAGAAAAGAAAAGAAAGCTTTCCATTCCACTTTTATTGATTTAAGTAGGGTGGTGGAGAGGGCAGGCAAAACATTTTCTTTTAAGTGATATTATGGGGAAAATAATCTATTAACAAGTAAAAAGGGATTAGAACACTGAAAATTATATTTTATGAAATGAGTTCTTTCTAAAGCATCAGAGAGATATAATTGCCACAACTATTTCAAGTTATTTACAAGTGGCTTTTGCCTGAAGGAAATAAGGGAGTGTACTTATCTGAAATTTGTCTTTATGTAAGGCTTCAGCGGAAGAGGTGAATGTGTATTTTACTAAATCATTAATTCATTCAGAAGATAATAAACTTGAACTCTATGAGAATTTATTTTCAAAATGATTTTTTTTTCTTTAAAGAAAGCTGATCAAGAGTGTTATTTCTTCTAAAGGTATCTGTGGAGGGCCTCAGCTCTTAAGAGCAGGTGACAACTATGGACTCAGAGACATCATAGCTTTTCTCAAAAAGGTGTATTTTTTTGGGAAAAAAAAATTAAACAAAACCATAGTTCTTTCTTGGTTGCTCTAAATGGCCCACATGTAGTTTTGTTTTTTTTTTTTCAGAACTGGGCATTGAACTCAGGCCCTTGCCAGGGAAGTGCTTATTCCACTGAGCCATCTCCCTGACCCCTACATGTAGCTTTTAAGAGTAGATAATATTGTTATCTTCAATTAATTTTCCATCACTCTGTTTCAAAATTCTGTATTGTTTTTATTGTTTTGTTCCTGCCTTGGAGTTTTTTTCTCTTTTTAAAATTAAAAAAAAAAAAAAAAAATGAGCCAGGGAGATAGCTCAGTAGAATAAGCACTTCCCTGGCAAGTGCAAGGGCCTAAGTTCAATCCCCAAAAATAAAAAATAAAAATAAAAGAAATGATTAACAAAAAAGTGGATAATACATGTAAATTCTGGGCTACTTTTTTAAAATTTATGTATTGGTACAGGGTCTCACTATGCAGCTTAGACTCTTAGTGATCCTCCTGTTTTCAGCCTCCCTAGCACTGGGGGGGATTACAGGTGTGTACCACCACACCTGACTCAGCACACCCCAGGGCAGGGTTGGTGCAACATGCAGTACCAGGGATCAAACTCCGTTCCTCCACTTGCCTAAGCAGGCACTTAGTCTGCTGAGCTATCATGTACCAGAAGCTTGACACCCCTTTGTGGCATAGTAAGTGTAGAGAAGGTAGAAAATTTAAGAAGTGAGGCCTGGCAGGAGATGGTAAGGTCGTGGGGACATTAGCATAGTTATAATCAGTCAGCAAGCCTAGGCTCCTCCGGCCTTTTGCTTCTGGTCGCCCCTGTCTGATCTCACCCTCTTGGATCCACTCCCAGCATGATGTTGTCCATCATAGTGTGACATAAACAGAAGACCCTCACCAGAGCCAGGTAGATACCAGGGCCAGTCTTTTGGATCTCCAGGATGGTGTGCTAACAAGCCTTTCATAGTTACGCAAGTACCCAGCCTCCAGTGTTTTGTGGGAGGAACACAAAAGGCTTCAAACACCTGGTAGTGTGATTGAAGTGAAGCACGAGTTACAGGAACACAGATAGCTGTTGCGATTCTAGGTGAGCTATTTAGCACTTGTCCTCTCTGCTGCGGGTTTCACAGAGCACTCTTGCAGCCACTGTGCCCTCTGATTACAGTGCTGAAGAAGGCCTCAGGAAAGAGCCCCCTCCTTGCCACTGTGGGACAAGCCCCTCACCATTAGCTTTAAAGAAGAAAAATTATGACAAGAATGAGTGGACAGAGATAAACTTCTGACAGAAATAGTTCCTATTTTAAATGGTCTTGAACACTTACACCTATATTTAAATGATTTGATAGCTTTCAAACCACTGGATAAATATTTTTCTGTCACAGCAAGCAGGATAGTAAATAAGCATCCTCCATGTTCCAGTGCCACAAGTATTCCTGAGAAGCATCTGACACCTTCTGGTTGGTTCCTGTCAGAAACAACCACAGCATTAAAATGATTGAATTTTGGCAGGGACACTCTAACACCCAGACGGGTCCTGTTAATGTATTTAACAAATTAACTCCTCTAAGTATCTAAGGCTGCAGGAAGTGGCTAGTTTGTTCTAACATACTCATCAGAGTTAGCGCTATGTGAAGTCCAGGAGAACAAGAAATATATAAGGTGGTGAGTACGAGCAGGAGACACTGGGTGTGCTAGGGTGCTGTTAGGGTGGACGACCACTGCCCTGCCAGGGAGCGGCACGGGCTGGATAGCCACGTCATCTCTGCACAGTTGCATGCTGATCCTCTGAAGGATTTCTTTACAAAAATTCCATTTCATGGGAAGACCTTGACAGAATTAGCAAATTGGCTGTGACACACACATGACAGAGACTCAAATTCCTATTTTGGCTTTAAGACTTCACAGCTATATGACCTTGGGCCACCTACTTGCCCTCTGGTAGTCTGTTTCCTCAACTGTAAAGTGAAACATCCCGTGAAAGTCCTGCTACAAGATTTCTGTTGTGGGGCTGGAGAGATGGCTCAGTGGTCTAAGGCACCTACTTAGAACGGGCTTGGCAGAGCATCAGGGACCGCGGTTCAATCCCCCAGCACCACATGCCAGCCAGCCCCGCCCCCTGGTGGGCTGAGCTGGCCACACACACACA
>NW_004524596.1:13881023-13953572 GCF_000260255.1 Octodon degus
CTCTCTCTCTCTCTCTCTCTCTCTCTCTCTCTCTCTCTCTCAAATAAATAAAAATTTAAAAAAAAAAGATTTCTGTTGCTTTTATTCTCCTGATGTCTTAATGAAAAAGTCTTACGACAGATTATTCTAATTGTCTTCAGGTTTCTGGTCCTCAGGCAAGATTATGCCTTCTAGAAGCCCGCATGTGTCCTCCCAGACAGCGGGAGCCATTTCACTCACACCGTTGTGCTCTCCACTTCCTGAGCAAACACAGGGCTCGGTCCTCGGGCTTCCTTGCCGTGGCCTGCCTCCCGTGAGCTGCCTACTCTCGTGAGCCCCAACTCCATTCTCTCCTGCGTTTCCCCCGGCCTACTAAAATTTGGCCTTTTGTACTGTGTTGTTAGATGTTGGTCTTACTGTGCTTGTGGCTTTATTTTCAGTTGTTTGAAAGGAGGTAGAAACTGAATAAGTAAAATATGAAAGAAATAATAAGGCTCTTTTAGCTTTAAGTCACTTTATAATATTAATTTCTATAGGTGGCAAACTTGCTTTTTGTCCTCCACATTTTATATGTCTGTTCATGGTGGTATTAGTCCTTTATTGTATTACTTGTTTGGGAAAACATGATGATATTGTGATGTTAATTTACCCAAATACCTGTCTGTAGAGTTAAATATGAATTATTTCTTAGAAAAAAATCTGAGGAATAATGCATATTGCTCAATTTTGCCATATTGTTATAGCACAGTGATTCTGCACATGTTTTCCACTTTTAAAAATTATTGAAGACCCCAGATAGTTTTTAATTATATTTTATATCTATCAATATTTTTAAAAGAAATTTTAAAATATTTACTTACAAACTTATTTTAAAATAGCATTAAACCAGACATTAGCATAAATAACATATTGTCATGAGAAGTCTTATTTCTTAAAAGTATATCAGCACATTTAGTGAGCAGACTAGCCTTGATTTTGTGAAGCCTTTTAGTGGCTCTTCTCGGAAACAGCTAGAACTTCTTATCTGCGTGTGCACTCGGTCTGTTGCGGTCTGGATCACATGCCAGGTAGATCCGTGGCCAAATGGGAGTGAAGTGGGCCTGTTGTTGTTGATGGTGGTGGTAGTGGTGGTACTTATCAAAATGGCTTGGATTTCACAGTCCCCCTGAAAGGGCCTAAGAGATGATTGTGGGCCCTGAACCAACTCTGAGGACTACTGCTAGCGAACATCATCAATGAAAACAGCCCCATAAGAAATGGAAATAATTTCTTAATTTTTGATGGTTTCAAAGGTTTTCAAATGGGCCACTTAACTCCAAGCTGATGGAAACACCAAGGGTCAGACTATGATAGGAATGTTTAGATTTTCTTTTGAGACCTGCACACTACCAGTGATATATGGAGTCAATATGATGTTTTGGCAATAGGTGATTTTTTTCTTTTTTAATATGTATTGAACAGAGCTGATGCTTTTGCTTGTATACATAGCCTTTTTACTCTTTCAATCTATAATAGTAAAGCTAGTTTTATTAAACCTTATTTTTATTTGTATGTGTTGCTTGTTATATCATCTTTGTAACATTCAATAATGAAAAATAGAGTGAAATTGATTTCTCTTATTCCTGCCGTGAGGTGGTTTGTAATGAAAGGTAGATAGATGGTGTGCTTAATTTACACAGTAGCATTAGGTTCAGAACGAGTTAAGACGGAAAGATAGCACATGTTATTTTCTTCTATTCTCGCTTTCCTTACGTAGGTAATAGAAATAATGACTGTGAGTAGCCTGTAAGCCTCAGAGTCTCTGTAAGGGTACACTGCAGAGATCAGCTCTCCTTTCAGTGCTATGGAATCTCCATTACAGGGAGATTCTGTTAGTTCCAATAATCACTTGGGTTTTCTGCTGCTTTTCCCATGACAGAGCACTCTTTAGCTCTCAAGCATCTCATTATGAGAGATTGGAAGCAGCATGCTCCAGATTGCCCAATGCTGGTCCTAAAGTTGGCTGAAATAACATAGATAAAAACAAACAGAGAAAGAAACCACACAGGTTTTTGGTGATTTTTTTTTTTTTTTTTGTATGAGACATGCTCCAAATCTATGAAGGTTCAGGATGGGTGGTGGTAACAGAGAGTTGAGAAATGCCAGCTGTTATGTCCAAGAACAGAAATCCCTGCAGTGCCCTGAGAATCACCTTTATGTCACATCTCTGTGCTTTTCATGTAGACCAGATTATACCATCACCTATGCATAAGCTTATGTCCATAGGTATCTTTCATGCTATATGCCACATCGTCTCTAAACTGGTTTTGGAGATTAAATTAAATGATACAAGATTTTGACATTAGAAAGGAATTTTAGGTATCTACCTCACCACTAGCCATCACCCCTTCTCTTGTTGAAGCTATTCACAGATCATAGTTGAGTGGCTTCCCGCTCTGCCTCAGTACTTCCAGGGACAGAAGAGATCTCAGGATTCCTAAGGTGAACTCTATTGTTTTGGACAGCTCTGATTATTGAGAAAGGTTCTCCCCACTTTTGCGACCTGAGATAAACAGGTCCTACTGCCCTCACTATAACACTCCAGCTCTCATGGTTCTCTCTTGTGTCTACATGTACTTTGTCCTCTGGTCTCACCTCTATTTTTTTACCCAAAAATTTTATCATCCCTTTGTCTCTTTTGTTATCCTACTTCAGTTTTCATTTCCTATCTGGGAAGTATGATCCCTAAAAGTGACACAGAACACTGCCAATGCCAAGTGGCCTTTATAGTCGGGAATAAGGCCACCTGCTCCCATGTTGCCATTACTCGCCGCAGAGCTGATGACCCTCTGGCTTTCCTGGAAGGTCATGCATGTGGGCTCTCATTGTGCTTACGATTAGTGGGAACCAGGCAAATTGATTTGTATTATTCTGTGGCTTCCTTTTGCTGAACTTATGACAAACTTAACCCATTCAAGTTTAAGGGGAAAGTGTTCTGTTTTGATTTTTGCTATTGGCATGGAAAATAACTTTGTTTAGATGTAATTTTAAATCTACAGAAGTTTTAAAGAAGACCTCAAAGCATTCCTATATGTTATGGTTTGTGCCTCAATGTCCCCCCTCAAAAAAAAAGCCCCATGCAGTCATAGGGCTTTTTCAGATGTGGCTGAATCTAAAGCATGTTATTGAATTGTTGTGCAGTTCTGGGCTTAAGGGTATTGGGATTAAGGGTGGGTGATTGCTGGGCCAAACCATTGATTGGATTGGCATCACCTTAATTGCAGTAGACAATATAAGGGACAGAATGAGGCTTATTTTCACTCTTCTCTCTTGTGGGTTTTGCTGTTTTCTACTACCATGAGCCATTGCCCTCTGCCATGTGCCACTCTGCCTCGGAGCCAGCTGATTATGGACTGAAACCTCCACAAACCCTGAGCTAAATAAACCTTTTCCCCTTTAACTCTGAGTGTCAGGTACTTTGTCTCAGCAATGAGAAAAGTAACTAGCATACCATATATTAATTAATCATTCTTTAGCTAGACATATAGAGTTGTATAGGTTAGATACATATATGAATAGTTACAGATTAAATTTTCCAGACAATTTGAAGGTAAATTGTAAAAATAAGTCTCCTTTCAGTGTTCCAGTGTTTTTTGACTGTTTGTTCAATCAAAAACAAAAATATCTTCTCCAAAGGCTGTGGTATAGTGACAAATCATAAAACTTAATGTTGATATAGTACTTATCTAATCCAGGTATATTAGATAAGTATCTAATATTATCCATATAAAGTCCTTTCCAGTGTTTTAAGGGGCAGAAAGGCTGCTGGTGCAGGACTCCACCCAGAACTTTGCATTTCGTCTGGGTGTCAGGTGGCTTGTCCACCTGTGAGGAGATCCTCTTATCTTTCAGAAGTTGAATAGTAGCTCTAGAGATTCTCCCAGGCTTTACCCATAGTTTCCACCTCCCTAACTCAGAAACATTCAACTACCATCTTTAAATAAAATAAAAATGAATAAATAAATTTGTTCCTCTTTGAGTTTCCCCTTTTCTGTTATCTTCTTTAGCATCTGGGTGACGCACATTTCAGTGTGGACTTTGGAGAGCAATTGCTTCGTGAAGGCTGTTTAGTTTCTTGCCCTGCGAATTCATTTTCATAAGCTCACTGAGCTCCTGCTCACTGAGCCTTTGTTGCCTTCCTGGAGACACAGCATGACCATCAGACGGGTCTTCTAGACCCAAAGCACACCAGATCAGTTATGCCCTGTGCCTGTTCACAGGAGCTTTTGCCTACCTGAAGCGTCTTGTTGTTCACTTTCTTTAGCCACCATCTTGTTTGGGAATCTTCTCATCTATTTATATAGCAAATATATATTGATCCCTTCTCTATGTTAAACTTTGTTCTCAGCAGCTAGGGCTACAGCATTGAGCAAAACAAGTTTACACTCCAAGCAGAAGTCAGCTGTCTTAGTTACTTTCCTCTTGTTGCTAACACAAAGTACCTGACACCCCAAATTAAGGAAAGAAAGGTTTATGTAGCTCGCAATTTGTGGAGGTTTCAGTCTGTAATCAGCTGGCTCCAAGGCAGGGTGCACAGAGGCAACGGCTCATGGTGGCAGAAGACAGCAAAAAAGCTACAAGGGCATAAGCAGGAAGAGCAAACCTCTTTTCCTCCCTTATAATCAGGCTAGCACCCCTGGGGCGGGTGTAGCACTCACACCATCTCCTGCCCTCCTCTTGTGCAGGATGAGGATGTTTACAAACTGAGGACCTTGGCCCTCTGCCTAGTCATTTAGTTAAACTTCTAAATTTCTCAAGTAGACTCAGTGTGTCAACCATTACAACATTCATGAAACATATAGAGAGTTTCACAATGACATCTCTAAGGAGGGAAAAAAAATAGGCCAGGGACGCGGGGAGTGATGAAAAAGGTGCAGTTTACATAGGTGACCAGGAAAGCCTTGCAGATAATTACTGCATCAATGCTTCTGAGCTCTGCTTTCTCAAAATGTTTTAGGCTGTGCAGAAATTTATCTCATTTAAACCATTTGCTCCTAATCATTTTGTTGCAATCTGCTTATTAAAGGCAGCAGAGTAGAAAGCACTTGGATTCAGAAATTATATATACCTCTGAGGACAAGATGTAGACATGAAATCTTGTCTAAACACTATTAGTACAAACCTTTCTTCTCATTGAACTAAGAGAAAGTAGCTGTATATCCTATCTTGTATATACATATATATTTTTTTCACTACAAAACAGTCCTTTATTTATAGCCCCCTTTTTTGTTTTGTTTTGTCAGACATGGGTGTTCCATTGCTGTTAGAGAAGCTGTGTTTGGAGAAGTCTTTGAAGGGTCTTTTCATACTTGATGCCAGTCCAAATATTGTAGGTGCTTGAATTCAGTAAAATAACCCACTATAGTCCAATAGTCCATAATAGTAGTGAGTTACCAGCACAGTTGGCAATTGTCCGAAGTTGTTGAATTGAGCCTTTTACAGCTCAGCATATTAATATAGCTTTACTTTTTATACCTCATGGTTACACTTTTCTGCTGAATGGTTAAGACCAAGATAAAGCAAGACCTATATAACTAAAAATGTAACTTTTGCCATCTGAGAAGGTCAATCAAATCCTCTCAGGATTTACCATGGAACCATGTACAGCACCTTGTGGATCTTCTGTCAGTGTCAGCCATCTGGATGAGTCACAGCCATTGCTTGACCAATTTGCTCTCTGTGAAAGCCTGAGAGAATTTTTTTCTCTCTAGGTGACTCTCCTTAGGCACACTATGCATCATCGATTACTTTCCTCTGTGACCCCATAATCTTCTTGATCAGAAAATTTGGGACACCACTTAGTTATAGGATGTCACAGCAGAGGTTCTCTTACATCCTGAGTCCTCCCTGACCTTGAAGGGCTAGAGCCAAAATATTGGCTATCTTTTTAGCGCATCAATTTGTCTAATTTTTGAATTTAATTTTATTTATTTATTTATTTATTTATTTATTTGTGTGTGTGTGTGTGTGTGGCCAGCTCAGCCCACCAGGGGGGCGGGGCTGGCTGGCATGTGGTGCTGGGGGATTGAACCGTGGTCTCTGTGCTTAGCTTAGCTTGTTCTAGGTAGGTGCTTTAGACCACTGAGCCATCTCACCAGCCCCAATTTGTCTAATTTTTGGTCTGCAAATTTTAGTTGTTAAGCATCTAAAAGAGAAGCTTACTGATATTATCCTATAACAGCAGCAGTTAAGTTTAACATCACTATCTGTCTGAATATCACATACCTTAGACATAAAATAAAACTACTACAAAGACAACAGTATGTAATGTATTAATTATTGTAACTTTCCTACTAACCTGTTTTTGAAACTGTTTCATTGCTATTTTATCTTTTTTCTCGTTAAAATGAATAAAAAAATTTTTAAAGAAAAAAAAACAAAAGACATGAGCTTTAATATACATGTTTTCTCTTGTATGAAAAACCCAAAGTATAAATCCTTTAGGACCAAGATAAAAATTAGAAAATAGTTGCAGTTGCAAGGAGATAGCTCCTTTGCAAATAGGAAGGGAGCCAAAAGATAGAAGAAGGAGGGAAAGAAAGGAAAGTAAAAAGGGTTAAAATGTTAAGTAATTATACCAATATCTTGTGATAAATGTAACCATTATGTATTAGACATATACTAATAAAAAATCAGTGTGATTATGTTCTTTAACAAAAAAAAAAAGAAATTATATATAACTCTGAATATGGACTTAGTTGCCATGTGAACTTGGATAAACTATATAATCTCTTTGTAATTTTGGGATCTGTAAAATGAGGCTAATGACATTTTGTAAGTTTGTTAAGAGGATTAAATGAAATGGCAAATGTGAAGCACCCAACATTGCTTTCTCATAGTAGGTCTTTAACAGTTCTTAGTAATCCTCTTACTGTTTCCTCCTTGAGAATTCTTCTTTTGGTCTCGCCTATGGGGCTCAGTGCTGAGGACAGACTAGGTGTGCAATAGACACATTGGTTAAACTGAATATGATGGCACATACCTGCAGTTACAGCACACTGGGAGGCTGAGGCAATAGGATTGCAAGTTCAAGGCCAGCCTGGGATGCTCAGTAACTTAATGAGGTCCTGTGGGAGGAAACTTGGTGCCCAGGGTTCAATCTCCAACACCAGAAGAAGAAAAGAAGAGGAAGGAAGGAAGGAAGGAAGATTGATTAGATAATGTTTTTTATTGGCTCAATTTTTATTTTATTACTTCACTCACATAACATTTACCATGCACTTATCATATATAAGGTGCTATGAATATTAACATAACCTTAAGATTGTTATAATTTAATAGAAATAACACAATCACACAATGGATGCTGTAATTAAAGGTAGAGGTAAAGACAAATCAATAAGAGACAATTGCAAACTGTTGTTCATTTTCAAATGAAATTGTGGCCTCAGAGGGAAATTTCAAGAAGTGACACAGAAAAAAAGAAATGACATGGGAACTGTGTCCTAAGTTCCTAATAAGATGTTAAAGGAGATTTCAAAAGGAAGAATAAGCATGAGTAGAAGCTGCCAGGTGGAGGGTGACCCCCAGAAGTCAGTTCTGGCTGTAGAGTAGAATTACTGGGGAGAAGCCTTTGGGAAATACTGAGGTCCACACCTCCTGCCAGGAATTTTGACTTGGTTGGTTCAGCATGGGAGCTAAGCATTTTTAATTTCTTTTAGCTTCCCTTAGTGTTTCAACATGCAGCCATGGTTGGAAACTCCTAGCCTAGAATATTGAAGAGGGCAGAGGGGTAAGTAAGGTCAGGCAAGAACAGTATGTTCATGCCACATTGTAGAGGCCTTATTTCTAGCAAGTCATCACTAACCAGTGACAGTTTGAACACTTAGCAACTCTTCCAGATGATTTAGGGTCTTCTGTTAGCTCATGATCCCTTAGGGCCTCTGAGTTCCTTGTATTGCTATGATTACACTTCTTGCATGCCCTACATGTCATGTTGAAGGCCTGCTTGGTGTCTAGTATTAGCTTGCATCCATATACCTAGTAAAGGATTGTGATCGAATGAATTAGTCCAGGTTCAGAACTACAAGTCAACTTGGGGTCCATACATGAAATCAGGAGACTTTGCAATGTTAGGGTCTGAGTGAAAACATTGTAAGGATGAAAAGGCCCATCTGAGACCATTTGTAGAGAAAGTGTCTAGTTTGTTTTGGAAAGGAAATCACCCACCCATCAAACTAACTCAAAGACGACTAGGAAAACTGCAGAGAGAGCAGAAGAAATAGGCAAGGCGGGTGAAGGTGGCAGGAGAGTTGGATGGTTTGCCCTGAAGCTGCAGAATTACATTTAGGTTAAGTTGCATCTCGGGCATTTGGTAATGCAGGTTTGGTCTTTAAAAAGAGGTTGAGATTTAAATTTATAACTTAGGTCCAGGTATAGGAGGGGAAGAAATGCAAAGAGGAAAAGTCATCCAACCTGAAGAAGGGAGGGGCCAGGGAGATAGCTCAGTAGAATAAGTGCTTGCCTGGCAAAGGCAAGGGCCTGAGATCAATCCCTGGTTCCACCAAGAAAAAAAAAAAAGAACAAATTGTCTGAAGAAGGGAGGTGGGAGGTGTTAGTTCTGGGTAGAATTTCAAACAGCTTAGTCAAGTCATTGATTTTCTAAGAAGTAAATATTGTAATTACAGTGGGTTTGCCAGTGTTCTTTACTCTAAACATGACAAGTTCTGACCTTTTCCTTATCAACATTCTCCCACTGCACTGTCTACTCAGAGTGTGACAAAGCGCCCCAGAGTGCCTGCTGGACTGCCTCCCGGTCAAATGAGAGAAGCAAACATGACTGGCTGAGTGGCCTCGAACTTCTCTTCCTGCCATCAGGGTGGAGAGACAGAGTCCAAAGTCCAGGTGCAGGAAGGACTCAGTTGGGCCCACTACCTTCTCCAGCCCATAGTCACTAGCAATAAAACTGACCTTGTACTGTGATTTTCTCGTGGCTCCTGGTATCTGATCTCCCATACTTAAGACCCCAACTGGAGTAAAGACAGGTAACTGGTTTGCACGTGGTCCAACTTTCTGCCCTTGTAAAGCAGCCAGGTCATACGTGAGATATGAGATACAGCCACACTTCACTGGGCATTTTATAAAATACTCTGACACTGGGGTGGGAGTGAGGACAAGAACCCAAAGAATCTTGTATCCACTTTATGTTCTCAGGAAAAGCTGTGGACTCAGACCACCTATCCTGGGAGCTTTAGAATCCAACAGTTGCTCAGTGGCCTTTTTCTCCACCTAATGTGTCCTGACTGGAACCAGATTCCCCATCCCGTGTGAAGGGACTACGTTGACTGATGCTGTCGAGACTCACACGTCTACTTTTATCACCAGCAGACGGTGGCCCTCCTGGCTCTCTTGTGCTGACTCTCCTTCTTTGCAACCCTTGAAGCAGCAGGAGGCTGTTTCTCTCTTGTCCCTCCCTGGCCCACGTTGCCATCTACACACATTTGTCCTCTTTCTAGACTGTAAAACTTTGGAAGCACAAGTTGCTATTGCCTGCTGATCCCAAAGATGTTCCCTCTTACTGTGGAAGAGTTTAGAACTTAGATCTTCCCCTTTGCTGTTGTTCTCAAAGCCTTCAGCATCCATGGTAAAGGTCATCTATGCCTGGTTTCTCCCTTCCTCACCTTCATCACTTTCATGTTTCTTTTTCCCCTTCGCTAATGACTCCCATAGTCATACCCTAGACTTTGCCACTACTGCTAGCCACATCACCTCTGAAACCTCCATGTGAAGCATCTCATTCTCTGATCCCTACCTTCTTTTTCAACAGCTCAGTTACTGTGATAGCTTCACAGTGTGTGACTCTGGACTTCACATCTTTCACTGTATGTTTGTCATTCATTCATTCATTCATTCATTCATTCATTCATTCTCTCTCTGTCTCTGTCTCTCTCTCTTATACACCCTTTACACTCTCTCCTCTCTCACTTCAACAAGCTCACCCAACCCTATTTATTTATTTTTATTTAATTATTTATGTGGTACAGGGTCTCACTATGCAGCTTGGACTCATAGTGATCCTCCTCTCTCAGCCTCCTCAGCACTGGGATTACAGATGTGCACCACCACCATGGCATGCCTGGGGTTCCATGGCCGGCACAGCGTGCGGTATCAGGGATGGAACTCGGGACCTTACACTTGCCAGGCTGGCGCTTAGACCGCTGAGCTGTCTCCCCATCCCACCCAACCCTATTTAAGCTCTTGAGTCTGAACTTTAGCAGCTGATGATGGCCCTCATCCATGTTAACTGGCTCAGCTTTGCATATATGATCACAGACCTGAAGAAATACTGTCTTTCCCTAAAAAATTTGCTACTCACAAACCTCCAACGTCACCTCTCTCATCTGTTTTGGCTGATGAATTGGCCAATATTTCACTGAGAAAATAGCCATTACAGTGTATGAGAACTACTTCATCTTATCACCAAATCTACCCACCATGTGCATCTGTCCCTTTGTCTCTTTCTTCCCTTTGGTAACAGTTTATAAACAAATTGCCTTTGCTCCTTCCCAGAACAACTTGTTCCGCTTATACTGTGGAGGACTGGGTTTAATCCCTACAATCACAAGCAACACAAAACTGGATCAAAGATTTTATTCTACCATATCTTTTTCAAAACTTTATACCGTCTGTGACTTCTAAAGTTTTTGTTAGTCTGGTAGTTAGGTGGTGATGTCTCATGGTTCTAATCTATATCTATTAGGACATAAAGATACAGATTATAAGCTGTCATGCTTCCTCTTCTGTGAAATGCTACATATTCCTATTTTTTGTCCATTTTCCTAATAGATTGTCTTTTTCTTACTGCCTTATATAAGAATTCCTGATAAAGTCTGTCCTTGGTCAGTTGCATTACATTACAATCATCTCCCCCTTTTCAGCCTGTCTTTTTATCACTGTTATCATAGTTTAACAGTTCTTTGTGTTACTCCTTTAAGGTGAACTGGAAGAAGTTACCATGTAATAATAAGTTACACTGGTAATTTAAATATTAAGAACCCAAAATAACAAGTGTTTTTTACCTGTCATTACACAATTAATTCCTTTTGCTTTCTGGAGTGTTCATTAAAACATGGATTTCTGTGGTTCACCTTCAGCGTTTTTGACTCACTAGGAAAGGGGAGAGCCTCGTAATTTTCTAATCTATTTCCAGGTGACATTGCTGCTGTAGGAGCAACACTTCTGGGATCTCCGCCCCAGTCCCTCTGTCTTCTCCATGCCTACTTAGCCAGTCCTCTTTCTCTGGTTCCTTAGAGTTTATACTGCAGTGCCTAACACATAACCCACTTCTGCTCACCAAGGCAACCTTTTTGTTAAGGAAATTCTTGACCTATCAATCTTTTCCTGCTCTGGGTCACCTTAATTGACTCTTTCCCAGGCCTTCTCGGTCCCAGCTGCAGATAGCTGCCTGGTGAATGCCTACAGTGCCTTTTCATTCAAAGTTAATATATAGCCTTTAAAATGTCTCTGTATTGTTGATTAGCAGATTTCGTGGTCTCCTGTGGAGTACATTGTGTGGTGAAGTTATTTTGACAATGTTAAATCATGATTCAAACACACTGTCTTCTCAAGCTGTAGTGCCAAATCTCCTTTCCCCAAACCCTACCTATTCTTTCCGCTGCCTTAAAGTTTTCACTAAAAATATACATTCTTTTCTGTTGCTAGTTAGCTCACTGTCTTTCTGACCCTATATTGATATAGATATATTTTTCTGGGGCATTTATAGCAACTTCAGCTATGTCAATAATGAAACCTCACAGAAGTAACAGAAATGTGTTGTAAAAATTAAAATGTTGAAGTCTTTCACTATGTTCATTGCCAGATCGCCCAGCAATGACACCGTGGACCTCTAGGCACCCCTCTTTGTTGGATGGCGCCCCCTGTGCACCACGGATGTTTCCCAGCATCAGTGACTTCTACTCATCCCACGTGGAGTGGCAAACTACAATGTCCATAGACTGCCAAATGCCCCCGAGAGCAACATCTCCCAGGACTGAGAACCACTGATTTGGAGCTATCTCATGCTTAGCTTGACTTTTCATGGGTTGTTTTTAAAAATATAGCCAGTTGGCTCAGCCTTTTAAACTTCCAACCCCAAAATATTTTTCATCTTCTTTTTCTTTTGTATCACACATTGCTCTTTTACTTCCCCCCAAATGAAGGTTTTTCCTTTCATTATTTTTTATTGAGTCTGGACCACATTTCTGTAAGACAAAAGGCAGCTCCCACCAGATACACAGTGGCAGAGCCCAAGACAGATTTCAGATTCTTTCCCGGTCCTTCTGCAAGTATTACTCTCACCATAGGATGGTGGTAGCTACTGTGATTAATACACTTTTAACTGTAATGTGATGATAGAAAATCAGGCCAAAATTGCTAGAGCTAAAACTTGACCTGCCCTGACCAGATGATGAAAACTCAATACCGTTCTCCCTGACCCGCCCCACCCCCACACTCCCCAAATAGTCTTGCTTCTTAATGAGTACGAGTAGTTTAAGCTGCAATTATTTCCTCTTACACTGACTGTCCTTTTCACCCTGATTACTCTTTGGATGTATAATGGGGAGATAGCTGCCTGCAGGCTAGCGAGGAGGGCTGCTGAATGGCAGCCGTAGCACTTAGTGGGGAAGAGTGCATTCCGCTCTCAGAACAGCCTGCCCCACCGAATACCGCTCACAAGTGGGGCCCAGAGAGCTTTTTACTATTTGGATTTGCAATGCCACTTTTCCAGTTTCTGTGGCTAAAACAGTAAATAATTTTGTGTGGGTTTTTTCCTCCTCCTGGTTGCCCTTAGTTGGACATTTGCTGAGTCCCTCTTGAATTTACTTTTGCCAAACAAGATGGCCATTTGTACCATTAGGCCACTACTCCTCTTTAGCTGTGTTTAGGGACTTTCTCCAATTTAGTCTGTTTGGACTTGAGCAGAGCACCTATTCATTCAAAGAGAACGCCGTGACACAGCAGGAGAAGGGGCCTCAGGGCTGAGAGAGCATTGTGTCTGTGTTTCCTAATTTCAGAAACTCAGGGTTGCTTTATCTGCCGATAGTCACCCACATTCTGGGTTATAGGGCACTTCTGTGCCTTTATGGCTTTGTCTTAGTGGAGATAAATAATAGCAGCCCTGTACTGTGCCATCTACCAGTGCCTTTGTGAGTCAGTTTTTTTAAAAAGGACTATACAATAACAGTGTTTTGTAGAGTTTGAGGGTTCAGTGAATTCTATTTGTAGCTTTTTTAAAAACAACTGTTTGCATAGGTATTTAATTTCATAACCACGAATAAAAAAAACAAATCAATGCCTCAGTTATCTGTAATTTTCTCTTATAGCAACTTTAGACACTAGAATAGCAATAAAATGAGGAATAATGATCTTGATCGAGTGTATATTTCTTGGTAGATTTCAGAATATCTTCAGATATATGATCTTGTTGGCCATTAAAAATGAGCCCTGGGCCAGCCAAATAGCTCAGCAGATTAAAGCGCCTGCAAGCAGGTGAAAGGGCTAGGGGCTCGATCCCTGGGCCTGCCGTGCCGGCCCTGCCTGCCCCTGGAGTGTGCTGAGGCGGCAGTTGAGACTGGGCATGGTGGTGTGCGCCTGTAATCCCAGGTCTTGGGAGGTTGTAAACAGGCGGGTCACTACGAGTCTAATCTGTGCAGTGAGACCCTGCAGACCCTATACTAAATACATAAAAAAATTAAATTAAATGGATAATTTAAATTGAAAATGAGCACTATGAGCAAAGAAAGAACCCTGAGAGCAGTGAGTGGCTAAATATATAGCCCAAGACCTAAGGAGTCTCCCCAGGCCAGCGCAATCAGGTGGTTTCTCCAGTCAGCAGGAAAAGAGGGCTCTGAGTTGGCAGTAGTGGTTGTACAAACCAGAGCTCTTGCTGCAAAACCCAGATGCCCTAGAAAAGGACAGATAAAAGAGCCAGGCAGAGTGAGAGTGAAGGAAGGGGCGGGGGGGGGGGAGAAAGAACATGGAGGCTGGAGGGCCAAGAAGAAATCGGCAGAAAGAGAAGCACAGAGGTAAACACTGCTGAGAGAAAGTGAAAGTATTGATTACAGAGAACTTGAGAAAGGCTTAAGACTTCAGGAAGGGCCCCCTGTCTCTCAGCAGCCTTCTGGGACACCCCAGGGGCTCAGAGACCCAAGAGGTGTGAACGCACTTGCCTGCTTGGCTCCAACACTTCTTACTGGGCCAGCAAGCTGACTGATCTTCATAGCAAATCCCCTTCGTAGCAAAGAAAGAAAAGTTGGAGTCACATTTGCTATTTCTCATGCACCGCGTCCTTCGGTATTACCTAAAGAACAAGGAACTAATTGGAATTATCCTAGTAGTGGAAGTCTGCAAAATCACTTATTGCAGGGCTCACTACATCTGACCTTGTGATCTTGGATTTGTTGGGATACACCATTATTCCACCTTGCTGCAGTAAGCGGAGCATAGGCAGTTCATTATTGTTTGAGATATTTAAGAAGAAAGTGATGGGGCCAGGGTTTGATCCCTTACACCGCATGCCACACTGGCCCTGCCCCCAGGCTCACTGAGCTGGCAATGGAGTCCAGGCGTGGTAGTGCACGCCTGTAATCGCAGCACTAGGGAGGCAGAAATCAGGATCGCTACAAGTCTGAGCTGTGTAGTGAGACCCTGCACAAAAAAAAAAAAACCAAAAAGAAAGTGTTAATAATCCAAGATGGAATGGAAACCACCATAAATTATGGTTCTCCATCTGTCATTGTATCTTGATGTTTTGCATTACTCCTTTTGAATTACACTGTTCTGTTTACCTATCACCTACACTATCAGGGCCTTAACTATGGGGACCCAAACACAGTCTCTAGCACATAGCTGGGGTTTAGTAAATGTCAGATGATAAATGATTGAAGAGATAGATATATCTGAGCTGAGCAATCACTGTGAATGAAGGAACGCCACTGCACAATGATAGTGCACTCAGGAACACCTGGAAAGCTTAACTGCTTGCCTCTCAGACTGCTGGGAAGCCCCCAGCCTGAACCAAAGTGCCCTACTCTAAGTTCTTCCCTAGAAGAACTGGTTAAGCTTTCAGGTGTCAAAATGCTGTCCCGCTGAGCTGCAGGCCACATACAAAGTCATATTACATTGAGTTTGAAATGCTAACAAAGCAAGTAATTAAGCTGAGTAAGTGCTAACTTGCTTGAAAGCAAGATTTGAGGCTGATAAACCAAAATGCTGATAATTAAGAGTTGATTATACAGCTTTGTTGTTTCTCTACCCTGCTAATAGCCTCTCATTCCTGGCATGTAATGATTTCTTCCCTACAAGGAGAAAGGAAAAAAAAAAGCACCTCGCTGTCTCTCTCCCATCCTGACATCCTGAGTCAGGTGCGACTCCCACTTTTCCTAAATCAAATCCTCCATGTGTGGTCTTGATCCTATTCTTTCCCTTCTATCTGTTGCATCTTTTATCTCTACTCTTCACTAATTTCTTTTCTTCTGTTTACAAACATGCTCAGGATTTACCAGCCTTTAAAAAATAACAACAACAAAAAGCAAAAACAGAGCAAAGGAGAGTGTGAGAATCTTCCCTTACCTCCATTCCCTTACTCTCCCTCATGTTTCTCTTCTCTATTCTTTTCTTAACTCCCTGACCTTTTGGAAAATAAATCTACATTCCTTCTTTCTTCAGCTTGATTGCTGATTACTATTTATTCCCTTAAACTCTTCTGTGGGTTTCAGTAATCCAATAAACTCTATCAGAAATTATCGATGAGCCTTAATTGTCGGATTCTAGAATCTTCTTTTTCCCCTCTCTTGGCAGCATTGCTTTCTTGACTTTCCCCTTATCTAAAAAATATCCTTTTGTGATATTTTACCTTTTGTTTCTCTCTCTCCCTGCCTCCCTCCCTCCCTCTGTCTCCCTTCCCTGCCTCCCATCCCCCTTTCCTCCCACCTTCCCTCCAGCCGTCCCTCATATTTTTAATAATAATCTCCATATGGCATTTCTTTACATCCCACGTTTAACCTTTATGCTAAATCTAGGTCCGCATTTTTAGTGGACCCAAACAGAATATCCTTCAGATGCCTTTGACTCACCACATCAAAAACCAAACCCATCGCCATTGGAGCCCCAAAACATGCCCCAAAACATCAGGTACCATCTGATGTTTTGTCCTTCTTTGTTACTTAACTGTAATTTCAGATATTTGTATATTTTCTAAGGGTTTTCCTGGAGCCTTCCTTCCTGTTTCTTCTCAACCTTTCAGTTGTGGGCCCTGAGGGGAAGCCTCTGGTTTTCCCTGTGCATGTTTTGGGAAGAACCCATAATTAACTATCTTGTTCCAAGCTCCATTTTTTTCTCATTCTACTTGAGAATTTTAGTTCTCTGGTCTCTGCAGAGACCCCCCAGAAACCCAGGAGCAGACTTGGGTTGGGTTGGAGTTCATTTGGTCCCAATACAGTCTTAACAGAATCTTCCCTGCGGGTCTGTAAGCTCTGGATTTCCCAAGGTGATTTGAGTACCCATCCTAGTTTTTCATGGATTGTTAGAGTAGAGTGGAAAAATTGAGGGTAAAAGTACAAACTCAGATAGTTGAACTCAAGGGGCGTGGGGGAGAGGAGACGGTAAATACATTCTTTAAAAATACTGTGATCATTCATGTGGCAGTTCTCTTTTACCTTGTACCCCAAAGCCCCAAGATAGGTTAAATCTTAGGAATGTGGATCCAACTTTGGCAATTACTCTATGTGATACTTGTTGGCTGCCACTTATAGGCTCTCCCCACCCCTATTGTACACTCTTAGTATTTTGCCCCAGAGGGGAAGGTTCGAGAATAAACCTATTACCAAACTGCAGAGAAGCTATCTTTGAACTTCAGAAAGACCTGTACTTTCACCAAGACTTGATTACTAGTCAGGCTTCTAGATGGTTTATTAAAGAAACGATGCATTATCCGTAAGGGGAAAGAAATACCATTAGTGCTTTACTCTGGGCACGGAAGTTCCTATTTAAGGAAAAGTAAATGCATAGCATGCGTCACATCAGAAAACTCATTTTATTGTTAACAATGAGCTGGGTATTCTTGTAGTTATGAGAAAATATTCCAGCCTTCATTGCTTCCCACAAATAAGTTGCTGGAAGTAAACGAGGTGTGCTATTTCAGTGCTAATTTAGCAATACCTCCGCTCCATTATCAGCAACATGCACAGTTGGTTCGCGGCAGAATGCAAGCCACTCTTGTCTGTGAATAAGCATCAGGCTGACTGTGCAGGACGATAATTGCTCTGCCTGCACTTCCTTTAGCACCTCCTGATCTCCGCTAAGTGGTTAGTAAAACATAGTTTTGAAGGAATGTCAAGCACTTCTAAAAATTTGAAGGACTCAGTTTTTGATTGTTCTTTTTCTTATGTTCAAGTTGGAGGAAAGTTCCCACCAAGCCACCGCACCGCTGCCATTACTCCTGGCAAATGTCTTAAATCGTAGGGTGCCGGCGTGTCTGTGCTAGGCATCTTTTAATCAATTGTGTTTTCTTTCTCATTACACTGTGACACTGGCCGGATGTGTTGGGAGATCAAGTGACTGACTTCAAGTGGATGGCAAATTCACTAAAGTGAAAATGATTGTGCTAGTTCTCGCACATCCCCCCCACAGTGTATGTAAAACTGACTTTTAAAGTGTTTAGTGGCTAATGGATCATGTAAGGTCAGTACTGAGCAAGGCGGCCATGGCTGTTATTTTCCCTTTTCATGGGAGGGTGCTCAGCAAAATGAGATTGTCACACTTTTTTTTTTTTTTTTTTTTTTTGAGAGGACAGTGACAGACAGTTAAAAGCCTCTTCATGTAAGGATGTTATTTCATAAAGACCCCAGCACTGGATTATCCCCCTTCGCTTTAAACTTCTGCCAGCTTGTACAAAGAGATAAAACAAAATAGCCCTGGTCCCAGGGGTGGGGAGGTGCTGGCCAGCTCAGCCTGGGTCCGCAAGCTTTCATTCTGATTAGTCACATGTGAGGAAAATTCACTTAGGCTGAGAGGTAAATTTAATACCAGTTATGCCCATGCTGTTCATATCACAACCATTTTCACATGATGCCACTTAATTCCCGAAGAAGCAGAAAGGTAAATCGGTGACCGGCCGGCAAAGGTGTCACAATGCATTAAGACCAGGACTCGCTGCAGGGGATAATGGTTCTGATTGCTGTTGACTCGTGTCTCCACCAACCGCCTCATGTAAAATAAGTGACATTTAAAAGACATCAAGACGTGAGAAGAGGCAAGGGAGAGAGAAAGAGAGCGAGAGGAGGGGAAGAAGTATGCACCTCTAAACTTGCCACCAGAACGTGCAGTTTTTCCACCCTAAGTGGTAGGAAATGATAACTCGACGTGCCATGGGTGACCTGTACTGAGCTTTTAACTTCCTGTCTTGTGGTTTTAGAAAAAAAAATCTGTGAAATTGCTTCTGGGAACTGCTCCAACGTGTTATCATTTATTTCCAATTTAATTTTTTTTAACTTTTATTCTTTGCCCTCACATATCAGTCTATTCATTTCTTTAAAAGCTTTAGGCTGAATCAAGTTAGGCAGTGGTAGACAACAAGAGGCAGTCTACTTTCCGAAGGCCCATTTATGTCTATTTTTATAAAGAGAATCAAATTCCAGTTTACAGTAAGCATATGCTTCAGTTGACATCTGTTTCTCAGACTTGGACGCTTTGTTTGCATAACAGTCACCAATAAACGGCCTTGTTTCAAGTCTGCTTGCTGAGTTGTATGTGGGTTGTTCAGCTGGGGATTTTAGTCGCAGCTGATCCCCTACCGCTCATCGCTGATAGGAAGGGGGAAAATCCGAGCAGCCCAGTCCTATTTATTAATGCAGATTTTAACATTCTCAATGAACCACTTATCCAGTGTGGGTCGGCAACCAAATCCTTATTTGCTCAGGCAGAGGAGGGGGTGCTCTTCACACTGCTGAATTAAAGCTTACCAGCTTTTTTTTTGGAGGGGGAGGGAGACAGGGAGGAAGTGTCCTTTCTTTAGCCAGTCTTATAATTCCCAGCACAATGAGATGGAATCTTTCAACTGGACATCATAAAACAAGCTTATGTTTAATGAATTTATTGTAAGCTAAAGACTCTCAGGTGTTTGTAGAGCCCTTTAATGCTGCCCTTTTGTACAGAGTCTTGGTGATTTTTATTCAGCGCCGCTTACGTATCAGTCTGGAGTTTGGTAGAACAGGGTTGTGTTGCCTTCATTCATCTGATGGTTTCATTTTAAACCCCACCTGACTCCACGCACATGCGAAACAAACACAATATTCAGATATTTCAAGATGTGCCTGTGACTGTTGTTAGGGTCCTTGCTGCTAATTCAAGGAGTTACTACTTGTGTTAAGCTGCTTCTACCACAGAGCTAACCCACGGTCTCCATAAATCTGCCTCGGGAAGGCAGGCCAGGCATTGAAAATACTAGAGGCCAAGGATAAGGTGTATGTATCTTCAGAAGCAGATCTGATTGGCAGGGAGTTTTCTTTTAATTCTCAATCTTTACATAGAAGAGATCTAACTTTAAGATATTTTAAAAAATAATATTCACTGACTCAAACATACTAAACTTTTTCCCTGAATTACTGTGTAATATTCAGTAATCGTTTATTTAATGTGTAACATTTTTCAAGGGGATTTACATATCAACTTTTCTTGGTGGAATCAACAACAGTCGCATGAAATGTATCTACTCCATTTACTCTTATCCAGTGCACCTACTTTCTTTTTCCCTTTAATTTTTATATATGGTAAAAATTTCATTGAAGAGAGATTTTAGATGACAGCACTGTAATTTTAAACCCAATAGAAGAGGTGTAAGCAATTTGAGCTTAGCAGAAGCATAATCTTAGGTTGTCAAGAAGAAACCCATTCTCCCTATGCTAATCAATCAGTGTATCAACCAACCAATCATCTCTTCAGCTTAGCATATATCCTAAGGTTTGATATATCTATTAACTGCCCATCATGCAGCTGGTCTCCGGATGATGAGATCCCCCTATCTTGGCATTTGGCAGCACAGCTATCACAGACACAGATAAATACCGAAGTGGAGATTTCAGTCCTGTTCCTGAGTGCAGAGACAATCCAGAAATATTGAAAATATTCTTAGAAGAGAATACACCGAAAATTACACTCGCAGCACCACCAAAGTGTGTATGAAAATTGTATATATTACAAGATTCACCCTTGCTAGGTACAGCAAAGTAAAAGAAAATTGCTCGTTTAGCAAGCTTGGGATGTTGGTGATTGAAAGAATTGTTGGAGTCTGTCATGAATTCTTCATTGCAAGGCAAATGACATGCAGATATTTGCATAAATAAGACTCATTTAGGTGATACATTTCCTGAAAACAAACAGAGACTCAATTCGTAATTCTTGTACTTCTAGAGCAGAAGTCTCTACTTTTGAAGACAGTAAGTTGCTTTCTGGCCTCAGTTCAGAGATTCTGATGAGGAGTAAGGTACAGCCCCGTTTATCTGTAGCTTCCGCCAGCTGTTCTGCCTGGATGTAGAACAGAAACAAAGTGTCTATAAAAGTGTTTATTGAGAAGCTGAAACCAAAAAGGACCTAAATTCAGTTGCTAAGTATATGTGACTATTTTGAAATTGGAATGAGTGGGATTCATTTCTTCGGGCACTGATTTTCATCTTAGGAGGTTAAAAAACACAATTCTCCACAAGGTGATGATGTCTTTCTTACACCACTGTCCAAGTCTCTTCTTCTAAAAGGAAAACTTCGGTGATGTATTTGAGAATTGAAGTTCTAGCCCAAATTTGATCATTAGCCAGCTGAGCCATGTGTTAAGAAAGCCGCTTGATTCTTTAGGCCTTACTTCGTGAACTGCAATTTCTCTGAAGCACTCCGAAAGGTCGTAATTGATTTTTTTCATGATATGTAAACAAGACTCTTCCGAAGATTGTTTTTCAAGTCAGTCGTGGTAAGAATTTAGACTTCTGCTATGATATTTGTCCAGCCAAGCCTCTCCATGCTGTCCGGCAATGTAAGCAGATGAAAAATAAACTCTAACCTAGCTAGATAAAATTCTCTGGGCTGCAAGCCATTGTTTCAATCATTTGTTGGGGGTGGGGCAAGAAGGAAGAATGATGGAGTTCACAGGCACATGAACTCTGCTGCTGGGGAGACGAGGAAATCTGTTTTCTGCCCCCGACAACTCCAGCATGAGTCCATGGGCACCATGATGACTTCCCCGCTCTCCACAACTCTGCTCATGCACTTTGATCCCAACTTAAGAACACTCGTGTGTCCCTGGTGGGGAAGGTCTGACCACGGTGTAACAGCTCTGGAATTTTTGTATTTTTCCCAACAGAAAGATAATTGTAGCATCAAGTTCAGAGCAATGGTTTGGTTTAAATAGCATATTTTGAAGCCCTTCTCAAGGAGTGATCATTGTCAGAGAAAACATTTTGCTAGATGGGTTAAGGTTACAAATTTATCATAGCAAAGGGAATGGGCAGGGGAAGCCAGACAGAATCATTTTCTCTCAATTCATTTAAAGGACCCATTGTGAACTCATCCCAGGCTCCTATGATTAGAGACCAACCTGTTTATAGATCTCCACAGATAAGACTCAGATAGGAACACCTACAATGCAGGCTCTGCTGGACGAAGCAAAAGGATTCATTTAGAGAAAGATAGCCTATTGAATACGGATGCTTCGGTGTTGGCCTGGACACTTGTAAGCATGCGCATTTCAGGCCCAGAGCAGCCTTACTCATCAGAGCATCTATCCTGTCTTCTTGTGATAATTGTCCTATCAGGTCACCAGATTGTGGACCTGAGAGGTAAGAAAGCCAGTGAAAGTGGATGGAGGCCAATTAGAAACTTACATGCATGGGAAGTGACCTGGGGTTGTATTTGGAGGTGAAATCAGGTCCTGAGCAGCTGTAGGATAGGACTCAGCAAATAGATCCTGCCAAAAAAGAGGGATTCAGGGCTGCGGAGATAGCTCAGCCATCTGGGCACCTGGTTGGCAAGTACAAGGACCGGGGTTTGATTCCCAGGACCACATCTGTGCCAGCCACCAAAACCAGGCGCGATGGCGCACGCCCATAATCCTAGTGCTGGGAAGGCTGAGACAGTACGATCACTATGATTCTGAGCTGCGTAGTGAGACCTTATATCAAATAGATAAATAAGTAAAAGATTAAAAACAAATTTTTTTCTAAAAAGAAGAGGGATTCATGTCTCACTACTAAAGTTCCCAATTTGAAGCTGTTTGCTACTCTTATACATACACACAACATGCTTTCTCCTGTATGGCCGTGTCCCTGAGAAGGAAGCGGCGAGCTCCCTCTGCTCAAGGAATTTATGTTCAAAGGCAGTGGGAAAAAAATAGATGGAAGAATTTCTATGAAACATTTCAAGGAATATCAGCAAAATTCCTTTATCAAAATATGAATACTGTTTTCTTTTTTTTTTTAATTTTATTTATTTATGTGTGTGTGTGTGGCCAGCTCAGCCCACCAGGGGGCGGGGCTGGCTGGCATGTGGTGCTGGGGGATTGAACCGTGGTCCCTGGTCTTTGCTAAGCTTGTTCTAAGTAGGTGCTTTAGACCACTGAACCATCTTACCAGCCCGAATACTGTTTTCTTAAAAGAAAAGCTTGTGGGGACGGGGAGATGGCTCAGTGGAATAAGTGCTTCCCTGGCAAGCATGAGGGCCTGAGTTCGATCCCCAGTTCCAAAAAAAAAAAAAAAAAAAGAAAGAAAGAAAAGAAAAGCTTGCTTTCAATTATGAATTCTTTTAAACAGAAAAAAAAAAAAAGTGAGCCTTAAAACTGAGCATGCTGTTGTGCACTTGCTGTCCCAGCACTCGGGAGGCTGAGGCAGGAGGATCACTGCAAGTTCGAGGCCAGCGCTGACTATAAAGTGAGCTCAAGGTTAGCCTGAGCTGCAGAACAAGACAGAAAGACAAAACAAAACAAGACAAAAATACCTTACAGCTGGGTTGAGGGTTAAAGTTAAAACTAGAGAAGACGCAGTGGATCAAAGCGAGGCTGAAAGAATTAAGGGATAGAAGAATGTCACAAAGTGAGAGGCTCTTCTGGGGCCACTGCTGGGCTCTGTGCTGTGGGTCCTGTCCACACTTGAGGGAGGGGGTTCTTTTTAGCTTAGGATGTGTTGACTGTGGAGAGGGACCGTTTACCCACCACCAAGCACCAGTGATTGACCCCCAATTGTAGCTGGTGAGAAGCTCCCTCAGCCGCCTTTTCCACCTTGCTGTTGGAAGAACCACCATTAGCCAGTACCTAGCCTCCGAGTCTCCGCAGGCTTCTGGAAGCACTGTGCTCAGCCATTAAGCAGTGGGGCAGAGGATGGAAGAAAGCCGGCACAGAAGGAGCGGTTCATAGCGAGCGCTTTAGAAACACTCTAAATGGGTGAAAAATAATGACCCCTGACTTCTTTGTGGTTCTTAACTCATGCTGCCACAAGATTGGTTATAGGGCCCACATCACACTGTGATATGAAAGTATTAATTGAATAGGGGCAATCAGAATTTCTATGTGAATAATGACTTAGAAATAATATTCTGCTGGATTCAACAATGGAATGGAGAACCAAGGTTTCACTTGGCTCTACAGTTCTCTTGATGAGGTCAGATTTTTTTTAAACCCTGAGGGTAGGTACATTGTGTGTCCTGTTTTTAACTCTTCAATCCAGTATGATTTTCTTTAGAGTAACTTAAGAAGGAGGATAAATAAGGGAAAGAAAAATCTGAAGGATGCTAATATTGTTCTTTAGCTTCAATTTGTGACCTTCTGACAGATACCTTGGACTCTTAATACTGATCCTCTGTTAAAAATAAACCCATCTCAGTTTCTTGGTGTGGGGGTCTGTTTACAATGGAAGAAACTCAGCGAACCCCAGGAACTCTCTGTATGTCTTTGCAGCTTTCCTATAAATCTGAATCATTCCAAAATAAAACATTTATTTATTTAAACCAAAAAGCCCAAACATTATAGATGTTCTTTGCAATGAGCATGTTTAAATAAGAAACCCTTCAGCTCTACATTTGGGGGAATATTAATGTTTCCGAGAGCACATTGTAAGTTTTGTTTGGACAACCTCTAATTTTACAGTAACCATTACAGACTTTTAGATTTAAATTGTATATCCTTATAAATTGATGGCTAACCTTTTCTTCCTGAATCCCAGCAGACAGGTTCCTAGCTGGTCACGACAAATGCTCATTTATCCAATATTGAATCAGAAAAAGGAGGATTTGGGATTATCTGATTTCTTGGAATACCACACATCGCTAAAATAAAATAATCTCTTAGCCTGTTTTTTAGCTGAAGCCTACTGTAGGGCATTGTAATTTGTTGTAAAGTTTGTGTTTTCTGTTAGGCTTACTGCGTGGTGTATTTATGATCATATAAAAGTCACCAGTGGTTACTGTAAAATTAGAGGTTGTCCAAACAAAACTTAAAATCCTAAAACTTTTCTCTCCAAAATGTGGTAATTCTTGGCTACGTTAGTAAACAGTTTGACAAGTGTTTGAGCATAATTCAGTTTTTTTCTATTAGATTGTCTTTGCTTAAAAGTGTGTCTAATGAAGTGTGCAACTGTATAATAGAGGAGATGGTGTCTGATTTTTAACTTTACATTAGTTTCCACTCTGTTATCTGCCCATTTGAGTTTTTAAAATAAAAGACTAGTGTAAAGCTAGATATCTGTGTCTCTGAGTCTGCCACATTGTTCCGCTTACTTTTCGTGTTCATCTTCTCCCCTGAAGAGTGAACTCACTGAAAGTCTGGCCTTAATACCTAGCTCGCTGCAATATATATATATATATGGATTCAGTAAATATTTGTTTGAATGAATGCACAAATGAATGAAATCATATTTAAATTAATTACTTCCATTTTGAAGGGAACCAGATAACCACTTCTTGGTTTACTCTGTTCATTGCCTTTTTTTTAGGATGGCCTCACAATTTGGTCTGTTTCTTATCCTTGCTATCATTCAGCTACATATACTAACCTTTCAAATCTGTAAAAAGTATTTTAAAAAAAGAGAAATTGTTCGTGTTTCAAAACCTATTATAATGCATTTTCAAATATGTCAGACACATCTTTGTTAAAATTAAACCAGGGCTTGGTTTTGAGCGAATAGCCCTATATGCTTACAGATGCTGTGGATGGATGCATCTAAGCTGCTTATTATATTGATGGGTTTTGCTGCTCTGCAGCAAATGAAAACAGGCAGCTGCTTCCTCCATCAAAGCAAAAAGCAGCCTGAGTTTTTATTAACCGAGTGTTCATTTCTTCTATTGCCAAAATTCTTACACAAAACAAAAGAGCAGTTTCAGCACATTATTGCTTAACTAGACATGAACAACTGACAGCAAGTGATAAGCCTGTCTGCTTTTCACAACTGGTAATCATTTTTGGAATAGATGTTTTAATATAGTTGAATATAAATTTTGTAATTTACATCTACAATGGTACGTAAATTTATAGATCCAGTTTGTTGCAGGAGAATGAAGGCTATAATCACAAAAGGCTTTTCTCAGTGTTGTTTAATTTTTAATGACTATTTAAAAACTGGGGAAGAAAAATGAAATCAAATTCATTTCTTTAAAAAAAAAAACATAGAAAAGAGGTGTTAAAGACAATCAGACAAGTTGGCTGGAGACATTTGTAGATGGCCCTGATGCAGCAAGACTGCCGTGTTTACAGCCGTGCTCAGCACTATGTTTTCACATTGGTTGCGGTGAGCTGTCCATGTCTGTGCAGCAGCAGAAATTTCTAGAGAGCAGACTCTTTTTCCTTCACATCAATGAATAATGAATTGAGAGGCCAGAAGGACAGATGGAGAGAGCCCTGGCCATTGCACAAGGCTGAGATCCTCAGCTTGCCCTCCTTGTTTCTTCCCCCTCCCTTCTTCCTCTCCTCCTTCACTACCTGAATATCATATACTTACTTGCAAGTGGAATGGCAGAGAGGGATGCATTTCAAGTAGGCTTCCATGGAACCTCAATGAGATGCTACCTTATTTGCTTTATTTATTTTTTATCTTCATGTATTTGGTACACGGTATCACTATGCAGCTCCAACTTGTAGTGATCCTTGTTTTCAGCCTCCCCAGTGCTGGGGTTACAGGCATGTGCCACCATACTGGGTCTGCGGGGGGTGATTCAGCACACCCAGGGGCAGGGCTAGCACTGCATGTGGTCCTGGGTATCAAACCCCTGTCCCTGTGTTTGCTTAAACAGGTGCTTAGTCCGCTGAGCTATCTCACCAGCCCAATGCTGCCACACTTAGTATATCAGTTTGCAGCATGGTTTTTTACCTTTTGGAGCTTACTAATGCCAATTCCTGGTATAGGAGAAAGGAGACAGTCACCCTTCTTTCCCCTTCCCCACAGAGCACTAATTCTTTCTTATAGGCTGTAAGAAGATCTTGGAATAAGGCAGTCTTGCTACACTAGGATATATACCTTCCAGACAACATACCAAAGCAAGTTCTGTGTCTAACTAGCATAATGTCAGGGCATTTTAGTAAATGTGTGTGGTGCTTTCACTCCATGCCAGGTGCCTCCCGAGTGCCATTTTCTCCCCAGGAAAGCGTGCATAGGTTCAAAGAGCATGTACTCCACATGGACCATGTGGCTTGCAACTTATTTAAAATTCAGCCAGTGTTTTCTTACAAGTGAGACAAAGTTGGACTCCCAGGCAGAAAGCTCCTTTAGAAATGAAATTCCGCAGTCACTGGTAGCTCTGGGGAAGCTCACTCTTTATATTCTGGTCTGCCATCAAACAAGAGTACGTCTTTGTTGGTGAAGTGGCTCCATATTGAAGATAAGGGACAATACTAACCATTCCTACTTTCTTCTCTGCTCTGTTCCATTTGCCTCATTGCTGCTTTTGCATGATTTTCAAGACATGACATCGTTCTGTTTTTCAAGGGAGCAGGGTGATTTCATGGGAATTATGGCCTGATCCCTGCACTCTGAGGACACTGAAGTACAACAGGCTCTTGGGGAAAGATGTCCCTTGGAAGAAAACATGCAATGCAAGTCCTCCTACTCCTCTTCTTGCTCCTCCTTCTCTTCCTCCTCCTCCTTTTCACAGAAGTTCAGTGTTTCTAGAGAAATCCAGGTCATGTTTTCCCTCCTGCTAGGAGCTCTCTGGTCTGATTTTCTGGGTCCACTTTCCTTAGAAATGACTCTTCTCATTTTCTACCATCCTCACTCACCACTGAAGTTGTTGCATTTTCTCACCCAGCTTGGAGAGCACACCTTAGGCGATGCCCTGCAACCCGTGCTTTGAGTCCTTGGGAAAATCTGTTCTGCCCAAAAGGTAGTCTTGTTATGCTAAGATGGAGGAAATTCATCTGAGAAAATCATGCAGCAGAGAACTGTGTGCAGTATCAGACGGGAAAATTCTGCTTGGAGAGGCTTTCCATTTTTTATATGCACAATTAACTACATCAAACCACTTTGATTTCCCATACATATTATGTATGTAATTATTATTTGTCAATTAAAAATAAATCTATAAAGACCAGCCAGATAGCTCAGTGGACTAAAGTGTCTGCTTAGGCAGGCTGCAGGGACCCGAATTCAATCCCTGGCATGCTATGCTGGCTCCACCCCCAGGGTGTATTGAGAAGGTGAATGTGACTGGACGTGGTGGTGTGCTCCAGTAATCCCAGCGCTTGGGAGCCTGAAAACAGGAGGATCACTATGAGTCCAATCTGTGTAGTGAGACCATATAGACCCTGTACTAAATAGATTTTAAAATAACAATAAAAAAATAAATCTATAGAAAAGAACTTTCACAACTAATATATAGTTTTGGGGGGAAGCTGTGAGATTTGATTTTAGAAGGAACTTGTAGTGCAGTTAAAATAGCGTGTTATAAAGGTTTCACTCCCAGGACCATTTTGAACCCTGTATCAAATATTTTCTGTTGGAGGTTTAAATCTGAGATTACACTACAAATAAAACATTGTCATCTATCTAATTTCTTTAAATTGGTGTGGGTGAGAGCCCACTGACAATTTTATGTTTCTTGGTGGAGGAGGTGGGGAGAAAAGTATAAATATAGTGATCTCCAGCCATTGGATTTAGAGTTGGAAGAGCCCTCAGAAATCAGTCTGAGCCTCCACCTCATGCTTGAAAATAGAGCCCATCTATGATCTGTCCAGTGTTCCCAAATTAGTTATTGGCAGAGCCATGAGAACTAGAAACTAGCCAGGGGCTCCAGGATCAGCCACTCTATGGGAGCAGCATGGTGTGATTGGGGCTCCAGAGAAGAGTAGGGTGCAAATCCAGGCCTTGACCCCTTGGCTTGGAGTTCTGCTGTACACATCCCTGTACCTGGAAGCTATATCATGAGAGTCCATGACTTACGGGGCTGTTTTCAGAGTTCAGTGAAATAGTCCATACCAAGTATAAGGTCCAGTATCGCCAGCTAGTAAATATTCAGTAAGTGGTGCTGTTGCCATCTGTCTTACTAGTAGTAGTAGTAGTAGTAATAGTAATCATAATCATACTCATAATCATAGCAGCAAGCAGGAACTGAACACTTATAGATACTCTGCTAATATTCAGTCTGTATTATAGAGTTGATGTTATTAGCACTTTCAGATAAGGAACTGAGGCAAGAAAAGTTAAATAATTTAGTAAGGTCCCCAAGCTTTGACGGCTGCCTTCTGGGCGGCGTGTTCGCCATAAGAGCGGTTGCAGCGTGGTCGAGGCTGCAGCTGGTCCCGTCCCCGCGGTGCTGCCCATCTGCCACTCACTTGCCTTTCCAACAGCTGCACTAATGCTGACCGTCAGACCCATGCTGAGGCCTCCGGGGGATAGTCCTCAGGCACTGTGCTCCCGTCCCTGCCTTGGTGTCGGGACAAGGCTGCGACCCCCTTCCACCTTTCCCATAGCTCAGCAGCAGTACATTGAGAAGCATCTGAAGTCAAATTTAAGTTTTTAAGATGAGTCAGTGTTTAATCAGAGCACTCTCAGCAACAGACTACCTTGTAGCCTTCAAAGAAGTTCTTTTTATTTTGGGTACCGGAGATTGAACTCAGGACCTTGAGCTTGCCAGGTAGGTTTTTAGGCTGCTGAGCTGTCTCCCCAGATGAAGAATGTTCTGTGGAAATGACTTCAGTAGTTTTTTGTGCCCCTTTTCATCTCCAGATGTTTATTCTTTGTCTTGCTTATAGTACAGTTGGATTTTCCAAGAGTAGGAGAAAAAGCAACGAAATTGCAGAACTATGTATGTGGCCTCTGATTTTATAATTCATTGGAAGGCAGCACTGCCCAGACGTTAAGAACAGTGACCCAAGAGCCAAGTTTACTGGGTTCAGGTTCTAACTCTGTAACAAAGTATCTGTCTGATTTGATGGAGTTTCCTTAATCTCCTTTTTTCTTAGCTTCCTCATCCGCTTCCTAATGCCCGGGCAGTGTCAACATTTATGAAAGGACAGCATGTCCCTGGGCAGGCTTCTACCTGCTTGCTGCCTTAAGCTATATGGACATGTCTTTTTACTCAGGGGTACTAGTAGGCTCTGTGACCCAGCTGCAAAAACGGGGGAAGGCCTGTGCTTAGTAATTGATTGCTCAGAGCATGTGTGTTAATTGGTCAGAGCAGGAGAATACATAGAGGGTGTGTGTGTGTGTGTGTGTATTTGTACATATGTATATAAATATATATGTATGTGTAAATATACACATATATGTATATAGACATATATACAACAAATATATACAAATGTATCTACATATATAGATATATCAAATGTGTATACAAATATATACATATATAAACATATATGTATATATAGGTGCTTTAGTGAAAATACATAATTCCTTGGCCTGTGTATTTTCCTGAATAGAAGTATTTCAACATGATAACAGCCCCAGTGACAGTACCCTAACTAATGTGTCATGTGTCCAGCGCTGCTGCAAATGCCTTCGCATTCCTATCTCCTATCCTCATGGCACCCTGGGAGGGGACAAAGGCCTTGCCCACCCATGCTGGCTAAAGAAGCCACACCCACCCCCGATTATTTTCTGTTGCAGTAACGTGTTTTATCTTCTTGGCAGCACTTGTCAGTATCGGAGACTGTCTTCTTTATTGTCTGTTGCCTCTATTAAGCTACTTAGGGAAAGGTTGTGTTTTATCACTGCTGTGTCCTCAGCTTCTGGGACAGGCATGATTGCTAATAATTGTATGTTCCACAAATGAATGAAGAGGCTTAAAAAGTTTAAGTACCTGGCTAAAATCACAGAACCGTAAGGGCCAGTGTTCAAGCTGAACTCTTAACTCCAGAATATGAGAGCTAATTTTCTATTGTAGTTTTGTATTGCCCAAAGACCCTGTAGAAATAACCCAAAGACATAGCCTAAGACATAATCTAACCTAAGCCTATCATTTTGCAATGAGGCTACTGCAGCTCAAAAGGGCAAAATTACTTCCCAGTATCTCACAGTTCGTTAGGAGAAGAGCCAGAGTCAAACTCCAGGCTCCTGCGTGATGGGTTTTTTTCACCATGAATCCAGCCTCCTCAGCTCATATAAATTGAAGGAAAATCTTGTATGTGTCTGCTGTACATCATCCACCCACTTATTCGCACCACAGACCTGAGTCACAATTGACACTTCCCTCTCCCTTCCCACCCCCTTCATCTAATTAACTAGTAAGTCTTGTCACTGTACCTTCTAAATATATCACAGATCGTTCCACTTTTCTCCACTAACCATTCTCCGAACCACCATCACTCTTACCTGGATAAATGTAGTCACTTCTTACCCTGCCTCCTCGGGCCTCCTTGCGACCTGTTTTCTTTACAGTAGCCAGGATTACCTTCTAAATGTAAATTTTAACATTTACCTCTCTGCTGTTTCAAGACGTATTTACCTTTACAGTACGGTTTGTGATTCTTCGTATGGCCTTTGAGCCTGTGTGTCACTGTTTGCTCCTAGATGTCCCCTCAAAGCCTCATATGCTCAGAGCTGGGGCTTTTCAGAGCTGGCTGGATGTAGGGCTTATGATACTGGAATTAAGGGTTGCAATACTAAATGAGTCCACTGATTAGAGTTAGCATTGCGCTGGATGTGGCTGGATGGATTTGCTGATGACATTTCTGTGGATTCTGTCCCTTAATTACCCTGCCAAACTCATCTTGTACTGCTCTCTTCTTTGCTGATTCATTCTACCCATCCACTGACCTTATTTCCTCTCCTAGAACGTGAAGCCCTTTCCTTCTTCAGAACTATTTCACGAAGATCTCCTTGGTGCCCCACTTTTTCCAGCTCCGTTCTCCATGTCCTCTTCTATGGGGTTCTGCATCCACTGGATTGTGGCTTGCAGGCCATGTCCCCTTATGGCCCCTTTCATCCTCTCACCAGCTAGGTTGGGTCTCCTGTGATGTGCTTTCCTAAGCAGCCTCTGTTTTTCCTATGTGACACTTATTATGGTTGTAATTAGTCCTATTATTTGTGTGATTATTTAATGTCTCTTCCAACTAGTTAGAGGTCCCAGTAACTATACAGTCTCAGTCCCTGCTTATCAGCAGGACCATAGATATAATAGATACCTGATGAATATCTGTAATGCTTTTCTTGATGCCCACTTTAAGTTGACATCAGTGACAAGGCAGAAATGTAAGTTAGACTGAAGGACAAGGACACAATACAAACACAGAAAATAGCCCAAGAAACTTAGCTACCTACCCCAGCATGAGCACCTTTTCATTTTAGTGACATCCGCCAATGCGTTACTCTTCCGGAATGTTCAGCAGCTCAGCTGAGGGTGTGCTGGCCTCTTTACTCAAGCCTCAGATTTGAAAGAGGCCTTGTTGCACATGATCATTTTGTTGAAGGGAAGTGGAGAAAGGTGCTGCTTTAGTGGACATCAGCCGATCACAGAAAAGCCATGTCTCTGCTGTGAAAACTGGAGTGTTGTCTTCGCAGAGCGAGCACGAGCCATTAGAGTGAGAGCAGGAGCCAGCGGGGCTCCTCGTTGGATGCTGTCTGTCAAAGCCTTAGGACTTCCCTCTAACCTCAATGATGGGGAAGCAAAAAGCTCTCAAGAAGTGATCTAGAGGGCCCCATGCCTAGCTAGATACTCATGTCATTTAATTTTAGGATTCGCTCAGCCTTCAGGTCAATAATGGATGTGTTGTTTCCAGATGAACAGCAGCAACAACAGAAATGGCATTTAAAATAATTCTAAACTAGCTACTTCACTACAAACAACAAAGCAGTTGCATATATTAAATAGATCACGTTGCCAACCTCACCATCCTAGTGACAGCTGACATTTCATATTTTAGTGTCGGCTCACTTTAGGCTTCCTACATTCTACCAAGTTCCACAGGCAGGCTCAGTTCTGATAGAAACACTTGCAGGGAACCAAGCCTTTGTTGGACAAAAATGTGACAAATGCAAATACCCATAGAAATGTAGCTTCTTTTTTTTTTCCAAATGACACGTCTGTCTAGCTAATGCTTTTAGGGAAGCTCAGTGGATGAAGGCATTTTCTGGGGCCGGCAAGATAGCTCAGTGGACTAATGCACCTGCTTAGGCAAGTGCAGGGACCACGGTTTGATCCCCAGCACCATAGGACCCCTTTGCCCCACCCCCAGGGTGGGCTGAGCCAGCCACCAAAAAAAAAAAAAAAAGGCCTTTTCTCTTAAGAAAGAAGGTTGACTTAGGGCCGGGGAGATGGCTCAGTGGAATAAGCACTCCCCTGGCAAGCGCAAGGTTCTGACTTCAATCCCTGGTTCTGAAAAAAAAAGAAAGAAAGTTGACTTATACAGAAACCAGTAAGGCGTAAGAAGCAACCTGTGTCTGAGTAACATTTAAGGGAGGGACCTATTTTTTTGTCATGAGTTTAGAGAACATTATCTAGAATAAACTTAATTAAAATGTTTAATGGTGCTTTTTTTTAAATCCATACTTAAATGTAACTTGGTGGGCTGGAGAGATGGCTCAGTGGTCTAAAGCACCTACTTGGAACAAGCTTAGCAAAAGCATCAGGGACCGCGGTTCAATCCCCCAGCACCACATGCCAGCCAGCCCCGCCCCCTGGTGGGCTGAGCTGGCCACACACTCTTTCTCTCTCTCTCTCTCTCTCTCTCTCTCTCTCTCTCTCTCTCAAATAAATAAATAATATAAAAAAAAATAAACCTTTAAAAAAAAATGTAACTTGGTCATTTAGCTTAGTCTCATTGGCCAATGTCAAATGTATAGTAAGAATGCCTATAATTGGTTAATAAAAGCTCAATGACTTTTCTCAGTGAAACAAAAAAGTCTTGAGACATTACCATTAATGTTCTTGGCTTGTATCTCCTTTAGAAATTGTTTGCATTGCTTTTCCAATTTCTCTCTGTCTGATGGCACCCGTCCAGTCCCTGTTCTTCCTGATCATATACTGCAGTTCCACCATTCAGAAGTGTTCATGTTGAAATGCATGCTGGGAGAGATAAGAATAGTTATCATATTCTAAAAGTAGCCCACAGTTTTATATGCAGAAGTTAATATATTCTTCAGTTTCAGGTAGACTTGGAGATTTAATAATACAGTAAAAATAAATTCCTTTGAGAAACTACACTAAATCATTTTAGAGGGATGTTGTAAAGACATAAACCCACACAGGTGATAGAATGGAAAAAATACATCAGTGTAATTTTTGAAACTGGAAGGAAATGGATCAGAAGTTATTAAATAAGCCAATAGGACAAAGCCAGCAGTTGAGAAGTGAGAGTCAACTCAATTGATATTTGTGGAACCTCAAAAAGGTGAGAAGTTGGGCATGGTGGCACATGCCAGTAATCCCAGCATTTGGGAGGTTGAGGCAGGAGTATCATTGTGACTTTGAGGCCAGCCTGGACTACAAAGTGAGTTTAAGGCCAGCCTGAACTGCGTGGGGAAATCTTTTCTCCAAAAAGGATAAAAGAAGGCTGGGGAGGTAGCTCAGTAGAATAAGCACTTGTTGGCAAGCACAAGGTCCTGAGTTCAATCCTGAGTACTGCGAAAAAGAAAAAATAAAACAAAAAGAAAAAGAGTAAGAAAAGCTGAGAAATAAGTAGCACCAGATACTCGTAGGAGTAGGATTCACGGGAGACTAAAATAGGATAATTTTTGAAAGTTGTTTAAGGAGAAATTATATCCTCAGTCTACACTCCTGGGCAACCATCTCTCCTCTGTGACAAAAGAAATTGGAAGAGATGCCATGTATCCAGGAAAGGAGGAAATGCTTTATTCTTTGGAGAGAGTTAAACTGAAGTTTCCAAAAGCAGGCTGTAAAAATTAAGTGAATTTATGCAGACTGAATGCTGAGCCCATGTGGTGGATTAACCAATGGTCAGCTTGTAACATCCAGCTAAACCGAATCAGTGTGGTTCTGGAGCGGAAGGCAGCAGTCTTCAGGAGAACATGAGGAAAACTCTAGGGGAAGATGCTGTGCTGTTGATTCTCCCGGAGAAGCTTGCTGCACTGGTTTTCCTGATGCTAACTCAGCTCCCGGAGGAGCTCAGGACCTCGCCATTGCTGAGGATGGCTGTGGTACCATCCGGGGGAGCGCTGCTTCCTGGCTGCAGTGCGGATCCCTCAGCCTGCTGGCACTGATCCCTCATCCCACAGGTGCAGACTTTTTAGCATCCACCACTGGCCGTTGCGCCTTCCCAGTGCAGATCCTCAATACGAACATGCGTCAGACATTGTCTCGTGGGCTCCAGGCCTCCAGCTGGAAAGAGCTATCTCCTCCCCGGCTATATCTTTATTAGATATTTCTCCAGCTGAGAAATTTGTCAGATATCTGAGAAATTTTTTGAAGCAACAAATATCAAAATCAATAAACAAAAAAATCTGAATGAAACACACTATGTCAAGATAAGAAAATTTAAAACAAACTATAATTACTATTTTCAACTAATGAGGAGAAGATATTGCATTCAACAAACAAAATGGGATTCTCTAAATAAAGAACTGTTCTGAGACCTGCCATCAGCAACAATAGCACAAAGGAAAATAACAATAAAAAACTGGAAGATGAAGTTGAGAACATTGTCAAGAAAGTAGAAAATAAGAGAAAAAAATCAGAAAATCAGAGGACAAGTTCAAGGGATTCAGTGTCTAAGAAATAAAAGTTCAAGAGAAAGAACAAAAATGTGAAAATAAAGAAACAGTAGAACCAGGGAGATAGCTTAGTGGCTTAAGCGCCTGCCTGGCAAGCACAAGGTCCCAAGTTTGATCCCTGGTACCAGGAAAAAAAAAAAAAAACCAATGGAACTTTGCAAGAAAATTTTCAAGAACTGTAGGACATGGAGTCTCTAGATTTAAATCACTCCCTGAATCTCGTAATCACAGTTACCTCTTCCAGTCCTTTCTTTAAGAAACTCCTAAGGATATGTGGTACTGAAGTGGGGAAGTACGCCACGATGGATGGAGAGGAAGAATGAAGGATGGGAGAGATCGCTGGAGAAAGCAAAGAGGCCGGGATGGTGATGAAGACAGAGTCCAGGCTTTAAGCTGGGAGCTGAGAAGAGCGCACATTCATTGCAGACTGAGGTCGGCTGGAAGGTGCCTGCAGACTCTCGTGGGCTTGGTAGAGTACCAGGATTGAATGACTTTGCTGAGAAAAGAAAGTGGTGGCTGGAGTTTGTGATTTGTAGAAATCTTAGCAAATGAGAAAAAAAGAAGATAATTATGAAATCTAGGAAAAACAAAAAGTTGCCCGTGAAAGATTAGTCATAATTTACTGCATAACTCAGCTTTATTGCATGTACATTTACTAAAATCAACAGTGAGGAGCGATCTAATGAAGATATAGCCGGGGAGGAGATAGCTCAGCAACATAAGTGCCTGCCTGGCAAGTGTCAGGTCCCAAGTTTGATCCCTGATACGGGATTTAAAATAATCACAGTGTTATAATACAATATTAAACAGATGGTGGGATGAATGAACAGCAGGGGAGAAGAGTGTAGATAGAAGCAAAACAACTATATCTTTCATTATGGAGGAGTTGCTAGATTTTGCCTACAACTGAAAAATCAAGTAGTAGCAGAACAAATGTATTATGGAGAAACATGGAAGTAATTTCCAGAAGAAGCAATCAAATGAGTTCAAGGTGGAGTTCTCTGGAAAAGGAAGAAGACTGGGGAGAGGGGCTGAATAGTGCCCTTTATCTCATAATATGAAAACTTTGAAAGTGACTTAAATATCTACCAAGAGGGCTCAGGTTAAATGAATTCTAATACCATATAACTCAGTGGCTTTTAAAACTATGGCTGTGTGTAGCATATATCCTTTGAAAAATACCATTATGGGGCTGGGGAGATAGCTCAGTAGAATAAGTGCTTGCCCGACAAGCGCAAGAGCCTGAGTTCAAGCCCCAGTTACACAAAAAGAAAAAGAAAAATACCATTACGTTCCCACAAATAACAATGAGAAAGATGTATTTCAAAAGAGCAGGTACAATAGATGTTTACGTGGTATGTGAACACACACCACCACACAGCTCACCCCATGGATGTAAGTACGTCCACAGAGTTGTGCAACCTTCCCCACAATTTTTAAAGATTTCATCCTTTCTAGAAGACATCTCAAACCTGTATGTGGTCATTACCCATGTACGCCTGATCATTCTAGCCCTGACAGCCACTGTACTACCTTGTGTTTATGGCTGTGCCTATTCTGGAGAGTTCATAAATGGAAACATACAGCGTGTGGTCTTGTGTAACTGGTTTCTTTCTTTTAGTATAATGTTTTTTAAGTTCTGTCCATGTCACACTATATATCAGTAATTTATTTCTTTTTCATTGTAAAGTAATAGTCCATTGTGTGAATACTGCATTGTATTTATCCATTCATCGGCCAATGGAGATTTTAGTTTACATTTTTGACTATTAAAATGCTACTATGAATACTTCCTGCATAAGTTCTTGTATGCATATGTCTTCATTATTCTTGATTATATACCTAAAGGTAGAAGTTCTGGGTCATGTGTCAATCTAAATTTTAATGTTTTGTGGAACTGCTAGATAGGTTTTTAATATGATTATATCATTTTACATTTCTTTTCTTTTTTAATGTATTTGGTTGTTACAGGGTCTCACTATGCAGCTCAAACTCAAAGTGATTCTCCTGTTTTCAGCTTCCCCAGTGCTGGGATTACAGGCTCACGCCAATGCACCAGCTCAGCCCGCCCTAGGAGCAGGTCTGGCGGGTCTGGTGTGGCATGTGGTGTCATGGTCCCTGCGCTTGCCTAAGCTTGCCTAAACAAGCGCTTTAGTCCGCTGAGGTATCTTGCTGGCCCATCATTTTACATGTCAAACAGCAGTGAATGATAATTACAATTTTTCTACATCCTCACCATTTATTATTGTCTTGACTTTTTGATTTGCAATATATAACTTTCAAGAATTTAACAAACTAATAAAAATAAGACAAGTTGGAAAACCCGTGTCTTGGTGAGGGTTTGAAGAAACATTCTTTTTGAGCTTGGTACAAATCTTAGTGGTACAAATTTTGCAGACAACAGTTAGGTACAGGAGAGGATCCATGAGATAGCTCAGTGGACTGAGCGCCTGCTTAGGCAAGCGCAGGGACCAGGGTTCTATCCCTGGCAACACGTGCCATGTTGGCCCCGCCCCAGCATGCACTGAGTCAGCCACTGAGACCAGGAGTGGTGGCCCATGCCTAGAATCCCAGCACTGGGGAGGCTGAAAACAGGAGGATCTCTACAAGTTCAAGCTGCATAGTGAGACCCTGTACCAAATACATTAAAAAAAAAAAAAAAAAAAAAAAAAAAAAAAAAAATCTCATGTTCTGCATACTTGGTACCAGAAACATTTTAGATTTTGGATTTTTAAACATTTTGGACATTTACATATACATAATGAAATATCTTGACTATGGAACCCAAGTTCAAAAGCAAAAGTCATGTATGTTTTCACGTTCACCTGATCAGACGGCCTGCCGTTGAATTTACAGCGCTTCTAGTGCGCCTTCGTTTTTGCTTGGCCTGTGTCGCATCAGGACAGGCACAGAACTTCCATCATTTTGGCACTCCTAGCGTTTCACATCTTGGACTAGTTTAGATTTCAGAGTTTTGGGTTAGAAATATTCAACCCATGTTTTCGAACGTGAAATGTTCTTGATCTTTGACTAGATTTCCTATTTCTAAGTATTTGATGTAAGGAGACAGCTGTATCTTGGGAAAAGGACACAGGACAGTGTGTCCTTACTGAGTCACTATTTATAATCTCATAGTATCAAAAACTTCAAAACTAATTTAAATGACTACCAAGGAAGCACAGATTAAATGAATTCTGAGACATGTGTGGAATGTCTAGGCCATTATTACAAGTAAGAGTTTGTTGTATTGTTATGGGAAGCTACCTCTGCCATGTAGTGGGTAGGGTGAAAGCATATTATTGAATACCTCGGTGAGAAGAGTCCAATCATGTAAAACATTTTTATGCAAAGAAAGATTTTTTTGGAATGATGTCCAAAATGTTAACAGTGATTATGTTCCTGGGGTGGAATTTTAGGTAACTCTTTTACTTTGTTCTTTGTATTTTTTGAATTTAATTTAGCTAAAAATCAGTTCCTATAATTTTTAAGGAAAATTATAAAACTATTTGAAAAGACTATGCATTTTAGAAGTCCCATTTTTATACTTAATCAAGGCTTAAATTTTAGTTAAATATCCTTCCCCTATCATTACTTTTTTAAGCCTTGAAGCCATCTACTAAAGGCATAAAGAAATTCATTCTTAAGGTGATTATATCCCCTTCGTGTAAAACACTGTCTTAGGCTCGTCCTTCAGAGAATTTTATTCTGTGCTTGAGTCTTTGTATAGTTCTCTTTATGGGAGGAAAGCTGAGTATTAAGACTTTGGGGTCATGCCAAAGCTCAAGGGTAGAAGCATATAAAAATGGTTCTCTATGTTCTCTAGTGTGGGGAATAATTGCTTAGGCTTCACAAAGTCTTTATTTCACTCCTTTAACCCCTTTTGCAAGAATGACATCAACAGTGTTTTTTTGGTGTGTGTAGAAGCAAAATGTACTAAACATATCACATGTATTTTACTCACTAACCTTCACAACAATCCTCTGAGGTTGATACTACAATTATGATATTTCACAGAAGAGGAGCCCAAGACGCAGAGAGGTTCAGTAACCTAGCCAAGGTCTCTCAGCTAGGGAATGGCAGATCGACCAGAGGTCAGCAAATCTGGGTCCTCACACTCCGCTTCCTCTCTCACTTTCCTCCTAAATATGATTCCAAACACCTGTTGCTAATTTTCCTTATTCCCAAGTTGTCACTCCTACCAGAAATGCCATGGTGACCGAGCCTGCTGCGGTACCTGCTGTGTAGAGTCCTCTCCCCGCTACCCCTTTGTGGATCAGTTGTGTCTCCTGAGTTACTTCCTGCATCTTTGACATCCTTTCTGAGATGCTTGGGTTTCTTACTCCTGAAAGTTGGAGATTCATGGCGGGGGGGCAGCGAAGTCTTTTTCATGTGTGTTTCAGCTTCGTGCCAAGGCCCATCAGCAGAGTGTTTAGTGCTGACACAGAATGTGGGCTGGTCCTTCCCATGACTGTGTGCAGTCCTCAGCTGAGGCATGCCAGAACCCCTGTGGCCTGGTCTTTGGGTCCGATTAGTTGGGGTGGGCATAATTTTTATTAGGTAATTGTTCTGTCAAAGCAGCACATGCGTAGTCTAAAAATCAGGAACAAAAAGTGTACAGAAAAATTAAGACCACTTCTAGTTTTGCCATCCTGTGATAACCATTAGTAACTATAAAATACCAAATCTATCTGACTTTGCTTTATGTGACCTGTATCCATTCATGAAAACTAAGTCTTCTAAATAAATTTATAGGCAATAATTTTAGAAAAAATTCCAATTGTACCAGTTAGTATGTAGGAGTATTGTTAAAAGATGTGCCAAGTCAGTGACCTTTTAATTTCTTAATTTTATACTCCAGTTTAATTTTTTAATTAAAGAAATACTTACATTTTAAAACATTAATATGAAAAGACATAAGCAGATATAAAGGCCTCAGTGTTTTTGTTTACTCCTGAAAGAGATTTTTGCATTTGTGTTTTGCCTGACAGCCTGTGTATAGCGTAGGCCCGCAACTTCTCCTGAGTGGTTTTACGTGAATAGGTTAAGAACCACTTAAAATATCATCACAATACAGGTTTCGATATTTATAATTTTGGTTACTACTGTCTTTTGCTATTTTGTTGTAATTGGGATTTAGAAAATTTTATTTAGGCTATTAGACTATTATCCTGACGGGCAAAGGGTTGTAAATCTCACCATTGTAATAACAGCCAGCAAAGAAATTCATATGGCATGACATATGACAAGTAATAACTCTGTTAAGTTTGATTGCAGTTGAATAGCTTGTCTGAGCCTTATTTTTAAAAGCCATTTCGTATCAGAATGACTTCTATAATCCAAACATCTATCCTCTTGTGTTTTCCAGGCATCTGGCCGTCTGAAGAGGTTTTGGCTTACTACTGCCTCAAGCACAGTAATATATTCAGGTACAGAGCTGCACTTAAAAGGGATTTGTTTATCCCCATCATGGATATTGAATCAGCATATTAAAAATGCCCTCGTTTCCATTCTTCAAATTAAATTGTTAGAAAGAAAGAGGAAGAAAGGAAAAAGTTCACAGTCAACACATGTTGCTTCTGAAAAGAATTGTGCGTTGCCTTTGGGTACTAATATCGCACAGCAAGCTTTTTGTTATGTGTCAAAGTCTTTTGATTTCCACTCAAGGCATTTTATTTCACTTTGATTTGGGGGAAACAAAAGTGAGGCTCCAATCAATCCTTACTGATTGCAGAGGTCAAAAAAAAAAAAAAAAAAAAACCCCACACACACAAAAAAAATAAAGACTTCTTTAAACTTCCACTGGAGAAGTCGTTACAGAATATTTGATAAATAAATACCTCATCACTGTTATTTTTTAAAAATATCATCCTACCATGATTTTAAAGGTATTTTATGTACTTGTCATATGTGCTTGTGAAATAGAAATGACGGAACTGGATCATGCTACAGAAATGGGTGTTTTAAACTGTTAGTGTGAATTATAGATCAACCCATGGATGGGATTAAGGAAAAGAAAAAAATTTCTTTAATTTTAAAATTCTAAATTTGTTTAGTAGACCCAGAAAATATAGGTTTTTCCTTTTCATTCTCTTATATAAGTTATCTAGTATATACTCCCTGCACAGCCCATAAGGACTCCAGACAAGTCATTAGCGACCGTGGTGTGTGTTTTAACAATATGTACTTAAAAGACGGGGTCAATAATGTGCATTTTTTGAAGCTCTGTGGGTCCAAATTTAGCAACCAGTCTGTAATTGCTTTGAACAACTAAAAGTACTCTGTAAGTGTGTTTCCAAACGCAAATGTCCTGTCCTGGCTTCTCCTGCTCCCCTTTCCCCACCTACCCCACCCCTTTTAATTTTGCTTCTTTTCTCCTCTTGAGGTAATAAACTTCCTGAATTGGGAAGAAGAAACAATCTCAAGAGTCTAAGCATATAAAATAAGAACAGGGCAGTTCTGAATCGGGCTGCAGAGCTGCCCTGAAAGTCTGGCATTTGCTCATGTCGCTGTGCTTAAGCTTGACTGGAGCTCCAATCAGCGAGCCGTGGGCCGGGGCGACAGTGTCCCACGTTGAGGGCTGATATTTAGGCACAAAGGGGAAGGTAAGTGCAGAGTGGCACGCTAGACGGCCAGCTTTCACTCCCAGCCGCTTCACTCGCAGGCAGGGGAGCCAAAGCCCGCTCATTACTTCAGCCTGGGCTTGCTGGCTTAACCACATTATGTCCCTGCATTGTTTATTCGCAGTGTTGTGTTGGGGTCAATTGTGATTTAAGTGTTAATTGCTAAATGCTCTTTGTGTAATTGTGCTTTATGGGGATGGTTGGACTTTCCAAAATGTTTCAGTTTGTTTTAGGATTTTTTTTAAATTCAGGATTGCATTTATTTGTGTGTGTGGCGTGGGGTATAATATAGGTATATACACACTCACATATATTCTTCATTTACTTGTCTAACTGTTTTTGAAAGCATGAATGTGGATTAACAGTGTTATCCTTTCCTAACAATAATCTTTCGCTACTCTAGCTAGTTTAGTTCTAAAAGACAGCGCCATTGACAAGGGGAAAAAAAGGGAACCTTCTCAGATTTTTCAGCTCAGCGGTGGCAATGTTGCCGTGAACACTAATGAGGGAACCCCCACTGATTTGCCTGCTTTGTGACTTTTCTATTTCATAATTATTTTTAAAACGCAAAACGACATGAGGTAGCCCAGTCGTGTCTCCACAACTTCCTGGTAGTGTCGTTCTTACTGCAGATGGCAATTTGTTCTTGTAACATATATATCTCTCTGGCCATTTTCATCTAATTTGTATGGGTTCTCCCGTTTCTTTTCTCTCTTTCAGGGACCTTGCTGTGTGTGAGCTGGGGGGTGGCATGACATGCTTGGCTGGGCTCATGGTAGGTCTTTTCTCAATTCCAATCCCATTCAGAGGAAGAACAAAAGGAAAAATGTTCCAGGGCCTCCAACTGCTGGGTCAGAGAACCGTCAACAGCATCGGCTGCAGTCAAAGCTGCCGGGCCTTGAGAGACCTTCTAGATTGACTTACTTTCGGATCATATTGATTTTAGGGTTGCCTCCATGAGCAGAAACATTTTACCTCTGTGTAGTCAATATTGCTTGTTGTGACATTCCAGGCCTTGCAGTCTTTCTTTGCTATAGCGAAAGCATTTCTTTCTTTTTTTTCTTTTTCTTTTTCTTATTCTCTTTCTTTTTCTTTTCTTTTCTTTCTTTCTTTTTTTCCTTTAGATTATAGTCCCATTTGCTAAGATACAGGAATAGCCTGGCAAATCACAGTTGGAGCACCATGATATAGCTGCTAATGTTTTGCCTGCATTATTACACCAACAAACATGATCCAGAGCGCTCAGTAATTAGATTCTTTTGAATTAGATTGGCCATTCAGGAACGTCGTTCCCCATTCTCTGGGTTCTGAGTCATGTATTCAGGAGATATTATGTAGCAGCACAGTGCATTAGACAAGTTTTTATGTCTCTACAAATAAAAGCATATTGTTACACTGATTGGCATTTGACAAACCTGTCGCTCTTATACAATGTGTCGAGGTTACAGCCCAATGTGCGAGCATGTCAAAGCTCACAAAAAAATTACCCTCACAAAGCCATCTGCCTGCAATGCAAAGTTATATGAAGGGCATCAGGCAGTCAGACAGAAGCAGGCTGAAAGGCAGAGTGACAGCCTTGTATGATGGCTCTACTAGATAAACAGAAGCCCACAAATGAAAGCCTCTCAGAATACCATCATCCGCTGTCACAATGCAATTACCGAACAGAATGATAGCAAGATAGAGGCTCCCGCAAATGGAATGATAAAAGTATTGACTGATTTGATTGAATGATTAAAATAATGCAGACATAAAATGAAAAAAGATTGAAGATTGTTACAGAGAAATAGGTGAGGAAGCATGATACTGAAGGGTTGTCACTCCTGTCTTCACTTCCACGCAGACAAGCGCGTTTGCTCATTGTTTGCTCCGCTCCTTTTTTTTTTCAGGTTGCTGTTTCTGCAGATGTCAGAGAAGTTCTGTTAACTGATGGGAATGAAAAGGCCATCAGCAGTATCCTTATTCAGATAGAAAGCGGGTTTGTTGTGCTCATTCCTTTTTCCCCCGGCCAAGTAACAATTGATATAAAGAAAGACAGCATGGGGTATTAACAGAGAGGTCCCCACACACACGCATGATAAATAATTAAGGAAAAGTAGAAATATGTGAATTCATTGCTTTGGCCACAGGTTTTATCTGTTTTCCCCCTACCTTTCCATAGATTTTTATGGACACCTCCCAGTAAAGAAGACTGTTTTGTGGCACTGTCCAGGCAATAAGAACGTTTAACTCATAATAATTTTCAAGCATTCTTACCATTATTTTCACTAAGATTTACCAGTATAAAGTAAATAATTTGGTATTTAATGTATTAGACATTGCTCACAAATACTAACTTCTGGCTTCAGGTTTGTGCCTACCCTTTTTTTATGACCAATATCATCTGTACCTATGTGAGACTGTGCCCATCCTAATTGCTGAGGAGTTAACTCTATCCCCCACTGGAAACAGCTATCAGTTCTTCATTATTTCCTTTTATTTAGGATTATAAGAGCTATCTCTTTTTTCCTGCTATGCTATTACAGTTCAAACCTCATTATATTAGATTATGCTTTACTAATATGTACACAGAGTTCATGAAAATTGAACTGTATTTTAACTAAGAAAGCAAGCATAATTTGTGGCTACTTTAGCAGTCGAGCTGATTTGCTCAGGGGCAGTTAACAGCCGTTAGAAATTGAGAGGAAAAGTGGAAGATGTGTTTGCTTTGGCTTTTTTTTTTTTTTTTTTTTTTTTTTTGGTGTGCCTTACATCTATCTGTATGAGGAGGGAGGGAGGCAGTCCATTTATTTGAATTTTAGGCCCTTCACATGCCAAAGCCTCACATGTGGCTTTGATGTTCACAGAATCACACACACACACACACACACACACACACACACACACACACCTATATTTGATTTTCCTTTTTCTACCTCCACTGTATAATTTTTTGAACATAAAATTCACTGCAGCTCAATCAGGCCGCTCGCAGAAGAGGAAGGAGGTACCAGAATCCCAGGAGCTAATATTGTTCAGCGGCACTTGTGTGCTCTACAGAGCCCCACCCAGCTAATTGCCTGACAGACCTAGAAAAAAAATTCAGGAAGGAAAACCAGCCAATCACCATCTTGGCCTTTCACACAAGGGAAAGAGATCACAAAAGGTGCTTCCTTTTTTAAAATGCAGGATTTTAATCATGATCCTGAGTCTGTCGCAAGTTTTTCAAAATATTCCTGAAGACGAGCTGATGTTGTTTCATTCACTGTGCCTTATTCAGAGTTCTTCTCCGCATGTATCATTTCACTGTGCTCCTCCTCCTCATGTCAGGGAATACAGAGAACAAGAGGAAGCTCAGGTACGCCAGCTCAGCCCCAGAGAATGTCATCTGGGGAGATGGAAACAGGGAACAGCCTACAAGAGAGGGCTATTTTGGTCACAGAAACTTTCAGATTGAGCCCAGTAGCCTGGCTTCTTCTCAAGTCAGCGGGTGTCTTATTTAATGACATCAGAAATCAATTAGAACTTTTATCAAAATATGGGAAGCATCTGTAGCCAGCATGTAAATGTAACTGTACTAAAATTATTACTGAGTTAAGCTATGGAGCTTCCAAAGAAGGGAAAGAAGGCTAGTGTCATTAATTACCACACCTTGGCTGCACACAGCAAAGATGCCATGCCAGCTCTTGAAATCAGAGAGGAAATCTCCGATTCTGCATTCACTCTGCCGGCCTTTCAAAGAAATGATTGGTACAGCCCCCTCCCAAGAAAATGGATTTTTAACATTTGGTCCTCACAAGCTCAGCCCTGAGAGTGCTTTATTGTGCTGGGGTTTACAATGGGTTTAATATAGCAGGGTGCCAAAGGGCAGGAGGGGAAGAACTTTACAATGTAGATAAAGTAGGCCCTTTCAGGATGCAGACCAAAACTGATTGTGTGTTTTATTTCATCTCTCAGGACTTTCCTGATAGAGTTCAGTTTTTATCATTCAGTCGTTCTATGTTTGTGTGCCTTTTTCTGCTGTAACTAGATCTAATTCTTTTAATTAAGAGAAAAAAACACGAATCAAGCCTTAAAATTGGCAATGTGTTTTTCCTGCTTTTAATACTAATGTTGTTCTTGACTTGCTAACAGAACTTACAATAGGCATCCGTCGTAATCTGTTTTACTGAGTGAGGTTAATATGAGTGAATTTTTCCCCGTTTGTGCCCACTCTCTGTAAGAATAACTAATTCACTGAATCACATACTATTGATGCATATAGATCGAAACAAACTCATTTAAAAATTACTGTTTACGTCTTTCTTTTAAAATTTTAGGAAGCCCAAATTACACAGCAGTTGTAGGATATTATCCAAAAATTACTTTCTAAAAAGTAAAAGTGGATGTCAACAAAAAAGGGGGAGAAACATTGCCAGAAGCCAGAAAATCTCTAAGCAAAGCTGCTAATTATTCTTAATGGGCAAGATGAGCACATTAAGAAACAAATGAATACATCAGTGAAATGTAATTGAAAATCGACCTGGCAATTGCACATCACATCTGAGTATTGGCCTGTATATTATTCTCATCATTTTAAAAATTATTTTTGTTGTTCTTGGCTTCTGAATTTAATGAACCCAACTGAGTCGTGCTTTCTAGTCTCTTAAGCTTTTGAAGATTCTGGGTTTTAACCTTTTTCTAAATGAAAACCTTTTCTGGTTTTCCTTTTAATCTTCTGTTATTTTTATTTTTTTAAATATGTGAGGTGGTGAATGGATTAGTTCTGAATCTTTATATCACAGAAGCTTGTCAGCCAGTTGTGAATTTACTTATTATCTTCCTAAAATGTATCAAATGGATTGGTTATGTCTTCTAGAACTCTCTCCCTTGACCCTGAAAAGCTAGATGTTGATCTGAGATTTATTAAACAGAGATATGTGGAAAGAGATTGAGAGTTGAGGTAAAATGAATTTTCTCTAAGTCTTGAATATTTCATGGGTAGGGTTCCTGGAGGCTCTGCGTGGTCCTTAAATGGCACTGTTCAGTGTAACCCAGGGTCCCCTGGTTGAGAACTGTCTGCTCCTATAGATACCATTTTATATCTACCCTAAGAAACTCAAAACTAAGTTGGAAATTAAATCATTTGGCTCATCCAGTTCTCAAATTTATTCTAGAATAATTTGAAATGTATTCCTTTTTCTTTGGCATTTTCCTTACAGTATAATTTTTAAAAATCTCTTAAGTGCCTATACATAATAATTACTCAATAGCTGGTGATGACAGTGACATAAGAATAAGGAAGAGAAAAGATATACTGAGTTGTTTATGTTAAATCTTTTCCAGCTCATAATGAATAAAAATAGAATAGCTGAAGGTAAGTGACCCTCTCAAGCTCCAGTCACTAACTCACCCAGTGCACACCGTGGCTTATTCCACACTCCCTTCTTCCAGTAGTGATGCCAGTGGTACCTGTATGTACTAGATGACTGTTAAGTAGACTCTGTCTGCCTCACTTCAGGTAGGAGCTCAAAATATTCCAGTGCTTACTCGCCCACTTCTCTGTATTCTTCACTCAAACATCCCATCACTGCAATGCACTATCTAGATTATGATCTGGAGCTTCGGATTCTGCCAAATCAGGCTAATCTCCTCTACTCTACTAGGAGGTACTCCTGGCTTGACATTGTTTTATTAGAAGAATCCCTGATTTGTAAACTAAGTGAAGCTTCCTATGGGTGGTTGAGAACTTGGAACCGCCAGTTTCCAAGCCATTATCCTGGGTCCAAGTCCTTCTTCCAATAGTGATGCCGGTTGTACCCTTAACACTCATCTTATGTACTAGATGAGTGTTAAGTAAACTCTATCTGCCTCACTTCAAGTAGGAGCTCAAAAAATATCTTTTAAAATTAAATTTAAATTGATACAATGCATATTAACTGTGTGCCATTTCAGGCACTAAAGATAGAGAAGTGGACAAGAAAGATGTACTCCCTGTCTTTGTGAGGTCCAGATTTTGCTAGGTCTAGAGTACATTTATACATGAGAAAGACCTTGGAAAAACTACAGAGCAGAAATTCTTTGATTCTCTATTCATTTCAGATTTATAGTATAAATGTTCACATACTTAGCTCTAAGCATCAGAGACAGAAAAATGAAGCTCAACTGGAAAACCTCATTTAGCTATTATCACTAGTCTTTGTTCCATCAAAACTTTTGTCTAAATTATTTAAATAAGACAGTGAATTAGGTGCCTACTATGTGCTGGGCCTATCATATGGGGCATCCCAGTAAGTCTATCATTATTACTGTTTGAGAGATGGTACTCAAAGAGGTTAATTTATTCAAAGCTACACAGCTAGAAGCCAGGTTCGTTTGCTTTAAGGTGTTTATTTTTTCCCATCAGACTACTCTGTCTCACCAAAAATGAGAAAGATTGGCTGAGTGTCATCTTGCATTTCCTCAGCATTCTCTATAAGAAAAGTCCTTTCATGCATAAACGTAACAGTTGGTATTGTTGACAGAGAGTTCATAGACCTCCGTGTCATTCTCTCGATTCATTGGAATAATAAGCACAGTTAAGAATAGTTTGCAACCGTAAGCCAGCAAATACCGCCACAATAAGCATTTAAAAACGCTTTAGAGAGAAAAATTAATAGGATTTATATCATAATTTCCTACCCTCACTTTTAATGCCCCAATTAGATACCAAGAAAGTAATGCAATGTGTTCTTATTTCTGAAATATTTTCTTACTTAGGACAATGCCAACTGTCAGAATGCATGGTCAGTAACTCATAAAGCAATCACTAATTATAGGAAGTGGTTAATATTTTATATACATATAACATATATGTTGTATTTAAATGACTATCATGGCTAATATGTACAATTATATTTTTAAGAGTAAAAAATCAAGTGAAGTAAAATGAAAATGGAGCCCCACTCCTGAACTGTGCTTTGTCTGAGAGGGAAATTTAAAGGTAGGGTTCCACTTTCCTTTTAGCCACACATCTGTCCTGCAATTGCCAAGACAAGGGGACCGGAGGTGGTTGCTCTGTGTCCACTTGATCAGAAATCACATTAAGGCTTTGTTTGCAGCCAGCCCCTCCTGCTGAAGTCTTCCATAAGGTAGGTGCCATTCGGAAAGCGTGACTTGTGTTGAGCACTATGCTGGACATATTGACTGGATTTGATTGGATTTCCTTCATTACCCTGAGGTGACATGGAAAAATGATAAAAATCTATTATTGGACACAATGCCATCCAGCTGGACCATCAGAATCTGACCTCAAGGAGAGGGTGGGGAGCGCAATATCAGAACCTATGAAGATAATATATAAAATATGATTGCCATTTTTCTCTTTGTGCTTGTTTTAATATTTAAAACACCTTCTAAACCACAAAATATATTCCCTGCCCAGTTGTAAAAATAAAGCAGCCTAAATACTGCTGTGAATTTTTTCATTAAAAAAAAAAATTGCTTCCAGAGTATAAATACATGTGCTTGCTTCAGCCTGACCACCCGCAGCCACAGGTTTATAAATTGTATGAAAGTATATAGTGTTCGAATGTTTACTAAAAATTATTAATAGGTTTTCTGAGTTATATAATTTAACTTCCCTGTGACTATTTTATAAAAAGTATTACCTCCACTAACAAAATAATATGTTTTTCTTGATAGATTAGTCATGTACTCATATGACGCCACAGGTGTGCCAGGCACATTATGGCCTGCAGTTGGATGCCATGGAAACACCGATAGGGTGTGGCCAGAGTGTGGGGGGACCTTCATCAGAAACGGTTGTCAGTTGACTCTTGAGTAATTTTGTTCTTCTCAGAATAAAGATGTCAGCTGTCCTTTTCTGCCAGGCATTTCATTTAGAAGACTTTCCTGAAATACTTTCCTCCTGAAATAGACAGAACTGTAGGCCGATGTGTCATTTTACTTAATCAAAACAAGTAGGCAAATTAGTCTCCTTTATTTTTTAATGAATGTAATTTAACGGTATTTAATTTGCATACAGGAAAGTTCACCCAGGAAAAAAAAAGTCTGCATTATAGCACTTTTGTAAACCTCAACAAAGCCCTTCATTAGGAGACCTAATTGATTTTTCCTACCCACTCCAGGGGGAAGAAAGCTATCACAGTACCTGCTCATTCACTCAGAGAAGAAATGGGTGTGCCTGGTGGTTCCAGCAGAGATTTGGGCTTAAAAGTCCTGTGGCTCTGTTCTTACAGGGAGATCTTGGCCAAAGCTTGCTTTGAGTATTCAGGAAATGTTTTTCTGAGCAATAGGGGAACATCGCTTGTCTGCTTGGTGTCCTCCCCATGGGCCCAATTTAGTTCAGCTTGTAGCCTTCACTGGAATTATTTTATTTCTTGTTTATTTAAAACGGCCTTGTTCCAAATGGGGGATTTTGAGGCTTCTTACAGTAACACGTGGCACATACCATGCATGATAAATGAGAAAGTAAGAGCAATTGGAATTAGAAAGCTAGGCAAATATGATGAAGCCAGAAACAAAATAGGGGCAATACAGAAAACATAGGTCACAGGAACTCTTCTAGTTGCCAGAGTTCAGACAAACATTAGGTCCTGATGTGCAGGGGCCATAGCAAAAGCAGAGCAACAGTTACAAAGTTGTTAGGGACCAGAAGTTGAAGCAAAGTCAGTTGATCTGTGGTCCAGTTTTTCCTGGTGTTGAAACCTGGTGTTTTCCCATGGGCCTTGGCTTACATGGCCCTCTGCGATGTGACCAAACAGCTCTCAACATGTCCCTTCAGGAGGGCCTGCCCCTTAGCTCAGTTATTTAAGTGGCTGCTTCAACAGACCAGTCATGCTCAGGGTGCTGTGGTTCGATCCCCAGAACTCAAGCCAGCCAAACGTGCCCTGAAGGCATTCTGAGCCAGCCAAAACAAAACAAAACAACAACAATATGTCCCTTCAGGAACATGGATCTTTTAACTATGGCTTAGCAAACAACTCGTTCCATGCCAGGAGGTGGCCACAGGCCAAGCCATACCTCTACCAAGACAGTCTGCAAAGGGCCTTTCTCTAGACCTTCTTCTTTTTCTTCTTCAGTAATTCATTTTCTCTCCAAGGTGCTCTAAGCTTTTCTTCACCCTTTTCTTTTTACTTCCCCTCACACCTCTCCCTGCTCCTCACTGCCACCTTCCCTGCTAGAATTTAGCAGGCTGGAAATGTTTCAACTGGAACGTGAAGGTCGGCTGGCAAGGCCCTCCCCTCTAATGAAGGCAGCTGCCATTGATCTGCTAGCTCTTCCTAGCAAGTGGGGCCTGGCACCTGTGCAGCAGTCATCCCCCACTGGCATCCCCACCCCAGGCCTTGCTAGGGGGCTACCCAAATGCATGCTTCAAGGGTGACACCACGGCAGCCTGCAGAGTGAAGATCTTGCTTGTGGCACGTCAGCGTTTGGTGGGTGAGGCACACTTACGGTCATCAGCCTCATGCTCTGTAGCTCATCTCATTTTGCTGGGCTGATCCTGTTATGATAAGAAGATCACTGTATTGTGGGGGTTTTTTTCTGAGTCAGTTGACAATCTCTGTGAAGGTTTTCTTAACCATGGCCTGTAGATGTGAGAGACATCATCGCGAGGAATCAAAGGGCTGGTGTGTTTAAGACTCAGAAAATATCAAGCTGGTAAGATACCTTTCTACAGTAGTGTGTTATTTTTATGTTATTGATAATTATTAAAAGTAAATATAGCTAACATGTATTGAGCACTTTGTCTCAGGCCCTGCTGTAAGTCTAAGCACTTTACAAATGTCTCATTTAATGCTCATGAGACTCGGAGGCAGTCAGATACCTTCTGTATGTCCAGTTAACAGTGAGAAAACTGAAGGTGAGTATATTAAACACTGAATGGGGGGTGATGTGTACTTGAAGTTACACAAGATAAGGTGGAGAGAAGCTTGGTCTGGGACCTTCTGAAATTGCTGTATTCCAGTGGCTGTCAACCTGGGGCCAGCGGCGTCCACCAGGCGACTGTAGTGTTCTTTTGAGACATTTTTTACTGTGCTGACTTGAGAGAAGAAGGGGGAGTGTTGCTCCTGGCATCGAGTGGGTAGAGGCCAAAATTAACAGCCAGGGTCATTCAGCACATAGGACCCACAACAAAGAAGTATCTGGCCCCAAATGCCACTAGAGTGTGAGCTAAGAAACCTGCTGTAGTCTACAATTTCAAAAAAAATCAATGTACCTGTTCCCTTTTAGAATCTCTCAATCCTTATTCAGGCTAGGAGAAATCCTCACCACAACCAAAACAATGCTGTGTTTCCTGATGCTGAGTTTTATTTTTGCTTTTTGGCAATGGGCCTAAAAGGAATGAGTCACTGGGTAGTGGTTTTCACATGAAATATCCATATTTCTGCATTTTTCTCCAGTTTATTTAATTCTAGACTTTAGAAGAACAATTTTATTATTTATTTATTTATTTATTTATTTGCAGAACCGGAGATTGAACTCAGGCCCTTATGCTTGCCAGGGAAGCACTTATTCCACTGAGCCATCTCCCCAGCCCCATAATATTTCCTACTTTTTTTTTTTTTTTTTTTTTTTGGCGGAACTGGGGATTGAACTCAGACCCTTGTGCTTGCCAGGCAAGCGCTTATTCTACTGAGCCATCTCCTCGGCCCCAAAGTGAGATGTAATTTATTTATTAATTTAAATTTATTTATTTATTTATATTTATTTATTTTTTGGCGGTACTGGGGATTGAACTCATGACCTTTAACTTGCCAGGCAAGCATTTATTCTACTGAGCTATCTCCCCAACCCTTATTTATTTTTTATTTATGTATTTATGTGTTTTTGTTTTTTTCTTTGTGGATTGAACTCAGGCCTTTGTGCTTGCCAGGGAAGCGCTTATTCTACTGAACCGTCTTCCCAGGCCCACAATTTTATTTTAATTATTTTTTTAAGATTTATTTATTTATTTGGTATAGGGTCTCGCTACACAACTCGAGCTCATAGTGATCTCCCATCTCAGCCTCCCTCAGCCCTGGAATTCCAGGCATGCACCACCATGTCCAGTTTCAGTGGCCCGCACAGCATGCAGTACTAGGGAATAGAACCCAGGTTCTTGCGCTTGCCAGGCAGGCGCTTAGACCACTGAGCTATCTCCCCAGCCCTTAATTATTTTATTTATTACTATTAGACTGTCATCCTTCAGCATTTTTCATCTTCCCTTTTGCTGAGGATATTTTCCTGCCTGAGTTGCCCAGTTTGAAAAGTTGGCTACACAGCTACCGTGCTTTAGAAGCAAAGTTGTGGGTATGCGGGTATGAGGTTGTGGAGTAGCAGTCATTTCTGTCTCTTCTGTTCGTTGGTGAATTCGATGAAGTGTGCATATACCTATATAGTTTTAAATACCACGATAGGACCTTCCGTACTGACCAATGGCCCTGGGGGAATGTGTTCTGGTTTTCTTATATAAACAGACAAAGCAATTTCCCACAAACACCAGGCAGGCCCAGAGAAGGAGAAGGAGCCTACGCTTCCTGCGCCTTTCTCCTCCTCTCCGCAGTACGGACAGGCATTTGTTCTGGATAGGACTTCATTTTTGGAACTGATTTTCAACCTAGTCTTTTAGTTATCAATCAAAAGTGCATTTTCTATGTTGTCCTCATTTACATTTATTTAGTGCTTAAGGTCATCTGTGACCATTTGAGTGTGTTTCAGCATATGGAATCAGGGCATAATAGATTTCAGCTTCATGCTGTGAAAAGAGATTGTGTTTTTACAAGACAAAATGTTGTTTACAGGGTGTTAATAATCACTAATTAATAAACACATCTAGACTTCTAAATTGTTGCATTTTAAGAAATAAAAATGTCAAGTGTTAACATATGGTGTGCAATAACATTTTCCAGCATCTCATCATCAAATAATTGTTGTATAAAGCAGAAAATGTTCAACACAGGACCGATCCCAAATGCTTAATACATGGCCTGTGTTTTTCTGTTCTTTAAAAAGTGCAATTTCTAAATATGTGGCTCTGATGTGTATGGCCATATAGTCCATATTTCAGTGCTCATACAGGACCTCAAAGATAAGAAGAGTTTTGGTTTTTTTTTTTTAATTTTCTTCTGCTCCCTTCTTTCCATCTTTATCTCTTTCTATTTGTGGTCAGTTTCTTCTCCTTAAGCCACTGTAAGCATTTTATCCAAAATCTACTAAAGCACTTGCCAGAAACCAGGTGGACGAGTTAGTCCTTGAAATGTCTTGATCTTGTATTAAGGAGCTACTTGACCACTTAACCTTGAAGCAGCAGAAAGGAAGCTGCCAACCAGTGATGTAATAATCAGCATCCCCCTTCCACCCACTGCTTTCCCACCCAGAACCAGTACAATGCGATGAAAGTATTAGTTCCATGAGAGAAGAAATAAAAGGAAGCCATTCACAAAAGAGCTAAGATATAGTTCAATATTCTTTTTTAGTGCCTCAATGCATATGCAGAACTTCTCCTCCAAATTGGAGGTGTGAAATAACAGTAGCGACAGATAACTAAGAGGTATTTACCATAGCTACAAAGCCTACATGTGAGCCAAATATTTCTGCTATTAAAACACACTTCAAAGCTTGACATGAAGTTTGTAACAGCTGAATGTCTCTTGTGACTTCATTTGCAAAGGAGATGTAAAAGCTGAAAGAAAGTCGTGATATGAGAACTGGGAGCCTAAGAAATAGCATTTGTAGAAAGCAAGAAGCTGCCCAGAAATTTGACTGGCAATCTCAGACTTCAGTGCCTGTGCTCCAGCAGGGTTTTTTGTAAGTGCTATTGTATTGGATAAGTGGATGAGTGCCCCCCAAAGGCCCATGTGCTAAAGGCCTGGCCCTCGGCCTATGCAGATACTGGGAGGCAGTAGAGCCTTTAAAAGGCAGGATCTCCTGGACAGAAGCTGTGTCATTTAGAGCGTGCCTGAAGGGGACAGATGTTGGCACCCTGGCCCCTTCCTGTCTTTGCCTTTGCTTCCTGGCCACAATGAGGTGGGCCAGTGACCATGGGCTGACACCTCCACAACCATGAGCCGAAGGAAACCTCTTCTTGCTATAGCTTGTCATGGAGACCTGCCTGACCGCTCATCTATTTTCTCCTGCCACCGGCTTTTCCTACCTCTCACAAGGGCAGACCCAGGTTATGTGAAACTGATGCTTACTTTGAGACTCTTCTTTACTAGGATGAACTCAGTTATTCTTTACTTTGGTGCATTTTACAGGAATATGTGACCAGTTGAACATGTGACCAAATGCACACGTTCTCAGGGCCCATTAGAGGGGCCTTTGGTGGGCGGGCTCTGACATTAAGCCTCAGTAGGACTGCAGTAAATCTGCCCTGCTCTCATAAACACCACCATCCTTGCCCAGGGTAACTCCTTTCCCTTCCATACTGAAGTTTCTTCCTCATGCCGGTCTGATGTAACCAGTAGACCAACCAGTCTGAATGTTGCTAAGTATGAAAGACATGTTTGTGGGAGTCCGGAAGCCTCAGGTCTGGTTGCATCCAAGATCCGCATATACATAGAGCATTCTATGCATTATAATTCAGAGATACTGTCACTGTCACTTGGTGGCTCATTCACTCATCCGTTCTTGCAGCCCTCCATTCATGTAACAAATGTGTTCGAGGCTCTGCCTTCGGGATTTATCAAGGGTAGTTATTGAACAAAGGCAAGTATACTAACAATAGCTAACAATGAAAGAGCAAGGATATTTACAGCACCTCAATTGTTGGGTTTATCTGAAGCTGTCTTCAAAAATTGTGACAATCTAACAAAGAACCATTTGGAGCGTTTGACGTATACATATTTCTAGGTCTTCCAGAATTAGTGAATAGCGTCATTCTCAGGTTAATATTAGTTAAAAGTTACAATGTTTTTAAAATTCTATTAAACTTACCTCCTGTGATGTTAAAAAATGAGTTTCAGTTAACAAACTATGTGTGAAAGTTGCTAATAAATTTAAATTGTGACTTTTATTGTTCCATGCTAAGCCATACATTTTTAGTAAATTAGGGAATTTATGGCTTTTTTTTTTTTCTTGCCAGAACCGGGGATTGAACTCAGGCCCTGGCACTTGCCAGGCAAGCGCTTATAATACTGAACCATCTCCCTGGCCCAAAAATTCAGGAGGATTTTTTGTTTTGTTTTGTTGGTTTCTAAGGATGTCTTAAGGGCAGGTCTGGTAAGGCATGAGGATCTGGGGATCGAACCACAATATCCTAAGCCTGACTGCCTTCGCTAAAGCAGGCACTTAAAAAACTGAGCTAATAATAGGCAGGCCCCTCTTATGACTTTTTAAAACCCAAATTTTACATTTATGTGACTCTAGAAATAGTTATTGGTCCCTTTGCCTTGCTGCTATTTAGGAGTCATGTCTCTGGCCATCAAATTCCTGTAGAGATGAAATTGGGCAAGTGGAAGCTATTTTTAAAATGTATGCGTGCTCAAGCAGAAGATGAACATTTATTCTATAGTGGCATCTATTTATCTATCTAGTTATTACAGGAAAAATTAAACTCAGAAAAATTTAATTTGGAAAGCAACACTATCTAGTTGAAAAATGTGCTTGGGTTTTTAGCTGAAGTATAAAATTGTATACTAAGGAACAGTATGCAATTATAGAAAGAAATTGTAAACAATTTTAAAGTCATATGTTTAATCACTACTTATTGGGTTGTAAATGCTTCCAGAGTAATTTTTCTGAGTTGTTTCAAAAAATTGGAGGTATTAACATCATAAATGGTGATTGTCAATTAATGTATATGCCTTTGGGGAATTAATACATTAAATTCACAATATTTAAAAAAAAAATAAAATAAAATAAAATAAAATGTATGCGTGGTGTGGTGGTGCACACCTGTAATCTTAGCGCACAGGAGTTTGAGTCAGAAGGGTCAAGAGTTTGAGGTCAGCCTGTGCTACGTAGTCAGTCCAGGCCAGTTTTCAACTACATAATGGGATCCTGTCTCAAAAAACAAAATTCTTAAAATGTATATCCCAGCCACAGGGGATCCCACTGCGGCCCTTCCCTGCCAGCTGCCTTCTGGCCTCCCCTTCTTCATAGCTCACTGCACCTCACCTGTCCTTCATTCACTCAGCTTTCCATCACTATACCAGAATACCTGAGATACCTAGTCTTGGAGACTCTGTTCCAAGAGCCCCCCCCCCCCACTGCCTCAAGCCTCCCAGGGACTTCTGGTGAAAGAGGTCAGGTTCCCAAAGACCTATATTCAATACACTAGGCCTGTTATGATTTGTGTCTGGATGTCCCCCCAAAGCCTCATGCAGTCACGGGGGAAGTTTTTCAGAGGTGGCTGAATCTATAGTTTGTGATTGACTCATGGTCCAATGCTGGGATTAAGGGTATGAGTGCCTGCACACAATATGAGGGATGGAAAGAGGCTTGTTGCTTCTCTCTTCCTCCTCCCTTCTGGCTGCTATGGAGTGGTTCTCCTCATCCAGCCCTGTCTGTCATGCCCCCTGCCTTGGAGCCAGCCAATTAGGTCCTGAAACCTCTACAGACTGTGTGCAAATAAACCTTTGCCCCTTTAACTTTGGGTGTCATGTATTTTTGTCTCAGTAACAAGAAAAGTAACTAAGCCCAGGCTCCTCCTCTCAAAGGTTCTACCACCTCCCAGTAGTGTCTTTATCACATGGAGTTTGGGAGAGACACATCGAAACCATAAGCCCATACTCCTCCCAGCACATTTGGTCTTCCTATCTCTGGCCTTAGTCTTGTCACCTCCTCTTCCCCTGTATACATCCTTCTTTCTAGAAGGGCTGCCTTACCATTTTCTCGTACCTTCCCAGACTACTGAAGTCTACCCTGATCTCTTTCTTATAACTTCTGTTGGTCTTAGAACAGTGCCACAGTTGAGCATGCGTATCTCTTATTTTTCAAAGCATGTGGGCTTTCTTTCTGCTACTAGTTCATTCATTTGTTGACAGAATATATTGATTACCTCCTGTTTGCCAAATACTGTCCTAGGTGCTAGAGATGTCATGGTGAACAAGGCTGAGAAAGTCCCTCCCTCCTTGGAGTTGACATTCTTGGAAAGGAACATATAAGTTTCTTGAAGCAAAGATTCTTCTTATTTTGTTTTTCTGTTCCTTGAAGCAGTTAGTCTACTTGATCCCTAGTATAGGAATGTTTTTAAGATTTGTATTTGGAAAAAAATTTAAGAGAGAAAGAAAAAAAAAAAAGATTTGTATTTGGAGGGCTGGGGAGATAGCTCAGCTGTATAAGTGCCGGAGTTCAATCCCCAATACAAAAACAAAAAAGAAAGAAGATTTGTATTTGGAGTACATTTTGAAAGACATGAATCCATAAGGTTTATGAACCTGAACACTTTAGTGGAAGAAAGTCAAACTCTAGAGAGTCACATCTGTTTCCACATCAGATAGCTGACTTTCATTTCCGGACGGGCGTCTCTGGCACGCGCCTGCAGTGTCTGTCGACAAGCTGACAGTGTGAGGAGGCATTTATCTATTCATTGTCAGGTTGAAGAGGAAGGTTAGTAGAAGGTAACTGAGATAAGAGTACGAAGAACTCTCTTTAAGAAATTTCTGATAAAATATACCTGTTCGTGAGTTTGCTAGATGTATGGTAACAGAATCTTGAGAATTGTTGAGGATTCTAGAGATGCCGCAATCTCGTTTCCTTCTCTTGCTATCTCAGATATGAGGAAGTGAAATTATTATGTGTGCTTTCTATTACTAACATAACGTTGTTGATTTGCTTGACAGCTTTATAGAAGGACTCATGTCCTTGCTACTCAGGGTTTTGCACGGAAGAAACCAATTCTCACAGGAATGTTATATAGTCTGCAGCTCTCCTTATTGTACTAATTGAGCTAGATTTGGGGGACACCTTTGGGGACGCTCCTTAAGGCATGATAAGTTAAAAAATAAAGAACTTTTCTTATAGAATAACATTATATTGGCTCTTCACTGATCAATGTCTCCTCTTTACCACAATCAATCCTCATTCCCCCCAAAATAAGCCCAATTTCTATATTGGCAGATAAATGTGCATGCCAGACTGCTTATTCTCTGAAAATCTCTTCTAGTTTTAAAAGAAAAATCTTTTATTTTTTTCTTCAAATTTTACATCATGGAAGTTACTTGGCAATAATAATGTCTTTGCTTTTGTCTTAGTTACCGTTCTCATGCCGAGACCAAATACCCAACACCCGAAGTTAAAGGAGGAGAGGTTCACTGTAGCTCACAGAGCTTTCATGGTTGGCTGGCTTCAAGCCAGAGGGGGCGTTGCAGGGGGAAAACAGTGCATGGTGGGCAGAAGGTGACAAAGCAGTAGGAAGTGGCAGGTACCAAAGTGGCCCTCTTGCTTTCCCTTATATTCATCTTTTTTCTTTTTCCTATATTTAGGGCAGTTTCTACAGGGTCTCACTATGTAGATCAGACTCATAGTAATTCTCCTGTTTTCAGCCTCCCAAGCGCTGAGATTACAGACATGCGCCACCATGCCCAGTCTCAATCGCCATCTCAGCACACCTTGGGGGTGGGGCTAGCACGGGATGGAACCCTGTCTGTCCCTAATAGTCTACCCACCCCTAATCCTAGCATCACAGCATGCATCAGCCCCAGGATCACAGCCTTCATCCTAGCAGCACACATCCTAGATCCAGCCACTTCTGAGAAGTCTCACCTATGGCAACATGAGGCTTGGAGGGGATATCTAGGTACAGGCATAGCAGTTTTCCAAGTTCTCCACTTTAAAATGTATAGCTATACAATTTTGCATGTTTATATCTGGTAGTTTGGACAACTAATTTGAAGACATTGCAATATAGCAAGCATTGTTGAATTCCTATTGTTTTGTTTGGTGAAGTTTTGTATCATTTCTAATGTTTTTTTTTTCTATTGTGTTCTCTTTAGATAGTAAAAATTGTATAGGCATAATTTAACATTTTTAGAGAATAGGCCACATTATAATCCACTATTAATAATTTTTTTACCTTAATAACAAACATTATTTTCAGTATTTTGCCGATACAAACAATGTTGTAGGTAAACACACCTGTGCATATATTACAATTTTGTAAATACAGCTACAGAACACATTTTCAGAAGTGAATTTTATTTATGTATTCCTACCAAGTGGTGTGATTTATTATAACTTTGTTATAACTAGTAATATGTTTTCATATTACTAGTCAAGACTAATCACTTGATAGTATTCCTTCCTGTCAGAGTTTTCTAAAACTCCTTGGTATTTTAATCCTACTGACATTTTTATTATGATTGAAATAAATTTATATATTACTTTCCTAAGGCTTGATATTTTATTTTTTATTTTTATTTGGGGGGCTTAACATTGTGAAGATTTTTAGTCTTCTTATTCAAGAATAGGGTGCCTTTTTATTTAAGTATTTTAGGTATTTTACTAACATTTTCATCTTTTCCTTAGGTTATCTTGGAAAATTATCCTTTTTACTGGTTTTCTTAATGGAATTCTTTTAATTCGTTATGTTTTCTAAGTACTTGCATTTACACAGGTATAAAAGAGCTATAGGGTTTTGTGTAGTAAACATTTAATCATTTATGAGTCTTGGTTATTTCTAATACCTTGCCACTTTGTCCTCTTGAGTTTTCCAAATAAATGACCATTATCACCTGCATGTGATGACAAATTTTACTTCCTTCTACTTCTTTTACCTTTTCTCTCTTTATTGGATAAAGATGTCCACAATTATTACCTTTGAGTCCAAGTTTGAGAGTCCTCTAATATTTCACTATTAAGTGTGCATTAGCTTTTGAGTTGAGATATTCATGATAGCTTTACCTTATTAAAAGAATCTTTTGTGTTGATTCCTATTCTGAGATTTTATAGGTATATATGGAACTTCAGCATATGTCTTTTCAGCATCTTTGGAGTTCATCAAATTGCTTTTTTTCATTTCACTATGACAAATCATACTGGGCCAGTGAGATAGATCAGAGTCAGCGAGATAGCTCAGTGGTCTAAAGCACCTGCGTAGGCAGGCTTAGGCAAGCATGCAGGGACCACGGTTCAATCCCTGGCACCACATGCTGCACCTGCCCTGCCCCAGGGCAGTCTGAGCCAGCCACACACACACACACATACACACACACACACACACAAATCATATTAATGAGTTTCCTAATTGCAAAGTTTTTCTGCAAAGTTAAAAACTTGGTCATGGTGTCTTGATTTTTTAATTCCACTATATTTTAATAATGTTATCTGGGATTTTAAAAATAATGTTATTGACATGTATAATTAATTCATATCCTATACAAGTCACACATTTAAAAATATAATTCAATGACTTTTAACATGTTCAGTGGCTTTTATTTTTTTTTCTTTTTTATTTTTTTCCAGAACCGGGGATTGAACTCAGGGTCTTTCGCTTGCCACGGAAGCGCTTATTCCACTGAGCCATCTCCCCGGCCCCTTCAGTGGCTTTTAGCATGTTCAGAATTGTGAGTTGAGCTATAGCATAAGCACCTACTTGACAAGCACAAGGTCCTGAGTTCGATCCCCAGTACCAAAAAAGGAAGAAAGAATTATGCAATCTTCCTAAGCAATTTTAGGGTATTTTCATCATCCTCTAAAAAAATCCTGTGCCTGCCATAGTGACTTCCTAGTCTCTCTCTTACCTTTTCTCCCTCCCAGAGATAAGTAGCCATGAACTTATTCTGTCTCTGTGCATTTGGTTTTTCTAGTGATATGATATAAATAGAATCAAACAGTATGTAGTTTTTCTTGTTTGGCTTCTGTCATTTAACATAGCATTTGTGGGCTCATCCATGCTGCAGCATGTTCCAGGACATTTGTCTCTATCATTTTTTGCATGGTTGAACAATATTCTGTTATTCCATATATTGGAACATCCTGCAATATTCCAACATGCCATATTTTATTTATCTATTCATTAGTTGATGGACATTTTGTTTGTTTTTATTTGGCTATTATGGATAAGGTTACCATGAACATTCATCTGCAGTTATTTTGTCTATGCTGGGTATCGAACCCAGGGCCTTGGGTATGCTGGGCAAGTGCTCTGTTACTGTGCTACATCTCTGGCATGTGTACAAGTTTTTGCCACAAATTTTGTTTTTCTTATGGTCATATGATAACTTTGTATTTGATATTTTGAACTGCCGGACTGTGGTTCTGTGTAGATCAAAATAATGTTTATCCCATTATTTTATGCATTTGAGTCATAGTGGTAAGAATAATGAAATTCCGATGCTAAAAAAACATGCACGGATTAAAGTGCCTGCTAACAAGCTTAGGGGCCTGGGGTTCAATTCCTGGGCCTGCTGTGCCAGCCCTACCCCCAGGGGCACACTGAGATGGCAATTGATATTGGGCGTGGTGCTGTGCACCTGTAATCCCAGCTCTTGGGAGGCTGTAAACAGGTGGATCACTGCGAGTCTCATCTAGTAGTGAGACCCTGAACGCCCTGTAGACACTTCCCTAAAATATAGAAAAAAAAAAAATGCTGCAGGGGCTGGGGGTATAGCTCAGTGGAATAAGTGCTAGCTTGGCAAGTGCAAGGTCCTAAGTTTGATCCCTGGCACTACCAAAAAATAAATAAATGCATAAATAAATAAATCATGCTGCAATTAAAGTGCATAAATTTATTTTTGTTTTTGTTTTGCAGAACTGGGGATTGAACTCAGGTCCTTGCGCTTGCCAGGCAAGCACTTATTCTACTGAGCCATCTCCCTGGCCCCAAAGTGCATAAATTTGAAAAAATAAAGAAAAGAAATAAAATCGCCAACCTGTAATAACTGTGTATCAAATGCCACATAGTTGTAATTTCTAATTCATTAGTTCTAATATTTTGTTGTCACTATTTTGCTATTATATTGATTAATCAGCTATCACAATTGTGGAATCAGAGATATTTGAGGTATAAAATATGGAGTAAAATAATTAGTACCTTTTGTTTCAGGTTCTTAAACCCTTAACAGTCTTTTTTAACCAGTCACCAGAATGATAGGGATTTAAATGTTAGACAAATCTTTATTCCTTTTGGACCATGAAGTTAATTTATTTCAGCAAAATTCCAGATAGAAACATGGACCTGCCATTGGCTTATTATTATTTATTATTTATTTATTTAAGTCTTTTTCAGACAGCATCTTGCTATGCAGTTCAGGCAGGCCCTGAGTTTACTTTGCAGCCCAGGCTAGCCTCAAACTTCTAGGGATCCTCTTGCCTAAGCCTCTTATGTACTGAGATTATAGGTGTACACTACCATGTCCGGCCTCTGCCATCAGGCTTAAAATCAGTCTGGAAACAAGATCCCTGGGTTCAATCCCCAACATCATAAAAGTAAATAAATAAATTCTATCTTTTGGGTCACTGTTAGTTCCCTAGAGTGACATCCTCTGTGAAATTTCTCATTTGAAAAAATCTGATGCTTATAAACTGAAGCCTAGACTTGCAGCTAAAAAATGTTCTACATCTAAGTATATATAGATAGAGATCCTCTGGAACAGGCTTTCTAAACGTGGCCCGTGCCCATCCCTCTGGAGCTTGGTTTAGAAGCCCAGTTTCTATGTATCAAACCAACCTTGCAGAAGGAGGCTCCAGGGGCCGAGGCTCCTGAATCTGATATCTTAACCATCCCCTCCTGTGATTCTGGAGCACAAACTAAAAACTGGTGAATGTTGAATTTTTAAAAAAAAAAAAAATGCACACCTGTAATCCCAGCACTCAACAGGCTGAGGCACAAGGATCGTCATGAGTCTGAGACCAGCCTGGGCTACAAAGTGAACTCAAGGCCAGCATGAGCTGCATAAGGAGACCCTGTCTCAAAAAGACAGGAAAAAAAATTTATGGCAGTAAAAGACATTTCCATTAATCTGCCTCCATATATTCTTTCTTCGAACATGCTTATCACAGCATTCTTGGCCTCTTCTTGCTGTTTTATGACATGGTCCCACTATGCAGTTCAAGCTGTTGGGTTGGTCTTGAACTCACGGTGTAGCACAGGTTGGCCTCAAGCTCCCAGCAATCCTGGCTCAGTTTCCTCAGTGCTGGGATTATAGGCACACATTGCCACACCTGGTTCCTGCCACTTTCTGAAGCACTTCTGAAAGTCTTCTTTAGTGAGTGTGTTTAGTTTTGCTGTTATCCTCAGTGTCTTGAATTGTTTCAAAATATTTACCTTTCCTGGTCATGCTGACTTTGGGGAAATGCCAGAAGCTGCCTAGTGTCAGATCCAATGACTAAGGTAGATGAAGATACACTGAAGTGTTTTGACAGAAATTGCCATAAATGTTTGATCAATAAGGGCGATCACAAAGTGAAGCCAAGGAAGCTTCATGAATGTTTAAATTAAAAAATGTATTACACTGCAGACACATTGCCATTTATCCCTTTTAAAATACTAAGTACTCTAGCTTGCTTCACACACACTTAGCCCATCATTTTCACAGTATCTTTTGATCACTCTTTGTACATGTGGATAAGCACATTTTATATCTGAGATTGCTGTTCAGATCAGTAAACTGAAAGCACAAAGAGAAGTCCGTGGATCCCCTCTACTTGTCTTTAGTGAAGGACAGGTCTCTTTGATTTTCCTTATGCTGTTTTGATTTTCCATGTAAGGGAGGCCTTTATTCCCCACTTTGGGCTCTGAATTTCTATGATGTCATCTTATAAAAGATGTATATGGCAATGGATAAGAGAAAATTATATAGATAAGAGAATAATCTGATTAGTTTCTTATTGACCGGAAGTACACATCAGAGGTGGACAAGGCCTCAGGGATAATCCAACAGCAGTTCTCAGCCTGAGGTGGCCCAAGTGCTCACCTCTGTGCCCTATTTGTAGTTTGGTTTTCACAATAACTAGAGATTATTACTAACATTGGGGGTGGGCGTGGAGAGTAGCGGTCATAAACACCCTGCAATGCAAGGGACAGTTCCCTGAATGAAGAATTGTTCTCTCAGCTGCTAATATTATCCGGCTTAAGAAACATTCATTTTATGCTTGGAGGTAAAACGGAGAGGCAGATAGCTTGCTTAAATCTTTTATAGTATCGCCTTGGTTCCTGGACCTGTGTGACAGTACATGTGTGTGTATGCTATGTCTGTCTTGCACATGTTCTTTAGGGACATGGAATTTGTTAATAAATAACTTTTTGCCTGAAAAATTCAGTAAGCAACTATTTTGTCCAACTTATTATTCAACTGAATGAAATAAAATATAATTCAGTGTTTAGTATGTGGGGGCACTGTGACGGACTCTTTAGGAATTAGGAAGACAAGAAAGGTGGGGTCCCTGCCTTTAGAAACCTCAAGATATCCAAACAAGAGTCAGACACTTGCCCAGCTCCCAAGATCAAAGTCAAAGTGAATCATCCTGCCTAAGTATCGATCCAGGAGGATTCAGGTAGGAGATGGTCACTGGGCTGTGACTTAGCAGTTACAGGCTGGGCCTGGGGACTGAAGCAGGCATTCCAGGTGTTCACAGCAGTGAGGGGCTAATTTTTGATGTAGATATGGACAAGGTGTGTCCAGACTGACGTAGGTACTTGTGATGATTTGGGAGAAGCCAGGGCAGATAGAGCAGCTATGTGCTCCCACCAGGGAGAAAGAAGAGGGAGATGGGAGAGAGCACAAGAAGGGGGCATCGGGCAGAGGTCGGCATCCTGGCCCGGGTGGTGGTGGTCACAAGCATGTCTGCTTCGTCGTAATTAAGGCGTACATTTGTGTCATGTAGTTTTCTTTGTGTTTCATTTGGCAACAAGTCTTTCTTTTATTTAAAAACAACTTGAGACAGAGACAGAGACAGAGACAGAGACAGAGACAGAGAGACCAACCCTGAGTGAGTGTAAATATGGTGAGTGAATACAGACGCATTATAGAGAATTGAGCTCATGCTGGTGGTAAAGAAAATGAGGAGTTAGAGCCCACACGTAGAACATCTTTATGACAGCACTTAGGTTAGGAATAAAAGTTTGTATCTTCTAACGGTGCTATGTTAGAAGCTTTGGAGATATCAAGAATTAGAGCTAAAGAAACAGCTCAGAGGTAAAGCCCTTTCCTGATATGCATGAGGCATGATTCAATCCACAGTATTGCCCAAAAAAAGGCAAGACCAAGAGCTAAGAGCCTTGCTATGGGAACTGGAAAGGAGAAGATACCAAGGATACAATCTTCAGAAATGTCTGTTTCAGAATCAGGAAATTTGCGCATAAAGGGAAACTGAGAAGGGGGTAAGAGGAAGATCTGTGAGGCAGAGTGGTGTGGGATGAGTCTGCTCCTCATGGAAGCAGGTTTAGGGGAGGAACCGAAGAGATCGCGATCAGTAGTGTCAGCTACTGCAGATCTCTGAAGGTCAGGCAGGTTGCAGAGCAGGTTCAACGACCACGGGGAGAAAGGTCACATAGGTGGAGGTAAAGCTGTGTCTACTCCCACAGGAATATTAGTGGCAAAGGCCAGTGAGAACAAGCGGAAACTGAGGCAAGGGAGGAGTTGGACACACAAGTCAGTACAGCTGCAGACGTGAAAGCGAAGCTGAGGACCAGTGAACATATGAAGAGAGAGAGAGTTCGTATTCCACCTGTTTCATGGGGCAAGGCTAAGATTAGTGCTTCTGAGGCACCAGCACCAGTGAGGATTGTGGTGGAAATGCAGATTCTCGGGCCCCTCCCAGAGAAACTGGCATGGAAATTTGGGTTTGAAGCCCAAACATCTTGTGCCTTACCAGACTGGTGCTTCTGCTACATGCTCAAGTGTGAAAAATACTGCCCCAGGGGGAACAGAAGGGGTGCCTTCAGCAGTACACAGGGGTGGGGTGTCTCCTCACTGGGAAGAATGACTCCACTGCCTCTTAGATAGGAGGAAAGGAGAGAAAGATGAAGGGGGAAAGACAGTATCAGCACATGTTGGACTTTCTGTAGCGTCACCTGCTGAGAATGAAGATGTAGAATGTCCTGCATGTGCAGAACACTCATGTGTCATCCCCGCCTCCAAATCTTTGTCTCTTGAAGAATGTCCAAGGTGTCCTTCCTCTTCTCTTCCCATCCAGATCCCGTCTCTGAGGTCAGGGCAATTAGATCTCCCCCAGCGTGTCCAGTCCTTGGTGCTCAGGCTCGGGTGAGAGCTTTTGTGCACCTGTAACCCTTTCGTTCTGTGTGTTGTCTTCCAAATAGGTCTGTGTGTTCCTGACAATTATGAAAAAGCATCCTCTTGTGCCACTGTTCATACTGTCCAGGGAGGTTTCAACAGCACTCCATAGATGCCTGCAAGTTAGGAAGCCAGCAAATGGGCGTCTCTTCTCATTCATTTCAGTTCTAGATTTAGATAGTGTACTTCATCCTAAGTGTCTGAAACACTATTACAGAGGCTTCTACCATATGGCAATTTAAGACTCTACAAAGGATCATGAAAAATGGAGAGACAAGTGGCAAATAGGTAGCCATTTGAAAAAGCAGCAGCGATTCACCAGTTTAGGTAAACACTGTAAATGACTTAAATGGGCCCTCTGTTGAGGGTGATCTCTGACGACATAGGTGTGGAAAGTGAGATGAAAGAAACCGTGGGAAAGGCTCCTGGGATCCTCTGAAAAGAAGAATGCCTCTAATGTCCATGCAGAGAAAACTGTTGCCTCCCCTACTGCTGGTAAGAGAGCTCATTTAAAAAAAAAAAAAAAAAAAAAAAAACACAACTCTAGGTTGTTTGCCTTTAACAGGTATGATCAAGAATTGTTAATAAAACTTTGAAAAAAAAAAAAAAAAGAATTGTTATCAGGGGCTGAGGATTGTGCCCAGTGGTAGAGGGCCTGGTCTGCATGTGTGAAGCCCTGGGTTCTGTCTACTTCATTTAAAAAAAAATAAAATTGCATCAGGACACTATGTCTGCAAATATTCTCTAGGAACTGCTTTTTTTTAAGCCGTGTAGTTTCAAGCCATCACTCACTGACCTGCCAGCAGTTGTCTGCAAATATAAAGGCAAACAAAGAAATGCTGTCCATTGGGTTTGTATGAAGAAAAATGCTGTAAATCTCCATAGAAAAAGTTCTCTATGATTACCACAATGAAATACAAATTGGGTTGAGCCTATTTGGCATTAAGCTTTATTATAAACTCAAAAGATTTTCTGTTTGAAACATTGTTTTATTGTGAATTTTGCATCACAGAATACAAATTCTATCAGAAATGAACTTGCTTTGTGCTCTAGTTTGAAACCCTAAACTCTTAAAGCCAGAATGAGAAGACATGAGGCATTCGTGCAAGAATAAGGGAGGAGAAACTGCTGTTTATCAAGTACCTACTCATAATACACTCTCATATTGTAATGCTTTCATATACTGTCTCTCATTCAATACTTAATCGACCCTACAGTGCAATTGTTATTGTCTCTTCACTTCTCAATCTGGCTGGCTTTTCCTTTTTTTTTTAATCATTGATTGATTGATTGATTGAGCACAGGATCTCACTTCCCAGCTTGGCCTCATAGTGATCCTTCTATCTCAGCCTCCCCAGCCTCCCAGGTTCAGTGGCCAGCATGGCACCCAGAGCTGGCACGGCATGCAATGCTGGGGTTTGAACCGGGGTCCTTGCATTTGCCAGGCAGGCGCATAAACCACTGAGCCACCTCCCCAGCCCAATCTGGCTGGCTCTTAAGTGGTGGTCTTTGAAATCAGAGCAATCCAGCTGCAAAGCCTGTATATTCTTTCTGCCACACTGTACCTGTGAAATGTACTTGATGTGGCATGCCTAGAAGCTAACAAGATTTTTCTAGAACCCATATGGGGAGTTCAGGATAGATGATTCATCTTTCAACTTCTCCATCCATAAAATAACAAAACTCAAGTAAAATTTGATACTGTAATGAAATAAAATGGAGACAACATAAATTTTATATTGGTGTAGTGTAACTACAACTAACATGTTGACATGATTTGGAGTTTTGGTAGAACTATCCTTTTTATGTTTTTACACATGAGCATTATGCCTTAAATTGTAAAACTTATGTGGTCAGGGGTCTAGTTACACTTGTGTATGTACACTGATTTTTTTCAGAAGTTTTTTTTTTTTTTTTAATAATGTTTTGTGGTAGCACCTGCTTAGACAAGCACAGGGCCCAGGTTCGATCCCCAGCACCACATGCCATTGCAGCCCCGCCCCAGGACAGAGCCACAGAGTTTGGGCATGGTGGCCCATGCCTGTAAACCCAGCACTGGGGAGGCCGAAAACAGGAGGATCACTGTGAGTCCAAGCTGCATAGCGAGACCCTGTACCAAACATGTTAAAAAATAATAATAAAATAATGTTTTGTGGTAAACAGACGTTTAATAACATTATAAACCTTTGAAATTTGTGTATGCCTTGAAACTGTCACCACAAGGGAGAGTAGCATACCCATCGCCCCCCCCCCAAAATTCTGTCCTGCTTTTTGGTTCTGACCCCCCTAATTCTGCTCTTTTAAGTTTCCTCCTTCCCCAGGAATCCACTGAGTTTCTTTCTCTCACTAAACATAGTTTCTACTTTCTAGAGTTTTATTTATTTTTTTTAATTATTTATTTATTTTTATTTATTACATTTATTTATTGTGTGTGTGTGTGGCCAGCTCAGCCCACCAGGGGGCGGGGCTGGCTGGCATGCGGTGCTGGGGGATCGAACCATGGTCCCTGTGCTTTGCCAAGCTTGTTTCAAGTAGGTGCTTTAGACCACTGAGCCATCTCTCCAGCCCTTTCTAGAGTTTTAAACAAAGGGAATAGTTTAGTGTATGCTGTGTTAGTGGGCCTTTCTGCTTGGTGAGGTAGTTCACAGGGCGCACATGCGCTTCCTCGCATCCGTGGCTCTCCGCCTTTCCCTCCTGGCTTGTGCCCAGGGGGTGCGGGAGCTGTTTGTTCTCTCACCTGTTGATGGGCTTTCTGATTGCTGCCACGTTTGCACTGTTACAAATAAAGCTATTATGAACCTATCTGTACAAGTGTAGGTGTGCTTTCTTTAGGATTAACACTGAGGAGTGACATAGGTAAATCATAGAGACACGGATTTAACCTTTTAGGAAATATACCAAACTTTCAGAAATGGTTGTGCTATTTTATATTCCCATCGTAGTATTGGAGAATTCTTTTTTTTATGAGCAGAATGTATTTATTGAATATTGAATATTTTCTCTACATCATTGCCAACTCTCAGTATGATCAACCTTTTAAATTTTAGCCATTGTAATAAGTGTCCTTTAAATTACAGTCATTTCTGTAAAGAAAGGATTCTCATTGGAGTTTACTTCAAATTTCTCTAATGTCTAATGATGTTGGATATATTTTTATGTGTTGATTTGAGACTCATGTATCTTTTTTAAAGTGTCTGTTAAATTTTGACCACTTTTCAGAAATTGTATTGCTTGTTTTTATTGACGTATCCTAGTAGTTCTTCATATGCACTGAATATAAGTACCATGGAAGATAAGGGATTTGCAAACATTTTCTCCCAGCCTGTCTCTTATCTTTTCATTCTCTTCATAGTGTCTTTCTAAGGGCAAACATTTTTAATTTTAATCAGTTTACCAATTTGTTCTTTTATGGATGATGCATCTTGTGTGCCTAATAAATCTTTATTTGGCTGTTACAAAGATTTTCTCCTGGGCTGGAGAGATGGCTCAGTGGTCTAAAGCACCTACTTCGAACAAGCTCAGCAAAGCACAGGGACCGCGGTTCAATCCCCCAGCACCACATGCCAGCCAGCCCCGCCCCCTGGTGGGCTGAGCTGGCCACACACACACACCCCACTCTCTCTCTCTCTCTCTCTCTCTCTCTCTCTCTCTCGCTCATAAATAAAAATTAAAAAAAAAATTATTTAAAAAAAAAACAAAGATTTTCTCCTACATTTTCATCTGTAAGTTTTAAAATGTTATGTTTTACCTGTAGGATTATGATCCATTTTGAGTTAATTTTTACATATGACTCAAAATACAGATTGAAGTTACTTTTAAAAAAATATAGGGGCTGGGGAGATAGCTCAGCGGTCTAAAGCTCCTGCTTAGGCAAGTACGGCAACTGCGGTTCAATCCCTGGCACCACATGCCATGCTAACCCTGCCCCCAGAGTGGGCTGAGCCAGACACACACACACAGATAGATGCCAGTTTTTAATACATCATTTCATTCCTTGTCTATCTGGATTGTCTTATTCAGTTTCTCTTAAGTTGAAATAATCTCTAAGTGTTTTATATGTTTATGCTTTTATAAAATGTTTGTGTTATTATAAATGACATAAAGCTAGTGATTCCAATTTCCAGTTACTTTCATTTGTACAAAGAAATATAGCTATTTTTTTCTATTGATCTTGTATCCCACTAGCCTGCTAAACCCTCATTAGTTATCATAGCTTTTTTGCATATCCTATTGTATATTTTACATAGATGATTGCGTTGCCTACTAATGAGTATAATTTTATATCTCCCTGAAAAATCTAAATGCTCTTTTATTTCTTTCTTTCTTTTTGGGGCAGGGCCTGGGCGGCATGCAGGACTGGGGATCAAACCCTGCTCCTGCTCTTGACAAAGCAAGCGCGACAAAGCAGGCACTTAGTCAGCTGAGCTATCTTGCTGGCCCAACTGCAGATTTTTCATAGATAAATTTTTCATGTTGAAAAAGTTTCTTTCTATTCTTAAATTACTGCAAGTTATTTTAAAAATAGAGAATAGACATGATGGACTTTTTCAAATGCATTTTCCACACTGTTTGAGATGGTCATATCCTTTTTTCTTTTCTTTCTTCTTTTTTTTTTTTTTTTTTTTTTTTTGAGACAAGGTCTGACTGTGTACTAGTTCAGGCTGGCCTTGAACTCACTATGTAGCCCATATAGCCAGGCTGCCCTCAAACTCATACCAGTGTTTCTGCCTCACCCTCCCAAGTGTTGGGATTGCAGGTGTGCACCACCACACCAGCATATGCTATTCTTTAGTGTGTTCATACTGTGGATGATATAGATCAATTTTGAAATGTGAAACCAATTTTTTATAATCTTAGAACAACCCCACTTGATCAGAATAAATGGGTATGCATATGAGTTTATAAATATGTTCTATGAACAACTGTGTATGTATTTATGCATACACACACATATATACTGTTTATTCCTCAATATCTTTAGAATTTGTAGTGCTACCACTTCTTCTGTTTATCATATTAGTGATTTATATGTTCTCCATTATTTTCTTGACCAGTGTAACTAGAGATTTACCTGTTTATCTCAAAGAACCAGTGTTTGGCTTCATTAATGTTTTATCTGTTTTTTTATTTCATTGATTTCTGCTGTTATCATTATTATTTCCTTCTGGGTATGATGAGTTTAACTTACTCATTTTTTCTTATTTATCTAGAAATTGAGTTCATTGACTTGATCTCTTTTCTTACTATAGGCAGCTAATGTTATTAATTTTCTTCCAAATTTTTTTTGGTATTTTGATGTTTCTATTCAATTCAAAATGCTTTTCTTTTTTTCCCCCATAATTTTATTGATAAACAAATAGCAATGAGACCATTTCAAACCAAATTGGTAGGACAGTTTCGATAATTAACACATTGCATACATTCTTCCTAGTGGTTAATTGCTGTACAAGATGTGGACATGATATCCTATTTACAATCACCATTAGAACAAATCACTCTATTCATTAAGAAAATGTAACTATAGGGGCTGGTGAGATGGCTCAGTGGTCTAAAGCACCTACTTAGAACAAGCTTAGCAAAGCACATGGATCGTGGTTCAATCCCCCAGCACCACATGCCAGCCAGCCCCGCCCCCAGGTGGGCTGAGCTGGCCACACATACACA